>NC_067238.1:15605000-16245000 GCF_019924925.1 Ctenopharyngodon idella | reverse complement strand
ATTCCAGTGTCAGTTTAACGTGCGCTGGGATGCCTGAGGGCTGTTATCGTCTTGTTTGTATCACTTTCCATCAGTTCCCCACCTTTTATTTGAAGTCGGACCGTGTTTGTTTTATTACCTGCATCTTTGGCATTCCAGTCACCATTCTGTTGTTATCATTACAGTAACGGTGTGTTCTGGGCTTCATTCAGCACGGCTCTTATCTGCACCGCTGCAGAGGTCGGTTAGTGGTTCCTGTTATTGCGGTTTCATGTCACAGAGGCCGATCCGTGCACCCAGCTTGGCTGTGCAATGATCCACCAGCTTTTTCAGCATAGAACAATTCAGATTGTGTATAAAGAATTTAGATTGTTTGTTATTGCAATGCCAGCCCATGGTAGGCCCAGCGCATGTTGTTTTGACGTTCGAGAACAATCGGCATTTGCAATAAAAGGAGACCCCGTCCTCTCCGTGCACTGCGCTGGTCTTCCCGAATTGCTGGAAAGCTTGAACAGGGTCCAGTGTGTTTTTCCTGTTGCTGGAGAGTTTATATTGTGTCGAGAGGCAAAACTGACCAAGACAATAATGGCCCATATGCTGTTCATATTAATAGTCGAGGTTTTAATTAGAAATCTGTACGCTTCAGAAGAATACATTATGTGACAAAGCAAGATAATTGTTTTTAAATGGGTTGTTTCCGATGTGTTCGAGGGATTTTGTTTTTAATAACAAAATTTCAAAACAATTCACATGACATTTTGTGGAAAGAATTGGGTGAATTTAACTAAACATGCCCCAGTTATATTTTATTCCCCCCAAAAATACAGTATAATCCATCTTGTGTAATGGAAAACAAGACAATTTGAGACCATTAAGATGATAATTTTGCAGTCATTTATATGGCAATGAGAATTTGGAGGGAAAATGAGCTTAATTGTCATGAAAATTTGAATAATTGCAATTTCACAATGCAAAAAAAACTTAATGGAACTTTAAATAGGCTGCATTTTCATTTTGCAAACCTTGTTCAGTCATAAAACTCTAGAGGGCGCAGGCTGATACAGTAGTTCCTTAACATGCAACATGCAAGCAATCACATCATTAGCATATGACACAAGCCTCTACTGATCCTGCAGCCAATGAGATTGCTTGCTCCACATTTAAATGGTCTGGTTCATTGTTTGCTGTAGGCTGGTCCTGCAACACACTATCAGAGTTCCTGTGGAACCCTCCACCTCCCTCAGCTCCACCTGCCTAGACCTGCTACGGGATTTATGTATGCATCAGCAGCATATCTTATTCAGAGCAGCATGTCTGTGTATTAGGAGTGTAACGATACATGTATTCATCCCGAACTCTACGGTACGGACGTCACGGTTCGGCACAACAAATACAGTCAGTCACAGGTGATCCACACTCCAATCCAGAAGGGGACATCTGCGGTAATGCAACACTGTTTGCTAACCACCACAACAGGAAAAAGAGCAGGAGAAGAATGCATGCATGCGCTAATAATCGCTTGAAAACAAGTCCTCTAAATGGACGCACGCGTCGAATGCGTCTTTCTGTGATCACAGACGAAGGAGTATACTTTAAAAAAGGCTCACACCCTTACCTTTTGTTTTGTTTTGTTTTTTTATCAGCCCTACAAAAAATATGACCTATGCAAGAGTGCATTCTGTTTACTGCTTAGTGCTTAATACACTAAAGGAGGCTGTACTGTACTAACTAGGGGACTAAATGCCACTTGGTGGAATAAACTGTAATTTTTCCGGTAACACTTAGTTTTGGGTCCAATTCTCACTATTAAAACACTCACTATTAACTATTAGCATGCTAATTACTAAGATATTGGCTGTTTACTAGTACTTATAAAGGTAATATTATTGCCTTATTCTGCATGACCTTATTCTACATCCACCTAAACTTAACCTTATTAAGCAGTAATTAGGGGTTTATCGAGGCAGAAGTTAGTTAAAGGCACAATATGTAACTTTTCGCAGATAGAGGTCACCTATTCAAAACAAAGGCGAAGCTTGATGATGCCGAGATTGAGCGCAGAATCATGGGATGTTATTAACGTTACTGTAGTATGAAGCAGAGCAGGGGCTGTGTGTTGTGGGAGTTGAACGAGGCCGCTGGAGCGATTGCTAATGAGAGATGAGCACAACACACGGCTCGGGAACAGTGGAACTTTTATTATGCCGCAGTCGCCACTTCCACTTCTTCCGGTCGAGCGTATGTGGGGTGACGCAGCTCTGTTTATCATATTAGATACATTTGAGTGTGTTGAAAATGATGTTATAACGTGACTCTGTGCGTTCGCTCAGCGGCTGCTATGAGACACTTGTTACACGTTGCAGTAGCAAGATTGATATTAGAATATCATATTAATATATTTAAGAAAATGAGATTCTAACAATAAGACTAAATGTGTTGAGCTACAGTATTTAACAATGATTAGTTTTCTGTCTATAAATGTATCCAGACATTGTTCCCTTGTCTAATAAAACACATAATATATTAAAGCGTCTTTGGTGTTTCCATGGTTTTTACAAAATAAAACCGGAAATCAAGGGTAACGTATGATGTCATTTACAGTCCGTGTCCTGGTTAAAATTGCTTATTTCTCTGGATTTAAACATTCTTGGAAACATCTGGGATAATGTAAGTATACAAGTCAACAAAATATATAACAATGTTCTAGTGGTTTTTGGATATTTTAATCCAAAAATCTCACATATTGTGCCTTTAATAGAGAGAACTGGACCCTAAAACTAAAATGTGACCATTACTCCTATTGTACCGAAATTGTACTTAACCGTGACCCCAAAACCGAGGTACCTACCGAACCGTGACTTCTGTGTGCCGTTACACCCTTACTGTGTATCTATTAGCAGTTGCAAGTCCACACTTGCTCTGCAGCTGCAGCAGCAGCGTAGCAGATATATATATTCCACCAAGATCAAATACATTAACATATTCAATAACATGCTAAAACTAGATGACTGGAATAAAAAATTTTAATTTTGGTGTGTGACCTGGGAATATTTTTGTGTGATGCATCTATTAATAATCACATTTGCTTCAGATAATATTTATTTGTTCTGTATTCTTGTGAACAAGCATTACGAAATCAATTAAATACGTGCTGATGAATGACTTAACATGGAAAAGTGACCATATACTGGTTAAAGAAAAGTTACAACATAATTTCATTGTTTTAATGATCTTTTTTGACTGTCCATCCTTTATATGATGCTGTGGCTTAAAGCAAGCGTTAATGGTAAGAAGGCAGAGGAGCAAAACAGGAAGTTGCCCCCCTTGTTTTAGTTGAGGGGTCACAAGTGTTCAGTATTTTTCTTTTGTGAATCCATGTTATGGTGTGACTGCGCTCAGGTCAGGCTGCGCTCACAGAGCACAGTATTGGCATTCCTTCATCGGTCGAGACATGATGAACACTATCCCAGTGATGTTGTTTCTGTCAGAGAGCTGAACAGACAAAATAAGGGTCCCTTGGTCGAGCCTGCAGCCTTTGCTAATGTCACCCACATTACCAGGTCGGGTTTCAGGTCAACGGCAAAGCAGGTTTCTTTCCCTCATTTCTGATTAAGTTAATCTGAACAAATGGTTATCAGCATGGTTATGGATCAGGACGTTTGCTTGTTGACTTAAAAATGGAGTGCATTCTTCAGACAAGGATGCGTCTTATCGTCTGCGACACGCACAAACTAGTGATACGCTCACATTTGTTGAAACTTGTGAAATGTTTTTCTTTACTTGGTATGACAAACTTTCTCACTTTCTTTTCTGAGTTTGGTCTTCCCCTGCCCACATCTTTAAAAAGATGAATTATTAATTTGTTGAATTTTTAACTTCCAAGATTTTATTTTTCAAATATTTTTATTTTTATTTATATTTAATTTTACATTTATAATTATTATTAATAGATAGATTTCAATAATTGATTTTAGCAACATTTCTAGTTTCCTGACCCCATGTTTAGAATGTTGATTTATGAACTTGGTGTATTATATTATATTATATTATATTATATTATATTTTTAGTTCACTTTTGTGTAATAATAAATTAATCAGAACCAGTTGAAAGCCACTGATTTAAAACATAATTTTCATAACAATTCTCGTCTGGCCCGCTCATGTGAATACAGTCCCTATAATTAAACCTCGGGCGCTGACATTTAACTGGCCCTTTCTTATTTCTGGCTCCTTATCAAGTCTCATTGTTGCAGAAGATGCACGGCACGATATTAATGCATTTTAATGTTTCCTATAATTGTGTGAGGGACTCCATTTGTTGAAGCAACTGCAGGAGTTTCAAGGACACCAGAAGGAAATGTGGCTCATTTGAGTTTGTCATTAATGAGTGATTAGGGAAGTTTTCTTCTTGATTAACTAATTTGGAGGGGAAAAAATGTGATTTTTCTGATAAAAAATTGAGATTTTTTATTTATTCTATTTTATTTTATTTTATTTATTTATTTTTATTATTATTTTTTTTTTTGAAAAACAACTCTAGGTTTACTGTGCTTGTTTGTAGGGCTGCACAATTTCACCAAAATCAGTATGACTATGAAATAATAATAATATTTATGACTGTCTTAATTTCTTCACTTTCAAATGTTAAAGCATCAAGCTTTTATTTAATTTATCATAGACCCCTTATAGCTTCTCTTTTGTTGATGGCCAGTTTACAAGTGCTTCTCTTTGCAAGTTTGGGAAGATGATTGGCAGTTATTGCATTTCCAAGTGCATGTTATAAGTGGCCCAAAGTACTTTTGGATTAAGGGTACATTTACATGACAACAATGTACTATAAAATGAAAAGTTTTTCCTTTGTGTTTTTCGCATACAGACAACAACGTTGTCAAAACAATCCCCGTTCACACAGATCTGCGAAAACGACTAAAAACGCTGTATTCTGCTGCCAGACCAGTAGTTGGCGATGTTCCTTTGTAAAGAAACACTACGCGCCTATAGACTGAACACGTAATACGCATTCACACGACGTCACCATTTTCACAAATTCGCATTTTTGTAGTTTACACACAGAGACGATAAAGGTATTGTTTTCAAATGCTTGCACTTTATAAACCTGTTTTCAAAAGTTTGCATCTTCAGGCCCCTAAAACGCAGTTGTCGTGTAAATGAATGGTCAAAAAGTTTTTAGCCCCTTAGTGTGAACCGTACTGCTGAAAACACTAGATCATTATCTGCTCGTGTGTAAATGAACACAGAGCCACGCTTCACTCTGAAGCATGCAGCAATTATATGCGAGCTACGGACGGGGCCTACGCCAAAGAACTATCTTACAATATTTTGCTTGCTGATTGTTAATAAATACAATTGTTATGTTATCTTGCCTCCCGAGTCTTTCTGGTAGAAGTGTTTTTTGTCATTTTTGTCATTGCTTTTGTAATACGTAAAAGTGCAGTGTGGACTTTGTGTTCCACAGAAGAAAGGAAGTCATACAGGTTAGGAATGACACGAGGGTAAGTAAAGCATGACTTTCATTTTATCCCTTTAATGAGCAACTTTGAGTTGGTTTTGGCAGTGGCACTATCTAAACAACAGCCTCGAGGCTAAATCCCAGTGTCTCTCTAATCCACGGACTCATGTCAGTATGTTTATGTGTAGATGTTGTCACTCATGTTCAATAGATCTGACCTCCGACCTCTGAGAAGTACTTCCAGGTGGCGGCTCTCCAGAGTGGCTCTTCCTGTCAGGGCATTGAGACCCCCTGCGGTCAGCCAACACATCTCAATCTATAAATATCACATTACGCTCCTCACTCAAATATCCTCTCTGATCCTTCATACATCCCAGATTCCTCAAAGAAGTATACACAAACACCAGACATGAGTGATGCATGCAATGTGTTACTCCAGAACAAAACAAGGTGTGTAATGAGAGGATCGTTCTGTCGGTGCCTTGTGATAAAAAATGCTAGTAGACTCTCAATTTTGAGTGCTGTTTGAAATTGCTGCTATAATGCAGGTTTTGAAGATTTTTTTGGTTGTAGGTGCTCCGTGTTTTCAAGCCTGCTGATTCTAGAATTTCATATGTAAACTGAGATAAAGCTCTCGCTGTAGTTTGTTCCAGTTATCTTGTGCCACTATTTTCCCGATCTATACACTCTGTCAACCATAAAATCATATCATATTAGATATTTGCACTTTTTTACACAAATCGTTGAAATATTCTGTGATTGCATTGCAACAGTATGATATGAGAAGCTTCACATGTGGTCGTGGAATGTGTCCTCGTTCTTCAGGCCGGATTCTCCTCAACGCCCCTGGAATGCTCTTGTGTGAACTGTGAGGTCACTGTGCATGAATGGAATGTTTCTCGGCTGAAAATTCTTTGCAGGTGCCCCTCGGCACCCAGACTGTACTTGTAACGCTCCCTGCGGGGACTGCAGTGTCTCAGTTTCCACACAATTTGGAATTAGAGTGCATTTGAAACATGCATTCTTCACTCTGTACAGACAGATTCCAATTAGAAGGAGTCTTTGCAGTCTGATGTCACTGAAGAGAATTTTCCAGAAGTTCCAAAAACAACTTTTTATTCTCTAGTTCTATGGCCACGTTCACACAGCAAGAGAATAGAGTTTTCAGTCCTGTATTAACAAGGATACGTTCACACACAGTTCAGTTATTTACACGAGTGACAACTGCATTCTATAACCGAACACACAACTGTAAATTTTCAGGCCTCACAACTGCATTCTCGAAAAACCTGTGTGCTGTGTGAACGTAACCGGACTGGACAACTAGTTGTTTCCGCCACTGAATAAAAATAAAAAAGGTAATTGCAACTTTTTATCTCACAATTCTGATTTCTAAGATATATAAACTCACAATTGCTGACATATAATTGCTGACACAATTGTGAGATGTAAACTCGCAATTGCGAGTTATAAAGTCAAAACTGTGGGATATAAACTAGCAGAAATAAAGTCAGAATTGCAAAATATAAACTCGAAATTATGACTTTTTCCACAATTCTGACTTTTTTCTTGCAATTGCAATTTTATATCTCGCAATTCTGACTTCTTTTCTCAGAATTGTGAGACACAATTCTAACTTTATAATTCGCAATTGTGAGTTTATATCACAAGTCAGAACTGAGTCAGAAGTGTGAGATGTAAACTCGCAATTACAAAAAAAAAAAAAAATTACATTTTTTATTTTTTATATTTAATGGTAGAAACAAGAGAGCTGCTCTGCACTGCACAGATGTGCGCCTACCGTGTGTTACGGGTTTTCGTGAGTGGTTTCGCTTTTGGCAACTTAAGCCCAAAGTATAGATCACTTTTTACACGTATGTGAGGATCAGCGTACAGTGCACGTGACAAGAATTTCGTCATCAGAAGAGTACATGCTCATTTAATTCTTTTTGCAGTAATTAGTTTATCCACAAGGTGGCAACTGTGCCCTAGGGGCGTCGATTCACAAGGTAGTCGAAGAAAAACTGCATAAACAGAACAGACCTGAAAGTATGCAAGCTACAGCGACAAATTGAGGCCTATATAGACGAGAGATTGTGTGAAGAGGTTGGAAAGAACCCTCATTTGTACAACTCTAGCATGATGAATACAAAGATGTTTACATGGATTGTAACTTGTGGCGAGAGATTGCTCAAAACTGTCAGTTACATTCATACAGACAGTATATGAGACGCTACTGTATGTTGCAACAGCTTCTTGATAAGAAGAGGCTTCTTTGATGAAACTGAAGTGTTGCAAAGAACCACTAAGGAACCTTTATATTTACATTAAGAGTGTTGTGTCTGTTATAACTTGACCTCTCATTAATCATTGCATTGAATTTGTCTCTATTGCTCCATCTTACTCCAGCTCATGTGGAGTAAGATCTGTAGAGTGCATGTGTTTGATGGCTACCATTCCATCACTGTACGTAGATTCCATACTCAGAACTTTACATTCCAACTCTGAACTTTACATTCCTAATTTAAAGAGAGTCATTCGTCATCCTGTCTTGAGGTCTTGCTCTACCGCACGCTTACCAGAGTAAAAATGTGTTAAAAATATACATGCGTTGACGTCAATCATCAAGAGCTTTTTCAGGCACGTGAGTCTTAATTACTGACAGCACAGATTCATCTAAAGGCTGGCCCACACTAAAAGATTTTAAAAATCTTATCAGATTTTCAAAATGTCAGAGATAGATTTAACAGTTTTGTTTCCATAGTGTGTGTGTGACCAAGACCACTTCCCAAACTGCACCGTACACTTCAAAAACAACCAGACTGTGAACATGGGAAATCTTACAAAATCTCTTGCAGTCAAACGTGACTTTAGAGTAAACAAACATGGCAGACGACGGGCAAGAATAAATTGTGATAATAGTATTTGGACTGATTTTTAAAGAAAATTTGAAGGGTAAAAAAAGGAAAAGGTTTGGAAGAAGTCGTGTTATGCTTCTGTCTTCCGTCAGCTTACTTTCTGATTATTTGATTAACTGGGTATCGTTCCATATTCAACATGTTGGATATTTATGATTTGAGATCAGGGTGGCTCCGATGTTCTTCCAAGCAGAATGAATCATTCTTAACATACCTTACACCACAGGAAAATCTGATAAGATAATCTGCAGTACCATCAAGATAATCAGGACTTTACCTAGGATTGTTGGTAGGGGAGCGTTGGGTCCAAAATTGGCCTGATTATCTTATAGCTTGTGGATGCCTTAAGATGTTCCTGATGGTCAGGTGTACTGTATATCCTTGTACCAAACCCCTATTAGGATTAGGGAAAGTTAGTATTTTATTTGTTCGATTGCATTTGTTTTTTGTTTTACTGTATTTATCATTAAATAAATGCAGCCTTGGTGAGCAGAAGAGACTAAATCTACCGACCCCAAACTTTTGAACGGCATTAGCTTAGCTGTATTTTGATATCAGCTGTCTCTCATGACCTGACTAAAATAACTATCACTCTTGCTCATACTTAAAAGCCCCAAACCCTAATTATTATTAAATATGTCTTATTAAGAAGAGGTGTGCTGTTTCTTTTCTAAGTGATTTGACTGACAATTTTGTGTAAATGTTTCTTTACACATGCAAGAACCACTCATACTGTCTCCAGAACATCTGAAAGTTCAGCTTGTACTTCTATCACACACATCAATTACGTTCACAGAAAACTCTTTTGAAAAACACCTGTATCAAATCTGAGTTTGTGTATAGAGCCAGCTCTGGCCCAGTGTGTGTCCTGTCCTTGCAGTGCTATTGGATGTGTTTATTAGGAGTTAGTGGGGGTCGGTCAAGCAGAGTGACATCAGCTCACACCCCTTGAGTCTGGAGGTCCCAGACGCCTGCTGTGTCGCTCTCTCATCCTCCCATCAGTCTGCGGATTAACTGGCTAAAAGAGCCGCCTGTCAGCGTGTGTGTGTGTGTGTGAGCAGTTAAGCGTGTTTGTGGTTCCTCCCTGATCCGTGTTAGCGCGCTCTCGGTGTCACGGGAGGCTACTTTGCGTGAGATGAAGCTTGAGGCCCCTGTTCAGAACGAATGCTGGTTCATACCAGCAAAAAGAGCAGTTTATTAGCAATTACAGCACAAGTCTTCTGGGGTTTGGACTGTGACATAACATGCCGTGCACTGGAGCGGAATACTGTCACGGCATCTGAGATTGCGTTTGATACTAAACACTTGGCTCTTTTATTTTCTTCACAGAGAGAAATGCTTAAACACTACTTAATCCTCACATAAAAAATGCTAAAGTTTGGGCTCAGTAAGATTTTTCTCTTAAGATGTCTCTTATGCTCACCAAGGCTGCATTTATTTGATCAAAAATGCTATAATAATATTGTCGTCAGTGTCACATGATCCTTCAGAAATCATTCTAATATGCTGACTTGCTGCTTAAGAAACATTTCTTATTATCAATGTTGATAACTGTCGCGGTGCTTCATACTTTGTTCTAATTTTTCTGAATTTTTTGATGGCTAAAGAACCGCATTTATGTAACATGTATGTTCTGTTTTGGTTTAGTTTTCCCTGTTTGGTTTGCCTGAGTTCCCTGTGCTTATTAGTTTCCATAGTTCCTAATTTACGCACCTGTTCTGTTTAACGATGATTACTCTGTCTGTGTATTTAAGCCTTCAGTTCATTCAGTTCTTAGTTCGGTCTCGTTTACGTTGTTGTTTTAGTGTGGATTTCCTGAGTGATCTTTAAGTTTATTAAATACTACTTCTTTGAATCTCCTTGTGCCGTATGCTTTATTACAGCCACACGTAACAGTGACAGTTTATTTAAAATGGAAATCTTTTGTAAAATTATAAATGTTTACTGCCATTTTTTCTTAATTTAATACATCCTTGCTGAATAAAAGTATTCATTTCTGTAAAAAAAAACTTTTGAACTTTTGAAATGTAAAATATGGTGAACAGGTGTTTAATGTCATAGTGGTTACTATAGCGTGAATATAACCATCACTGGAAAGTATTTGTCTAGTCAACATCCAGTACTGAAAAACTGTTTTTTTTTTTTTTTTTTTTAAATAATATAATTATACGTTTAAAGCATTTAAAAAAAAATAATAATTACGACAATGCAGCAGAGTTTTTGGTCTAGATCCACAATTTTTAACCATCTGGTATGGAAGCTTGTTTCCGCCATGTAATAAAACATAAAAAAGGTAATTGTGACTTTTTATCTCACAGTTCTGGCTTTTTTCTCGCAATTGCAAGTTTATATCTCAAAATTATTACTTTTTTTTCGCAGAATTGTGAGATGTAAACTCACAATTGCGAGTTATAAAGTCAGAATTGCGAGAGATAAAGTCAGAATTGCGAGAGATAAAGTCAGAATTGCATGATATAAAGTCAGAATTGCGAGATATAAAGTCAGAATTGCGAGATATAAAGTCAGAATTGTGTGATATAAAGTCAGAATTGCGAGTTTTAAAGTCAGAATTGTGAGAGATAAAGTCAGAACTGTGTGATATAAAGTCAGAATTGCGAGTTTTAAAGTCAGAATTGTGAGAGATAAAGTCAGAACTGTGTGATATAAAGTCAGAATTGTGAGAGATAAAGTCAGAATTGTGTGATATAAAGTCAGAATTGCGAGAGATAGTCAGAACTGCGTGATATAAAGTCAGAATTGCGAGAGATAAAGTCAGAATTGCGAGATATAAAGTCAGAATTGCATGATATAAAGTCAGAATTGTGTGATATAAAGTCAGAATTGCGAGAGATAAAGTCAGAATTGTGAGATATAAAGTCAGAATTGCATGATATAAAGTCAGAATTGTGTGATATAAAGTCAGAATTGCGAGAGATAAAGTCAGAATTGTGAGTTATAAAGTCAGAATTGCGAGAGATAAAGTAAGAATTGCGAGATATAAAGTCAGAATTGCATGATATAAAGTCAGAATTGCGAGATATAAAGTCAGAATTGCATGATATAAAGTCAGAATTGTGTGATATAAAGTCAGAATTGCATGATATAAAGTCAGAATTGCATGATATAAAGTCAGAATTGCGAGAGATAAAGTCAGAATTGCATGATATAAAGTCAGAATTGTGTGATATAAAGTCAGAATTGCGAGAGATAAAGTCAGAATTGCGAGAGATAAAGTCAGAATTGCGAGATATAAAGTCAGAATTGCATGATATAAAGTCAGAATTGTGTGATATAAAGTCAGAATTGCGAGAGATAGTCAGAATTGTGAGATATAAAGTCAGAATTGCATGATATAAAGTCAGAATTGTGTGATATAAAGTCAGAATTGCGAGAGATAAAGTCAGAATTGTGAGTTATAAAGTCAGAATTGCGAGAGATAAAGTAAGAATTGCGAGATATAAAGTCAGAATTGCATGATATAAAGTCAGAATTGCGAGAGATAAAGTAAGAATTGCGAGATATAGTCAGAATTGCATGATATAAAGTCAGAATTGTGTGATATAAAGTCAGAATTGCATGATATAAAGTCAGAATTGCATGATATAAAGTCAGAATTGCGAGAGATAAAGTCAGAATTGCATGATATAAAGTCAGAATTGTTTGATATAAAGTCAGAATTGCGAGAGATAAAGTCAGAATTGCGTGATATAAAGTCAGAATTGCGTGATATAAAGTCAGATAGTGAGATATAAAGTCAGAATTGCGAGAGATAATGTCAGAACTGCGTGATATAAAGTCAAAATTACGAGATATAAAGTCAGAATTGAGTGACATAAAGTTAGAATTGTGTGATAAAAACTCGCAATTGCAAGAAAAAAAATGTCCGAATTGTGAGATAAAAAGTTGCAATTACCTTTTTATTTTTTTTTTATTTAGTGACGGAAACAAGCTTCCATACTCTGGTGCTCTTCTGTCTTTTTTGACCAAAAAATTTAATGTTTTAGTTTTTTAGAATTTTTTACTTCATCAGAATGGAAAGATGCCTGCTAAAGGTTTTAGCACTTGCTATGTGAGCACAAAAAAACATGATTTGAAAAGGTTAAATGGTCCTGAAAAACATAGTCAGACTTGTACTCCTCGCAGTCAAAAATGACTGCATTAGAAATGAATGGGAAATTAATTTCATGTAGTGAAAACATTTGGTAATGTCGCAAACAAAATCTGGTAACACTTTCATTAAGGTTCCCTTCATAAAGGGTTTATAAAGGTGTTTGTTAATGACTAATAAGTCATTTAGAAATGCATTATGAATCATAGATAAGCAGTTACAACTGCATAAATAAAAAGGGCAACTTTAATGCAATACCTGCAAATAGTGAGCTATTTTTAACTCACATGTTATACATGCTTAATAAATGTGTTTATTCACACTTATTTAACTCAAAACCAGTTTCCTGATTTATTTCCTGATGCAGCAAAAAATTGACTATATCATATCTTATTAATATCTCATGACTTAGATCCCTTTTCTTACTATGCTGCTTACCAGAAGTCTTACCCATGATACTCTGCAAAAAGTCCCATCCCAAGTCCCATCTCCTTTATTGTACAGTATTTCATATTTAACTTAGAAATTCATCATATTATTCAGTAAAATTAATAGTGGATGGAGTTTCATGTTGACTTACGTTGAAAGTAGCTAATATGCAAACTAATCGAAATATTACTCCACCCAAGGTATGAGGAAAATTACTTTATATTTGCTTAAGCATGCATTTGTTTTCTTGGAAATGAGTTCCTCCCTTGCACTGGTGTCCGGTTGGCCACGTGTAGCTGTTATTCTGGGTTAAGAAATAAAATGCACACTAGCATCCCAGAGAGAGATACAGTAGCATAAGATTCACTTGGAAAATGTAGATAAGGTTGTTTGCGATTTTTTGACATGAGGACATTCATCCTTATCATCCAGCCAATGAGCATCAATGGCATAAGATTATTATGCTATGTAGAGTTTTTCCGCATGAATCCACAGAATAAACAACTGCTATTCTTGGGTCTAAAGAATGTATGAAGGTTTAGTAGTAAACACTTCTGAATAAGATCGTAATCTGGGTCTCTTACTGTAAGCTCTCCTGTGATAATGCCAATGAGTCATCAAGTATGCGATTATTGCAGCCGGCAGCGAAAGTTTTCTATGGTATCTACAAACAAAGGGTGTCAACACGGCGGTTGGCAACGCATGCCCACAGATGCTGTGAAATGGCAGGTGAATTAAATAAAGCCACACCTTCATGAAAAGAAAGAAACTGAATATGTGAGACTGATATATTCATTGTGCAGTAGATACACGCCTGAAAATATTTACTCTTTGGAGGCGGCTAAGAATACTTATACAAGCTGAATTAATGTCTGTGAGGAAACTTTGTGCAGAAATTGAAACTGCAAAAGGCTTCAGTGGCAAAACAAGTGAGTCAGAGCTTTGGAAATGTTGAATGTGAGCCACTATAGTTTTTGTTCATCCGGTATGACTGTGTCTATATTAATATAATAATAAATAAGATAAGCAGATTCTTAATTTGTGCCAGGATTGTGCTTTATTCAGGTTTGAGAATGAATTTAAGTTCAATTAAAAAAAAAAAAAAAAAGCACCTGCCCCTGATCACGAAAGTGAAAGTGCCCTTTGCGGTCGCATCGCGGTGCCCACGTGTTCCCATTTCTCCCCCCTGGAATGCGATTTTTGCCGAGGGAGAAACCGACAACACACCCGCAGATCCGAAAACATACATATTTATTTATTTATTTAAAGAAATGAATACTTTGTTGGTTTAACTTAAAAAAGTAAGTTACCTGGTTGCCTTAAAATTTGAAATTAAAAATTTTAGTTAATACAATGAAGGTGATTGATTTAATCAACAGAAACTCAAAATACGATGTTATCTGTACCACATGAATTATCCAAGTTGATTTGACAAAAGAAAAAAAAGTTGATAACAAATCATGAAAATAATTTTATACAGTGTACACTTTTTTCTTAGTTTGTTGTTAGTTTCAATATTTTCAGCAGCATTGCTTTCATTTAGAGACACATTTCTCAGAGAGGGTTTAAGACGGTCTGTCAGCACACAGATACTCTACTAATCACCGCTACAGCCATCAAAGCACAGCTTTCTAACAAATTCACCACCTTCAGTAATATATTTCAGCATAATTACTGTCATCAGCCGGGATTTGAAGTTCAACAGAAGCCGGTGAAAAATCCTTCACCAGCTTTGATTGAGTTTATGATGAGGTCAAAGGTCAGCAGGGTGATGAGCCTAAAGAAAAAAGAAAAATAACCTCCCTGAACAAAGCCTTCCATCGGCCCTCGACCATGTCTGTGTCGTTTTCACCCCTGCTTCCCTGAAAAGCAATGAACTAGAAAAATGCATGTTCCTCTAAGAGGAAAAGAAAGACCAGACAACAAAGACGAAAGGGTGCAGAGAGAGAGAGGGTTCTTTCAGTGAGAGGCTAAAGGTGATAAGTTGCTCTCAGGAGGCGCCGTGTTTTAAAGAGGATCCGCTGGTGGGCCTGGACTCCCTCCATGCGCTGAATGGACTATAGACCACCATTATGCTCCAGTCCAAACCTCAGGATTGAGTTACGGCTGCGCTTCAAAGGGGACGGCTGCATTCAGCTCCATACCTGCCGTTCCACTTCACCTGCCCCGTGGTCTTAACTTCCTACCGCTCTGTGCTCTTTCTCTCTCTTTCATTAAGCATTAACAGCATGTTTCCTTTAGAAATTAGTACAAGTGCTTTTGTGCAACACCAGGGTTGGGCAAATATCAGAATTGGCACCCTTTCAATTTATGAGTGTGAATATGAAATTTAATTGTAATGACATTGGAGAGCTGACAGCAAGCTGTCAATATTGTCAAAACAATGAATACTTTTAACAAATAATGTTTTTAGTTTTGCCAAACAGCACCATTACTGTTCCAAAGTTTGTGGAACAAAGGCTGCATTTATTTGATCAAAAATACAGTAAAAACAGTAATGTTGTAAAATATTATTCCAATTTAAAATATCTGTTTTATATTGTAATATATTTTAAAATGTAATTTATACCTGTGATCAAAGCTGAATTTTCAGCATCATTACTCCAGTCTTCAGTGTCACATGATCCTTCAGAAATCATTCTAATAGCCAATGCTGATTTGATGTTCAATAAACATTTATTATTATCATCAGTGTTGATATTTTTGTGGAAACCGTGATCATTTTGAATTGAATTGTTATAAAAGAATATCACTGTCCACACCACAGCTATAACGATAACGATATAGAGAAACGATATAGTTGGGATCACTTTCAGAACGATTTTTTTTTCCAGCCTTTGAACGATAAAAGACTGACAGCCAATCAGATTCCATTCTAATTCAAGGGCACGCGCATTTAAAATGGCAGACGACACTGCGGAGAAGTTAATCGCCGAGGTCCAGAAAAAGCCACCGCTGTTTGACAAGTAAATAATGAGATCATAATATGCCCTGGAGGCTAGCAAACAGTGAAATATAAAATTACCTCAGATAGGCTAGGCTATCCAGCGCTAGTTTCGACAACATTGTCTTGCTTCCTTTGAAGTTGCAGTGAAAAAGACTAGGCATTGTTTTTACTCTACTCTATTGACTTCATCAGGTAAATTCACTGTTAGAAATCGATTGCGCTAGCTATTCACTCGAAACATAGCATGCTGAGGACATCTGCTGGTTAAAGAGGTGTAAATGCAACAGGAATAGCAAAAACAATGTTGTAGCCTACACACTTTGAAACCGCAGCTTGTGAGCAAACAGTTATCGTTCGTTGGTGTGGACGCAAATATAGCGTTATCTTTAAAGTTATCGTTCTTTGTGTGAATGGGCCTTAACACAGCATGTTTGAGTTTCCGGAAGAGGTTTGTTCTCGTGCGTCATTTAGGTTGGTTTGAGCTTCTGTTTATGTTCGCTGATCAATGTTTATGTGTGCATAAAAGCCTAAATTAAATCTGTTCATCATATAAAGCGTTAAAGTTCCAGTTGCAAAGGCAGTCTATGGAAGGACAGAAAGCTCTCAGATTTCATCAAAACAAATCTTCATTTGTGTTCTGAAGATGAATGTAAGTCTTACGAGTTTGGAACAACATGAGGGTGAGTAATTAAAGGTGCAATATGTAAGGATTTTGCAGCAAAATATCCAAAAACTACTAGGCCGGTGTTATATATTTTATTCACTTGAGTACTTACAATATCCCAAATGTTTGCAACTATTTGTAAATCGTGAGAAAATTGCAATTTTAACCAAGGCTCCGGGACATGTGAGGAGTCGCCTGTCAATTGTGTCATACCCACGTTACCCTAGGTTTTCTGGTTTAATTTTCTAGAAACCATGGAAACACCAAAGACACTTTTATATATATTACGTGTTTTAACAGACAAGGGAACAACTGTTTTGATATATTTACAGACAGAAAACTAATTATTGTTATATAGCTCAACATGTTTAGTCTTATTGTTTAAATCTAATTTTCTTGAATTTTTGCGAGTACCATGCTTTACCATGCCTCAGAGAAAAACACTATTTTGTGCAGTAGCTAACATAGCATAATCAGATGCAGGTTTATTTTTAGTAACAGTAATACAGCATTTTCTCCATCATACAATACGTTTTAAAATCAATTCCATGCCATTTATCAACACAAGTCATCCAGCATTTAATATGATATTCTAAAATCGATCTGTCTTACTGCAGTGTGCAACAATGTCTCACAGCAGCCACCGAGCGAACGCACAGAGTAACGTTATAACATCATTTTCAACACACTCAAATGTATCTAATATGATAAACAGAGCTGTGTTACCTCATATTCATGACCGGAAAAGCGGAAGCAGCGCCGGCGACTGTGGCATAATAAAAGTTCCGCTGCTCGCAGCGTGTGTTGCGCAATCGCTCCAGCGGCCTCGTTCAGCTCCCAGAACACTCGGTCCTGCTCTGCTTCATACTACAGTATTGTTAATAATTGCATTCATGAACATGATTTTTTCCCGAGTCCTATCCCCATTTTTTTCCACCGGCTGTGAGGTGAAGACCACATGTCCCAAGATTCCGCGCTCAAACTTGGCGTCATCAAGCTACGCCTTTGTTTTGAATAGACCTCTAGCGGACAGAAAAGTTTACATATTGCACCTTTAATGACAGAATTTTAATTTGAGGTGAACTAACCCTTTAAAGATTCCAATGTTTTGAACATTAGTGTAGTTTTTTGCTTTAATCAGCACTGAATGAGGCTGTTTAAATTCAATTAATGTCCAAATTCAACTTTTCTTTTGCTGCAATGTTTTTTGAAGCAGTTTGTATGTTTTTTTTAGTGGATCTTGATGTGTGAAAGCTCTGGACATGTTTGTGTACACAGAAGCTTGTGTGAATGGGTGAGCTGACCCTGAACTAACACCAGCAGCCACCCGCTTCCCTACTAGTCACCTAATGAGAGCGTCCTAACATCCATCGCTCATGAGCGCCCATCCCCGCCCCTGAAAAGAGCCTCTGAAAGCTGTTTGTTTTCTTTCTTGTAGAATCGCTCTTCTTGACAAAAGGACACAAGAATTCTGACATGAAACATCGAGGCTAGAATAACAAACAAAGCGCCAAGATAAACTGAGAGGGTGAGGGCAGCGTGTTTCATGCATCTATCTTTTCATCCCTCATTCACTTCAATCCATCTTTATCTTAAGATAACAAGGGAAACAGAAAAAAGAGGGGTTAAAGGACTAGTTTACCCATGTTTTAGCAAAAATTTAAGAGCAAGATTTTTTAAAGAAAAAATAAGATTCGCAACAACATGAGGGTGAGTGAATAATGACAGAACCTTGTCTTTTTTTGGTGAACTACCCCTTTAAGTGCATGAATAGTCTGTTAGGGAATGCAGAAGTTATCTCAAAGTCTCGTTCCAAACTCCGATATACCTTGCAGTATCATCTGTTCTCTTCCTCTGCACCATCCTGTAGCGTGCAGATGTCTGAATTTCAGCCAGCGTTTTGGCCTGTTGAGGCGGGTGATAAGTGCTTGATATGGGGCAGACTGAAGTCTGGTTCGGATGCAGAGGTCTGAAAACGAGAGCGACACTTTTCAGACAGGATGCAGTTGTCACTTGAGCAAACAGCAGTCAGTGAACGGCACGATAAACTCATTTGTGCTGCTGTGTCCCCTGCGTCCAGACGGGACCCCTTGGCCCTTTTATTTTAGCACTGCATTCCAGTTGAAACACTGAAGTGTTTCAGGGGGAAATATATGCATGGAACAGAGATGATATTATCAAATATTATGCTTTCTTAGATGAGCTTTTATTTAATTTTATTTTATTTTATTTTATTTTATTTTATTTTATTTTGCTTGTACCTTTAAATTAGATTATTTCATTTAAATATTAAACAAATTCAATTATGAATGATATTATCAACAAAAACAGAAAGTGCTTTCTTAGGAGAGCTTTTATTTTATTATTTTATTTTACTTGTACCTTTAAATTAGATTTAATTTAAATATTAATTCAATTAAATTATGAATGATATTATCAATAAAACAACCAGAAAGTGCTTTCTTAGGAGAGCTTTTATTTTATTTTATTTTATTTTATTATTTTACTTCTACCTTTAAATTAGATTATTTAATTAAAATATTAATTAAATTCAATTATGAATGATATTATCAATAAAACAACCAGAAAGTGCTTTCTTAGGAGAGCTTTTATTTTATTTTATTTTATTTTATTTTATTTTATTTTATTTTATGTTATTTTATTTTATTTTATTTTTATTTTATTTTATTTTATTATTTTGCTTTTACCTTTAAATTAGATTTAATTTAAATATTAATTAAATTCAATTATGAATGATATTATCAATAAAACAACTTTTATTTTATTTTATTTTATTTTATTAGTTTTTCTATCACTATCACTCAGGACTGACCTGCAATATTGGAAGTTGCATTATGAAAATTGCAGTCAGCCTATATTTTGTGTGCATGTTTGCACCATTGGCCTACCTAATTTGTATAATCATTTTAGTGAATAAGGTGCTAATCTGCTCCTCAACAGAAAGTGGAAGTATTTAGTCCTTTACATATGAATGTTATCTTTTATAATGATTATAATGATTTATTTCATTTTGAAGAATCATATGGTATAACATCAATTACGCAGTTATTGTATAAAAATATATATATTTCACAGTTTCATATATATCTCCTAATGTCTTTAATGCACTAATAATGTGTTTAATGTGTTTTTATAGGTAAACTATGAATCTTTGTGACTTTAAATGATGCCATAGATTCCTGGCATTCAACAAAATGCAAATACGTCAAGGTTACTAATTTGTGGCCTGGAATTCCAGTAGTTCTAGATTCCATGTACAGTCACCCCTCCTATAAACTACTGTACTGCATTGTAAAAATTCCTTTGACGATCATGATGATGGTGATCATATTGAAAAAGGCCCTCAACAATCGTGGCACAGACACAAACAATTGTGGACTGCAGACGACAGGATGTTAGTGCAGACACTGGCAGCGTGTTTCCTCACCGCCTCCAAACAACAAACGCATGCAGACACACAGACACTGACTGACAGAAGTCACAGCTACAGGTGAAGAAGGCAGTCCCAAATATTTTATTTTATTTTGATACAGTTGGAATTTTACCCTTAAGTTAGATTAAAATATTTCATTTAATTAATAATTAAATTCAATTATTTAACTAATATATAATTTTAAACCATCTGGCTGATAAAAGATGCTAATAAAACTTTATTTTATTTCAAAATGATGATTTTAAAAATTAAATTATTTAACTTATAAATTATTTATTATTGGCTGATAAAAGATGCTAATAAAACTTTATTTAATTTTTATTTTTTATTTTATTTTATTTATCTGATACTGTTGGCATTTTACCCTTAAGTTAGATTAAATATTTTTATTTACATTTTAAATTCAGCTAAATTATAATTTTAAACCACCTGGCAGATAAAAGATTCTAATAAAACTGTCTAGTAAATAAACACCTGAATAGTTGCAGGTTGGGCATATTGCAAAGAAAATCCTTGACACTGCCATAGCTTCATAGAAATCTATTATTTATTGACACAGCAATATATATTTTAGTGTTGAGATATTTCATATTGTCCTAGGGAATGAAGAATGTCATGTTTCTTTTTCAGTATTATATTTCTTGCACGTTGCAACAGTGTGCTGAAACTGTATTTTCTTTATACCTTGTTTGTCTTATTCAAGCTTGAATGCACAGTGTGGTCGAGGTCTGTGGAGCACAGCATTGCTGTGTGGTGACCTCTGTGGTCCAGCCACCCAGAATTCCATGGCAGTGCATGGGCCTCGGAGGTCTGCTTTATATCCGGACGCAGGGAATTCCCACTGCTGACTGTTTGTACGGAGGAGACAAAAACACCTACAGCTGCAGCAACCACAAAAACACTCTGTGACTAATGTCAGAAAGACTGCATGGACAGATGGAACAGGTACGTTTGAAACAACTTCACAGCTGCCACGTCAAATCTATGTATGCAATGTAAAGTTAATATTACTTTTCAGCATCATTTATAGCAGATGGAGCCGTTCTTGTGTTCAAAGACAACTGGACAAAACAAAACTGCACATGTTCATGCAATGATTTGTTCTCACAATAGTAAGTATTTGAACAGTGAATCACTGTTTGTGTCACTATGAAACACTATGTTTAGATTTTGCTTTACTGCAACACATCGTTTTAATTACAACAAATCATCATATTAGAATGATTTCTGGAGGATCATGTGACACTGCAGACTGGAGTAATGATGCTGAAAATTCAGCTTTGATCACAGGAATAAATTACATTTTAAAATATATTACAATAGAAAACATTTTTAAATTAATTAGTAATATTATTAGTAAGAATATTTCACCATGTTACTGTTTTTACTGTATTTTTAATCAAATAAATGCAGCCTTGGTGAGCAGAAGAGACTTCTTTCAAAACACTTTTTTTTATTTTTTTTTTTATCACAAGTACAGTGTTGCAAGATCAGGTTTATAGGCAGTTTAATTCCATCATTTTTCCAAGGCGGTTGGCGTTGAGTTATAATAATAATAATAATAATAATAACTCATTAGGTTTTACATTGTGCTGTAATTGAGTCATTGAACTCAATAACAGATGAGAATGTGAGCTATTTCTCTCTGAAAAAGAATGACATAACTGACAGACAGGTATTTTGCATGTTTTCCATCCTCTTGGCCCCTGCTTTGATCTGTTTCATGCCGCAATACGCATGTCTGACGGAGAGACGGGTTCAGGCCAGTGACATCAGTATCTGTATGAAAACATCACAGTGTGAGTCCAGTCAGCCTGTTTCCTTCACTGCACACTATCAGTCACTACAGAGAACTTTAGCTACAGCTGATACTTCTTTGAAGTGTTAACCTGTTTATTCCAAAGAAAATAAAATGCAAATTTGTCAAATTGTCCAAGTAAAATGAGTTGCAATGTTAAATATTTTGTATTTATTTCCTCATTTCACAAATGTAAAAAGATTTTACAGTAGTTATTATAAATTCAGTCATAATCCTCTTTACACAGCAATCCCGGTAAATTACCAAAAAATTAGCAGAACGACTTTTTCCGGTAAATAGCCTACACAAATGTGCTGTTCACACATTCATACATCAGTACCAACATACAAAACTCTTCATCAGAAATGACCTTTAATTGCTGTTCCGATTTCTTCACCCACCTGGATAAGAATAAACACTCTAGTTTCACTGTCTGTCCAATTTGACTCCATTTTCTTTACTTCTGAGTGACAGGTGTAGGGGGATGATCACGAGGTACACGATTTTGCTCATGAGATGCATTATAGTTATTATAGTATTGCAGTTAATACACGCAATAACAGCAGAGTTCCGGCGCTGATGAACAGAAAAGAAGGCAAGTGCGAGACAATGGTCAGATGTTTGTCTAGTGCATGTTTAAATAAAAAACAATTAAGGGTAAGTTTAACTGGCATGACAACAATGTACTAAAGACAGAAATGTTTTTTCTTTGCATTTTTTCACGTAGAGATGACACCATTGTCAAAAACTATCCCCGTTCTAGCGGTTCTGCGAAAATGATTAAAAAACACTGTATTCTGCTGCCAGGCCAGTAGTTGGCGATGTTACTTTGTAAAGAAACACTTTGTGCCTATAGACTGAACACATAATTTGCATGCACATGGCAAATTTTCACAAATTTGCATTTTTATAGTTTATATATAGTTTTGCGCTGGTGCAAGCCTTTAGTAAATCTGGCCCATGATCTCTTAACGGTAATTTACCAGTAAATACTGTATGTGTGAAAGGTTACAGACTGATAGAGTTCACTTCTGATTCATTTTGCCATGTTCATGTTACTGTTTTTTGCATTATGTTTGTTATCTTTTACCTTCTTGCAAACAGTCTCAGTTTGATTTGCATTTGCGTCACACTGTCAGACACCACAGAGTTTCTTCTTCATGTCTTGTGGCAGTTACACTGACATTTTGAAACTTTAAGAACATCTCTTTGTAGGAATGATCTTATGTCACTCTCCCTCGTCATCGTTTGGGCAAATGCCATTGGTGCATTTTAAATATTATGGAACAAGCTGCTGTGTTTGTCCTACAATCATGTATAACCTTATTCTAGAGCTTGAGGTCAAGGAGCTGATGGCTGCCAGGGTAATAAATGCTGTCATTAATGTTTCATTACGTCTGTTTTTCAGTCAAGTGTTTAGTCTCCCAAATTAAAACTGAAGCAACACTATTGCTGCTTTCAGATCACGATTGGATTTATAGTATGTTGTGTTTACCAGGTATAAAGCTTGCCAGAAAATACTAGAAATATGAGAATTATAAAATATGCATTTTCCCAACAGGTGCGTGTCATTCCAACAAAGTCAAATTAATTATGATTTCTGAAATCCTCAATGGGAACTTCCCAGGAAGTTTTGAAGGCAAAGCCAGAATGAGATATTAGAAATAAACTTTAAACATTTAAGAAATGTTCTGTTTATTAATTTAACGGACCACTGAAGTCAGAGATCTAGTATAAACAATTAATTTTTATAGAGAAGCCTGCTGATTTCATTGGACGAAAGTCTATCAGAAGGACATTTATGCAATTGATTTTATTTTATATTATTTTAGTATTGTGGTGCTGTTGGCATTATATTAGATTAAATTATTTGACTATAAGTTAAATGTAATGATTTAACCAAATTATAAATCATAAAATATTCGGTAACACTTTACAATAAGGTTCATTTATTTAACATTAGTTAACAAGAACTAATAATGAACTGCACTTCTACAGCATTTATTAATCTTTGTTAATGTTAATTTCAACATTTACATTGTCAAAATCTTGTTAACATTAGTTAATGCACTGTGAACTAACATGAACAAACAATGAACAACTGTATTTTCATTAACTAACGTTAACGAATATTAGTAAACAGTATCAAATGTATTGCTCATGGTTAGTTCATGTTAGTTAATACAATAACTAATGTTGAACTAATGAACCTTATTGTAAAGTGTTACCAAATATTCTAATAAAACTGATAAGTAAATGAACACTCCTCACACACTGAATGGTTGCAGGTGTGTATTACAAATAAAATCCCTCACACTGCCAGAGCTTGCTAGATATCTAATATTTATTGGCACAGAAATATGTTTTGGTCAAACAGCCTTCCTGAGGTGTTTCATACTGTCCCAGTGACTGAAGAAAGTCACGTTTCTTTTTCGATATTGGATTTCTTGCAAGTTGTGACAGTGCGCTGAATTTTTTTACAACTATATTTTCTTTTTACCTTGTTTGTCTTATTCAAACCTGCATAATTAAGTATATTAAATATAATTTGTTTTATGGAGAAACCTGGTGATTTCATTTGATGGAGGTCTGTCAAAATGATACACTAATGACTAATGATTAAGTGTTTATTGTATTTCGTTTATTGTATTTTTTTATTGTAAGCCGTGGTTTACAGTGAATTTATAACAGCTAAGGGGCGTTGTTAGGCATGACGCAGAGCTTTTATAAAACGGTTACCACACAATACAAATATTAAAGCCAAAAAATATGTATCAATGCAACTTTCATGAAGTAAAATCATTAAAAGCCTTTCTTCCGCTGGAAAAAATAGTCCCTGACCGTGAACAGCAACAGAAGTTACATTTATTACGCCATTGGATGGCGGCAAAGATTGTCTTTATGAGCGAGTCGCAAAGACTTTTATATTGAAACTTGTTGTGAACACAGAACAAGACGCAAATGACAAATGCTTTGACTAGCGCTGTCAGTGTCCGCAGGGCACGAAAAAGCCCACTAAATGTTAAAAGGACAAGATCGCAGTGGACATTCAAATGGATTTTTTATTATGAACATAGGACTGACCTGAAGGAAAATGTTAAATCTGAATACAGGTAATACACTCAGACACTCGATATCTCTCTCACAGAATCTTCCACATAATGCAGTAAGCTTCAATGAACAATATCAGTTGAGAACAAACATATGTTTACGTTGCTAAGAGTGGTTGCTAAGACAGACACAGCAACATACACTCAGTGGCGCAGCGATACTTATGTAATACAGTCAGCTGTATGTTTTTGGGAATTTTACAACGGCTTGGAACGCGGCTCAACCAATCAGAATCAAGGGCCGGAACTATCCGTTTTATAATGTTCCTTACTTTCACAAGGGTGCTCTGAATAGCTTGAAAACCCCCTGAATTGCCCCAATAAAAGCTGGTGTTTAGTGTTTCGACATAAATCAGGTTGAGTGTATGAGAAGCCGAAGGGGAAGAGGTCAGGTCATTAGGCCTTAATGTTTTAAAAAGAGCAGGTGGCTATAATAGTGTTTCTCAGTGAATCTCTTTTGAAACATTGTGGAAAGGTGCACTGATTGATGATCACCAGAACATGGTCACCAGTTCCTTTCTGACAAAATCTTTTCCGGTAACATTACACATTTATTTATGTTTTATTCAGTAATTTCTGCCAGAACATTCTGTGGTGTAATGCTGATGTTTTGGTGTCATAAGATAATAGCAGTAAGATAATAGCTCTCTTCTTTCAGTCTGTCCTCTTATGTAGGAAAGTTAAGCACAACAGAAGAGGAGCCAGAGCACCGTCTGTTCGTATTGTGTCTGAAATGACATGTTGATGGGTTACACTGACACCGAAAACCCCTTTCACAAAAACTGGCACCTATGAGTTTAAACCCACATTGAAAGGTACATATCAAAAGCTTGGGCTCATGTTTTTGAAAGAAGTCCCGTCTGATCACCAAGGCTGCATTTATTTGATCAAATATACAGTAAAAATATTTATATTGTGAAATATTATTACAATTTAAAATAACTATTTTCTATGTGAATATATAGTAAAATGTAATTTATTCCTGTGATAATATGCTGATTTGCTGCTATGATTAATTTTATGAATTAAACAGCTTGGAAACATACTTTATTACTAGAACATTTTGAAATAACCCTGCAGTCAATCATTTTATCCCTTAAAACATATCTGTGATAATTTCTTAATGCCTTAAAATAGCTTGAATGTAACTCTACACCCTTGCTTCATTTAGTATAGGCCTACTTGGAAGCATGAATATGCAAATTAGTCCCCGCCTCCACTCAATCACACCAGCTCGGACTACCTGATTCAGTCGTCAACTGTAGTCAGTGTTGCCAAGAACTGGACTACTTTAACAGTAGTTGTTGCGGGTAGTTTTTCATGTCCGCGGGTTGAAATGACCCCAAATTACATGATATTTAACCCCTGGAATGCAAATTTTACCAGGGGAACCCCGCCAAAACCGCAGATTTTACCCCCAGAATGCGATTTTTACTAGGGGATTCCCCCCGAAACGTGATTGGGCTAGTTTTGGGCTAGGTTTGAGTAGCAATTGGGTGGGTTTTGTTGTGAAAACCTGGCAACCCTGAATGTAGTAAGCGCTACACAATGGCAAGTGGAAATATTGGTTTAATTCAGCCAGACACTGATTCAGAAGATGTGGAAGAGTGAATTATACAGGCTTGTCGTATCATGTCGTATCAGGCTTGTCGTTGATGTATCAGAATGGTAATGCGTTTTATGTATCGCTCTCTACAATGTTGGACGGATAATGGAAATTGATATGATTAGCCTTTGGTCTGACTACATGATCAAACAGCTAATAATGTGTTGCTAATGTTACACAAACCATGTTCCTGTTCGTCATCTCAGAGTCAGACAGCTGCCTTCTAAAACTCAGCATCCTTAGAAATGATTTGAACATCATAGAAAGTCCGTGAAGAAAGGCATATAGTAACATCGTAATATAGGCCTACGTCATACATAATTCACCCGCTATATTGCTATATGTTCCCGATTATTCCTGTCCCTTCTTAAAGGTATTCTTGTGCTCACTGTGACAGGATTGGTTACATGTTTGTGATCACCATAGTATCGGCCCAGATCCAGCCCATATCTGGTCCGCGTGTAATCCACATGTACCAGATGTGGGCCGGATCTGGGCCACATTATGTTGCTGTCTGGGAAGCGGGCGGTTTCGAACCGTGTTTTTGAGACTGTCTTTGGAGCACTGCAGGTTTAGGAGAAAATACTCAGAAATGGTGTTGACTGATAAATTTGCACATGGTTTGTCTTAAAGCATAATAAAAACACCACATAGACATATAAACAACATTAAAAACTTGATTTTCACCACAGGGTGAAAGACATTTCTCAAGTCCCCCTGTGATGAAAATCAAGTTTTTAATGTTGTTTATATGTCTATGTGGTGTTTTTATTATGCTTTAAGACAAACAATGTGCAAATTCATCAGTCAACACCATTCGGAGTATTTTCTCCTTAAAACTGCAGTAAACCAAAGACAGTCTCAAAAATGCAGTTTGAAAAAGCTGGTGTTTCTGACGTAGCAAACTACTTTGTAACCAGTCACGTCAACGTGTGCTTGTCAATGAGTGCATCTCTGAACTGGTGTGAGTGGGTGGAGGTGAGCTAATTTGCATATTCATAGAACTGTGTATACTAAATGAGGCAAGGGTGTAGTTACATTCAAGCTATTTTAAGGCATGAATATTTTTTTTTTTTTTTTCAAGGAAAAAACATTTAAATATGTCATTTTGGTGATTAAAGATAAGTTTAAAGGGATAAAGTGATTGACTACAGGGGGACTTTAAGACATTTCTCCTTATATAGAACCCCCCAATGGGTTCTATATAAGGCTTGATTTTAAAAATCAAGCCATTGAACCCCACTGAACCTTCTTTCCTAAGAGTGCACTGTTCTCTGATATTAAGGTTAAGAATCATGGTTATGAGTGGTTGATACTGTAGGAATGTCCCAGGAAGAATGTTGATGTCCTACTTGAGTAAATCACGTTGTGCTAGATAACAGCTACTTAACATGAGTACTCAGACTCAAGTACTCCTCTTTTGAGATTTTTCTTCAGAGTGCCTCACAAAAAACAATGAAATAAGATGAGTCTAATTACTTGAAATAGAGTATTCACTACAATTTTGTTGAAAACGAGGTCAGTGAATTTCAGCATTGAGGAGGAACTCCTCCCCCAGGATAGTGTTTCCCATCTTATTTGTTTTTGTTCAGTCTATTAGTGTGGTATGCGGTGTCAAGTAGACTTCAGTTACAGTATATGAGAGTGACGGCAGTGTGGAAAAAAATGGTGTTTTGGGAAAGAAAAAAAAATCCATGAAAGAATGTGTCCTTAGCTTACCAGAACCCCATTAGGTCTGTCAGGAGCTTCCAACTTTGAAAACAATGTCTCGTTTTGTGGCATTGCAGGAGTAATAGTGGTATTCCAGGTTGGGGAAACTTTGGATTTTTTTTTTTTAACAGACCTTTGTCTGTCTGGACGATTTGAGCATTCACGTCCCAAGTGCCATCTACGTAGTTGTTTCAAATAGTAAATGAGATGACTAGCATCAAAGTTGCACTCGTTACACATCTTTTAAACATCAGGCTTACTTAAACATTAATAAAACCTTGATGTTAGTCAAATTATTTGATCAAATATACAGTAAAAATAGTAATATTGTGAAATATTATTACAATTTAAACTCTTTTCTATTGTAATATATTTTAAAATGTAATTTATTCCTGTGATCAAATCAGAATTTTCAGCATCATTACTCCAGTCTTCAGTGTCACATGATCCTTCAGAAATCATTCTAATATGCTGATTTGCTGCTTAAGAAACACTTATTATTATCAGTGTTGTAAACAGTTGTGCTGCTATATATTTTTGTGGAAACCGTGATAGATTTTTTTCAGGATTCTTTGATGAATAGAACGTTCAGCATTTATTTGAAATCTGCAAATCTTCCTCTCTGCATTTCAACAGGAATTCAATGGAGCAGGATCCTTCCAATGAAAGACGATGGAAGGTTTGGCGTAGGCGTTCCTTCCAATAACCAGACAACATCTGGTTTAGCCAAAGGAGACATTTCTACTCACCTGGCAAAAGGTAAAAGGCGTTGTCTGATTTGTGGCGGCAAGGGACCCTAGAGTTCCCAGAGGCCTTTGTGTTTCGTGCCAGGATGCTTTGATGATGCTTTGATGATGCAGCATGCTGGAATGCTCTCGGAGCACTTTTCTATTTTCAGTATGTAGTTAGCAGGTTTTGCCTACAGCACCTATATATGGGTTTTACCTTTTGGGTGGTTAAATGTCAAGTGCAAGCAAATACAGTATTATGTGAAAGACTAGATGAGTTCATGACCGCAGCCCATTCGCACGCACCCTTTTTTCTTTCAGAATATTACTCGAAACGCACCTGTGACGTATTCTTTCTTTACCTGAGGTGTTTAGTATTGAAGTGGTAATACTTTTTGGAATAATAATCTTCAGTTCTGTGCCATTTTTTGTGAACTGAAAGCTTAGCTTAAGGTTTATACATTGTGTAAACATTTCTCTGTTTTATAAGAAAATTGTATTTCAGTTTTTCTAATTCAAAATTTCATGTTTAATTCAATGTGTTACTTGCCATTTCTTTGTAATTATTTGGGAAATTTACTAGCAATTTCTGAGTGAAAATTGTTTCTGCACCAATTTTATTGGGTGAGCTGTTTTTCACCATCTTCAAGTGAAATATGTATGTTTATTCTGGTGTAACTTTCACTTTCTGCTTCTAGGTATAAAAACATGATGCTTTCCTGGCAGTGTCAACAGAATCTGTAAGACGGATCTGATCTGAAAATCACAGTGTTCTCATGCATGTTATATCAAGTCTCCTCAGCACTATATCATATTTTTAAAATCTGTTAGAGATATAATATCAGTAAGTAACTTGTGAATTAGCTAGTGGGTAATCAAAATAATCTCTTTAAAAGTCATCCATACTTAGTTTACAAGATCTTTAAATGGATATATGTAAGAATTAGCTATTTCCATAAAAACTAATTTGTACAATATGATGATTATTCTCTTAAAGTCTGATATGACATTGCATTCAACTCTGTATGTGGTTCTCTTTAATATCTCAAATTCTTTTAGAGATTTGCAAAAACCGCATGTGGACAGGCTCGTGTCAGAGTTTGCAAACATCATATTATCAGTAATTTTCTGTAAAAATTGTAAAAAGTCTAGATTGTGAGACTAAATTTAATTTATAGAAGCCCTCATGGCTTGAAATGGTCGAAACGTCCCGCCATCTATTGTGCCAACTTTTCATATTAGACAAGCACAGTAAGTGCGTACATCTGAGCTCATTAGACATTTGCAAATTGCGTTCTGTCAAAAAAGAATTCTGAGAATGTTTTGGGGATCTTCCATAATAGCTTTCTGAAGTTGTTTTGTCGCTGATGGAGATGACTGGAGGCGTAAGAGGTGTGTTTGTGTGTGTCTGAAATGTGTGTTTACCACAGAGAAAGCTGGATTAGGATGAAAAGACTGAATGAAGAATGAAGTACCTGGCTTTGTGAAATGAAAGCTCTGTTTCAAAACTATATATATATATATATATATACTGTATATATAAGAGAGAGAGAGAGAGAGAGAAATTAATACTTTTCTAGAAAGAATGTATTAAATTGATCAAAATTGAGAGTAAAAGATTTGACAAACTTGTTTGGAAAAAAAAAAACATTGTTTCAAATAATAATCAGAAATGTTTCTTGAGCATCAAATCATCATATTAGAATGGATATTTCTGAAGGATCATGTGACACTGAAGACTGGAGTAATGATGCTGAAAATTCAGCTTTGATCACAGGAATACATTTTTAAATATATTTACATAGAAAACTTTAAAATTGAAAAATATTTCACAATATTACTGAGCAGAAGAGACTCCTTTCAAAACAATAGAGAAAAAAAAACAAAAAAAAAAACACTTGAACAGAAGTGTAGCCAGCATCGACTCAATAGTAAGGGCGCACACAAATATTGGTGTCACGATTAGTGCGTTTTACTTTCGTTTTCATGGACTTTTAGTTTGTTTCTCTTTGTTACCTGTTTCCTTTGTTCCATTTTCCAACTCTTTGTTGGTTACCATAGTTTTTGATTCATTAACACACCTGTTTATATTTGAGTTCATTATCCTTGTGTATTTAAGTCCCTCAGTTCATTCAGTTCATTGTCCGGTATTGTTTGTGCCATGCACGCTGTTTCATTGTGTTTGCACCCGTTCGGAGATCTGTTTTGCTTTCTTTAATAAACCAAGCTGCTGTTTTGAACTACTTCACCTATTTTCATCATCATTGGACTTAAAACTTATTTACATTTCTCTCACTTTTTCGCCATCTTTGATAAATGTGCTCACTGCATTTTGGAAATATCTAATTCATCAAAAATACATGTAAAGCTGGCTTAAAATTTGACCTAAACATTATAACAATGTACGATTATCTTTGGTTTTGCAACAGATCCAATGTGTCATCCTTCTCCGCCAGGTGTATGGATGACTGCGGAGATATAAGTGAGTCAGCTCACCTGTATAAGTGTAATTGCACTCCATGACACATTTATTTATTGAGGAGGATCTCTGAGCCATATAAAGAATAATTAGAATTTTTATGAGTGCAAAAGACAGCCTAGATCATTTAAAACACTGATCAGCACCCATTCAACAAGCCATGATCCCATCAATCAACTCTCATATGACTGACTAGTTCTGAGATGATGAGTGAAGAGACTGAGCTGGAACAGCCATCAGCCAGCACTGTTAAACTCAAAATCACAGTCCCAGGACATCGCTGGAATTTAGTCCATGTTTGTGTCAATGTTTTGTGTTACTATGTTGCTGTGTGTGTGTGTGTGTGTGTGTGTGTGTAAGGTAGATGCATTGTTTGTGTACTGTAAATGTGTGTGTGTGAAGGTAACTCAGGGCGGTGACCCCGGCAGCACGCGGAGACGTCAGAAGCCTGAGGCGTGTCCGCCCCTCCCAGAGTATCTTCCATTGTTCGCTCCATACACGCTGAATGCCTGTCGGTTCGAGGAGATTCCTTGTGCCATAATGGCCCATTATTTGTGCTCAAGCTCTATTCAAGCCCTAATGACTTACGCCAGTTTTCCATGCCTCTGGAGACCTGCATACGAAAAGTGCACAGCTCAGGAGGAGAGCCAGCCTTTGTGTTTGACTTTATTGGATCCTAGAATATGTCTTTCTCTTGCTCTCTTTTACACGTATGGACAAAAACAGGCAAATCAAAAGGATCTATTGGAAATTACCTGCAGGGTTTATGTGGATGGAGTCTTATCAACGTAATATAAGATGTCTGTTGATGTAAATTCATTTTAATAAACAGTGCATATAAGGTATAGTGCATAGAACACACTATATAGGTTATTTTTGTTGTAGTAACAGTAGGGGATTACCAAGGAGAAATGTAAAAATGTATTTTATTGGACAGTTAAACAACATTTTATCAAACTTTGATAATTGCCTTAATCTTTTAAACTGATAGTATTCAAAAAACATTTTATAAAAATCACCTGTCAAGTTTATAATATACATTACATCAGCATATGAGAGTCAAATTGGACAACTACAGGGACTCGTCTCAAGATCACTCATTTAACAGTTCATCTATTGCCAAAAAAGATCAGTCAGGAATAGAAAATTATTGAAAATATTCAAATTAGGAATGTCAGAATCAGAATGCATAGTTTGGGCATAAAAGTGTCTGTCAAAACCAACATGCTAAACGATGTTCACTAATCCGGCAAAGTTTTTCAATTGGATTTCAATTGGTTTATTGTCTTTAGCATGCAGTGTGAGGTATTTCACTCAGTTCCCTGATCATTCAGATTCAATTTCAGTGAGTAAAGAACAAATTTATACTCGTGCGTTATGTATTATGCACGTTGAAGCCATTCTGGCAGCCATTTTCTCCCTCTTCTGAAAGCGATGACATTCTCAAAACATCCAGTGATGTGGGTTTCCAGAAAATCCGTGACTAGCTGGACCTCTGCTTCTCGTAAATACTACCATGTATTGGGCACCTTATTTTTTGAAAGACATCAATGTCGTTATATTCAAATGACATGGATCTGAAAACATGAATCGTAAGGTAATAATTTATTTCTTAGTCGGCAAGTATTCAGTGAAGTGATTGATGCCCATGAGTGTGTTGTCCTTGTTTTCATATTCCAACCAACAGCCAGTTTTTGACGGACATGATATGTATGAGGGGTGAACTCTGTTTGATTTTTGGGTAATTATAAATGTTCCGGAGATGTTCGAAATACCTTATTTTGCATAGTTAATAATAATTTTTTTCATGGCTTAAATAAATTACATGTTACTCAGAAACTGACATGTTTGACATCTGTCATAAACTTGTTGACTCAAGTTCTTTTTCTTTTTTTTTTTTTTTTTTTTTTACCAGGAAAGGAATGATTTTTATGCACAAAGTTGTTTTTATTTTCTCTTATAACAAAAATCTTTTATTTAAGCCCACAGATTCTGTTGTAAATAATAGTGAAAATCACTTTTTAAAACTGTGGTTTCATTATTACCCCTAAGCAAATAATGACTTTATTGACTATACACCGATCAGGCATAACATTATGACCACCTTCCTAATATTGTGTTCGTCCCCCTTTTGATGCCAAAACAGCCCTGACCCGTCGAGGCATGGACTCCACTAGACTCCTGAAGGTGTGCTGTGGTATCTGGCACCAAGATGTTAGCAGCAGATCCTTTAAGTCCTGTAAGTTGTGAGGTGGGGCCTCCATGGATCGGACTTGTTTGTTCAGCACATCCCACGGATGCTCGATTGGATTGAGATCTGGAGAATTTGGAGGCCAAGTCAACACCTCAAACTCACTGTTGTGCTCCTCAAACCATTCCTGAACCATTTTTGCTTTGTGGCAGGGCGCATTATCCTGCTAAATGAGACCACAGCCACCAGGGAATACCGTTTCCATGAAAGGGTGTACATGGTCTGCAACAATGCTTAGGTAGGTGGTACATGTCAGTAACATCCACATGGATGGCAGGACCCAAGGTTTCCCAGCAGAACATTGCCCAAAGCATCATACTGCCTCCGCCTGCTTGCCTTCTTCCCATAGTGCATCCTGGTGCCATGTGTTCCCCAGGTAAACAACACACACGTACTCGGCCATCCTCGTGATGTAAATATATATGTATATATATGTATATGTATATATATTTACAGTGGGTACGGAAAGTATTCAGACCCCCTTAAATTTTTCACTCTTTGTTATATTGCAGCCATTTGCTAAAATCATTTAAGTTCATTTTTTTCCTCATTAATGTACACACAGCACCCCATATTGACAGAAAAACAGAATTGTTGACATTTTTGCAGATTTATTAAAAAAGAAAAACTGAAATATCACATGGTCCTAAGTATTCAGACCCTTTGCTGTGACACTCATATATTTAACTCAGGTGCTGTCCATTTCTTCTGATCATCCTTGAGATGGTTCTACACCTTCATTTGAGTCCAGCTGTGTTTGATTATACTGATTGGACTTGATTAGGAAAGCCACACACCTGTCTATATAAGACCTTACAGCTCACAGTGCATGTCAGAGCAAATGAGAATCATGATGTCAAAGGAACTGCCTGAAGAGCTCAGAGACAGAATTGTGGCAAGGCACAGACCTGTCCAATACAGTCCCAACAGTGAAGCATGGTGGTGGCAGCATCATGCTGTGGGGGTGTTTTTCAGCTGCAGGGACAGGACGACTGGTTGCAATCGAGGGAAAGATGAATGCGGCCAAGTACAGGGATATTCTGGACGAAAACCTTCTCCAGAGTGCTCAGGACCTCAGACTGGGCCGAAGGTTTACCTTCCAACAAGACAATGACCCTAAGCACACAGCTAAAATAACGAAGGAGTGGCTTCACAACAACTCCGTGACTGTTCTTGAATGGCCCAGCCAGAGCCCTGACTTAAACCCAATTGAGCATCTCTGGAGAGACCTAAAAATGGCTGTCCACCAACGTTTACCATCCAACCAGACAGAACTGGAGAGGATCTGCAAGGAGGAATGGCAGAGGATCCCCAAATCCAGGTGTGAAAAACTTGTTGCATCTTTCCCAAAAAGACTCATGGCTGTATTAGATCAAAAGGGTGCTTCTACTAAATACTGAGCAAAGGGTCTAAATACTTAGGACCATGTGATATTTCAGTTTTTCTTTTTTAATAAATCTGCAAAAATGTCAACAATTCTGTGTTTTTCTGTCAATATGGGGTGCTGTGTGTACATTAATGAGGAAAAATTTAAGGGGGTCTGAATACTTTCCGTACCCACTGTGTGTGTATATATATATATATATATATATATATATATATATATATATATATATACACTATACTAATATATATATATATATATATATTAGTATAGTATAGTATAGTATAATAATAGGATAGTAGTCAGACCGACCCTCGAACCCGACTCAATCCCTCAAGACCCAAATCTGCCAAGATCTCACACCTGACCCAGACCTTCGGTCCAGACTTTCGGTCCAAGAACGATTCTGTCGTTGTTAATTACGTATCACCTTATTTTCAATGCTTTCACTATTTACATATATTTTTTTAAAGTGCTGGTTTAAAGTTTGAAAAATTTGCCTTGTTAAGGTTAAACTAAATGTTTTGGTACGTAACTGTCTAATGGATGAAAACTTTTGTTTACCATATCCAATTTGCTTCATCTTTCATCTCTCATGTGCTTTTTTCAGCACACACATAAGCCATCTGACCTGTGTTCATTGAAGGCTTTACCAACTCACTGATCCCTGTAATGCCTCTGTATGTTACCTGCTTCTTTTGGGTTTCGCTCATGCGTGCTTGTTTATGTGTTTGAAATTGCTTGTTTGTGCTTTGTGAAGCATCCTTGGGTTCTTCAAAAAAGCTACGTTAATAAAAATATATATTTTTGAAAGTCTTTTTACTGCTTGTTTGTTTGTCACCCATGTTGCTCATAAATGTGTCATTTTAAAAGACAAAATTGGCACAAACTAAAGTCTGCTTACAAAAATGTGGCAGCACCATGGTACAGTCATGGAATCAGATGGTGAGACCATGGTACTTTTACAGTATATACAGCATGGTACTACTGAGAGATTAAAATAGTTATGTAATAAACCATGGTACTTTTTAGTGCATTTTTGTTAGCATGTATGTATATATATGTATGTATATGTATATGTATATGTATATGTATGTATATATATATATATATATATATATATATATATATATATATATATATATGCATGATTACATTTAACTTAACATGATTGCCATAAATGAAATGATGCATTTCAGTGGGACTTAAACAAAATAAACAGAAAAATTCACAATCAACTTAAGTTGTTTAAATAATGCAAATATTTATTATTACCTAAAAATGGTTACCACAATAATGGCAATTAAATATCATAATTTCATAGAAATAACATTGAGAAAAATCTTATTAGCCAATATGGCTTAATTAAAGATATTTAATATAAATGTAAAAAAATAACATTTCCATTGATGCAATTGCAGAGCTTCATTGTTTTACAGTGTATGAAGTCCAATAACAAGAACCAGAGCCGTTCTTCCACCAGAGTCTTTGGCTTGTAGTGTCTGGATGGGCATCACACACCGCTTTGGGTTTCTGGAGTCCACAGTTTCATTTGGTTACAGCATATTCCTCCTGTGCAACAAGTATCTTCAATGCAAAGTCTTTATTTGCGATCAGTTTAATCTTAAGCGTCCCGCGTGGAGGACGCAGTGGCTTCTCTGACTAATTATCCCATGCACCAAAAGTTCTAGTTCAGAAAAGTTGGTAGAGGTTAGTCTTGATAATTTGAGGTTTGGTTTGTTTCAGTCAACATCTCCATCAGATTTGATTCTTCTTCCCGTTGAGCTCCACACCGATGCTGACACGCCCCGAGAGTGAAGACCACATGACAAAGACCGCAATCCAAAACGGATGCATCTGCAGGTATTCCAACACACCTGATGACACCCGATTGCATGACATGTGCAAAGAATGAGCAGATAGGAGCTTCTTATTCAGGTAAATCCTGTAGTGGATCAGCGAAGCTCAAAAGGTTGATCTCTATGATGCAGCAATTTTCAGACATCCTCGCTCGTGGCCTGTGGTGCTTGCCTTACTCGCCATTTCTCCAGGAGAAGATGGATATTCTTGACGGCCCTCACCCTGGAGAGGACATCACCAATCTGTTCTGTGTTTTTCACCCTGTAGAAAAACAAAGCAGTGAGGTCAGTATCACACAGGTGGAACCTTTGACCAGATTTACCTGGCAAGTATTAGTTGTACAACTGAAAACGTGTGCTCAGAGGCTTTGAGGGTTCAATACAGACTGAAATCTAAGATTTCATATAATAATAAAACCATAATCTAAACATATTGAAGGTAAAATCCACTCAATGGAGTCTTTGAAAAACTATTTACTTTCAAAGTTAATGCGCTTATATCTGTCATGAAAATTAATGTCAGGTTATTAGTCACAGCCACAAGAGACATCAGTCTTACAGAGGCTTGTAATTAAATTACATAATTATTTCTCAAATGTACGTGAGAATAAGAATGTGCTGCTTTATTTTTTTCAGTCTGTATCTGGTTTGTCTTACCGTCTAATCTTTGTCTGTTTGTCTGCCAGCTTGTGTTTGCATTGCTTCCCGGCACAATCGTGGCCCTGGGCAGCATGGATCGCCTTGTCTGACGCTGCTTTATACCTACGAAAGAAAGTTCAGCAGTCAAAGTCAAAGTTTGATAAAAGTCCACAAATAGAACTGAAACCTGTTTCTGCAAGTTCAGCCAAGTCATGTAGTGACAGATATTATGGCTGTATGTTAATACTGAGGTTCCCACACACAGCTCATGCTCAAGAAAACAAGTGTGTCCCAAATATTTTTGTCCTTGAAATTGGTCTTAAGATTAAAACTATCTGGATTTGAACTATGATGACGTTCACCTTATTTGCATTCAGTGTGTACTTACCGTAACTCATTGTTCGGTTGACAGAATGAAGAGCATGTTTTGTCTTTGCTATCTGCACATTTGCAGCGTGACTTGGGCACAACAGGTTCCGTGACTGAGCGCTTCTTCCGTGGAGCGTTTCCAAGTCCATATGACACTGTTCGCCTAGGGGAAAAGAAAAAAATAATTAGATAACAAATTTAGTCATGCCATAAGCATGAAGCATGAATCATTCTATAATGATTTACAGATTTATTGTACATTCAAAAGTCATGAAACGTCATAGATTCATATTTTTCTATCTATATTTAGATTCAATAGTATATGCACTTCTGATTTCCATTATATAATGTTTGTTATGACTTACTCTGGTGTGTTGACCCATATTATGTCCAGGTGGCAAAAGTAGACACACTCTTTATCCAGAAAACTTGCACAGGAACATCTCTTAGTCCTGGAGTGGTGGGCAGAGATTGACGTGCCTGGTGCTGTGCCATGACCCAAAGATGCTGGAGCAGCTAAAATCATAAAATGATGTTGAATTTATAAGCTGTTGTGAGATAAAGATTTCCACCTACAAACATGCACTGCGATTTTTACATTCTTAAGTTGCACAACCTATGTTTGATGGACTGGAAAATCTGGAATTTGTCACGCTCAATTAAAAAATTACAGTGATGCTGAACATATGGACTACAAGAATATTAAAACTTTATCTAGCATATGTTGTTTAAGCAACGTCATATAGTAGGCTACTAATAGTTTATTAAATCTGGATCCCTGCACTTTTCTGTCTGTATTTTAACACATTCCAGCTTGTTTAATGGTTTAAAAAGTAATAACTATTTAAAAAGTAGTCAAATGGGCTAATATTTTCCAAAAATATTGGCTATAAATACACTTAAAATAAGTACATACCAAAGTCAAATATTCCAGATGACAGCATGGACAACACTGGGAAAATAATCCTCAAATCCATTTTATTTAATCTTATGCAAGTCCCAGATGTGGCTCAAACGGTGATAGTCCAATAAATTCGCAAACAGTTAAAAAACTTCAGTTTTGCACTATTAAGCTGCTGTCTTCTCAATGAATTATTCTGGAGTCTCAAGCACACTCTTGTACAGGAGCGCTTATATACTCGCGTTCTCCGCCTCCCGCCCGCTCGCTCACGCGAACACAATGCTGTTTGTTAATAGTCACAGACAAGCAACGTGTGGAGCGAGATAAGAACTTTGTATTCCTGAGATTCCAGCGGGATGGAGACGCCGGGCGGTCGTTCGGTGCCAAGTTTTTATGGTAAGAAAGGTTACTTACGAGTAGTTTTCATACAGAGCAGTAGAGGGCGCGCGAGTACAGACTACGCACACAAATACTCCAAAAGAGGTTAGGAACAATGTGAATAATAAATGTAAGTAATATAAGTAATATATTCCACAAATTCTATGTATTATATATTCATATAGGCTAGAACAGGGTTAGTTACGTTTTACGAAATGTTATTGTGTATAGACGCGAAATTTCAAGTCTGGACTTCGAAAAATCTATTGAGCATTTTCGTCGATATTGCCCAGAAGAAGAAAAAAAACGTCGTTAAAACAAAACCCCGCTACTGGAGCACTCTATATGGGGAATTCAGGGTAGTCTATAAGTTGAACCTGCTATTAAACAAAATAAAGCACAATTTAACTAGTGAATCAATTATAAAACACAACTCACAAAACTGGCCGAGCTTCAACAGTAGTAATTTATAAATTTGCATTCAAATAATTGTCTTTGACATTAATATATCTGTGACAAAAATAATATTCACAGCTAGATTTACAAGAGTAATTTAGAATCATTTGGTTTACCCTAAATCACTTTAGGTTTAAAAGGTCTCACTAGTAGGAGTTCAGAAACTTTAGCCTCCAGCTGTGTCCCTGCCCAATGGAAAACCCTGTTAATGGAAACTCGTGCCAGTTTGTGCTAACAATCAGCTAACCCTCCACCCGCTCCAAAAATGTATTAAATACAGCACGAAGATTCCATACGTGTAGCTTGTTCATGCTTGTTCCATCTAAGACAGAGAATTAGGACAACAATAAAGGCAATCTATTAAGATCAGATGAATATGGATGCTGCATTAAGGACAATTATGGAAATATGCTGTTGTTTTTCAGTGTTGCTCTCCTCAGGCAAGGGTGGCATGAATACAGTAATAGTTTTCCAAATATTCTGACATCGCACTCAGTCAAGGTTAAGCCTCACCTGTACATACAGGTCGTAACGATGATACTTTATCTTTATTTATTAATTTTTTTTTTTTTTTTTTCCAACAGAACAGCACTGATGCAAGCATGCATTGAGATCAGCACATTTACCAATGAAAGAAAAATTAGATTAGATTAAAATAGATTAAAGTTTGATTTAGATTGTGGTCAAATTAAGGAATGGCATTCCATTGGATGCGGAATAGTATGTACAAGTGATTTTCAATGTTCTGCTCTCACTTTGACTAAATTCACCAGGCTTGGATGGACTGAATGTTCAGAACTGTTTCCAGAGAGTCTCACCCACTCTCATGTTCTTCTGTGGGCTGGGTAACTAAGCAACATTCTCCCCCACCCCACCTTCCTGCATGATGCGCCCTGTACTCCTCTGCTTTGCCTGCAGTGACACGACCCGTCCAGCAGGTGACGCTATTGAGTCACAGTCTTGGCGGACTGCAGCGGCAGACAGCAAATACTGTCAATTGAGTGAGTCATTCCAGGGCTGTAATGAGAGCTTTTGCTCCAAGCCTCTTGAGACAAGGACAATGTCGCCGTCAATAATCCTCGTAAAGGAGCTGATTGGTGACGTCATTTGCTGGCCTCTCCAAGCTCCTCATTAGTGATTTGAATTGCTGAATAATTCTAGTGTCTTGGAGAGCCCCAGGAATAACCCTTTCTACGAGGTTAATTAAAGGAGAAAAAAGACAGCAAATCAGAAAGCTAATTACACCGCTTAAAAAAAGAAAAAAAGGAGACTTCAGAGGCGTTTCTGCACTTGTAAACAAGGTTTTACTGATACTGTCGATATTATAGATACAGCAAATGTAAAGCCACCATTTTACTCATACCTATGGACTTATGGAGTTCAAAATGGGCACCAGGTGTAATATAATAAATACTTGACCACAACATCTGTGCACAGGAACACTGACCCCCAAAAGCCATAGAAATGTTTATATATCAGTACAACATTAATTTCCCCATCAATTTATGATAGACATAAAACTTTTCAAAATGAAAACATTTAAAAATAAAACAAATTTCCTCCATTCTTCTTTGACTTCCATATCAACTTAATAGGCAACTACTAGATTTATAAGATATTATATACAGGTTTCTAAACGTGAAACTCCAAAAAGGCACAATTGTCTATACAACATGTACAAAAAGAAAATAACTGTCTGGAGCTGACAAAAGAGTACAAAATAAAATAATTGGTCATCATTTATGATTGCACATACAATATGACTGTCAGAAAATGTGCTTTTAGAGAAGGCTTGCAGAGCTGCAAACCTCCTGAAGTGTTTCAGTTTTACAAAGTGACACAGTTTTACAAAAAAAGAGGGAGAAAGAGGTGGGAAGAAAGAGAGAAATTCATAGGCAGAAAAGAAAGAGCTTTTATTGGGACTCTCAGGTAGCTATGACAAGTCTATCCTCATCATCACTGGAGGCTTCATTGTAGTCATCAGTCACTGGTTGTCTAGAGACAGGTTGACGTGGTTTCACTTCACTAGCCCCACCTGCTGTTGCCTTGTGTGCAAGATCACAGCCTCTCTCATTAGAGGATGAGGGGGAGGAGAGCAAAGATGGCTGTGGTGGTGTTTTTGGTTTTTCCACCATGGCTGATGTCTTCTCTGTGCCCCCTGTATCCCTAGATCCAGCGCTAGTGCTGTTTTGAGAGACCTGCTTCGCCTCTGTGGATGGCTTTGCATTTGTAGGAACATCTCCTGGATTGGCTGTTGGAGGACTGGCTGAGGGAATAGTTGCTGGTAGTGATTCTGCAACCTGTGCTGGTGGAGGTACAGATGCTACACCCTCAGGGCTACGTGGCTTGTCCTGGGCTGCAGGTAGTGGGCTGAGAGCTGAGAGAGGGCTGAGGGATGGTATAAGGGCAGGCAGGGCAATGTTGAGGATCTGCAGGCCAGGGATTTGTGCTGGGGAAGCAGTGCTGCACTGAGGGGTGGGGCTAGCTGCCAACACCTGCACGCCTAGGGTGGCATTTAATGGCAGACTCTGTTGAGGCATCAGCTGAGTAGAGTTGGCTAAACCCACCACACTCAAGGTCTCCAAACCCATAGGCTGCAGGGCAGTCTGGGGAGCACCAAGTGTCTGAAGCCCTGCCACTTGGCCCAGAGGGAAACAAGGCAGTACACTACTGACTGGCTCCTGGACTACCAGCGGCTGGGTCGGAGAACCCTCTGGCCGGGGCGAGGTGTTGGGGGCCGAGAGGGGGCTGCCAGTCTGCCTGTGAATAACGCTGAGTGCTGGGATGGTTAGCTGGACTGGCCCAGCCTGAATAGGTACAAATGTGGAATAAGCAGCTAAGCCGGCAGGAACAAGCTGGATGCCACCCACAGGTACCATGCTGTATGGGGAACGAGGGGGCTGTTGGGAGTGCAAAGGCAGGTGGCTGAAGAGATGAGTAGTGGCTCCTACTCTGGGCTCATGGATGGGACCTGCATTTGGAAAGTGCAGGGGTCCCTGAAGAGGGTCAGAAGAGGTCTGAGTACCACGGTCGACGTTGGCATTGCACTCACTTGCAGGCTGGGAAATGGTGCTCAACACTCCATCCTGTTAAAAAAACAATGTTATGAATACTTTTATCAACACTGCTAAACAACACAAAATTGCAGTCACTGACTACCATTTAAAATTCTATTCACCTTTTTATGCATTCAAAGCAGTTTTGCTGACGTGCCAGGCATGCGAGACTCAAGACATTGGAATGCATATGGGGTTTGGTACTGGTATGGGGTGAGGTGTACATGTAGAGAGGGAGGGATGTACGACGAGAAAGACAGTGATTGCGAGGACATGGGTCTCACCTGGCCGAGCTTGGCGCCCTTGCCTGGCACTGGGGGACTAGGGGGAACGTCAAATTCAGGGTAGTCGATGGACATCTGCCTGCAAGGCGACACTGGGCTCATCATGTGTACGGAGTCAGTATCAGAGGTCTGGGATTCGGAGGCAGGGGCAGGGTGGGATGTAAAAGAGGTGGGACTAGGGCCGGGGCTGGAGCAGGATGCAGAAATTGACATCTGTCTGACCAGTGAAACTGGGCTCATCATAGCCACAGATTCTGTGTCTGAGGTCTGGGAGTCTGAAGCTGGAGGAGGCTGAGGTTGGGGAGCTGGGGTTGGGTTCGGGCTGATGGACATCTGAGCCAGCAGAGAGCTAGGAGCTGTGTCTGCCTGGTTAGCAGGAAGATGCTGTGGGCTTGCAGAAACTGATGGTGTTGCAGAAAGGCCAGACTCTGCCTGGCTGTCCTCCTCATCTTCCTCTTCCCCATCGTTATCTTCATCATCTGGGCCATCAGAGTCATCACCATCTGAGTCCTGTCTGTCAGCACTTCCTGCTCTTCCTCGATCACCTTTGGGGGGAAAAAAAACAACTTAATGAACAAAAAGAGCAGGAGGAATTGTATAATGTAGCACAGCTAATCTTAACGCATAGCTACAAAAGAGCTAGGTTCTACTTGAAAAATTCTCCTAGAAACTTTAATTTTTCACAATCATTCACAAAATCATTTCACCGCTGGCAGAGTGTGACCTTTAGTCTTTAGGGATCTTTAAGTAATTTTTGGTCTTTCAAAAGCTTTCACTTTCCTGAGTTATAGCTTTTACATCTACTGCATGGCAAAATAAGGAATGATAGGTCTAGAAACACTCCTCTCATTATATAGGGAAGACATTAACACCTCAGACCACAAATGCAGCCTGTGCTTGACAGCTTGTGCGGAACTGTGTGAGAGGAAAACAAATATGCTCTCAGTAACTGAGACCAGAGAAAGCTCACAGCTTCTTTCTCTCTCTTTCCTGCTAAAATTAGACGCTGCAATTTCCTCACGGTAAACGCTGTGTATGCCGCCCACATGCACCAAGAGTTAACAAGGAAAAAGACTGCATTTAGAATCTCTAATTAGACTGTGGCATTGCCATTGATCATCACTGCAACAGAACATAGCTAGAGACAATCCACATTTAACAGATGGTACTATTATTAGTAAACTTATTAATGGTCAGGTTGATTCTGTTGTTAAAAATGACTATGTAATGGTGTAAACAAAACTATAGTTTCCGCTTTTTTAGTTGGTTTTGTAAAGTGTGGGTCCTCATGAAATTAACTCCCCTATTCAATAACGGTTTAAAGGAACACTCCACTTTTTTTGAAAATAGGCTCATTTTCCAACTCTCCTAGAGTTAAACAGTTGAGTTTTACCGTTTTCGAATCCATTCAGCCGATCTCCACTTTTAGCATAGCTTAGCATAGATCATTGAATCTGATTAGACCGTTAGCATCTCGCTCAAAAATGACCAAAGAGTTTTGATATTTTTCCTATTTAAAACTTGACTCTTCGGTAGTTACATCGTGTATTAAGACCGGCGGAAAATGAAAAGTTGCGATTTTCTAGGCCGATATGGCTAGGAAGTATACTCTCATTCTGGCGTAATAATCAAGGAACTTTGCTGCCGTACCGTGGGTGCAGCAGGCGCAATGATATTGCGCAGCGTCTCTCACAAATGTCTCCATGGTTGCAAGGCACGCTCCCTGTGCAAGCAGGGGGTCACAGGCGCTGTGTAATATCATTGTGCCTGCTGCACCCACGGTACGGCAGCAAAGTTCGCAACTTTTAATTTTCCGTCGGTCTTAGTACACGATCTAACTACAGAAGAGTCAAGTTTTAAATAGGAAAAATATCGAAACTCTTTGGTCATTTTTGAGCGAGATGCTAACGGTCTAATCAGATTCAATGAACTATGCTGAGCTATGCTAAAAGTGGCACCGCCAGACCCGGAGATCGGCTGAATGGATTCGAAAATGGTAAAACTCAAATGTTTAACTCTAGGGGAGTTGGAAAATGAGCCTATTTTCAAAAAAAGTGGAGTGTTCCTTTAAGACTTATATTCCCAAAAACACACGAGAGACTTCTACCTGAGTCTTCTGTGTCCTGGTCCTCAATAATACCCACAGCAACTCCCATTTCCATGCACTTCTTACTGTGGGCTTTGGACTTCATGTGCTTGGTTAGGTTCCCTGTGTGGATAAAGGGAACAGAGAGGTCACTCAGGTGGGAGGCGAATGCAGGGCATGGGAGTGGTTTACATAAGCATGACATGTTCACAAGCACTAGCTCTATGTAATGGGTGAGTAACTGATAAAGAAGTTCTTAAAGGAACGTGGGCTGGTCTGACACTGTGTGCTGTTCTGCAGTGCAGCGTGGGAAGTTCAACTGTGATGAATCATACTGGCTTTTTTAAGAGAACAGGCACAGTCTTCAAAAAAAAGGCAGGTAAGAAAAAAAAAAGCACAGAAATAATTTCCAGCCATCCCTAAGAATTATCTAAATTACCTAACTGTTCTCAAATTCTGACACATTTCATTAAAAATAAATTAAAACTTTTAAGTTAAAAACATGTTTAGATTTCTCCTTATGCAAGTGTACGAGTTTGCTATTTATGATGGTAGTCATGATGAACCCCTTTTTTTTTTTTTTTTATGGATTAAAATGAAGTTTGTTTTTAATATCTCTTTTTTTTTGGTCCTGTTCATTATTTGTAACAATAATTGCCAATTGAGGAAGAAAACAAAATGTATCCATCACAGCTTTCAAATCAGTGTTTCAGACTGAACCCACCTTTAGTCTTGAAAGAGAAGTTGCAGTGCGTGCAGTGAAATGGACGGATGTCCGAATGAGTACGGATGTGTTTCCGCAGCATGCTAGGTTTCTTGCAGCGAATTCCACATTCCTCACAGATGTATTTTCCTCTTCCACGTCCCCTAACATACACATACTCCTCATTCGATTTGTAACTGAAAATATACCACAAATAGCACATTAAAACACAATTTCCTGTTAAATATTTAGAAAGTGGAGTAAGATAAATGTTAAGATTTACAAACCCTCCATCAAAGATCTTCACTCGTTGGGGTTCAGATTTGGAAGAGTCTCTGTCTGGCTCTGTCTGATTAATTGGTTGAGTCTCTGGTTTTATTTTTCCACTATTCTCAGTTGGCACAGATCTTTGCTGAATCAAAACCTAAAACAATACAAAATACAAGAATTTGTTAATCATGCATGCACCATAACAAATGCATTAAAATGTAAAATAGCAAACAATATAAAAGCTAACTATTAAAGCAGCATCAGTCGAGTGAAAATGCTCTTACTTTTGGCAAGACATCCTTCAGCTTCCCAGAGTAGGTCAAGATGTCAGATTTCAAAGTTGTTGTTTTTGCTTGGGTGTAATGTATTTTCTTGGATGTCTGTTTGGAGTCAAACAAAGACATAACCACTTTGGTGGGAAGCCCCAATGGATTGGGATTGTTTGGGTTTACTACCCATGCAGAGTAGGCAGAGATCCTCTGGTCTGTCTGCTGAATGTGGAGGGATTTCCTTTTCATGAGAAAACACCAGGTGAAGGTTGTAGCTGTTTTCAGACTGGGGAAAGACAGCCGATGGCTGTCTCTGGTGTTGACAACGGACACAGAAGAAGCTAACTTCACTTGTCCCTGAAATGTTGAAGGCCTCAGAGGAGATTTCGATGGAGACCGGCGCTGCTCCTCAGGTTTCTCTTGTGGCTTCAGAGTGGAATTCTCTGGCATGGCATAGCTTTGAACTCCGGGTGAAGAATGTGTAGCAGGTGTTGTGGTAGGTGTTCTACTCTCCATCTGCTGTTCACTGACCTCAGTTGTTGTTATCTGAGATACTGGTTCCTGGGTGTTCTTTTCAGCTTCTGAAGTCTCTGGCAATTGTTCTGGGGCATCAGTCTCAATTGGGCTATCCACTGGCTCTGTGGTACAGACCTGTCTAACCAGCATTAACTTCCTCTGCCTGGTCATTTCTGACATCTTTGAGTTAAGGTAGTTTAGAGATCTACCATCAGTGAGACATGCAGCTCCATGCTCATCTTTAGCCCGTTTCTGTGTCTTTTCCATAGCTATGTCCAGGCTGTTTGCAGGGGAGAGCATACGCTTGCTTGAGGCAGTGGATTCTTGGGGGCATAAATTTGCAGAAGCCAGTTTTTGTGTACAATGCAGTGAACCAAGGGACAGAATGCTTTGCTCAGTGGTTTTCATGTTATTTTTCATCTGTACAGCAACAGACCCATGTTGCCTGTGTGCTTGGATTTCTGGTCCAATCTTTGAATTACTGTTCACAACATGTACCGTAGGAAAGTTGACCTTAGAAACTGCAGAAGCAGGTGCTAGGGTGTGCTCATGGGTGATTAGAATCTGTGGTACATGTGTAGATACTGGCGTTATGTGAGATGTTGTATCAACTTGTGCACCAGCAGGCAGTACAATTGGAGGCTTATTGATTACAGCCTGATAAGCTGGTTGTGCTACATAGACATTTTGCATTCCATCATTTGACTGTGACACTTTAATTTCATTAGCAATTGGTATTGTTAGCACTGGCAATGTAATCTGCGTGCCTTTCACACCTGCTAAAGAATATGTCTGGCCTGTTTTTAGAACGGGGCAATTCATTTGGTATTTAGGTTCAAAGCTCTTTTGATTTTTTTCATCAGAGCTCTTCTGAATGTCTGTCTGACCAGCCCCCATATTGGCCAGAGGTTGCATGTGGCATGCCACAACCCTTGAGGTCTGATGCCATGGATGTGGAAGGCCATGAACTTGGGGCTGTTGGGTTTGGCTTCCAAGGTTGATGCTTTGAACCATTAGCTCATTTTTCGTTAGCGGGGCCTCTCCAGAATGTAGGACAAATGACTGAACAAGTGCAGATGTGTTCAGATTTACTGGTCTAGGTTGGGACCCAGAGCATTCATTGGTGAAGGGGACTCTTTGGATGGGGGGAGTCTGTTTCACTGCCAATTGAGGGTCTGGTGCAATCTTCAAGGACATTTGACGTACTAAAGGCCCTCTTCTTCTTTCAATAAGAGGCACCTGGGTAGCTGGAGGACAATGTGTAGTTTTTGGCAGGGCAGTCTGCATTGGTGGCAAAGGCCTGCTGGGTGACATACTGCTGCAGTCAAAGGATTTGCTACGGTAGTCACAAGAAATTTCCACTGATGACTGAGTGCAGCTGATCTGTTCTGAGGTAGCGCGTCTCATCATGCCTGGCACTCCAAGAGTGTTGTTTGCTACAGGGATCCCTTGAGCATCTGGTGGCTTCCCAACACTATCAGCCCTTGATGGGCTGTCAGATCTTGGTGGATCATCTCTGTCAAAAGAGGCTGAAATGCTAGAGCACCTTGACAAGCTACTATCTCTACTGAGGCTACGAGAGAGACTTGACTCAAAGCTGGATTCGCCAGATGAGTGTTCCATTTGAGCAAGTCTGATGCGCTTTTTCTTTGGGGGGAGTTTTTCCGTTGGCAGTTTAGACAAGCTCTCACTCCTCTGAGGCCAGCTGAATGTATCTGCAGGTTTCTCTATTGATTCTACAACTTGAGTTTCATGATCTCTGTCTGGTTCCTCTGTTACTAAGATTTCAGGGACTTGAATGTTGTTCTGGCGTACAAGCCGTGATTGCTGTACAGGTGTGCCATCACTAGCAATGGTAAAGGTTTGCTTACCATGAGGTTCCATTCCTTGGTTGGCACATTTAGGTGTAGACATTCTGTCATGGTAACTTTGTGAAGAAGAACTCACTGCAGCCTCTGTATGGCCTTTTACAGAGCTCTTTACTTCCTTTTCCACAGGATCAACTGGAGATGACCTGTCAATGGACTCTGATGTTTCAAAAGAATTTGGTCTGCTGAGGGAGTTGGTATGTCGAATGACTGAAGTTCCACTTCCTTGTCTCTGGAGGTCACCTCTTTCTTTATTTGGTGTGCTGATCTGAGCCTCTCTTATTGGAGATAGTCTTGACTCTTGTGATTCTGCAGCTCTACCAATGATTTGTACTTGTCCTAAAGAAGCAGAGTTACTTAAAGATTGGGTATGGTGAGAATAAGGTCGCCCTATCAAACCTGTAGAGGTCTGGCAGGAGTCAAAACTTCTTGAACATGGAGGAGTGGTCTCAGTTGGAGATTGGTCATCATCATCTCCAACACTTTTAATCTTCCTTCTTTTTCTTACCATGAGTGGTTGCTCTACAATGCCAGTAATTACTGCATTCCTGTTTAAAAGTGGCTGCTGAATTCCACGTCCAAACACTTCTGGCTCAATCTCTCTGGCATGCATAGGCTTGTTTTTTGGACCATGCAGTTCAGAACAATAAAACTTCTTGTGATTTTCAAAATTTTCCAGTTTTCTATAACGGTTACGACAAGTCTCACATTCATACATTGTCCCTTTGTTTTGCTGGGGTTTTCGGTTTCTTTCTGTTGCGTGCTCAAAAGACTTACTTCTCAGCTCATGTGTAATACTTGGTCCATGATGGCTCTCATCCATGGAATGAACTGAGATAAGAACGTGACCATCATTTGTGGACAAATCCTCAACTGCTATCTGCCTCACTAGGGTACGAGGATGTACAGCAGAATTTGGAGTAGAGGGAGCTGAAGAGAATACATCATCATTTAGTGAGCTAATCTTGTCATCAAATGACTGACAGATCCTTAGTGGGTGAGGCTGAGGGGTTACATTGGGGAAGAGAGCTGACTGGCCAGGTGTGGTAGGCATTGAATTACTTCTTGTAATTGGTAAACAATCCATGGCTGGATACTGAGGTGGTACAGAAAGAAGAAATACTGGCTTTGATTTGTCGGTAGGAGTGAAAGGAGATTTTGGTATGTCTGAGTTGGAACTAGATCTTCTTACTGGTGGTTTTAGATCAAACTGAAAAGAGTCTTTAAATATGTAGGATTTAGGGGAATCAATGCTACCCCTTCGGGAAAGGGAAGTTCGTCTGGGTTTGACACTGTCTAGTTGCTTGTCATCCACAACAGCCTCATTGTCTGAGATCAGTTTTGAGATACGCTCCTCAAGAGATAGAGCTTTGGTTTCCAATGGTGGACGCATTTGTCCAGAAGGAACTCGAGGTTTCTCAATAGATGCTACATGCATGACAGTTGCCACAACCGAGGAAGGAGTAACTTGTGGGGTTTTTGTAATGTCAGTTTCTGCTGGTGGAGTTATCTTAACAAAAGGACTTGGGGGACTCATAGCTTGATCTGCACTCTCAGAACGTGAAAAGTAGCCAGAGTCAGTGCTTCCAAGACTCCGAGGACTTAGTAGGCACTTGCCTTGTTGCTGTTGAGAGTAATCAGTGGCTTGTTGCCTTTGTAGCTGGGCATGGCTGCCTCCTAGCGGTGATTTACAATGCTGATCTTCATCCTCACTAACTGAATCTTGTAGAGGACTTGTGCAATCCACTTCTTTCAGTGAGGACAGAACCATTACATTGGACCGTAGGTTTGCTGGCTGGAAATCCCTTTGCCTCTGCGCTGTGGCATGTTCAGGTGCTGAATCTGTAACTCTTGGGCTGTCTGCACGCAAAGGCGAAACATTTACAGGGTGGACAACCACTTTAGGGAGAGCAGCAGTGATCTTTGGCTCACATCCTCTCTGTGTAATCAATGGTTTCAGAGTTTCAAACACCAACAAATGCTCGGATTCTCCTTGACTTCCTGGTACCATGCTTGCACTCTGCAAACTGCTCTCGGATAATGCCGTTAGGCTGCTCTGTGAAGAATCCGGGTCCAAGTCAGCTGCACTTCCTTCTTCATCACTGTCCCCGCTTTCCTCCACATCAGAATGCGTTGGCAGACCTTTGTCGGACTCTTGGGAGAGGGATCCACTTCCGGAATCTTTAACCAAACCCAGTTTGATGGCATGTGCATGAGACTTCTTATGCTTGTATAAGTTGCTCTTTGTCTTAAATGAAAAGCCACACGTCACGCACGGGTAAGGTCTCTCTCCTGTGTGGGACCGTATGTGTTTTAGAAGCACACTTGGCTTGGCACAAGCTCTTTTACAGTATTCACAGACATACTTCCCTTGCTTTTTTGGCTTTTGATCTTTTGCAGAGATATCAGATACTTGATTTGCGCCAAAGTTGACCACAGCTGTCATCTGAACAGGGTTGAAACCAGGTGTGACGGGGACTTGAATTGAGTTGGGTACTGTGGCTGACAGAGACTGGCATGTTTGAACAACAGGGGGCTGACTTTGAGGGAAACTACCTGATCCAGATGGAACAGGTGCATGCGTCAAGTTAAGTGAAGGCCCCAAACTGTAGCTTTTCTGGAACCCTGGTTTGTCCTGCTGACGATTTCCTGACATGTTCACATACTGCTGTGTTGTGTGTTGCCCTGTAGATGCCACACTGCTGTAGAAGTGTTTGGCTGCATTGAATGGTGGCACAAATGAGGGTTGTGACTGGACATTGAAATGAACAGCAGGCATAGCCACAGCGTAGTCCGAATAAGTGACCGGAATGGAAACAGATTTTCCAAGATGTCCTATTGGACTGCTGTTCTTCCTTTCTGTCAGTGTATTGAAATCTGGCTCCATAGCCTTGAGCAATACCTCAAGGGGAGCACTTGTGTGAGAGGGAGATGCGTTTTTGTTGCTGCTGTTTCCACACCGGCTTTTTGTCCGCACTGGCCCTGCAGCACAAGGTTCTTCTGCAGAACTTTTGTGGCTGAGAGCCTGTGGCTCTGAGGTTGATGTTTCCTCGTGCTCCACTTTTACTGCTCTAGATTCAGATGCCTCCTGCGGTGCATCTTCAGCATCTTGAGGGTCAGGCAATCCATGCGATGGACTGCTAGAAAAAGAAGAAGAGGGTGTGGCTTCCTTGGATGAAGAGATGTTTGGAGAAATGGATTTCTTGGTTTGCGATTGCTTTTTGACAGGAGATTTTGGTATTTTCTTTAGCTGGTTTTGTACCACAACTTTCTTCCTCTTCAGTCCTTTAATGCCCTCAGAGTTTCTGCCAGTACTTTCATTTGTGTCTGTAGGGAAAAAAAAAAAAAAAAAAAAATCGTAATGAACAACCCAAACGACATTTATTATTACTCTGTCCAATACCTTTTGAGATTTTTCAGATAATTGGAGAAATAATCTATTAAATATTCCTTATTTAAATAGACAAATCTTTATGACCATCCAGAAAGCTGAGGAAAAAATAAAATATTAAAAATTAAACAAACAAAAACAAATATGTATATTAACCTTTACAAATCTGTTTGAGTAAATGTGTAACCCAAATCTTTTAGATTATTTTTGAATATTAAATTAGAGGCATTTTTTGAGTTTCCAAAACTTAAAATAAACGTCCTTTATTATTTATACAATTTTTATTATAAAAGGAATCTTGCAACAACTGGCTTCGGAGTTATTAATTATTGACATTACTGTAATTATATTTTTATTTTTGACAGTTTTGACTGCAGTACAATACAGCACAATAACACGTACAGCTCATATAGAAAAAGGCACAGAAAAAGCCTTCATACCTAAAAACCAAATGAATCTCTATTAGTGTGCTTTACGTAAGATTCTTGATCAAATGTAGTCAACGTTTATGTAATCCATCAATGCACAAATTACACATGCATTTTCCTGTCAATCTTCAAAACAAACACCCATGTCTGTTATTTTCTGCTTTCATTTCCTCCCCCTTTGGCAGAATACCTTTCATCATGCAAAGTTCGTAAGCAAAACAAAATCAAACCATAGACTGCTCTTTCCACAACACCTAAACATCAACATAAACACTACGTTTAACCCGAAATTCAGACAAAAAGATATACAGACAAATCAACAGCAAAAATCTTGCGATATCAGACCAACCAAAACATACCTAAGCAACGAGTGTTGATGAATTGTAGTGTAGATAAAGAACTTCAACAATTTACAATAAAAAAAAAAATACAATCCTCTTCTTAGCATACCCAGTTCACTAAAGCTGTATCAGTGCCTCTGACAGCTAGCACATAAACAAGACTGTTTTGGAATCTAGAAGATCTCCTGAGCTGCTACTGAGGCCCACGCATCATTATGTACAAAACCCACTCTCCGTTTCTCAACCCTCTGTCACTATCCCTCTCTCACTCTCTCTTTCTAAACCCTCCCTAACTTGCTCTCCTACATCTCATTCAACACTGCAATTGTGTAAGTTAGGATGAGCCTTACCTTGTTCTATTCTTCTACAAGCTCTCAGACAATTGGCAGAGAAAGACAATAAGACATAAGTTGCATGCAGGTGTTTATGTCGATGAATAAGCTTGTGTGAATTCATGAAATCTGTCCCAAGATTGAACGTGGTCCAGATATGTGGACCTGAGCACCTATGTCAACATCTGGCAGAAAACAAATCACTATTAATTTGGAAAAGGAAACCTGCCATAGAGCATACACAACTGAAACTTGTTCACAATTACGTACTGATGGGCAGAGTTTACCGCATTTGCTGTGTTTTGACTCCCTGTGGTCTTAAAGTTATACTGAAGGCTCTTTGTGTGCCTGGCGCCAAGTAGTTACAAAACACGTAACCAAGCCTGAACATCTGTGGCAACCCTGCACTTATTAGGGTTTCCCTTCTTTACTTTGCTTGGCATGGTTGGTGGAGAGAAGTGGTTAGCATTATAACTACAAAGTCATCAAAACCTGGATGCCTTCGGAATTCCCCAGAAATTCAAATAACCTGTTAGGATTTCACCAAGACTTCAATCTAACTTTTTTGTTAGTTTATTACCTTAATAAGACAACTTCCTTACATGTTTCTAGAGAATGTAGAAAGAGGATATGAGGACATCCGTGAGCTCTGAGCTAATTAACTGCCTTTAACAGATTTAGGATTAACATGGAGATGACTGGTGACATCACTGCCAGTATTTGAGAAGTATTTTGAGTAGGGGTTTATGTGTTGAACCAGTTGCATTCTGATGTAACCCATCCCAACATGAACACTAAGAAACAAGGCCAGGATAAACCTAATTATTAATAACCTAATATTTAAAATGAATCCTTCATGCTATTATTGTAACATGGTAACAAAGGATTCAATTTATTTACATTGTACAAGGTGCTTCAAAAAAAAAAACAAACAAAAAAAAAAACAAATCAATAACAGTACCATGGTGTCATGTTCTCATTTAATCTAAGACTACAACAGCTTATACTTTTTTTTTTGGCTTTTACATAATCTATAAGACTTTCCCATTCCAGCCTATTATGCAACATCTATGCCGTTTTTCCATGTATGCTGGTGAAACGCAGCTTTGAAATGGCTGCTCCTGTGTTTTCTGGTTAAACCAAAGACATGTTAACTGCCATGGTATAAAGTGTGGCAGGTACATTCACAGAGTGCAGCACTAAATGTGGTGGCCGCAGGTGAAAGCCAACAGAGGTGCTGGAACTGAAACCCCCAGGACATCCAATGCACCATCAAAAGTAACTGGCAGACCAGAGCACCTCAGCATAGATACGGTCCAGTACAAGCAAATGGTGTGGCAAAACATTCAAACATTAAGAAGCTGAATAAAGGTACGTCTGAAAAAAATATTCTGGAATTTGCCCTGGATTCCACAGAAAAGCATCTGTCTTTAAAACTTAATGAACAGAGTGATTCAACTGCTGCACAAAGACACCAAGCAATTCTTTTTTTAAAGCCACAGACGTGAGAGAATGAAATAGCTTAGGTACTGGATGTTCTGGTATTGAGCAGGGGGAGGACAGAAAAGCTTCCTGTGGATGCTATTTGAAAGGACCAGTCGCAGAAATGTTATTTTATATGATGAATCATACCTTTGTGTGCAACTTTGGGGTCTTTGAGCTCCTTCTGTGCTTCCTCTATTTTATCTGAAACAGAAAAAGAAAGATTTCCATGTTAGCCACATGACAATTCAATATTGGATAATAGTAATAAGCATAAATTATGGTACAATTCAGGACAGAGTGATGCAGCATTTCAAAATACAGTCATTTTAATCAAAATATTATCAATACAAAAGACAGTGGTGACCATAATATAATATAGTAATATTGGCCTGCAAAAAAAAAAAAAAAATCATTCCTTCTCACATCTCACAGGTACAGCAGACATTTAATATTTCATATCATCTGCTCTGTGTGTGGGAGGGATATGCACACTGAGAATATACCCAATATTAGAATGCAATTACTGATTATTATATAAGACCAGCCAGGACAGTGTGTACCGAGTGTGTGTGTGTGTGTGTGTGTGTGTGTGTATGTATGCATGTACATGTGTTGTAAGGGGAATGAGAAGCAATCATCTCCTTTCACTACCTCAAGTCACAAACCCATACACACACAGCCATGGCATACACAAATACAAAAAAAGCATCTAAAAGCAGAACAGATTTGTGTGGTGTGTTTCAACCACAAAACCCCATTACAAAGCATGAGCAAACACTAGTTTGCTTTGAAAACAATGCCTCACTGTGAAGCGAGAACCAGAGCAGTTTCGGAAATAATCCTTGCTTGCTGTTTGGAAAATGCCGTGGCAGAGACTCCCAGGATCACTGTAACGGGAATGACACTCGTCACTGCATGAGGAACAGGGTGGAGTTGCGAGGGGGTGCCCAGTGATCAAGATCGCAGCATGTTATGTCACGATGAGTGGGATAAAGGTACACCCTTGATTAACTCCCCCACCCCTCTCTTTCTCTCTATGCAAACTCAATCTGTTATATAACCCATTATATATTTAGATAGAACCCAATTTTAGCAAATCTTTCCCTTCAATCCACATCCAGCATCACTTTCCACACAAGGCCTGGTGAAAACAAATAGTTTTTTGACAGTTAACTATTACTGTAATTCAGGGGAAAAACACGTCTCTTAGCCTGTGTTAGACAAAAAGTTTTTCTTTAGTCTTAAAAAATAAAATGTAAAATTGGAACTTGTGCAATACAAAAGTTACAAAAATGGATAAACTTTTGATCAATCTAGAAACAATGAGTCATTCCTGTTGTGCAGTACATTTTCATGTCCCCATCATAGATTATAAAATATTAAATAATATTAATTTTAACAATATATATTTTATAATAATATTTTAATAATTAAAATATTAAATATCATATAATTTAATTTCTTGTATCACAGTCACATTTTTTTTTTTTTATAATTTCATAAAGAAATAGCTACTGAATGAAATTACTATTAAGAAATATTCTTCATTTTTTCTTTCTCTAATCGAAATGCCTCAAACAACATGTTTTCTAGAACCACTTTCTTAAGTTACAACACAAGCATATTTATTTATTTATTAAAAAAGTTACAGAGCTCAAAATGTCTAGTATTACAATAATACACTGCGAAATCGTCCACTGCAGGTCTCTAAATGTTTTGTTTAAAAAAAAAAAAAAAAAAAAAGATCTTTTACAGCATACTAAGGTCAGCATGATTGGTGTGTCCAAGAGCCTGAACTTGCTCCATATCTCTGGAGGGCTCATCTAAACCCTAAGAATGGAAACTTCTCTCATTCCCACTCTAGTCTCTTCCATTGCATCACATCACTCTTCACTCGTTCTCATAACACTTAACCACCTCAAGCAGCACTGCATCACAGTCATCACCAATTATAACACCATCACATTCTGCACCATCATCTGGGGGATTTCTAGATGCTGAGTCACCACAGATGGTTATAGGCTTGAACCGCTTGGTCTAACCACACGTTCAGATTTATCCTACCCTCATCCGTTTGGAGCAATCAGTGGAGCATATGGACACCAGTATATGAGGGATCAGATAACAACTGTTACTTAATGAACCGCAAATAGGATCCCCCTCTGCCCAACCCTGTCCCAGAATTCCTAGGGTGAAACAGTGTTCGAAAACTCCACCAAGGATAGAAGAACTCAAAGCCTGTGAACAAGAAATCAAAATCTGAATATTTTGGTTGAAGCAAAAGAGAGTGGTTGCAGGTGCCGTTTCCTTAACTGTGGACTGAGCGAATGCAAAGCGGCCTGAAACACAAGAGCATTGTTGAGCAGAGTGGCTTCTTTGCATGCTTTAGGAAAATCATTACCAGAGATGATAACGCTTGGTTTCAACTGCTACATAAGATTAACAAACGTGTCCTAAGCAGGAAAAGTTTCCAGCTACAAGAACTTCAACGCTGTCCACGCTGAAAAAGCAAATGCTGCATGACACAACAAAATCACAACCAATAAGAACATTTGTGGTGTTTAATATGGAGCAAAGTGGAGTGAGAATTTGGACCAATGAGATTTCACTGTGCAAATCAACATCACACCAATATTGAAATCAAGGAACTGATAAATTGTCCTTTCACTTGATGCTTATAGCGGTCACAGATGCATAGGACAAAACAGATTTATGTGAAACTTCATGCCTGGTTACACAGATAAAAAAAAAAAAAAAAAAAAAAAAAAAAACTGTACCTATTCACTGAGGCAGTACCCTTAAAGGATTAGTTCACTTTCAAATAAAAATTTCCTGATAATTTACTCACCCCCATGTCATCCAAGATGTCCATGTCCTTCTTTCTTCAGTAGAAGAGAAATTAAGGTTTTTGATGAAAACATTCCAGGATTTTTCTCCATATCGTGGACTTCAATTGGCCCCAAACGGTTGAAGGTCAAAATTACAGTTTCAGTGCAGCTTCAGTGTTCTACGCAATCCCAGACGAAAAATACGGGTCTTTTCTAAAGAAACCATCACTCATTTTCTAAAAAAAAAAAAAAAAAATTATGTACGTTTCAACCATAAATGCTCATCTTGAACTAGCTCTCTTCTTATTCTTCTCTATTACAATTCCAGCAGTGTAGACACTGCTAAGTGTATTACTGCCCTCCACAGGTCAAAGTTTGCACTAAATTCTCATATACAATATGCTAGTGCAAGTATATAACAATTAGTTCAAACTTTGACCTGTGGAGGGCAGTAATACACTTAGCAGCATCTACACTGCCAGAACTGTAATAGAGAAGAATAAGAAGAGAGCTAGTTCAAGATGAGCTTTTATGGTTAAAAAGTACATAATTATTTTTTTTTTTTTTTAGAAAATTAACAATGGTTTCTCTAGATAAGACCCTTATTTCTCGTCTGGGATCATGTAGAGCCCTTTGAAGCTGCACTGAAAGTGTTATTTTGACCTTCAACCGTTTGGGGCCAATTAAAGTCCACTATATGGAGAAAAATCCTGGAATGTTTTCATCAAAAACCTTAATTTCTTTTCGACTGAAGAAAGAAGGACATGGACATCTTGGATGACATGGGGGTGAGTAAATTATCAGGAAATTTTTATTTGAAAGTGAACTAATCCTTTAACGGGACAACATTGTACCTTATCAACTCCTTAAAAGAGACATATTAGTACCTTAGAGTAGTAATATGTACCCATAAATGGGGAAAAAAAAGAAAGAAACTTCTGTCATCATTCAATCATAAGACTTTAGTTAATCTTCAAAACACAAATTAAGGTATTTTTAATGAAACCTGAGAGGTTTACACTCCCTCTATTGAAAGTCCACGTAAACAACACTTAAAGATCATTAAAAAGAATCCATTTGAATTTAACAGTTTAATCCAAGTCTTGTGAAAAGATACGATTGCTTTATATGATGATCAGATTTAATGTACGCTTTTATTTTACCATGTACCTGTTAGTGGTAAATAAGGAACAAAGTTGTCCATTTAAAGAGAGTGTAGGACAAAGTGCTAGAATCTGACAAAAATGTGTCAGGTGTAGGGCTCTATATTTGTGATTCTAGTTTCAAAAGTCATGTTTTCACCTACATCACAAATACACAGTCTGATGACCTGACCTGACAGGAAAGGAACCTCATGACAAAATTAAGAGTGAAAGAAGAACAGAAACGCTTCAGAAAGTTGCTAGTCATGAACACAATGCAAAGAATCTCCTCTAGAGATTTTCTCTTCCTCTTTTCCTCTATGATGGTGTTCTCAAATCATGAGTCTGTAGATGTGGTGGATCTACTGTAGTGTTTTGAGAGGAACTCCTTGAACTGTAGACCAATTGCTATTGCTATTAAATGGCATGAGGATTGACTGCAGTTGACATATGGGACAAACCACAGCAGTTGGTCCTCTCTCAATACTTCTCCAGATCTTTATCTCTCTATCCTCCTCTCCCACACTCATTTTTTTCCCCAAAAGCACAAGATTTTCCTTCCAAAACAGCGACCACATCAACTCTAAACCTCAGATTCAGTGGAACACTTAGCAAAGGGATTTGGAAAAAAGAGTTGCTGCACAAAGGTGGTAAAATGAGGACAATAATACAGGCTGAAATTTCCCCTGGTTAATGCTGCCATGACAACCAGGAATTCTGAAGCGGCTTTCTTCCTTGAAGAAACACGCACTGGTCATCTCGACTGGTCCAGGAGACTTCGTTAGATGTCAGCGTATGTGCGCTAACGACATAGAGGCTAATGGAAATTTAATGTGATCAGAGATCTGGTTTTAATGGCCGTGGCAGTACGAGCCGCATGTGGGTATAAATATCACATGAGTGGGTGGTGCTTATTCACAAACAAATTTTAAATAAGAGCTGGACTGAGTGTACCTGTCCTGAAGAGCAGGGTCATTAGAAAAACAGTCTCAGCCTCAGACTGTTTAAAAGCCGTCTAATGCATATTGCACACAGAAATGGCAAGAGCTGGCAAAATCAGCTAGTTCCAATCTGACTGGGTTGGCTTTAAGTAAACTGAACTGACATTTTTAATTATTTCTTGCACATATAATGTACTGCTATACTCACACATTTATTACACATTAACGTGTGTATGTGTGTAATATATATAATATATGTAGATATGTAATATATATAGTCATCATGGAATATGGCCATGATAAGTCTTCCTACATGGTTGTTTCAGAAATGAAAAGCTACACAACTCCAGTTCAGTTAGGGTTAGATGAACTGTTGTCAAACATGTAACATGCTAGAAACATAATAATCACTGCAATAATGATCCAATCATAGACTCATTTGCATATTTAAATCCAAACAGCGACTTTTAAGTAAAAATCTGGGACAGTAAAAAAAAATAAAATCCTTACTGCTAAGCCCTGTATATGGAGGAAATCTAATCTAATCTACAATGACAAAACAGACTGAACTGTTTACAGCATTCAGCTCTCCAGTAAGTAGCATGTAAATCATCAGAGGCTGGCTGTGTAACACCGCTGTTAGTTTTCCACACCACGTGTTTTGACAAATAACAGAGTAGGTGTCAAAAGGTTAAAGTCATTTGCCTGATAGTGTTAGACTTGTTATGGCATACAGAGGTTGAGTGCCCGCAAACCAGCCGGGCTCACACACACACACACACACACACACACACACACACTAAAGAAAAAAAAACAGCATACAAATGCCTGAATCTAATATTAAGAGTGGATCACTAAATCAGAATGACTTGTTCACACACTCAACAGAGCATTTGTATGTCTGTCTCAGATATGATCAAATCAGACAACATCTCAGCTGCCTGTCAATCTGTGGGAATCACATGACTAAAGCATATTATGCAACCTATGTGTTCTGTCATGCATGAAATAACACGACGCCACAGAAAGAACAAAAGAAACATGCCATTCAAGAGGAAATATCTGCAAAAACGAAGTGAACTATAGCACTTCCTTTGCCTGTCTTTTATCTGGACCCTTTGCACACACATACTACTCATTTAGAAGTACTCAACAGACACACTTCCATGGAATTCATTCCAGGATTCCCCCGAATCCAGCACTGCTGTACCCAATCCCACGCTGTTGGAGCCAAAAACCTCAGTTGATTGCTCAAGGATTTCCACAAACAACCGCACTGGATCAGTTTTGCGATTTACACCCTTACATTTTGCCGCAGGACTGAAATAACATCCGCCTAGAACATTTGTTAGTTATTTGTCATGTCAAATCTACTTGTTTTGAAATTGAACTCGGAAAAGCCTTCTGATTGCATGTACAGTAACCTTTTGCTCTCTGACCTTGCAGCATTTAAAAGGGTCATATCACATTTTTAAATGTTTTTTCCCCTCAGTAAAAAGAAATAATACTTTTATTCAGCAAAGACACATTATATTGTGACATTTGTCGTGTTATAAAATATACTGTTTCTATTCATCAAAAAAACCTGAAAAATGTATCAGTTTCCACAATTTAATATGAAACAGCACAACTGCTATCAACACTGATAATCAGAAATGTTTCTTGAAGCAGCAAATCTTTAGAATGATTTCTGAAGGATCATGTGACACTGAAGTTCAGCTCTGCACCACAGAAATAAATTACATTTTATAATATATTCACATAGAAAACAGTTATTTTAAATTGCAATAATATTTCACAGTATTTCTGTTTATGCTGTATTTTTGATCCAATAAATGCAGCCTTGGTGCACAAAAGTATAGAAGCTTGTTTCCGCTTCTTTTTATCTCACAATTCTGACTTATTTTCTCAGAATTGTGTTATATAAATTCAGAATTTCAAGTTATAAAGTCAGATTTGCTTGATATAAACTCGCAATTGCGTGTTATAATATCCAATAGTGAGGAAAAACATGTTGACGTTTTTCCTCAGAATTGCGAGTTTAAACCCATTTTTTTTTTTTTTTTTAAATGTCAGAATTGTGAGATAAAAAGTCGCAATTACCTTTTTTATTTTTTTTATTTAGTGGCGGAAGAAGTTCTGAAAAATTTCATAGTACATCAATCTCTGATATTTATAGACTTTGAAAATTTGACTTCTTATGATATGACCCCTTTAAATCACAATGTGAAAGTGAAACAAAGCAAAGTTTAGAAGCAGCCCAGTGACCAGAGAACATGAGGAACCCTGAGGGACGATACACAACACCATTTATACAGTGGAAAATGGTGCACAGACCATCCACTTCTAGAGAAAAGACCATCACAACAGTTCACAGGGTTCCCAAGGTTTTCTTACAGGAAACTGATGAGCCTGAAGCCACCAATCAGCACGCAGAAGACAAACAAGGGAGCTGCTTACCAGAAGCAGAGTCAGTAACCTTCCCCTCCTCATTACTGTCAGAGCCCACACACACGACAAACAAATATAAACACACACAAACACACACGGCATCTCAGACCGCATTACACAACACTCTATCTTCATTAGCTACATCATCATTTACTGTCCAAACTTCCTCTTTTCTTTCTCCTGAAATGAGCCTCCTTCTCTAATTCCCTGACTCCCCTGTCAAGAGTCAAGAAGAGACGAAGGAAAGTGAGAGCGAGACATACATTGAGCTCTGCATTGCTCTGAATGGTTTAATCTCCACAAAACCCTCAAATAGCACACGCAAACATCTCCTGAAAACCGGAAGAGTTCTGAGGAGGCTCCAAAATCCTCCTTCAGGATTCGTCTTTCTAGGTGTTTCTTGGCTGAGAACAGCAGCACTTTTAGGAACGTCTGGAGAGTTTGATGTTTCTGGAGTCAGTGGCAGAGAACGGAGCATTACTGATAAGGCGCACTACTGCGAGCCCGAGGCCGCTCTTAATAATGCATGAAAATAAAGAGACGGCTGGAATCACAAAGAATGAAAGCGACGTGACGAGAAACTCTTTCAAATGCAGAGCTGTACGTGAGCTCCCTACATTTTCTCACCCTTATAAATCAATGAATATTCACAAATGATGGAGTTGAAATAGGCTGAATAGAAGTTGAGGTTGCCACAGAAAATTAACCGTCAATAAAAATCACGGTCACACTTTTGATTACGGTCCAATTCTCACTAAACTAAAACTAACTATCAACTACGACTTTTGCCTCAAACTCCTAATTACTGCTTATTAATAGTTATTAAGGTAGTTGTTGAGTTTAGGTATTGGGTAGGATTAAGGATGAAGAATATGATCATGCAGAATAAGGCATTAAAGGATTAGTTCACTTCAGAATTAAAATTCTCTTATAATTTACTCACCCCCACGTCATACAAGATGTTTATGTCTTTCTTTCTTCAGTCGAAATTTAGGTTTTTGAGGAAAACATTCCAGGATTTTTCTCCATATAGTGGAGTTCAACGGAGATCAACTGGTTGAAGGAGGAAGTATGGCAGTAGGGCGAAAACACTCCATCTCATTTTCTCCTCCAACTTCAAAATCATCCGACATCGTTGTTTTACCTTTTTTTTTTTTTTTTTTTGTGGTTTGACTTAGTCTTTGCACGTTCGCTTTGTAAACACTAGGTCGGTATTTCCGCCTACGTCACGCGTGACCTTTCCAACATGATTACATAATGCGTAGCACATCGCAGAGCAGTGCAAGACGAGCATTTGTGGTTAAAAAGTATATATATATATTTTTTTTTAAGAAAATGACCGATCGTTTCACTAGATAAGACCCTTATTCCTCGTCTGGGATCATGTAGAGCTCTTTGAAGCTGCACTGAAACTGACATTTGGACCTTCAACCCGTTGGTGGCCATTGAAGTCCACTATACGGAGAAAAATCCTGGAATGTTTTCCTCAAAAACCTTAATTTCTTTTCGACTGAAGAAAGAAAGACAAACATCTTGGATGACATGGGGGTGAGTAAATTATTAGGAAATTTTAATTCTGAAGTGAACTAATCCTTTAATAAGTTCTTTATAAATACTAATAAAGTAATATGCATGCTAATAAGCAACTAGTTAATAGTGTTACCAAACTAAAGTGTTAACAAAATAACACATAATGGAAGTCTATGGGATAAGGAGAGTTTAAAATCATATGCATTACTGTACAAATGTTTGGAGTCAGAAATTAATACTTTTATTAAACAAGGATGCATTAAATTGATCAAAAGTGACAGTAAAACATTTAGTGGAAGTGGTGGGTATATATATATATATATATATTTTTTTTTTTTTTTTTTTCAGAATATTACTGTTTTTTTTTTTTTTTACTGTATTTTTGATTAAAAAAAATGGAGTTTTAGTGAGTATAAGAAACATCTAAAACATTTAAAAATCTTACCAACCCCAAACTTCTGAACAGTAGTGTAATATTTAAGTCTTGTGGTTATACTTTCAAAACATTGTGTATTTTGATGTCTGTTTCAGTATAATAATTATAAAATAATACGTTTTATTCAAAGGCGCCTTTCAAAACACTCAAGGACACCGTACAGTAGAATGATAGTCATAAAACAAATCAAGACACGATACAACAAGCAACAGCTATGTAACATACAATATTTAAAACTGATCAGAGAAAGCTAATTTAAATAGGTAGGTTTTAAGACGTGGCAATGCACTATGGACTTCCATTATAAGTACATTACTGTAAACACAAATTCTTCATTGCTTTCATACTAGTCAAAATTATTTTCTTTGTTAATCTACAGTATGTCACAGATGCTTAAGTTGCATTTAGTCTTCAATACAGTTCAGAAATAAGTACCAATAAGTACAGATGCAAAATAAAATGAATCTACTCTCCTGAGAGTTCATACCACACTTCTGGATCATGACCTCTGCGTCCCACACATACACACCACACGCATCTGTTACTGATATCCTGTACACTAACATCAGCACCGTACATACTTGTGGCATCAGTTCACACTTCTTATCCACAAAGAATGCTTACAAATCAGTACCATTTTTTGTGAACTCCACACACACACACACACACACACACACACACACACACACACACACACACACACGTGTGCCGCGCGACTGCCCCCGCAGGAAGTGGTGGGTGGATGCAGCAGTAGACGGAGCTGATAGTGAAGTCTGCGTGGGCACGCTGGTGAAACACTGATCCAGCGCATCTTTAGGACAAACATACACCTCCTAGACTACAGTTATATTTATATTCCCATAACGCAAACACACAGAGAGACCATGAGACATTTAGCACATCATATTTAACTACAGTTTTACATTCTGAAGAAAGTATGAATGGTGTTTGCCCATGCAATCTCACAGCCACATTGCTAGGGTTTTGCGAATGGTTGTCAGGGCGCTGCTACGTGTTTTTTTAGGGTGTTCTGGGTGGTTGTCATGCCGTTGTTATGTGGTTGATAGGATGTTCTGAATCTGGATGTTTGTCAGAATGTTGCTATATGGTTGCTAGGGTGTTCTGGATGGTTGTCAGGGTGTTGCTATGTGGTTGCTGGGTGTTCTAGATGGTTTTCAGGGCATTACTCTGCGGTTGCTAGGTTATCTGGATAGATGACAGGGCATTGCTATGTGATTGCTGGTGTGTTCTGAATGGTTGTCAGGGTGCTGATACATGGTTTTTAGGGTTTTCTGAGTGGTTGTCATGGTGTTACTGGGGTGTTCTGGGTGGTTGTCAGAGCACTGTTAGGGGGATTTTAGGGTGTTCTGGGTGGTTGTCATGGCGTTGCTATGTGGTTTATAGGGTGTTCTGAATGGTCGTCAGGGCACTGCTAAATGTTTTTTAGGGTGTTCTGGGTGACTCATGGCGTTGCAATGTGGTTGCTGGGTGTTGTAAATAGTTGTCATGGTGTTGCTGGGGTGTTCTGGATGGTTGTCAGAGCACTGCTAGGTGGTTTTTAGGGTGTTCTGGGTGGTTGTCAGGGCATTGCTATGTGGTTGCTGGGGTGTTCTGGATGGTTGTCAGGGTATTGCTATGTGGTTGGACAGGGTGTTCTGGATGGTTGTCAGGGTGCTGTTACATGGTTTTTAGGGTGTTCTGAGTGGTTGTCATGGTATTGCTGTGTGTTTGCTAGGCTGCTCTAGATGGTTGTCAGTGTGTTGCTATGTGGTTGCTAGGGTGTTCTGGATGGTTGTCAGGTTGTTGCTATGTGGTTGGACAGGGTGTTCTGTGTGGTTTACGTGGCGTTGCTATGTGGTTTGGGCCTTCTGAATGGTCGCCAGGGCACTGCTAAATGTTTTTAGGGTGTTCTGGGTGACTGTCATGGTGTTGCAATGCAGTTGCTGGGTGTTGTAGATGGTTGTCATGGTGTTGCTATGTTTTGGTGCTATGTGTTCTTGATCAGCATTTTTCAATCCTGGTCATGTGGACCCACTGCTCTACACATTTTCTCTCTTCACGTTTCTCTTACTTGACAGACTCAGTTCATGGAGCTCTTTCCTAATGATTATCTGAATCAGGTGTGTTAAATAGGGGAGATATACAAAATGTGAAGAGAGGTGGGTCCCCAGGATCTAGATGGTTGTCAGGGCACTGCCATGCTGGTTACTAAAGTGTTCTGGATGGTTGTCAGGGTGTATCTATGCAGTTGCTAGAGTTTTCTGGGCGGCTAATAATGGATTTGCAAACAAACAAGAAAACTGCTGACCGCACACTGAATTCAGTCCAGAATAAATAAATAAATAAAAATTTATATATATATATATATATATATATATATTCACCCTTTTCTTTGTAGATCACCAATTAGGGATAATCAATCAACTGGATTCAACCATGGAAGTTTATAAATTTTTTTTGTTTGTTTGCAATGACATTAATAATAATAATAATAGATAAAATAGATAAATCCCTATTTTGATAAGAGGACAGTTGAGTTACTCCTGCAGTTCATGCTGGGATCTTTCCCACTCACTCCCTTTATAAATGACCCTGCGTTCTCTCAATGAACGTTCCCGCTGGATCCAGCTGAGTGAGGTGATTCATCCGCGCGGTCGCGGTCTCTCTCTCTCTCTCTCTCTCTCTCTCTCTCTCTCTCTCTCTCTCTCACACACACCTCATTCACAGCCTTAATTATTCATCAATGGCTGATCTACCTGAGACTAACACTTGTTGTATTAAATAATTAATGAACACTAATGCTAAACAGACTAACAAAGGGACTTGAGAGAATCCGCATGGTAGAAGCGTTTCCCGCTGCAGTTCACCTGCACTCAGAGGTAGGAGTCACTTTTTACGCATTGTGCATCTTTACACTCACAGGCCGATCTTTAAACTGGCTCTGTTGTGTTGTGGATTTGCTCAAGAGAGATTGGGGAAAAACCAAAATGAGCTGCATGTGTTATATTGATGCTGCAATCTTAACAGCTGTTCTTGCTAAAGAAATCACGCCACTGGTTCAGCGGTCGAGTATGCGCCTTTACGCAAAATAGCATGCTCCTGTTTTTTTTTTTTACCTCCCATAAAGAAGAAATGAAACAAACCAAGTGCATTACAGCCTGACACCACAGCTCCCAAAACAGAGCACTGTAGAGGAACAACACTGAACTTCAAGAATAAAGTGAATAAAAACAGAATTGTCAAACACGATATTGGCCACTCCATAATACATTTACAAACCATTTACTGCACCAAAACGCTGTCAACTTGGACATCTGCATTAGGAGTATTCACATGAAACCCAGCCAAAAATCAAACAAACAAAGTTTTGGTCATTTTTTAAAATAGTTTTCTAATTTGGCTAAAAAAATTTCAACACTTAATCAAATCGTGAAGAATATAATGTTTCATTCAGATCTTAAAGTTATTGACACAAACTTACATCCACTACGACAGTGATAAATTGCTGGGTCTCAGAACGTTTTGAAAAATGAAAAAGACATATACCAATTTACTATAAAGAGACTGTTCATTACAAACATTTACCCAAAGAGTGTGATTTTTTTTCCACATTTCAGATGCAGAAGTTAAAGCTCAAGACAATCAGAATCTGCTTAAAACAGGGAAACACGAGTGTGAACTGACAATGACATGAAGCTTCCCCGAATCTAAAATTAGGCCATTTACCATCAAGTCATTATTTCAACATTTTCAACCATATACATGAAAAACACATGAGAATGCAACAGGTTAAAAGTTAACCAGTCATATCTTAGCTGGATAGATTTTATGATCCATTTTTGAATATTTCAAAATCCTAGTGTTTATATTTTAATTACGCCTTATTTCAATTAAATGATACCTTTTTTCATTACATTCCTCAATTTGTAAACATATCTGATAATCAGCCTTGAAAATATGATATTCACCGAAACACACCAAAAGTAAAACATAAGTTCAGTATTATGAAATTAATAACATTTCCCATTTTAACAGTATCCAACAGAGATAAGAGATATAAATAAATAAAAAAACTAAAACAGAAACTAAAATGCCTAAAAGTACATGTGTTTTGTAATTAAGAATATATGAAATGAAACAGAAACCTAAAAATAGAATCACTATATTTTCAGAATTGAAAAAATAAAAGATTGGCAAACCTGTTTTCTTCAGGCACAGCTGACATGTTTGAATCTGTGACACTTCTCTGAAGTGAGTTTTCATTTCCTCATTGTGTCAGGATAATATATTGCATCCAGAGTGATCTGGAACAGCGTGCAGCTGCGCATGTGTGTGTGTGTGTGTGTGGCTGTCCGTTTACAGCCGTCTGTCTGACTGACAGCAGAATAGCTGCTCCCTGTCGCCTCCCATAACATCAGATTCTCTTATCGCACTTAACAGTTTTTGAATCAGCGTTAATTAAAGGCAGGAAAAAAATATGATGTAAATTATTGCAAATAAATGTAATTTTAAAGTATAATAATTTTCACATTACAGGTAAAGAGAATTTGGGAAAGAAATGCTCTTGTTTGTCATAAAAATGTAATGGTCCATAAAATGGGCTTTATTATGCAAAACATAATTCCTTATTTCCTCTTTTCTCGGGATGAAATATGGTCTAGTAGAGTTCTTGACAGATTTTCTGAAATTCACTCAACTAGCTTGTGAAAGTTTAAAACAAAAGTGTGCATTTCTTCTTTCTCTAAGAAGTGTCCTGCTTGCCCAGTTAAGGCAACCACACCCTTCACTCCACAAAATAGGAGGCACTTGTGTAAATGTGACTGTGCGCCACAGGCATTCATACACACACACTGGGTTTCCAGATTTTATGGGAGAATTTTCTATATAACGATTTTTATACTGTACAAACTGTATATTCTCTTCCCTAACCCTTAACCTACCCTCATGGGGACCCAAAAATGTCCCCACAAGGACAAGTATTTCAGATATTGCCAACTTTGTGGAGACATTTTGTTTACCAGGACCACACACACACACACAGAGAGCGAAGTCACATGGTGTCCATGTGGAGTGGACGGGGAATCCCTGTCAGGGCAGGCCGAGCCGTTCCTGACCAAACAAACAGATGATGTCATCATCAGCGCTGGAGCTTGGCGTGGGCGATCCTGTTCTATCCTGCCTCACACAATCCCACACAATCCCTCCTTTATGAGCGCCCCTCTTGGACTTCTCCTCTTTTGCTTTCTCTTTCTCTCAGGCAGGTTTAACCCTCTAAGCCCTGGGCTGATCCGACTGTGGGGATTTCAATAAACATGATTCTACAGGATTACACTTAAGGGTAAATCCCACAAAAACAAGTCCAGGTCACACTTCAATCAAAATCTAAATAAATATATATGGTTTGCATAAAAAAAAAAAAAAAAAACCTAATACGATTTTGTTTCACTGCGACAATATAATATTAGCCTATGTCATGATCTAATTTTTTACAATTTTTATTTCTTCTATTTATATTTTTATGACAATTAAACAAAAATTCTGTGATTTTTTTTTTTTTTTTTTTTTTTTTTTTTTGCATTTCAGTAAAGAGAATGGGGACAAAATGTGCTTAACTGTTATGAAAATAATGCTGGATTAAAAACAACCCAAGTTGGGTTGAAAATGGACAAACCCAGCGGTTGGGTTAAATGTTTGCCCAACGTGCTGGGCAGTTTTATTTAACTCAACTACTGTTTAAAAATGACTATATGCTGGCTTAAAATGAACCAAAAATATGTTGGAAATTAAAAATCAGACACATAATTACTAGAGGCTACAATAATAATCAAAAGGTTAAGATTTATTAATAAACAATTTAATAAATGTTTATTGTTTAATTATTATTCATTACACTTTTTTAATAAATGTTCATTTATTAAACATATTAATAAAATGTTAATTTCCAACATACTTTGGATTTGTTTTAAGCCAGCCATATAGTAAATTTTAAACAATAGTCGAGTTAAATAAAACTACCCAGCAGGTTGGACAAGCATTTAACCCAACCGCTGGGTTAAAACAACCCATTTTCAACCCAACTTGTTTTCTTTTTTTTTTTTTAAACCAAGCATTTTTTTTTTTTTAGAGTGTAGGCTTCATTTTCTTGAAGTAAATATAATTTCTCATTTCTGTTTTTTGATTTGAACGAGACATGTTTTTGACATGTTACATGAGATTTCACTCTTGAAAGTTTTGATTCATAGAAATGAAAGAAAAACAGAAAAGCACTTTAGTCGACACAGCCTCTCTTTCCTGACTGGGACACCGCAAAAACTCCATGATGCTTGGCAAAGGAAATCAGTGTCACTTCCAATCAGCACTCGGTTTGGAAACAGACACGGCCTAATCCCAGATCTAAATAGCCAGGATAACAAGATTGCAGTCTGTTACTTGTTTTTGCAAGAAAGAAGCTCTCAGCCTTAATTGTTCTGGAAACATTTCTGTGTGTGTATGAGTGTGAACACCCTAATAAACAAAAAACAGCCTGATGTCAGAGGAGAACCTTCCACAAGTTCCACAAAGAACCTTTTATCCTCTAATTCTCAAAATCCATCAATGTTCTGGGGATTTAAAGAACCCAGAAACCAAACACTGATCTGAAGAACCTATAATGCAAAAACATTTTTGATCTACAAACCAAATAGCAGCCAAACCAGTTACACGTACTTGTACACACTCAAACCTCAATGACACAATTACACAAAATTGTTCTCATTTCGGCTACATGTGAATAAAAGTAAACGTAAGTGTGAAAACAAACAAACATAGTTAGGAAATCCCCCGTGTTCTACTTTTATAACCTGCTAATGTTTTTATATCAGGGGAATTTTTGGCAGCTTATCCAAAGCCCCTCATTGGTTAGTTAAAAAAAATACTGTTAAACAGTCACACAGAGGTGTCTGTTAGACGTTGCAAACCAACACCCAAAATGCCACCAAAGCAAACCTTGATGAGGGCAGACCTTGATAACATAATAAAGTCATGTTTAAAAAAAGAGCCCATCCCACTTATGATATTCTGGTCTCTAGATAGGGCTCAGATCTTATCTTCAAAATTAAAGTCTATGGGATTTTTTGCTAGTTTACAGTTAACATCTATTGAAAATCATACATCCAATTGCTTAGAAAAGTAATAGCAAACCATCAAGGTCTGAAATGAGCATACCTGTGCATTAACATACCTGTTTTACACTCACATTTGAAAGAGAATCAATCTCTCTCACTCCCTCAGACTGAATCCAGCTTTGCTGTAAGAGTCTCTTTGCATTTGAATCTGAAACCGATCTGAATGTGACAAAAGGACAGTTTGAATAATGAGAAAAAGAAAAGGCCTCACGCTGGAGACTCTCTTCCATCACCATTCCCTTTCAGAGGTGCTCTGTGAGAGAATCGCGGAGTTCGTGTCGAATGCAGCTGTCATCGCGACTGTATCGCACCAACACAAAAGCACATTCACTCGCGTCCTTTATGCCGCTGAGGTTTATCTTCCAGCGAAGCCAAGGAATCCAGCTCTCATCAAAAATTAATATTACCGTATGAAAAGGAGAAAAGGGCAATGCTTTCTTTTGAAAGCTGGCGTGCCATTTACGGTAATTACACAACGTCTCGTAGACGAACTGTTTAAGGCTGTGAAGATGCATCAACTGGCTTTCACTGGAGAATCCTTTCAGTTTCTTTTCATTTATTTTCTGGGATTTTGCTACCTTGTATTGGCAGAAACGGCAGAATGGGAAGAAGACACGTCACAGGCTGGAATCGAACCCGTGTTGCCCACTTAATCACCACAAATCTGGAATAGTTCAGCAATGTAACAATTTTTCTATTTCAAAATTGATAATAAGAAATATTTCTTGAGCAGCAAATCAGCATATTAGAATGATTTCTGAAGGATCATGTGACACTAAAGACTTGAGTAATGATGCTGAAAATTCAGCTTTGATCACGGGAATAAATTACATTTTAACATATATTTAAACAGAAAACAGTTCAATTAAATTGTAAAAATATTTCACAATATTACTGCTTTTACTGGATTTTTAATCAAATAAATGCAGCCTTAATGAGCAGAAGAGAAGTTTAAAAATCTTTAAAAAAAAAAAAAAAAAAAAAAATTAAAAACATTTAAAAAAAAATCTTACCACCCCCAACTTTTGAACCATATTCTAATGAATTAAACAGATTTTCTGTCCAGCTTTAAATTTTAATGACATTATACATAGTACTTTTGGTCATGAGCTTCAATAGAATACAAGCATACTGCACACTATATTTTTTTAAGAACAGTACACAAAACATGAAAAGCTCTTCCAAACAGCAATATGCTACATTGTCGTCACATGACATTATGTTAAATGAGGCCATTTGACGAATCACATGTCAGAAGGATCGAGGGCAGGATTTCTCTCTGGTCTTACACAAACGCATTAAATTAGCGAAACCTCTCATGTCGCTCCCCACCTCCTCCCACTCGAAACCCATTAATTTCTCCACACAGCACCCGTCAACAACTACTACCCGCACTAGCCACCTCTAATGTGAAAGAGAATTTGTGATTTCCCCCGTTAAATGGATTTAGTCAAGTCAATAGCGGTGGAATTATGACGAGGCAGCGCTAAAAAGGCAGTGAACTCTGTGTGTTACGGGTCAGCCGAGGGGATTCGGCATGGGTCATGTTTAGAGAGACATGCTAATCCCTCCGAGCTCATTAGTACAGCGCTGTTCATGGCATTCATTCATGGAATTCTCTCACTGCTGGGTAAACTTGATTATAACATTATGAAATTTCAAAGCGTTGCTATAGAAAAGTATAGGGAAGGAAACCGATTGGTATACAGACTATGTTAAATTTAATGACAGTAGACATAATATCAAACTGTAGGCTTCTTTTCAAACTATAGATTCACATTTCCTAAAGGAAATATGAGCTCAGATAAAGAATAGTGTGTAGCTTATTGGCTGGTCTTTGTTAGTCTTCCAACCTGGTCATAGCTGGTTTAGCAAGCTGGTTGCAGAAGGGTTTTGATCACTTTAGCTAGTCGGGTTGAGAGAATAGCTGACCAACCAGCTAAAACCGCCTAAACACCAGCTTGGCCATGCTGGGAGACCAGTTTGACCAGTTTAATTCAGCTATGTCCAACTTAAACCAGATAAGACAGCTAAAGATAGATAGATAGACAGATAGTCTATATGAACTGAACTGAAATCAGTTCAACACTGAACTGACTTCAGTGTCATTCCGTGTCAACTCAACCAGAGGTCCCCGGTTCAAATTTTCGATTTTGTTAATATTTTTTTCTGTAGAAAGACAAACCTAAATAGTATAATCTGTTGACTTTAGCAATCTTTGTTTCATTATACGCTGACAGTGAACACTTCTTGTGTTTTTTGCCTCAAGTTTGCATGCCTGTAACTCAAGAAGTTTTAAAGATATCTTAATATCCTTTTAGATTCTGGTTCTTAACAAACTTTCCTTTTGGTATCTTCATTTTAAAGGCCTTCGATGGTTCAATCAAAGAGATTTGGAGATCTTAATGCAGCTCCATGAGTAAATTGTACACAATTTCAGTGGTCAAAAACCAAATGTGGATCACTTTGCAAACAGCAGATACTTTTTTCTTTCAAAGAGGAATATCTGAAGAACAAATAATGTTGAAACTGGAAGTGTATCTCGTGTTTTTCTATCAACTCAATTTGCATAGAACATACCTGAGTGCCATAAATGTGGTATTTTGCATGCCTGTAACTCTAAAAGTACTCAAGTTATCTTAATATCCTTCAAGATTCTCATTGTTAATAAACTTTTCTTTTGTATTCCTCATTTTTAAGGCCCTATATAGTTCAGTCCCATAGATATGGGATCTCAAAGCAGCTCCATGTTCAAATTTCTAAAGTCCTTTTTACATCCCTGTAAGTTGACTCCAAATCTCAGGTGAAAATTGTCATTTTGACCTCTACAAAATAGTGGATAACTCAGTAAATATACATCTGTGACATTTAATATTTTGGCTTTCTACAGAAAAAAATATTAACAAAATCAAAAATTTGAGCCAGGAAGTTTTTTTTCAAAATTTGATTGATTTGACACCTTCAGCTGAACAACAGCCAAAATCCATTATTTTCCTGCTATCACTGTAAAGCTGCTTTGAAACAATGTGTATTGTATAAAGCGCTATATAAATAAAAGTGACCTGACTTGACTTGACATGACATGACAGGCTCAAGTCTCAGTGATATTCTGTCATATTGTGATCTCTAGATTTGACTCACGTCTACAATGCAAGTCAATTAGGATGTTTTTGTTTTATCATCTGCCAGGTGAAAAATGTACAATCAATCATTTTCTTAGTACTGTAACAGCTCACCTCTCCTCAGAAAAAAAAAAAAAAAAAAAACACACACAGACACACAATTTGAGTAATCATTTATGTCTGAAGCACAAATGTTGCAGAGTTACATTGCAAAGCTTATTAAACCCAAGAATGAGTAATAGCACTAGTCATGTTATGGTGTCAATTGTACTGCACACTAATCATCAGACTTCCTGCATGTGTGTGTGTGTGTGTGTGTGTGCCTCGGGAGACAGGTGACAGGTTGTTTCTCTGTCTCTCTAGGCTCCTCCTGCCTGTTTGTGAATAACTGAAAGTCTCTCTGGCTGGTTCATCTGAAGTTTATACTTCCTGTCTTCATACGAACACACTATCGCATCCTCATGCCATCAACACCTTCATACTGACCTGAGACCTACTTCCTGTGACTCCCACCTGATATCACTTGCTCTAGATAAAAACACATCAGTGACTGTTCACTCAAATCACACTCATTTTGATTCTGAAGTATGAACACGATTTGTGTTTAGACTGTATTGTAAATCCACATGACGTATTGTGATTTTGTTCTTCTGAATTGACTCAAGGATGATTCTACATGTTCCCACACGGAATTCTTGAGGGGGGAAAAAAAAATATACCTGTGATGACACCCTTTCCACTGAAATGAACTACAAATTGTAATTAAAATTCACAACATGCAATTTCTGCAGTAAAATAAGATCACCTTTTCACTCACAATTCAACATGAACGTATTAAATATCTATATTTCTGAAAATCTTTGTGAAGTTACCAAGCTGCAAATTAACATTTTATGCACTCAACGAAGCCAACTTGTACTTTTATATGCAGTGTTGGAAGTAATGCATTACAAGTAACGTGAGTTAAGTAATCAGATTACTTTTTCAAGTAACTAGTAACGCATTACTTTTAAATTTACAACAAAATATCTAAGTTACTTTTTCAAATAAGTAACGCAAGTTATTTTTTTCCCATTTATTGACTGACAGCTCTCCTGTCCCCATGTTGAGAGAAATAAAGGTCAGAGGTGTTGTGTGTTCTGTGTGAACACGATGGTTATTGTAATTCTAGATTAAATGTGAACATGCATTTACTCATCTCACTTGCACGAAAACATTCAGTATTCCTCAAAATTAATAAAAACAGTGAAATGCAATCTCAGAATTTTACACAAACCTAATAATTAAATATATTAAATTAAGCAAATATACTTTATGTATTTAATCTCACTTTATTAACCAATGTCTTTACTGCTGACCTTCTTTGATCCAATTCAACCATATTAATAAGCAAAAATGACTTTAGATAAACATCACATTTGTGTTTTATTTTTTTTAATTTTTATTGCTGAAGTAAGAGCATTGAACTTTATTCTCCTGTACACTATCTTCTTCAATCAGAACGGCAGCACAGCTGAAAGGTTTGTTTGAGCAGCGCCCTCTACTGTACAGGTGTGAATTTGCATTTCCTTCAGACTGAGGCTTATCCATTTCACTTTTGGTGTGAAAGGGCCTTTACATTTGCCAAAAATAGATATTTTTTGTTATTAAAAAAACAAGCAAGCCCAGCCCAGGTGAGAAAAAGAAAAAAAAAAAGAGTAATGTAACTCACTACTTTCCATAAAAAGTAACTAAGTAACGCAATTAGTTACTTTTTTAGGGAGTAACACAATATTGTAATGCATTACTCTTAAAAGTAACGTTCCCCAACACTGCTTATACGGCACTTAGCAAGTAATAATTTTAGACCCTGGTTATAGAGAACTGTCAGAAACTCCTCCTCCTTCATAGCGCAAGGGGCTATGGGTAATATTAGCCAAAAAAATCATGCACCAAATGCATATTTTTTTAAAGTCCACTGAAAACATTACACTTATCCTAGTCTTAAGAGACTAGGATCCATTTGAATTAGGATACAGCCAATATACAAAATCTGTTTCAGTAGATTACAGGAAAATATTATGAGAACATCATTTGATTTCTGTTGGCTCTTTTCGCCGTACAGCAGCATGTGTGTGAGTGTGTGTATGTCAGGCTGCCTGGCGCTTCAGAGTGTCAGCCAAAGCAACATGACGAGTTACAGACCGTCGGAACAGCCGTGTGTGTGTGTGTGTTTGTGAGTTGTTTTCCGTGTTTTCCCGCTCCGATTAGAGCCTGGCTGGAGGCAGCATTATGTAATCTAACACGGCAAAACAAACCCTGTGAGACGAGCGATATGGAGAATCTACAAATAACAATTATCCATCTCTCCCTTCATCTTCACCTCTTCCGCAATGCACCTCAACTGCACATCATTTTTCTCTTTTCTATGCTCCCACAGAGACGCTCTCTCGTCTTTTCTTTCTGCTGTCCTTCCTCAGTTTCTCTCAGTTTCATTATCTACTTCTATGTTGATGTCTAACTTTTAAAGTGGTCTACGCCCAGTGGGTACACCGATTACAATTATTGGGGAATATATGGGTGAAAAAACAAATATATATATATATATATATATATATATATATATATATATATATTAGTGTTTGAAAAACTGCAATAAAAGATCAATAAGTCAGTGAGATATAGTGACACAACACTGGCCGACAGGATCATTTAATTTCCATTTGCTCAGACATCTGGTCATCCTTACTGTTGAGTCCTGCATAAACAAATATTATTTTGCTAACTTAATTCATACTCAGAGCTCCATGTCTTTCTCTCTATCTGTTTCTCTGTCCATTCATCCACATGATAAAGATCTCACAGCTTCAGCTGCGGCCCATCAAATGCCAATTTCAAAACAAACTCTCTTACTTAACACACACATGGTTGCAGGAAACGTCCTGTGACTGTGTTAACAATACTTTTTGCCTGCTAATGGGGGTCATTTGTCTTTCTGGTGTTAATGTAAACCAGAACTCTCGAGCCAGGTCTGTGCTGTGTGTTTGCAGCATTACGTCCATCTCTGACTCTGTTACATAACCGTTCATCCATTCTGGGCTGATCCTCTCCACCCAGTCCAGTTATTCGGCCCTCGGGGTGGAGGAGGGGAAATATTCCCCTGTGACCCCTGCAGAGCCTCAATCACGACTCCTAAAGGCTATCGTGAGTCTTTAATAAAACAGCCAGGCAACAAAAATAAAATAAAGAGCATGTAGCGTGTTGTTCTGACACTGGTCAGCATTAAAGTAGGCCACCCTATTAAGACTATTAACCATTAGAGCAGACAGGAGAGACTCATGACCTTGCTGCACTAATCGACCATAAGCTAACCTACAGTAATCCTGACATGACGACTGACATACACAAGAAAAACAGAATAAAAAAAGTAAAAAAAACAAAACAAATAAATACAAACATAAGATAAATCAAAAACTTAAAAGAGCCACGTAAATCTGGCCAAATGTACATTATCAAAAGCTGACCAATTATGCAACATTTAGAAATAAAATAAATATCATGCAATAATTAAAAAAAGGCAAATGTATGCAAACTAGCATAAATATGAATTAATTTAAAAAAAGATGACCAGTCATGCAACAGTTTCATAAAATGAATATATAAAGCTGACAAAAAAAAAAAAAAAGCACACAAAGCTGGCCAATTGTGCAACATTAAATATTTTATATATATATATATATATTATTCCAAACTAGCCTAGTTATGCAACATTTAAAAAAACAACCAAAAAAAAAAAAACAGTTTTAATACTGCCCAATCAGCTAACAATCAAAAATTACAAACATTAAGCTAACCTATCAACCAATATTTTAAAATAAACAAAACACAAATTCAAAACTTAACAATTGTGCAATGCTTTTATAAAATACATATATAAAGTGGAACAGTAAAAAAATAAAAATAGATTGAACACAAATCTGGTCAGTGGCACACTTACAAAAATATAAAGTATATAATAATACCATAAAGCATTTAACTGGCATAGTTAAAAAACAATAAAAAAAAAAATACAACTGTAATATGGGCCAACTGGGCAACAATTAAAAACAAACATTAAGCTGACCTATCAAGCAATAATGTTACACAAACAAATAAATAAATGCAAAGCTGACCCAATTGTGCATCACTTTCATTAAATGCAAATATATAGCTGACCAATCATGCAACACTCCAAAAAACACAAACGTTAAGTTGGCCAATCGTGCAACACTTTAAATAAATAATTAAAAAATGTGAATAAACAAAGCTGGTCCATTGTGCAATACTGTCAAAAATACTAATGTATGTAAAGACAGGTGAACAGCCAATCATTCAAACCAAATCTAGTCTAGTCAAGACTAGAAAAAAAAGAAGCCAACACAAGAAAGGAGGTAAACATATGATCGCACACCTTCACACAGAGTACCTGAGCAGAGTTGATATAGTGATGGCAGGGCTGGATCAGTTTTTTTGTCTTCCAGTGAAAGTGTGTCTGTATCAGGACAAGCTGGATTTCCCTGAATCGCAGAGGAACGCCGCTGGGGAACACCTGGACTCCCCTCAGAGTGTGTCCTCTCTCTCTTAAACACACACCGACCGCATAACCACCTCCGACCACAACAGACAGCGGACAGACCTCGCCTAGAAACTCTCTCTTTCTGTTTCTTTCGCTTTCGACTGAAAAGCCGGCTGGGTGTTGATAGCTCACTCACTCTCTCGCTTGTGTAAAAGCTACCGTTTACCAACCCTCCCTCCTTCCCTCCTTCCCTGTATCTCGGTGTCTCCTCCTCCTCTGCTCTTTTTTTCCCCAACTACTTTTTTCAGTGTTATTAATCCCTGCGCTAAATCAGGGAAAGCCCTGACTACCGCCACGCTGACTTCCTCTCTCAGCGAATAAGAGAGAGAGAGAGAGACACAAAGCAGGACGGAAGGTCTATAAAAAGCTGGCTGCCTAATTCCTTCAGCTGAACGCTTCGAGCCACGCACACAGCGGTGGAAGCCGAGAGTTTGTCAGCATCAGATTAGCTTCTAACCCACTTGCGGAGTGTCGCCGCCCACGGTACCGCCACACACTCCTATTAATACACGAGTCGGGCCCACACACTCCACACGGCATGGCCGCCCACGCGAAAACATAAACATAAACATGCTCAGAGACGTACACAGACAAACAGAGCCCAGCACAGATGCACACACACACAAAAAACGCTCAAATCTGCCAGACCAATTACAGTAATTAGCCAATGTTTTGTGATTTACAGTCAGCTTTTCACTACGGCATTTTGAGATTTTGACATTGGTAAATAACAGATTAACTGCCAGATACTTCAAAATTTACATTACAACATTTGAATATCATTCTGAGGCTGATTATTCAGTTGTCAGTAAATCACAACATTGAGACTTCATCAACAAACAATTGGCTACCATTTTGAAATGTAGCCTATATTAACATTTATATAATGGTACTACATTTTTAGATTATCAACATCGGCTGATAACCAAATAGGTGATATTCTGGGATTTAGATCAAGATTTACACTATATAGCGATATTGAAATGCCACATTCCACTAACTGATTAATTAAACAATATTATGAGATTACCGACATTGGTAAATAATGGATTAATCTGCGGATATTTCTACATTTCAACATTTGGATGTTATTTTGAGGCTGATTATTCAGTTGTCATCTGATGTCAGTAATCACAACATTTTGATATTATCGATGAATAACCAAATAATCAGATGATATTCTGAGATAGTGATATAGACTACCATCTATATATAGACTACTATATAGACTACTATACTGATTTAGACTACCTTACGATATCAAAATCACAATATTATCACAAATTTAAGAGGTTGTTAACCGATTAGCCAATATTAGCCAAAAAAACATTGAGATATTCATTTAAATTCATTATGACATTTGAAATGATCAACATAATAATTGGTCACATTTACATAACGTTTTTAGATAATCAACATCAGCCGATAACCAAATAATCAGAAGATATTCTGGGATTTATATGAAGATGATTTTACATTACGATATTGAGTTTACGATATTGAAATGTCACAGGCTGTTAACACAATCAAATAATATTTTAAAATGACCAACATATTAAACAATTATTTATCATTTAGCCGATAGTAACCACAAAACATTGAGATGCACATTCAGATTTACATTACAGTATTTTTTAAGGGGACCTATTATACCCTTCTTCACAAGATGTAATACAAGTCTCCCCACAGATACCCCAAAAAATACCCCACAGATATACCCCACAGATTATTTATTATAGCTTGTCAAATTTTCCCCCTATTTGGGCGAAAACACATCGTTTTTGTGTGTGTCCCTTTAAATGCAAATGAGCTGCTGCTCCCGGCCCCCTTTAACAGCTCGCACTTCGGTTGCTTAACAACAACAAAGCTGACAAACAGCAACATTACACACTAACTAAAGTTAAAAAAGTGAAATCATAATCAAGGACCCCTTTAATGATCAACATAAGCTTTTAAATGAATAATTGGCCAAATAACATTCATATTTAGCCTACATAATGTTAAGTTTTTAGACCATCAACATCAGCTAGTAACCAACTAATTAGGCTGTATAGAGCTTTACATTACATTGATACATCATGAGATTACTGACATAAACCGCAAACTGATATTTACAGATTTACATTACGATAACCATGCTCACTTTGCCGATTAAAAGAGGTGCAAATTCAATGTGTGTCAAAATCTACAAACAGCCTCAATGACAGACAATAATAAACTTTGAATAAATATTATGTAAATATATAAAAAGTGTACACTCCTTTTAGCCAATATTACATTGCATTTTACGTAAAAAACATGCTAGAAATCAGCATTGTGCAATGAGAAACTCATATCATCGACCACAACTCTTGGGCAACACAACACACAATAGCACACACACAAAAGCCTCTATATAGCTGAAAAACAACTAAAAGTAACGAAAAACATGACCAGTCACGATCATGACATGTTCCTGTCATCTGCTGCGGTAAACTGCGCCCACACACATATATATAGACAGAGGACCGCTGTCCCACACCTGTGCGCGCTAGATGCTAACACACCGGAAGGTGTGCAAACACACACAAACACACGCTTACCTACACAGCTGTCTGTGAATCTCTGGTTAACACCTGCTAGATCTTCGTGTTATGGGTGGATGAGCTCTGTTCTCACACTCCAACAGAAACACACATGGATATAGAGTTAGTCATCATACACCTAGACTTACACACACTTGCAGACCTCAGGCGCAGTTTAGTCAGAGCCCAGCGGTTCTCACGCTCAGAGGACACACACACACTTTCACAACCTTATTATTATAAACAAGCCCTCACACATTCACGATCACAAACAGACCCATATACACTAACCTAAAACACTGACTGAAAACTAGAAATAAACAAAATCAAAGCTATGTTTAGAATAGTATCCTAACATAAACTTAAAAATCAAGGTTCTTTATTGCTATCTATGGTTCCATGAAGAACCTTTTACAAACCAAATTCCAAAAAAGTTGGGACACTGTACAAATTGTGAATAAAAAAGGAATGCAATGATGTGGAAGTTTCAAATTTCAATATTTTATTCAGAATACAACATAGATGACATATCAAATGTTTAAACTGAGTAAATGTATCATTTTAAGGGAAAAATAAGTTGATTTTAAATTTCATGGCATCAACACATCTCAAAAAAGTTGGGACAAGGCCATGTTTACCACTGTGTGGCATCCCCTCTTCTTTTTGTAACAGTCTGCAAACGTCTGGGGACTGAGGAGACAAGTTGCTCAAGTTTAGGAATAGGAATGTTGTCCCATTCTTGTCTAATACAGGCTTCTAGTTGCTCAACTGTCTTAGGTCTTCTTTGTCGCATCTTCCTCTTTATGATGCGCCAAATGTTTTCTATTAGTGAAAGATCTGGACTGCAGGCTGGCCATTTCAGTACCCGGATCCTTCTTCTACGCAGCAATGATGTTGTAATTGATGCAGTATGTGGTCTGGCATTGTCATGTTGGAAAATGCAAGGTCTTCCCTGAAAGAGACGACGTCTAGATGGGAGCATATGTTGTTCTAGAACTTGGATATACCTTTCAGCATTGATGGTGCCTTTCCAGATGTGTAAGCTGCCCATGCCACACGCACTCATGCAACCCCATACCATCAGAGATGCAGGCTTCTGAACTGAGTGCTGATAACAACTTGGGTTGTCCTTGTCCTCTTTAGTCCGATGACATGGCGTCCCCGTTTTCCAAAAAGAACTTCAAATTTTGATTCGTCTGACCACAGAACAGTTTTCCACTTTGCCACAGTCCATTTTAAATGAGCCTTGGCCCAGAGAAAATGCCTGCGCTTCTGGATCATGTTTAGATATGGCTTCTTTTTTGACCTATAGAGTTTTAGCCGGCAACGGTGAATGGCACGGTGGATTGTGTTCACCAACAATGTTTTCTGGAAGTATTCCTGAGCCCATGTTGTGATTTCCATTACAGTAGCATTCCTGTATGTGATGCAGTGCCGTCTAAGGGCCCGCAGATCACGGGCATCCAGTATGGTTTTCCGGCCTTGACCCTTACGCACAGAGATTGTTCCAGATTCTCTGAATCTTTGGATGATATTATGCACTGTAGATGATGATAACTTCAAACTCTTTGCAATTTTTCTCTGAGAAACTCCTTTCTGATATTGCTCCACTATTTTTCGCCGCAGCATTGGGGGAATTGGTGATCCTCTGCCCATCTTGACTTCTGAGAGACACTGCCACTCTGAGAGGCTCTTTTTATACCCAATCATGTTGCCAATTGACCTAATAAGTTGCAAATTGGTCCTCCAGCTGTTCCTTATATGTACATTTAACTTTTCCGGCCTCTTATTGCTACCTGTCCCAACTTTTTTGGAATGTGTAGCTCTCATGAAATCCAAAATGAGCCAATATTTGGCATGACATTTCAAAATGTCTCACTTTCAACATTTGATATGTTATCTATATTCTATTGTGAATAAAATATAAGTTTATGAGATTTGTAAATTATTGCATTCCTTTTTTATTCGCAATTTGTACAGTGTCCCAACTTTTTTGGAATCGGGTTTGTACATCCATGGAACCTTTCCATTCCAAAAAAAGTCCTTTATAGAGGAAAAGGGTTCTTTAGATTTTTTTTAAAGGGGACATATCATGAAAATCTGACTTTGTCTGTGTTTAAGTGCTATAATAAGGCCCCTGGTGTATCTACCAACCCAGAAAACGTGAAAGGAGATTTCGCTCCCCTTGTGACGTAGGAAGGGGATCTTATTATAATATTACCTCCCCTTAATCTGCACGTTTCCACCCACAGTGCCGCTGTTTTGTTTCGCAAGCAACAACGGTGTAGTGTTGTCACAATACTGGAATTTCCAACTTCGATACGATACCTTGAAAAATATCGATATATTTAATACCATTTCCGATACCACGGGGGAAAACTGCCATACCATTATACAGATAATTTGTTAATATCTCATAATTTTTTTGATAATTTGGGTATTTTTTTTGTAATAGCTTACACATAGCACAAGGGGGCTTTATTTAAATGATTGAACTACATTTACAAAGAAAGACAAGTAAACAGTCAGTAATAAAATAAGAACAAATAAACAAATTGCAAGCAATGGCACAAATAAATACAATAGAATAAAGAGACAAATTAAATAAACATGTTTTAAGTTTTTCAGGTGGGTTTAACAGTAGTATTCAGGTAAGAAATAATACAGAAATGAAAGAAATCAAATGTAAAATAACACTGAATAGTTTATTGTAAAAATGAAATACAGATTGATGTTTATAGCCTAATTACAGTTACAAAAGTTTTCCAGTCAAGAGCAGCGAGGGATTTTCACTTTGTCTTTTGTTCTTTGATTAACATGACAGACAGCAGCATGTAGGTTGCTGTCCTTTTAAGAGCTTAGGCAATCCAATATAGGCTAAATTTTCAGCATCATTACTCCGGTCTTCAGTGTCACATGATTCTTCAGAAATCATTCTAATATGCTGATTTACTGCTCAAGAAACAATTATGATTATTATCAATGTTGAAAACAGTTGCGCTGCTTCATATTTTCATCTTTTGTAACATTGTAAATGTCTTTACTGTCACTTTTGATCAATTTAATGCATCCTTGCTGAATAGAAGTATGAATTTCTTTCCAAAATTATGAACGGTAGAAAAAAATAAACAGTATGTAGTAAACAATCTTTAGTGCGCAGTACTCTAGTCTTCCACTGCAAACACAACCAGAGTCATTGTTTTTATTTCAAACTGTCAGATGTGTTTGGGTGCCGCCCTTGTGTTCTCCCAACAGGAAATGCATGGTTTCTAACTAATTTGATTCTAATCTGTTGATGTATGAAAGGGAAAGAAGAGGGAAGACTCAGAGGAGATTCACAGGAATGCTCGCACCCCCCTTCTCCAGAATTCCCATGGCAACAGCTGCTGAAGGAACGGCCCCCGTTACGCAAGAGGATGAAGCTCTGCTAGAGGGCAAATGAGAACATGCATGAACCGCAACCACATCTCCCGCTTCACACGAATCCACCTCTTCCCCATTCATCCCTCTCTGCCAATCAACATCTGTCTTTCGTTTTTTTCCCCAAACATCCATTCATCCCAGCTCACTCTCTGTGTTCACAGCAGAAAGGTTTAACCCTTTCCTGCTCATAATCTCTCCCCATTCATCTCGTTTCTACATTCACACCTTCACGTGCCTCTTTAGCACTCATTCAGCAATCAATCTCTGCTCCTTCTGTGAGCGCGAGTTATTCCCAAGCACGCCCTGTCGGTCACTTTCTCTGCAGAAATCAATACTGAGCATTATTATATTCCACAAGCTCTTCGATTTAAATCATACACGCCTCTCAAATCATTTAGTTCACACCCTTTTCATCATAATAAACCAGAAATATAATTATGATGCCATCGCACACTCATCTTCAGACTTTCAATAGGTATTTTCTGCTGGGTTAAAAGGAATAGAGTTTAATTTCCTGGATAAGAATAGATATAATTTTAACACTTTACAATTAGATCTCATTTGTTAACATTAGTTAATTTATTACCTAACATGAACTAATACATTTGTTAAGAGTATTTGTTAATAAAAATCCAGCTGTTCATTGTTTGTTCATGTTAGTTCACAGTGCATTAACTAATGTTAAATACAACATTTAATTTTATTAATGTATTAGTAAATGTTGAAATTAACAAAGATTAATATGCTGCAGAATTCCCAACCTACATTTTTTATTATTATTGAATATCCATAATAAGTCAAATTAGTTGAGAATGGCAATTTACATCAACTTAAACATAGGGTAATTATCTAAAAATTAATAATAAAACTAATACAACATTTATGTTAATTGAAATAAAGCTGCAATAAAATAAAATGTGACTATAAGGCATGAAGATACTTAAATATTAGATGAAAAACCTAAACTAAACAAAACATTAGAACTGAAATAAGCTGAAGCACTAAAATTATTAACTGGAAATAAAAAAACTGAAACTAAAATGATAAACTAAATACTAATATTTAAAAAAATAAAATAGACAAGCACATAAAATTACTACAAATTACAGTAAATAATTTAAATATAAAAGCTATAAAAACTATAAGAATACATAAATAATACTAAAATAACCCTGCTTTAAAAGAATGACTGTTTACGGCCTTAATAATAATAATACTAATAACAATAAACAGTAATATTTCTTTTCCTGAAGACATAATAATAGCTGGGTGGGGCGAGGAAAATTTATATTAACCACACTATAAAAAAGAATTGTTGGTTCAACTTAAAAAAGTAAGTTACCTGGTTGCCTTAAAATTTTGAGTTCAATGAAATTAAAAATTTGAGTACAATGAAGGCGATCGATTTAAATCAACAGAAACTCAAAATATTGTGTTATCTGAACACATTAATTATCTAAGTTGATTTGACAAAAGAAAAAATGTTGTGATAACAAATCATGAAAATATTTTTTACAGTGCAGTAACATCAGAACCCATCCGATCCAATCAAATTTCAAAGTACAAAATGAAGCTCCGCCCTACATTGTTTCCATCTGAACATTCTGTTTCATTCAAAAGCTGCAGCGAATGCAGCTTCATGTTCAAAGGTATCGTGAACATGCGGTATACAGTGTGTGTCGGCCTACACAATCAATACTAACATCTGCCATAAACTTCTGACCCTGCAGTGAACAGCACGAGCAGCACTGTCGATCTGAACGACACTTCAAACGCACACACATCCATCAGCCGAAAGTTCCTCGTCTCCGCTGACGCGTTTGATTGGACAGGAACTCGCTGACAGTCTTGCATCATCCACAAGGTGCTTCACTTTCATAATAATGCGCTGAATCTCATTTACAAGTAAAACACTTCACTTGTCTGAAAAGCACTTCACAAACGCAATGGTTCATTCAGACACTTTCTGATAGCTCTTGTAGTATTTATGAAAATACAGCTCTATAGTGTGTGTGTGTGTGTGTGTGTGTGTGTGTGTGTGTGTGTGTGTGTGTGTGTGTGTGTGTGTGTGTGTGAGAGAGTGAGTGAGTGAGTGAGTGAGAGAGAAAAACGTGTGTAAAATACCCAATTTACCCAAAAAATACCCAACATTTCCATTATAATTTATGCTTTAATAAAATATAAAAGCTGGAGAGAGCTGAATGTTTCTGAATCAGTTTTCTATGTTATATTACATGACCTTATTAAGGCATTCTGAGCTGAAAATAACAGAAAATTCAAGGACAAGGACAAAGCCAAGGCTAAAGACAGAGACAGAGAGAGAGGAGGCATCCTGCTGGTGGACAGATTGTGGCGAGGGTCAAGACTCGCTCTGGCTCTCTTCCACTGAGGGTGTGAATCCGTTTTAAAGGGAAACAGTCGTATTTTACACATTTACACTTGCACATGCACACAAACATTTACTTTAAGAGACAGACTGCAACATGAGGTCAAAGGGCAAGAGAAAGTATGTGATGGCAACACAGAAGGAAACATCTGAATCTATTCCTGGCCATCCTTTACAAAGCATTTGAGAGAAGGGAATGAACAATATCCATTTTGAAAGTGTTAAAAAAAAAAAAAGCAGGAAAATCACAAATTGGATTTTTAAAAGCTGGGCATGTCCGCGAATCTCATTGGGTAATGGATGCCTGTGTTAGAGTTCACTGCAGCAAAACTTAACATCAACTGAATGTGTTTCAGACACACCAAAGCCTGAAAATCTTAATCAGCCAGACGTTTGCAATTATTAGATTATCAGCCTTATTATAATGCTATATTACTATTTATACAACAGTTCTTTCTGGTTCTCGAATCTGATTGGCTGAGAGCCGTGCGATATTCTAGTGATAACAGCACTCTTACCTTTTCACCGTTTGTATCACTCCACTTGAAGCCACTGTCATGGCGGCCGAGCAAATTCACCGTAATTTTTGCGAATACTACACTTGTACCACGAACTGTAGTTTTAAGAGTTTTTTTTTTAGGCGAGAATGTAGTTGTTTAGACCTGAAATATGTGACTCATATTTAATCATAGCTATTTTACAATTTGTCTCTGTTACTCGTGTGATATAGCTCATGCATTTTATCAGTTTGATGAAGGTCAATGAGCTGTTTCAAAATAGAGAGAGATTATACTGATATATCTCAAATTTCAAATATTTTTGATGTGAAATAACATTTAAATACACTATGGTTCAAAAGGTTGGGGTCAATAAGATTTTTTTTTTTTTTTTTTTTACACTCATCAAGGATACATGTATTTGATCAAAAATTATTGAAAAAAAATTACAATTTAAAATAACTTTATATTTAAATACATTTTAAAATGCAATTTTTTTCTGTGATGGCAACAAACATTATCCATGTTGAAAACAGCTTAATATTTTTTAGGGAAATTGTCAAAAAATTTCAGGATTCTTTGATGAATACAAAGTTCAAGCATTTATTTTAAATAGAAATCTTTGAATCATTTTGATCATTTGATCTCGTTTGATCAATTAAATGCATCCTTACTGAATAAAAGTATTCATTTCTTTTCTTTTTTTCCCTCTTTTTTTTAAAACTTACTCTCTTTTTTTTTAAAAACCTTTAAAGAATTGAAATTTAAATAAATGTACACAAAAATGTTAAAATGACTTGCATCTCATGTGATATAATTAAATTCATATTTAATCTGCATCATATATCAGCAGTGCTAAAAACCTCCAAAATCTGCTTCAACCAACTGTATGATATCTGCCAAAAACACTTGCTTATATTCACGTACAACAGTCTTTGTGTTGTCTGTTATGACTGTGACCTCAGGAAAGACACGAGGGACTGGAGCTGTCTGAATGAAGCAGGAAAGCGGTTGGCAAAGCTCCTGGAGAAGCCCAGATGCCCCGTCAGAACTGGAGGAATTTCCAGAACGGACCGGGTGAATCTGGCATTGTGCTGGGGGAATCTGCTTTTGTGCGCCTCTGAAAACACACGAGAGAGAGAGAGAGAGAGAGAGAGAGAGAGAGAGAGAGAGAGAGAGAGAGAGAGAGAGAGAGAGCAGCGCAGGCAGCAGATTCTTCTGGCTGTGAGATCTAAGTACACATGCACACATAAACAAGTCCTTAAAGGAACAGCTCACCCTAAACATAAAAATCTCCCAAAAGTGTATGGCTTTGAATATGGACTACTTTCATGTGCTTTTTTCTCATTTTTGGAGCATCCATCACATCTGCTTCTCTAGGAGTTGCTGAATTCATTCTATCACTGCATCCTTTTTCTGTAATACGTCTTTTTTTTCCTCTCCATTCTTCTCTGTATGAAAGTCACTTGGGTTACCGGACTCCCGCTGGGTCCTTGGGCTCCCGTTCAGGACTGCCTCTCTATCAAACTACCCTTCTTTCTCTCTCAAACCATTCTTCTCCTGTATCGTCATCCTTTCGTTCCCGTTGGGGTCTCTCCCACAGATAATCAATCGTTCACAGAGTCAATCCTCCTTCCTAAAAAAAGAAAAAAGCCCTCTCTTTCTCTCCCCGCTTCCTCCCGCAGTCAGACACAGGAACGGCACCTGCACACACAGACTCATGCTGCTCCTGTTGCCCTAGCAACAGCTAGATCGAGCTTCGCTTGTGTAAACCGTTAGGCTTTGCCAGTGTAGTCACACACACACACACACACACACACAGGCATGCCCCACACAACACCCTTATAAGGGTTTCCGGTGGTCCGCAGTAAGGGTTTGATATCTTTAGAGCAATTCTGCTTTGAAACAAAGCTACATTCAGGCAAAAATAGAGTGCATCACTTTAGAGGACGCCTTAGCTTTAGAGTTTACTTTTTTAATGCAAGTTTCATGTTGTGCACAATCCATCGATGCATGTTACTCAGAAAAGTTTGTATTTGTAATAGTGCTGTCAAATTTATTAATCGCGATTAATCGCATCTAACATAAAAGTTTGTTTGCATAATATATATATGTATGTGTATATATATTATTACATTTATATATATTATATATATGTCTGTGTGTGCGCATATGTATATATACATACACAGACAAACACATGTATAATATATATGTGTGTTTATAATATATGTGTGTGTATGTGTATATATATATATATATATATATATATATATTTTACACACACACACAAACATATCACCATTGTGTTCACACGCTCATCAGATATGTCTGTGATTGGCTACAATGATCAGTGCCTCAAAAACGTTGTAAATAGTCATCAATGACGCTCTTCACCGAGCATTTACACAGATACACACAGGAGTGTTTGAAAGCAGGCGTCCGCTGATAAACGGCTGCTTTTAAATGCTCCCACTCCCGCTTTCAAAATGCGTGATTTTTTCCCCAAACCAGTTTAGCGGAAATCCCGCCCTGCAACCAATTTCATTGGCTGAGGTTACAGTGATGGGTAGGTTTAGGGATCAGTGTTTGGTGTACGCAATTATTACTGTGATTGACATGACGAATGAAATCTTTAGAATTGATTCCAGGTCAAGATTTCCGCTGAACTGGTTTGGGGGGAGAAAAACAAAAAAACATTCATGCCAAACACTTCCTTTTGCTTTCAAACGCTCCTGTGCATTGATCATTGTAGCCAATCACAGACCGATGACCACATGAACAAACAGGCCAATCAGAGGTGTTTACGAATCCGCTCAACAGCGATTAAAGCGTCACATTTTTTAAATTTCAGTACCGATTGGTACCGAAGTCAGTACTTTTGACAACGGTACTTTTGATATAGATATCAAAAGTACTGTATATATATATTAGTGCTGTCAAATCGATTCAAATCGATTCATCGCATCTAACATATTGCAATTAATCATTTTTACAGAACTAATTTGTTAAGACTTTCCATTTTGGCTAATGTCACCTAGAACATGCAAACTACTGATTAATGTTAACCATTAATCAAAAATTCATCGTTTTATGCTACTGTTGTAGGTAATGCAGCCTTTCTGAAACAGTTAACAGTAATTTAGCGTCGGCAAAGTCCTTTTCAAGGAAAGTCCGTTCACTCGGCAGCCATATTTGCAATGCCTCCGGGCAGCTATTTTGGGCATCCAAGACCAAGTCCTATCTATTTGAATGGGGGAATCCTGAAATTTCAAAAACTGCTTGGCAAACTCCCAATTAAATATGTTTCAAATCAGCAACAAAATCTGACATGAACCGTCCCATAAATAGGAATTATAAAATAGCATTAAAAAAGCCTATTTTTGAGGCTAGACGATCTAATGCGCCTATGCAGTCTTGTGTGCGATTCTCAGGTTTCTATGGGAACCGGAGCCTCTAAGGGCAGCTGCAGTGACTTTATCAATCACTGATTGGCTCTTACTTAGAAGGCAGGACGTATTCCGCCATATTGCGCGTTGCAGTTGAAGTACTAAATTTACTAAAATCGAAATTAAAAAAACAAAGCTAAAAAATATATTAAAATAAAAACCTAATAAAAATGACAAAAGCACATTAAAAAAAAAAAAAACCATACTAAAATGAAAACTGAAAATATGAAAATATTAGCATATAAATGATACAAAAACAACACTGGGTATAGGCTATCCCCCACAACACACTACAAACTCACATTTAGATCTGACTTCATTCTATTATTAAACACACACTTTGTATGATCTAATGAATTATGCCCTAATTTTTTCTTGTTGAATATTGTTGAAATACATCACATAACAGAAACAAAATGGGTCGCAAATGCAGTTTTATGACTTTAAAAACAGGAGCTTGCAAGAATCAAATGCGTCCAAAACCGCTGTTCGACTCAGAAAGAACAAACACAGCAGGGTTACACATTTAAGACCGGCAAGATCGCTCAATGGATCTGGGATACATTTCTGGGATTTACTTGTAGGATTTAATTAATATGTGCAGTTGTACGAGCATTGTAAAATTTAACAAGTGTGGCGTTTTTTCATTCACAAGCACCAACCACAAGAAACAAAACACGCTGGAATATTCTGTCCATTAGTGTGACGTAGTGTTTGAACTGCAATGCGTTTAAACAGAGACACAAAAAGAGCATTACAGCATGCTGACAGACACGGCGGCAATGAGCATGTGGTGCATTGACTACGTGAAAACAGAGAGAGAGAGAGAGAGAGATGAAAACACACTGTTCTGCCGCTATCTTAATCTGTCATGCCAAACTGAAAAGAATCGTTGTTCGGACCACAAAACTCGAAGGCCTAAACTCCTGCATATAGGCGTATGTGGGCGTATCCCCTGAAAATGTGCATGTAAATACAAAATGTCTTCTAAACATTAGACCGTCATGCAGAGCTCACACAGAAATACCTCTGTGAATCAGCTCTGAAGAGAAAATAAGGCAACATGCAGGCCTGAAGTGTGAGAACACACACACTCGCACAACCTTTTCAGCCTATAGCAGGTGGGTGGCGTCAGTCCAGCATTAGTCACTTTAGTCCGATACACAGTCAGAGCTTGACAGACATTCAGAATGAAAGTCTGAATGGTGTTCAGGCACAGTGAGGGGGTGGAACGAAGGAAAAAAAAAATATGCGAGAACGAACAATAGCCAAAAAAAGATCTTGCGTGCAGTAAGAGGGAAGTAGTGAGCTGCAATTTTACACCAGCTGTATTGTAAACCTTACGAGAGTGAGCAATTTGAGGGTTTGCAGGACAGCTGAAAGCGTCCGAGAAGAGGACAAACACTCAAGAATGAGGGTAATTTTTTTCTATGGTAACCATAGTTTCAACCAAAACACTGATTACTACAGTTACTGTTGCTACTGTAAAAGCCAAAAGCCAAGACAATGGAGGCAGATATCAAGTAGCGCAGTCTTTTTTGTTGGACCTTTTAGCAAAAACTACTGTTACCATGGTCAATTTTTGTAAGGGTTTCTTGTATAACAGAAACAATTCAAAGAACAATGTTAAATACATTTAGACGTGACCTTGGCAACAGATTTAGCTTGTTAAACAAAAGCAACTACGGCCGTAGGAAAATGAAATACAACACCTTGCTTTTGTAACCGATTTGAACCAGAAAATACTGTTTGTCAGTCATAGAGTTCTAGTGGGTTTAAAATTATTTTTATGTGACCAAACGAATATCACTATGACTGCATACCTATTTTCAAGTATGTACCCTAAATAGTATTCAAGAATCAAAATTAGTGCATTACAAATCAGTCTCGTTCATAAAACAGGAGCAGAATGAATTTGTGTAAATGGGTCATTGATAAATAAGGTTTTTAAAAGTGTAAAAAAAAAAAAAAACATAATGGAGAATTAATTTTGAAGTTTTATTAAGTGTTAACAATGAGATTATGTGGTTTTTATAATCAATTAACACTGCTTTTGTCATTTATTACAAGATGGACAAAATTTGTCACCAAAAAAGTTTTACCAAAAGTTTTGGTTTTACCGAATGACACTTTTGGTTATACCGAATTACGATATTTTCAAACAATGCTAACAGACTGATATCTAGCTAGCTAGCTAGTTAAAATTGCTAGCTAGCTAGCTAGCAAAAGGACAATCAAATATTTTATATTTAGTACAAAAAAACCCCCAACATTTTCCATGTTTTATAGCGGTTGTACCGAATGACCTGATGTTTCGGGACATGCGTATGTGCAAGTGAAAACATTAATTTTTCAAATAGTTAAGAGAGAGTTAGTTACTTTGCTTCATGACCATGTGGTCCTTTGCAGACCTCTGAATGGTGTCACATCCTGTCACATGATATTGACCACATGACTTGATCCAAAATAGTCCCTTTATATTGGTTACTCCGAATGACATCAATGAAATTCATTTTTCCGGACATTCTTTCTCATAGCAAAGCAACGACTTCTGCACATAATTTTAATACCATTTTGCACTATGTTGATATATGATGTTATAAAATCATGCCAGAATAAAAAATATATACATTTATCACATTTTAAGATATTTTAATCACAAATGAAATGGCTGTATTGGCCTTTGGACGGTTAAACCGAATGACTTTTTGACACTTCAAAATCTTTACAATACCTTTATATGTAGCAAAATATAATTAAAACCTTTTGGATTCAATAAAACTGATCTAGTTGTACTACCTTACATACTTTGGATGTCATATCTTTGTTTTTTATTATTATTAAGGCCTTTGGACAGAAAAATGACCAGACAAAAAAATCGTACCGACCCTAAACTTTTGAACAGCAGTGTCAATTGTCAATCCGTATATCTATGTTAAAAACAAAATGGCAAAGTATGATTTCCCTATCTGCAGTGAAATATGTACTTTTAACGCATAATGCAAGAGTGTGCAAGACCGTTTGTATTCCATGAGTGGGCCACATTTTTTGCAAAAAAACTACTTTGCTTCAATTATAACAGTGTAGACCATCTCATTAATTAGAATGGGAACAATTTCTTACTAGCGTAGACAACTGTAAATCCAGCAAAGTTTCTGACCAATGAGCCTAAAGTGGCCGCCTGCAGTTCTCCACGGTGGGCAAACAAAGAAACATGCTGTACGACCGCTAACCAACATGTGCTGGACCCCCTTCCTTTCCAGGCAGAAAAAAAACACACTTTTTAAAAGCTAAGCTGTTAAATTTATAGCTTAATTACTGGAAAGAGTCAGTGTTTCCATGGATGGGGGAAAAAGAATTATTCCTCGAAGAAATAAAAAGCAGAATTATACCTTTCCCTTCATTATACGTACAAGCCGTTTTAAAGATCTTCACTGACCAGAGAATATTATAACAGAGGTTTGGATAACACACACATGCACAGTTGTTCCATACGTCACTATGAAGAACACTCTCACATTCAGTTTTTTGTTCTTTCTCTGTCACACACAACACGCACACACACACTCACACACTCTTACAATTCTCTGTAAGGTTTGCAGGGAGCCAAACAGACATGGCCAAACCTGTTGCTGCGCATCTGTTTTAGTTACTGTTGCTAAAACGGAGGGTGATCCCAGCCGCAGGGAACAAGGAGCGCAAGAGAGAGAACAGCATGGGTTTCACATTATTCAAACTGTACGGTAAAGTGCGGAAATACTGGTTTGCCTTCATAAGCATGACACAACAGGTAAAAATCCAGCCATCTGAAGCCACAACATAACTCCATCACAGCATCTCCTTTGTGAGATCTAAAACGGTTACTAGAGTTTCAGTGTGTCCGAAATCACATACTGAGAAGGTACTACATTGGAATTTGAATTTACTTCACAAACCGTTAAAAAGGGATGTTCTATATAGCATGAATATGGGTAGTATGTATTAAATCTGGACGTACTGCATCCGCCATGTTGTTACTGTCACATGACCTACCAGCATCAGTTGTTATCACTTTACTGGCATTCATAAATCCTCTCTCATGGCCTCATGGGATAGTAAGATGTCCATCAAATGCACAGTTCAGAATCTTAGCAGAAGTATTAGGTCATCCTGGGACTTTATGCCTAATATTTTTTGAATACTATGCATTCGGACATACTACTCTGTTGGCGTATTGTTTTTCCACATACTATATAGTAGGGAAGTATTCGATATCAGACGCAGCGTTTATTTACATCGTCAGGGTCTGAACTTCATTTAATCCACATTTTCACAAAGCTGAGTCAATTTATATGAATCTATTGTGCAAAATGTTTAGTTCATAAGCTCATATTTCAACCTAAATTGAAAGTAATACAGTAATAACAATCATCCTTTACATTTAAATAAGCATAAATTAAATTCATAACAACATGTATGCTTGTGTATACTTACAATGTATACATACAATGGTTCTTTACAATTTGGGTACTTTAAAAAAGTATTTAAACAGATTCAGAAATAGATTCATAATGTAAAACTCAAAAAAACTGAGGTAAACAGTTACATCAAATTTTTTAAGTTAAGAAATTCAAAGTTTAAGTAAACAAAACTGCCGTATTTTTATTTTGTACTCATACATTTTAATTGCTCTTAACATGAAATATTTGAGTAAGCTAATTCATACATTTAACTTAAAATTATCATGTAATCTCAACTTTTTCTCAATATTTTTTAGTACTGTAAACTTGCTAACACAATGCTTCGATAGCATAGTATAGCAGTTGCTGAATGAGTATGGCAATATAAAACATTTAACATAGGCTATATCTGTTCTTAAACTAAGCTCATGCTCCATTTGTCACCATGATGGTAACCCCCCAAAAAACCCAACATAATAGAAACTCTTCTAAATTAGCATGGCAAAACAATAAACACTACTAAATCTCCCTCTCAACATTAATCTTGCTCAAAAAACTTTATATAACACTTAGCTAATTTTAACATTTACTCTCCCTTTCAAATGTCACGACAAAGCATGCTGGGAAATAGAAATCCCAGCCTAGTTTCAGTTCAATTTAAATTCATTAAACTCAAAACAATAAAATAATTCCGATTACTTAAAATGTGTTAGTTTTGTGAACTCAAAAGAAAAAGAAAATTCTAAATACTCAAATGTCAATGTGATTGAACCAATTTGTTTAATTTAAGTTTACCCTACTCAAACCAATTAATTATTTTGAGCATTAGGGTTTACAATATTTTTTGTACAGAATATTATAAACAAAATTTTCTAATACTGTTATTGTTCATAACAACCATATTCCACCAAAAAGTCACCAAGAGCGAAAATAATATTTAAAAACAACGAAAAGCAAATTCATTTCATTACTATAAGTGTTACAAAGCAACTTCCACAAAGTCATAACACAATCTGCAAAGAATGGGAAAACCAAACAGACACAATCATAGAACTAAAAGATGCAGGATAAGCAAAATAGCTTAGCTACCAAAAGGTTAGCAAAACAACCAGAAAAAAAGGGAGGAAGCAGAAGTTAAAAAAGGGAAAAAACCTTGTCATCTGACAAATGCCAGGGTGAATATAGGAGTGCGTTGCTTTGATTTCCATGATATCACGTCTTGTTCACATGAAAATATTCACTTTCTTTGAGATCAGCCCTTCAAACATGCTCTCATGAAATAACAGACTGACTTGTATATTACTATGAAAGAACAGCCTAACTATGCTGATTTCACATCAGCTGCCGCAGCAGCTTTACGTCTGAATTGCTATAAAAAGAACAGAGATGCCAGAACCATTTAACTTTAGACAGAAACAACTCGGGGATATTCTTGGGGTCTGTGTCTGGGACCCGACAGGCTAGAACTCAGGCCCTACATTGAGTTCAAGACCTCTTCTTAACCCCAAGCCTGACCTCTTGACCTCTGATGCTTAGGGGGAGTCAGAAGGGTCAGACCGCTACAGCACTGAAGCGAATGTGAGCCCTGGGGTGACGCATGAGAAACGCAACAAATGGCATTCAGACAGCCTCTCTATCTCTACATCTCCTCAGCTAAACACAAACATAAAACTAATGTGAATTACAGGATAAATATTCATCGTACTGTGGCTCATTCAATGGGTCGCATTATGAGAAATAATTTTTGACCTTTTGAAATAAAACAGTTCTTTGTACTGTGCAAACATACTGTAACTTTGAGAACTTTGAGAAAGTTCACAAACATTCAAAATATCCTTGAATTTCTGACAACAGATTTATATACTTCTTTCCATTCACTACTGTTCAAAAGTTTAAAGAAATGTTTTATTCAGCAAAGATGCACTAAACTGATCACAAGTTACAGTAAAGATATTTATATAATGTTGCAAAACATTTCTATTTCATATAAATGCTGTTCTTTTGAACTTTGTATTATCAAATACTCTTTAAAAATGCATCATAGTTCATAAAATATGAAGCAGCACAACTGTTTTCAATATTGATAATAAGAAATGTTTCTTGAGCAGCAAATCAGCATATTAGAATGATTCCTGAAGGATCATGTGACACTGAAGACTGGAGTAATGATGCTGAAAATTCAGCTTTGATCACAGGAATAAATTACATTTTTAAATAATTTCAAAAAGAAAAAGTTATTTAGAATTGCAATAATATTTCACAATATTACTGTTTTTACTGTACTTTTGATCAAATAAATGCAGCCTTAGTGAGGATAAAACTTTTCAAAAAAACTTTTAAACAGTAGTGTATTTTAAGCAGATTTTGGGATATTGCATAAAAATGTGAATAAAACAAACTACACAATCAGGTTTACTGAAAAAATTCCTAGATGCATGTTAAAAAAGTCACATGACTATTTTTTTTTAGAGAAGAAAACATGCGAATATTAATCGCGTTGCATCTTACATCCCACAGTGACAACAGCTTCCATTTCTGTTTCTATTTCACAAAGTTCCCAAAGAATAAATACTTTATTTGCATTATCCTAAAACAAATAATACATAAATAATAAATTCTTATCATAATGACATTCCGCCAATCATACAGTTTCAATGAACCTGGCAGCAAACCAGCAAACAGCAAAGCGCTGAATTTTCGACTCCCAGCCAAATTATTACCACCCTCGTTAAAGTCGCTACCTGATTGCCTAATCCTAACCCCTCCCCCAGACCTAATTCCAAACCTACCAATACTAGGGGGGTAATAATTTGGGAGGGGGGGGTCAAAATTCGGGCACAACACCAGTAGTCATTTCAAATGTAAAGAGAGTCTTTAAATACATCAACAAAAACAGCATAGGAAGGGAAAAAAATGCAAGAGCCCATCAGAAATGTCAAACCCAAAATCGTATACTGCACGTCTTTAGATACGTATATACTCCTACAGTGTTTGTTTGACGTCAAACTTGGCGCAGCCATGCAAGAGGACATCGAATCAAACTCCCCCGTCTCATAAACCGTCAGAAACACTTGATACCGCTACTATGCATGTCTCTCCTCCGCGTTATTCCTAAAGGAGGTTAGTCTCATCCTGCTCCAATGGAGAAAACAGACTGAATTGAGACAGAAACAGTGGCATCTGCCACAAAAACAATTTAAAGTGACAACTCTGAATCTATGCACCCATCCATCATTGCCGTGAGAAGCCCGGCGCGCGTGACACCTGAGATTATCAGCAACAGTCCAGGTTACACAATCACACGCTTGGACCCTCGGGAGGTCAGCGAACATACCCACAAGTCGATTATTAACAGGTTGCCAGGTCACGCAGACAGAATGGGCATACTGGGTAAAACATTTACCCCTACAGCTTCAAAGGGACGTTCCAGATTACGACACCAGCTTCTGTCTCTCACGATTACTGAGCGTGTAGCGTGTTTAGCTGCACTAAATAGGGCTTTTCCATTTCAGTGTTCTGTGGTCATCTCCCACGAACACAAGCTGCAACAGTCTGCAAGCCACACCACCTGTGTGTGGGCGAAGTGTGTTTGCCCAAGAGCAGGTTAATTCAGTGTCTCAGACAGAGAATGTGTTTTAATGGCGCTTTAGAAATGGGAAGTAGAGGAAGGCCCGCAGGAGAAACTTCCTGCTTTGGCACGCCGCAATTTTACCGCCTACGGTCACCCTACCAGCGACACCATTCTAAAATTATGTTACTGGGACATTTAAGAGCAATGCGGTCCGACATTCAACATAACACCCACATTTATGAAGAGTGTACTTTACCATCTTTGTGCATGCAAACAGGGCCGATGAAAGGTAGTGATGATTTTAGGGGCCGTCGGCCCATCCCTAAACCAAGGAACGTGATTTCAACAGAGGGGGAACCCGAGGGTGGGAAGCATTACGTGTTTTAAGGAAGTACACACCAGGAAATTACAAATTTGCATAGTTTTAGTAACCACAGTTTTGTTTTTTCCTAGACAATCCCAGCAAAATAATTACAAATAGGACTTTGTGCAAATCATTTTGTTTTGTGAAAATCATGTGAGCAAATCATTGATTGTATAGGAAAAAACAAAACTGTGGTTACTAAAACAATGTGAATTAGTCATGTCCGGGTATTTTACACACACACACACACACACACACACACACACACACACACACGGACACGGACACAGACACACACACAGACACACACACAGACACACATATAAATATACATACACACATACATACACATATATATCATCACCTTTAATTATAGGTTCTATTTGACATTTTAGTCAAAATTTAGTTATTCTGAAAAAAATATTCTTATTCCGTGGCAACTTACATTATGTGATTACATTATTTTTATTTTTTTTTATGTTGTGTACATTTTGGGACTTTTTTTTAATAAACAAAAAGGTCTATCTGCAAAGGAGTATAGAATGCAATATATAATGTAATATATGAAATATATATATATATATTATAATTAAAAATATTTAATATTAACTATTTTCAATATTGGTAATAATCAGAAATGTTTCCTGAGCAGCAAATCATCATTTTTTCTGAAGGATCATGTGACACTGAAGACTAGAGTAATGATGCTGAAAATTCAGCTTTGATCACATGAATAAATTACATTTCAAAATATATTACAATAGAAAACAGTTATTTTAAATTGTAATACTATTTCACAATATTACTCTTTTACTGTATTTTTCACCACAAACTTTTGAACAGTAAATGTATGTGAAGTCATGCACCCCTCAATAGCTAAATTAACAATAAACTGACCTTGGAATTTCATGACTTCAAGACTTTCCACTAGAAATCCTTTTTCCAGTCCAACACCTTGTCCTCTATTCATGGTACAAGCGGAAAACTCAGTACTGTACGGATTTTTCAGGAGCTCTGACTCTTCCATTATATTTATGAAAACACTCGTTAAAAAGAACAACATTCCAACTCAAAAAAGGCTGCCTTTAACCTTTTTATAGCTTTTAAAGGAATCATTCACCCAAAAATGAAAATTCTGTCATAATTTACTTTCATTTAAAACCTGTATGTTGTTATTTTTTTCCTGAGGAACACAAAAGGGAAATTTTGAAGAAGATTTTCACTGTACAACGACAGTTCGTAGTGACTAAATCTGATAAGCGTCACATAAAACACCATTAAAGCAGTTCAAAAATGACTAGTAAGTCTTCTGCAAGATAGCTTTCTGTGAGGAACACACCGTCATTAATCACTAACAGTAAGTCAAAAGTTGGACTTGAAAGCCTGTTTAGCAGCTAAAAACTTTGGTTAACATGAACGGCCATATAAAAAAGAGCTGTGTGAAGTTTTGTTCCACTGCAGAAAGAAGGGCATATGGGTTTGGAACAAGGGTGAGGGTGGGTAAACAAACAGACTAACTATTCCTTTAACTAGAAGATATTAAAATAGTGCAATGTCCAAAGGTTTAAATTCAAAATAGCAAACAAATATATATTGCACTTTATATAAATATATACATGTTTGTGACTGTTGTGCTTGTGAGCTGATTAGTATCTAGTATTTAACATCACAACTTAGGAGCAGTTCCTGAATGGTTTATAATTTTATAAACAGTGAAAAACAGGTGACAACGACGTAATGTCAGCGGTAGCGCGAGCGTCTGTGTGCTTGGAGACCAGCTGTTTCAGAAAAGTAAACACCGAGTCCAATGGGTGGAAGAGGTTCCTTACTTCCTGCCCGTTTACCCGCAAACTGCGTCACAGAAGCATTCCTGCTCTGCTCTAAAGTCACGAGATGCACGCATAAAACAAAACTGACATGTAGGCTGAGTCTGCACATAGATTTCAACACGCTACCTAACAGTAAATACACCCTGGAGACCTCAAAGAACAATGAAAGCTTTATGATTTGAATTTTTGACCGTCTGACTCGATTATGACATGCTTTAGAAAGGGTGTGTTCTGATAGACAGAGGTCACCTCTGTATCCATGACAGCAATAACACAGTCAACACAAAGAAGGGAATCCTCTAGTTCCTTGTTTTGGTATTTTTCTTTCTCTTTCATGCGTTTTGTTCTTTCAAAACATTGCAGTACAGCCATTTTCATTCACACAGCCAAATGCCACACTATGCAAGACTATCAAGTTATAAAATAACAAAAATTTAATTTTACATTGCATCACAAGATTCTAATTATACTTTAATCCTATAAAAATATTTATCTTTGACATTTTAAATGACCAGGAACCTTGTTTAAAAACATGAAACGGCATGAATTGTTCGAGCGGGTGGATTTAAAGGTGGGGGCGTCCTTGTTAAAGAGGAAATGTCTTGGATTCCACAGAAACGTCACGCATGGAAGCGCAATTCTGGCGTGTACCGACATGCTTGGTGCGATCACAGAAACATTTAAAGCGACTTTATCTTTGAGAAACACGTTAATAAATAACACACATTTGTTCTGAAGGAGATCAAAGACTGAAAGTTAATCACGGTTTTGATTGTATCAAGAACTGCTTAGTACCTTGTTATTAACACACTGTAAAAAATGTGTAATCTATTACAGAAAAACTCTGTAAAAATGTTATAATAAAAACCCGCAAGTTTACTGTAAGTTATCTTATCATAAATGGTTTAACATCACATTATATGTATTTTATATGTATCTGAATAGATACTTCTCTTTTTTGTTATCAGTAATTACAGTGATTTGTGTCACATTCTGTTATTTAATGTTTATTGCATTAGTTCATGTGTGATGGTGTTTTGTCTGCGTGTGTATGACCATACACACGGTTTAAAAGCTACTTGTCATTTAAGATGATCAATATTTTTTAAAAGACCAAAGTGTTGTTATTAATATAATGTAGAGCTTTAAAGGGTTAGTTCAAACTAAAATTTAATTTCTGTCATTAGGCATAATAACTCACCCTCATGTCGTTCCAAACCCGTAAGACCTTAGCTCATCTTCAGAACACAAATTAAGATATTTTTTGATGAAATCTGAGACCTTTCTGACCTCCCTATAGACGGCAATGTCACAACCAATTTCAAGGTCCAGAAAGGTAGTAAAGACATCATTAAAATAGTCCATGTGACTGCAGTGGTTCAACCGTAATGTTATGAACACAGTGCAGCACTTCGGGGTTCTACGTCAGAACGCCGGCTCGGTTTTTTGTTATTTTGTGCACAAAAGTATTCTCGTCACTTCATAACATTAAGGTTGAACCACTGTAGTTACATGGACTATTTTAACGATGTCTTTACTACCTTTCTGGGCCTTAAAAATGGCCAAAGGGAGGTCAAAAAGCTCTTGGATTTCATCAAAAATATCTTAATGTGTGTTCTGAAGATGAACGAAGGTCTCATGGGTTTGGAACGACATGAGGGTGAGTACTTAATGACAGAAATTTTAACCCTTTAATGTTGAGATATAATGAAAACTTCATATGCTTCAAAAACTAAACCCCTAAACTTGCTTTTAATCAAGAAAAAATCATGGTCATTTCTCTGTAAAAATAGGACTTGTTTCATTTTTTGTTTCTCTCTTCACTTAATAATACTAATATTGGGAAAAGTCACAGTCGTCTCCAGTGGATGCTGTTCAGTAATCAAACTAAATTATTCATGTTGTTTGGCCAAGCTCAAAGCAATGATTATCCAAACACTCCAAAATCTGGGTTGCTACATGCTCTGCTATGGCGAGTACCTTTTTAACTCTATGAAAATGACTTGAATTGAAACACAGAGATAAATGATAACATAAAATACTGCTAGCTGTAATTAAACAGGCACCGTCAATATGCTAGTGTACTCTTAAACATCAACTAAGTCACTATAAGCAGATATAGCCTATGCATTTACAATTAATTCTCTTCCAGGAAAACAGACCAAAAATGTCAATAAATATTGATTCCATGCAAATTATTTATAGGAAAAGAATGCCCCTCCCTCTAATACCACCTGCCACCAACTATCCACAACTTCCTGTTTTAACAGGAAGTACATCAACGTGGAATAAATAAACTGTGCTTTTGAACTAATTTTACAATGCGATAAATTAGAATTACTAGAAAAACCTCGAATCGACACGTCGAATCGAAACCACCAGTTGACACTTATCGACTGACTAATTTGTGGAAAATAAATGTGTTAATGCCGGTATTTTACAGTCGACCACATAAACAAATGTACTAATGAACCCTACACTCTTTTGTTTTAACTATGCAAACATTTCCCTTCATGAACTTCACAGACATTTTAAAATAGACACTTTGCAACCACATCGAAGCCTCCTGATACCAGTAAAAGGGAAAAATGCGACCCAATAAACAAACAACCTAAGCATACAAAATCCTGGACAAATGGAAGCGAACACTTACCTTTCAGGTTTTTGGGGTTGTTCTGCTTCGTACGTGGCATTTTCAGTGGTTTTCCGCTGGCTCAGTGAAACATCGTACGGAAAGATGCTGGATGGAATGCGCTCGATCACAGGGAGGAAAGATAATATCCTATTCCACACAGGAACGACACCCTCTGCACATCTGGGATGGATGAGAGACAAATAAACTGAAGCAAACGCAAAACAGGCCACAAACACATATTCTTGCTGCTGGAAACAACTCAACCGTGGCTTCCTCTGTCTTTAGCTCCAGCTACTGTGACAGATCACTAGTGTTGTCTGTAAGAACTGATTTTTTTAGATAGACTGACACAGATACACAAGTGTGGCGCAGGAATCAGATTTCTGATCTAAATGGTCTTTTGCAGTCGATGCTTTGACTAACTGCACTTCTACACACACGTCTGACATCAAAAACAGAGAAATGACACTGTCATCTCCGGCATGTGGCAAACCCTGCAGGGAATTTCAAAAGTGCTGTTGGGGTCAAAATTCAGAATCATTTCAATATTACACATATTGTTAAATATTTAAACCAAGTTGAATACTGTCAAGACAATTAACAGCCATTAAAACACTTTAGCCATACTGCACCATAAAAAGGGCCCAAAAACATTTTTTAACAACTTCATGAAATAGTGCTGCAAAATCAATTAATCGTATCTAACATAAAAGTTTCTAATAATATATATGGGTTATTGATGAATAAGTTTTTTAAAGGTGTAAATAAATAAAAAAACATAATGGAGATATAATTAATTTTTAAGTTTTATTAAGTGTTAACAATTATATTATGTGGTTTTTATAATCAATTTCCACTGATTTTGATAGACAAAATTTGTCACCAAAAGAGTCATTCGGTTTAACTAAAATTTCGGTTTTACCGAATGACACTTTTGGTTTTACCGAATGACGATATTTTCAAACAATGCTAAAGGACAATCAAACATTTTATATTTAGTACAAGTTTTTAAAATATTACAACATTTTCCATGTTTTACAGCGGTTGTACCGAATGACCTGATGTTTCGGGACATGCGTATAAGCAAGTGAAAACATGAATTTTTCAAATAGTTAAAAGAGAGTTAGTTACTTTGCTTCACGGCCATGTGGTCCTTTGCAGGTGTCTGAATGATGTCACATCCTGTCACATGATATTGACTGCATGACTTGATCCAAAATGGTCCCTTTATATTGGTTACTCCGAATGACATCAATTAAATTAATTTTTCCGACATTCTTTCTCATAACAAAGCAACGACTTCTACACATTTTAATACCATTTTGCACTATGTTGATATATGATGTTATAAAATCATGCCAGAATAAAAAAAAATATATAAATTTATTACATTTTTAAAATTTATTACATAATTTTAAGATATTTTAATCACAAATGAAATGGCTGTATTGGCCTTTGGACGGTTAAACCGAATGACCTTTTGACACTTCTTTAAAAGAATCTTTAAAATACCTTTATATGTAGCAAAATATAATTAAAACATTTTGGATTCCATAAAAGACATCTAGTTGTACTACCTACTATATATATATATATATATATATATATAAAATGTTACATACGATTAATCAATTTTATAGCACTATCATGAGATATGAATTAATTTATTAGATACAAAATAGCACCTAAAAATTCATTTGATTTATATAGAAACCAAAAACCTCCTGAACATTATAAAAAAATAAATAAATAAATAAAAAACACACAGTTGTGATGTATTGGGATTTAAAAGGCATTCTAAATTCAATTCTGAATAATGCACAGCCCTGGTTAGTAAAGGTCCATTCAACATAAATGAAAATAATGGGGCAATGCCAATTCAAAACGTCCCTCTAATGCTTTCTTTATGGTCTCAGGGTGAACGGCTCTAATGCAAACCATAAATGTAATGAAAATAGACCAGAAGAGATTGATTTGTGTTAACTGATACATTTTTAATGGAACATGTATTTACTGAAATCTAAAGATCAAGGTGTCAGATATAATGCTAATATATATAATTTAGGTTGATGATAGCAAATATTTTACACAATATTTACACTAAAGTTTAGACTGTAACACAAAGTTTAGACTGCATCCGTGCAGATAAACAGGCAATTTATCAGCCTGGTTGATATCCTCTCGCACTAATGTTGTCTTGTTGTCTACAATAAATATCACCAGACTTCAAAACATTTTAAAACTGCAGCTCTCAAAATGGCAAATGCATTTCTTGGCTCTGCAGGAATAGAGGCAAATACACCCCACATTCTACACAAGATGCTCTTTGTTTCGACGTTTAGGAGGTTTTTGTTTCGGTATGTTTCTCAGTTCCATTGCAGCATGAAGCAAACATCTGACATGCCTCGCCCATGCATCCCGCATGCATCCAGTCACAGCGCGTGCCAGATTCCACGCGAATGTTCCGTCTCACCACATTACATAACGCTTACTACGAGTGTGTATGATTTCCCACTGAATGCAGCTCTACGCCAATGACATCACCTCCCCGAGGATTCGAGCATACACACTCACACACACAGCGCATGCACCAGGTTTCACACACACAAACACACACACACACTCCTAGAACAGTGTTTGTCACTCCTGGTCCAGGAAGCCCCCCCTGCACTGCACATTTTTGATTATTTGATGCATCCATTTCAAGACATGAAGCGTCTAATAGTTAGGTGTGTTTGATTTTTTTCAAGGATCATCTTAAGATGATCTGAAAATGTTGATATATAATGTGTACATTTTTTAAATCAACACATATTCAAATATTTTAAATTAATATATACTGTATATATATGAACCTTTGGGTCCTGTACTAAACTACTTTTCTTTTCTTTTTTTTGCCTTCTAGTTTTTTTTTCTCCACAGTCATTTTAAACTTTCTGTGATGACAAATATTTTGAAAGTAAAAATATTTCATGTATATAAGAAGTATAAAATAATCAGCAAAATCCTGTTTATGTATATTACACTGCAGGACATGCACACTTTTCAAAAGTATTTAGTCTCAACTAGCCTATAGCAGAATTGGAATAATTCATTGTTACAGTGTTTTAGTGCAGAATTTGATTATTGCATTATTTCATAATTTGAATGTTACAATATAACTGCAGAATTTGAATATGACATGTTTTGCTGAATTGAAATGTTAAAATGTTACTGTAGAATTTGAATATTGCATTCATAATTTGAATGTCACTGTAGAATTTGAATGTTACAATGTTACTGCAGAATTTGAAAATAACATTACTTCAGAATTTGAATGTTACAATGTTACTGCAGAATTGTAATATTACTTTATTTCAGAATATGAATGTTACGTTACTGCAGAATATGATTTGATTCTTCAGAACTTGAATGTTACAGTGTTACTGCAGAATTTGAATATTTCATTATTTCAGAATTTGAATGTTACAATGTTACTGCAGAATCTGAATATGACATTTTTGCAGAATTTGATTGTCACAAATGTTACTGCAGAATTTGAATCTTACATTATTTCAAATTTTGAAAGTTACAATGCTACTGCAGAATTTGAATTATGTTATTTCAGAATCTGAATGTTACTGCAGAATTTTATTAGGTTTTTTCAGAAATTAAATGTTACAGTGTTACTACAGAATTTTAATTTTACATTATTATTGTAGAATTTGAATGTTACTGCCAAATTTGTCTATAACAATTGCAGAATTGGGATGTTACAAAGTGACTGCTGAGGCCAATGTAGTTTATTGTTATTTTTTTCTTGGTTTTCAATGCCAAGGTCAGGGGTTTGATTCCAATGGAACACACATACTAATAAAATGCATGCCTTGCCATACATTGGTCAAATACATAAATGCAAAATGTTAAAGTATCTGTCAATCAAGCCATTAGGAAACACCCTGAAATCAGCCTAATGGTGCCAACAGAAACTACTGCACATGGGACATACAGTATACGTAGCCTACTTGGCATGCATGCTCTGACAAAAAAAAAAAAAAAGATGGCACTAAACAGGGATTGCTCCTGTAAGGCAGACCATGCAAGTGCCAATCTGACATGCTTACAGCCTATAAGACCCGCATGCGATGAGTCACCATGTGTCCAAACCTAACTGATACAAAACCACAACCTTTTCCAATAAAAGCCACTGCGCTTACATGCCACAGTTCAGCGCCAAATCCAGGTGCGTACAGGATGAATGGCGCATTACTGCCTTTAAGAAACACATGAAGAGGGCGGAGCCGGGGAAAACCCCTCTGCAACAGGACATGAACAAGAAACACTTCCCTAATTCGACAACAAAATGCCCTTTAAACCAGTTGAAGACTTGCAAAGCGCATCCGAAATGCAATCGTTTGCATCCCATGGTCGAGGAAAGGTGTTTTGGCGCTTACCTGCCGTCGCGGTCGGCGCTTCGGCGACTCTCTCCAACAGCGTTGCGGGCTTGATGAACATTTACACCCCGCGTATTAGGATTCTGGAGACGTGCGCTCTCGGCGAGATACAAAACACGGGCCGGCTCAGTACAGAGCGACCGACAGCAGCCAAAATCAGCATAAAACTCACACAAACATGCTCACAAGTTTAAGCAATCCATAAAATCTTTTGGAAACAGTGTGTTCCAAAACAACAGCACTTGGAGATGCGTTTACGCACCGCATGCGTTTGCTACGCACTGGACCATGCGTCCAAACGCTTATTAAGACGCGTGTATTTCTAAACTTTTGGTACTTACAGGTGCAGTCTGAACTGTTGTCAAGGGTTTCAACGGTCAGAGGTCTGTTTTTTTTCCCCCTGTCTCTCGCTCTATCTTCTCTCACTTTCTATTGCAGGAAACCGACAGGCCCACTGACGTCAACGGGGGTCCCGTCTCCGCCTCCCAATCGAAGCAAACGAGCTTAGGGAGTGTCCTGACGGCCGACGGAACAGTTGAATAAAACGTGTTAAGCATCATTTGAGTGACTATTATTGTAAACCTTCCTTATAAACGTCGCATTTACATCGAAATGAATGCGATTTTACCGAGCGGCACTTGCAAAAGCGCATTTTGAGCGTCATTTCCAAAGCGTCGCTTCTCGCGGAACCCCTTAGACTGGGCCCTTGTGCGCATAGTTCAGGACTGACGGTGTTCCCGGAGGTTCCTTGTTTGTTAGGTCACGTTGTGCCCCTCAACCAGCGCTGGGCTTTCCCGCACAGATCCAGGCAAACAATGGAGAACGCAGCAAAGAGTGTGTTTGCGATGTAATGATGATACGCAAAATCATTTCGTACATATAAACGCTTGAATTGTAATGTTTCACAGTCGTGCAAAACTGAAAGCACCGAGTATGCTCGATTTAGTAATGATGTTTCTAAGGGAAAAAATGTGCACTGATGTCACTGTCAGCGTTAAGTTGTTTGATAGTGCATTTAAAATGAATAATATTGGAGATATCCACCTTACTATAGGTATTCCATTATTCCTTTAACAGATCGGTGAGGTTTGTTGCAGTATACGCAGGAGGAAGGAGGAGCTTAGGGAGGAATCAAGTTCATTTTGTGTTTAAACAGAAAATCAGTGTAAGTGAATAGAAGCCGTTTAGGGATATATATAAATTTTTTATAGCCTATATATATTTGTAAGGAAAAATATATTACACTATATATATATTATGATTTTAGTGTAATATATTTATATAATTATATATATGTATATTCTAATTCAAAATAATTCTAATAATTTTTATAATTACCATAATGATGATTCAATCACTTTATGTTTATCTAAAGCTCTTTTCACAATGCAGATCATTTCAAAGCTTTACAGAAAATGGCAAGCATAACAATGCATGCTAATGGCCTGAAGTGGTGATGTAAGAATGGTATTTCTATGAAAAAAAAGAAGTGTATTTCAGAAGATAGAATAAATGCTTGCTTAGTCATCTATATTTGCAGTTCAGTCTGTCACATCTGTCTGTTGTTGGAAATGACCCTTGTTCTGAGTGAGTGACAGTCACAACCCTTGGCAAACCAGCTAATCAATACCTTTCCAAAATAGCCCATGTCCAAATACCAATAAGAATCACATTAAAACCAACCTTTATCACAGTTATTGTGCTTAAAATCTAAAACTGATTCATTGATGGACGTTTTGGTTTTTCTCACAATAATTGATGTCATTATGTTCTTCGAATATATAAATGATTGCCATGATTGCAAGAAGCGATGCACTGAATGCTGACCTCGAGCTTCAGATGTGTAAGAAGGACCACAGGACACCAAGTATCCACCAAAACCATACTAAACCACACTGAGACTTTACCAGATAGCACAAATAATGCTGCTCGGCTATTTTTAAACCACATTCAAAGCATCTCGCAATACGTCCACGTGTGTTTGTGTTCACAAATGACACATCGCTTAATGAGAAAGGTCAGCTCTGAGAATATAAATAGCACTTTAATGAAGGTGGAAGAGGTGACTATCTGATCTATCCTTCCACCAGCAACAAGCCCACAGGGACACATACATATGCGTGCTGGTGACGAAGAATAGGGGGCGAACAGCATCACGCTAGATATATATATATGTGTTCTCCCCCTCTCTGCCTCTCTCTTTCTCCCTATCTCGCATTCTATATTTATATATCCAAACAAGCACACAAACAGTGGGATTTGGCACACTGAAAATCTGGGATTTTTTCTTCTAAAGCTGGGGATAAACAAAGTTTTAGGAGTTTGCAAAATGCAACTATTTCTAGGTCATTAATCAAATTAGTATCACTGATCATGTGACTCCAGATTTTCCACTGAAGCACAGGAACATCTCAAATCATGCTGGAGATCATGATCATCAGGTTGTGTGGTAACACTACAATAAGATCTCATTAGTTAACATCAGTGCATCAATTCATCAACTAACAATGAGCAATACGTTTGTTACAGTAGGCCTATTTATTTATCTTTGTTCTGTCAGTTCATTGTTAGTTCATGTTAAAGGTCCAGTGTGTAATATTTAGGAGGATCTATTGACAGAAATGCAATATAATATACATAACTATGTTTTCAGTGGTGTATAAGGACCTTACATAATGAACCGTTATGTTTTTATTACCTTAGAATGAGCCATTTCTATACATACACCGCGGGTCCACTTACATCGAATTCGCCATTTTGCGCCGCCATGTTTCTACAGTAGCCCTAAACGGACAAACTGCTCTACAGAGCGCGTTTGCTTGACTGGCTACTCTCTGCTGACATCTTTGTCCTGTGTCGGCCACCGTAGCTTCTCTATGGAGAAGATGCTCACTGCAGTGCAAATGGGTGGAGCTTACGTTAGCTCCCCGAGCGAATGTACAACCACACCCTAATCCTACCCTAACCCTACCCACAACTCTATCTCTCCACCCCACTGGACGTCCAGAGAGGAGGAGAGTTCTATCCCTCGACCCCACTGGAATTCCAGAAAGGAGGAGCTGGCCATCATAGACTCTGCAGTGAGTACCACTTGTCTCTATGCGCTTCGAAAGGGAGGGGTGAGCGGTGGACTGAGCTGTTGGTTGCAATTTGCAACCTCACTGCTAGATGCCGCTAAAATTTACACACTGCACCTTTAAAGTCAGCATGAAACGGAAGTTTGATAGTCTTTTTTATCCTATTGTAATGTATATTCCAGTGAAATGGTTTCTTGAACAAGAACAAATGTAGGGCGGGGCTTGATTTTGTCCATTGGGAATTGATTGGATGGTTACGGTTTGCTATTGGTGGATCTCATGTGAGTGACAGGATGCCCCGCCCTCGCGCCAGTAAACACGATATTAGAGAAGAGATGGAAGAGGGAGGGGAAGTTATTTTGATTAAAGATTACGAGGGCACAGGAACTTATAAAAAAATATTGATGTGCACGTAATAAATACTGCAATATTTCATAAAAAACAAAAATTGTCCATTTTGATTTCATGGTGACTTTAACTCAGGTCCATTAAATAATATTAACAATCACTACTTTTATTTGTAATAGTATATTAGTAAATGTTGAACTTAACATTGACTAAACTAAAAATTAACTATTTTTAATTGTTCGTTCATGCTGGGGAGAAAGGCGGTGACAATTCTCGGGGCCCCAGGTTTTCGGGTGCCCCCATGATTTCAGCCAAGGAGGGCCCACAGAAACACCCTGCACCGGGGCCCCGGATACTTTAGAAAAATGAGTTGCACTTTCTGGTCTCAGACTTTTGGACACAACTGCACGTTTTTAATTTCATTTGGTGCATAGAACAAACCCCCCCACAAACTGTTGTCGCAGAGCAGATGCGCGTCACATCACACGTACTCTCGAGGTCCCTGTGCAGAGCCCCCGTCTGAGTTTGAGGGGGTGATGATGTTCCATTCAGAGATGCCTCGGTGACAGCCAGCCGCCCGCACACGCTCCATATTCTGACACGGTGACTCACTCGCCTTCAAACAGCACACGTTACAAAATGGCATCCTGTATTTTATGCCTCTGCTGTTCCTCTCAAATAAGTTTGCTTGAAAATGTTTACAAACTTTTGTTAAATTGTTTGAGAGATATTAGTTAACTAACCTGGTTAGAATTTGTTTTTGAGTGGTTTTAGAGTTTACAGCTTTTGCATGAATCTCTAAAGCAAACTTAATTGTAAACGAGTCATCAGTGCACATAATAATTATATATATATATATATATATATATATATATATATATATATATGTATATCACACACATGCACATGAACAAACCTCGCATTTAAATGGTTAAATTAACTGATATCTGATAAATAAATATATATTAAAATACATTTTTAAAGAACATTCAATTAACTGACATAAAAATAATGATTCATTTCTATTCACATTTATTTCTATAGCACTTCACAATACAGATTGCTTCAAAGCAGCTTTACAGAAAATGCATAGTGATGATGATGGCCTACAGTGGAGATATCAATAAACATATTAGTATTTCTATGACTCACTTGCTTTGAACCACCACGGATTACAAAAATGGCATCCTACATTTTATTCCTCTGCTGTTTCTCTCAAATACGTTTGCTTGGAAATGTTTACAAACTTTTGTTAAAGTTACCATGAAATCAAAATAGACAATTCTTATTTTTAATGGAATATTGCAGTATTTATTATAAATGATTTATCTGTTATCAAAATAACTTCCCCTCCCTCTTGCAGCAACATCTCTTCTCTTCTCTGATGATGTGTTTACTGGTGCGAGGGCGGGGCAACCTGTCACTCACAAGAGATCGACCAATAGCAAACCAGAACCATCCAATCAATTCATCCAATGGACAAAATCAAGCCCCACCCTACACTTCACATCCGTTAAATAGCTTCAAAGATATTAGTTAACTTAGCTTAACTGGTAAGAATTTGCTTTTGAGTTGTTTTTTTATTTTTATATCTTTTGTATGAATCCCTTAAGCAACCATGAAGTCAAATTAGACCCATATATATTTCATCAACTTTCCTTTTTAGCTGACATCACCTATAGGCCACGCAAAACTAATGAATAGCTATTTAATCACCAGTTTACTATCTTTGTTCTTGTAGGTATCTTGTTTTTGGAAATGATCTAAACATAAACCTGAATATACTGAATGAATATGTATTATTTGAACATCGTTGCTGTTGCCATATCATAAAAAACATGCTAAAATGCTGTGTGTCACATTAATGATGGTAAAATCACTGTAATACACAACCGCTTGTCATATCAACATATGGATATCTGTAATTGCCTGTAATTCTAGCTAGAGTTTGTCAACATTCAATGAATGAGGCGTGTTGCATCATCCCTTGAGCGATGCGAGAGACGTGTGCGTGTGACATGCAGTCTGATCCTAAGTGCATTCTGGAGTCTGTACAGGCGTCCTTTGGGAACAATCGTGTTTCAGCCACGCCACATCAAAAATAATAAGCTATTTGCATACCCAAGCTAGCACTTCATCCAGCGCAGATGGAAATCAGTGTCATCTTACACTGCGCTGATGCCTTCGTATGCTCACCGAACATATAACAGCATGTCAGCTTTGGATGTCCTTTACATTTACTATCTCTAATTAGAGGCTATTTAAAGATAAACAAATTAGCTGTTAGCATACGGAAGCTAGCAGGGCTACATTTTGCAACTGCTGTACATCCTATGTAGCACATATGTTAAAACCTCTATTAACTGCAAGAAGTTGGCATATTTGATTTTCAATTTTCAATTCACTAAAACAAGTATGGCCAAGTATGGTAACCCATCCTCAGAATTTGTTCTTTGCATTTAACCCTACTCTACTTCAATCCCCAAATTCCAGAACACTGAACACAACATATATTCTCTCTTTCTCAAAGACACATAAAATATCACTTAATTTCAACATCTACAGGTACTCTTCTAAACCACTCCCATGCAAACCATTGCAAAGCATTCTGGGAAATAGAAATCCACTACCCAGTTTCAGTTAATGGTCAAAAATATCATTAATTGAAGAATTCAGGAACCGTATTGGATTAGCTAAATTTAACAAACATCAAAAATGTAGCACAGACATACAGTAAACTAACTTGTAATATCCCTCTATCTTCCTAATATTTAGTTATCTAACACGTTTTTATCTGTGTGTGCCTAATTTCTGAAAAGTTCTGAACCTCTTAATGGGCTTTTCACATCTTTTCATGAAGATATTTTGAAGGATGTTGGTAACCAAACAGTTTCAGTTCCCATTGACTTTTTTTAACATGATATTTTTTTGTCCATACGGAAGTCAATGGGAACCAAAACTGTTTGGTTACCAACATCCTTCAAAATATCTTCTGCAGAATAAAGAACTTCATACAAGTTTGGAATGACATGAGGGTGAGTAAATTATGACAGAATTTTTATTTTTGGATGGGCTTACTTAATATAGGCCTAATAGTTATCACATAATACTAGAAAACAGAAGCAAGTCTCCTCTCAGGAGCCACTGGCTCTTCCACACTAGAAGCAAAGGGAGATTTGAGCTATTAATAACTTGGAGAGAGTTCAGAGCAGGACGACATGTGCCTGTCTCACTGTTAGAAACAATGAGCCGCTTGTACAGAGACCTCAAGACCTGAGTCCCTCTTCCTCAAATCACATGGATGCACTTGTGTTTGCTATCTATCTATCTGTCTATCTATCTATCTATCTATCTATCTATCTGTCTGTCTATCTGTCTATGTCTGTCTGTCTGTCTATCTATCTAATGATCTATCTCTGTCTGTCTGTCTGTCTGTCTGTCTATCTATCTATCTATCTATCTATTGTTTCAATGGTCTAATGCTCTTTCACACTTCACTAGATTTTTTAATTTTATTTTTCATGTTCTTCCTTTTGCCTTTCTTTTGTTCATTTTATTTCACTTTCTTTTGCATGCATTTTCTATTAATCTTTTCATACTTTTTTCAAATCTTCCTTTTGTAATTTCTTTCTCTTTTTTTGCTCTTTTCACTTTCTTTTTAAACTTTTTTTTCAGTTTCCCTGTTTTTTGAATTCTTTCTAGCACATTTTCTTTCAATCTATCGTTCTCAATTTTTTTTCTTTCACTTCTGCTTTCTCACATTCTTTCCTTCTTAAGTGGGCAAACAATCTATTTAGAAAGTAGCAAGAAATAGCTACAAAAGATCCCCAAGCAAAAGACTATCAGAAAAAAACAATGTGTGCTTTATCTCTATCAAATCAGGATTATTCATATCTCAATTTGACTATCGACACATTCATCTATCATTCTGTCATCAGCACTGAAACCATGTCAGTTTTCATATGCAAACTATTTTTAAAACTCTGTTTTAAAATGGTCAGTCAGCCTTGATAACTGCAGTCAAGTGTTTAACTGTCCGATGGGCTCTGCAGAGCGGCTTTATGTAATATGGATGATGTGATGTGCTGTAATGGTTTTAAGTGGAGAAGGGCGGGGGAAGCCCATTCTCTCATCACTGCACTGACTTCTTTGTTTACACACCACCATATGATGTTACATAACAGAGGCTGTTGCCACGGCAACTGCCTGACTCCCACGCCCCGCCCCTCCTTCTCCCCTGCAAACATCCCTCCACCCCATGCCACGTTCAAACTAATGAGTTGACACTCAGTTGCCCCACATCTAAGAGTTTGAGCAGTTTAAAGCTCTGGATATTGGTCATCCAGAGTTCTGGAATGTGCTTTTCTTATACGGTACAGTTATGGGATCAGATTTACTGTGGTATGCTCATGCACACCATGGTACTGTAAGATTACCACATGCAACCATGGTATTCCATGGTACTTCAAAGAAAACCATGGTATTTACGATATTTATTTATTGATTATTTTTTATTATTTATTTTTACAGCAGTCTTTTATTTTTATTTCTTTCATTTTAAATACATTTCATGTCAAAAAGTGTCAAAAAAACTGTGCTGTGCTTATGGTTCTGTTAAAAAACATGGTAATACCATAATACCAATGTAAATAAGTACTGTATTCAATAACAAATGTTTCTCATGTTATTTATAGAAAAGAAAGGTCATAAATGAATAAAAGGCCTCTAATATTGGCAACCAAGACCACAATATTGCCATTATATCCCTGCTGTTAAAATCTGCTTACATTTCAGTGGCGTGAAATTTATTCATGAAAACATGCCTGTGGGATCAACAAACAACACTGTATTTTGGAAAACCTTGGAATATCCCAAACAGTCCTAATAAGAAAAGGATGGCCACTATCTGTATACACAAGCGTGATATCAATAGCAACACTGTGACTCTTTTTACGAGCTTGTGGCTGTGTGATCCTCGTTTTATTACTGCGCCAAGGTCATTTACTTTCCGGTTCTCTTGACTTTTCTGTCTTCTTCTCTCTGGGGTCTATCCTCATCTGTCTTCGCTCTGTGATCTGACCTAAAGCAACAGTGCTAAGTGCTTTTTCAGACAGCAGTATTTCCTCCGTTCTTCATTCATCTGGCATTTGACCTCTGTTCCCAGCCATCTGCTAGGCTGTTGCATTACGTGCGATTTCAGTCCGGACGGCAGTGCAGGTGTTCCTAATGCTCGCTGCTTTCCGTATGGACTCAAACAATTAAGTTCCATTTAAGCTGCCTCTCTTGATTTATTTCTTTACTTTTATTTTTTTAGAACGGTCTTGATTCCTCTTCACCTTTCCGGAAATCGTTCCAAGGTTTTGATGTGTTTTGAGCAGACTTGTTTTATAGCGTGTTTGCAGAGGTAGCCCACAGGTGGCTCTGCCGATATGATTCAGGCACTGACGCATGGCCTGCTGGTGTGAGATGTTTGTGATTCATAACTGTTCAGGTTGGATGTGGAGCAATTATAGGCTACATGATGAGAGAGTCTTCTGACAAATATCTTTTAAAAAAACAGTCCAATCCCATGAAAATACGTGGCTTTGATGTCATTTTTGCAAAATTATATTACAGTTTTTCTCATTTACTTTGATTCATTTTTTAAACAGTCTTAACATTCTCTAAACCGTAAGTACAACTGTCTGGTTTATGAGAAATCACATACTGCATGTCTGCAAAATGTAGTAACTCAGCCAAAACATATAATTCAGGATTCAGAACCAAAATGTTATTTTTGTTCTAGTTTTTTGTTGACACTAGCTATGTTTCCATCCAAAATTGTGAATGTAATTTATATGCAAAATTGGAATATTGCATAAAACATTTGCAAATAAAGCAGAGTTTCCATCTCATGTGTTCAAGAGAACAAAAAATGTCACTTCCAGGGAAATTGGTACAAAATATCTGTAATAAAAATGAATCTTCTGGCAGGGAATTATACCAAATCATTTTGTTGACAGACATCCATTGTTGTGGCAAAGTCTCAAGAGTTTTTGTTGCGCATCGAGGGATTTATCTGTTAAATGTGTTTCCATCATAGTTTGTGCATGTTTTCTTATCAGATAAAAAATGTATCTGCCTGAATTGAGTGCACATTTTTGCCATTTCCATCCAGCATTTTTTTAAGCGATATCTCAAAATGTGCATAAAAATAGGTGGATGGAAACATAGCTGTCAGCCCAACTAACAGGGAATGTTCTCAGAACTTTGGCTAATGTTCTGTCAAGGTTCTCTCAAAGTTATGAACAAACACTCTTCCAGTAACATTAATAGAACGTTTGTTATCTGGTCTTTAGTAATGTTCTTTAAACGTTAGCACAAACTTTACTACTTGTTCCCATAATGTTTGAAGAATGGAATGTTCCCTTAATGTTCGGACATTTAAAAAGCTGCACATTTTGAACGTTCGGAGAACATTCAGAAATAACATTTTCAAAACTTAATTAAAAACATACTTTTTTGTTAACATATTTTTTGTTAGCTGTGAGTTTTGTCTAGCTGAATGCTATCAGACAGAAAAAGAATATGCACTTTGAAAGTATACAGTAGCCTACATTTATTTTTGTAGAAATGTAGTATCTCACCCAAAACATTTAATGTCATGCTTTAAAACCTATATATTTTGTCAGGAAATTGGTCAATGACATGAAAATAAAGTGTTATTGTCACTGTATGAGCCACACTTGTTTTTGTTTAGATGTTTTTTCACCATGCAAGTATTTGTTATATAAATATTTCATGTTTTTTGTACTTTTTTTGTTGATATTGTTTTCTATATTATACAAGAATGTCTATATTTAAGATATAGATTTTAATAGTAGGTACTGGGAAAAGTCAATACTGTAGTACACAAAAAGAAAAATGAACATTTTTATTTATACAGTACATTTATTTTTGCAGAAATGTATGTTACATGTAAACTGAAAATTAACAGTTGCATGTTCATCTTAACACACACTATTATGTCTTCCCATAACACCAACACACATTCTTACATATGTTCCTATTGCTCTTCCACAACAAGCAACTGTGAATTTTCAGTGTATATTTAACAAAACTCTTTGCTAAAACGATAGTGTGAGCAAAAGCAAATGTGAGATAAAAAAAAAAGCTGCTGATGCAACCACGCCATTTTAGCTTGTTTCTACAACGCGTTGAGCTCATTTGTCAAGTGTCGTGTTTCATACTCCTCATACCACAGTTCACCGCATCGCAAGAACTGAGCTACTGAGCAAGTTTATCGCATCAGAAAATCCATAAATATGGAGCTGATTATGTGATGCAAAAATTAAAATGTATATGCTTAAAGGGTTAGTTCACCCAAAAATGAAAATAATGACATTTATTACTCACCCTCATTTATTACTCACCTTAATTCATCTTCTGAACACAAATTAAGATATTTTTGATGAAATCCGATGGCTCAGTGAGGCCTCTATTGCCAGCAATGTCACCGAACCTCTCAAGATTCAGAAAGGTACTAAAGACATATTTAAAACAGTTCATGTGACTACAGTGGTTCTACCTTAATATTATAAAGCGACGAGAATACTTTTTGTGCACCAAAAAAAAAGCCAAAATAATGACTTTTCAACAATATCTAGTGATGGGCGATTTCAAAACACTGCTTTAAAGCTTTATGAATCGATTCTGTTTCGAATCAGTAATTCAGATCGCGCATCAAACTGCTGAAATCACATGACTTTGGCGCTCCGAACAACTGACTCAAAACAAAAGATTCGTAAAGCTTCGAAGCAGTTTTCAAATCGGCCATCACTCGATATTGTTGGAAAGTCGTTATTTGGGTTTTTTGGCACACAAAAAGTATTCTTGCCGCTTTATAATATTAACCACTGAACTCACATGAACTGTTTTAAATATGTTTTGAGTACCTTTCTGGATCTTGAGAAGTTTGGTGACATTGCTGCCAATAGAGGCCTCACTGAGCCATTGGATCTCATCAAAAATATCTTAATTTGTGTTCCGAAGTTGAATGAAGGTCTTACGGGTTTGGAACGACATGAGGGTGAGTAATAAATGTCAGAATTTTCATTTTTGTGTGAACTAACCCTTTAAAATGCACAATGGTAAAAGTGTTTTGAGGTCAAGGGACACAACGACAAGTCTTTGTTAACTGATAATCTGCCCCTATAATCAATTTATGTGAAAAGGAATAATAGTTGTTCTAGAGTTGAAAGTGGAAGTGGTTTAAACACAAAATCAAAATGGACTAAATGCATGACTGTAAAAATACTTAGCATCTGCATTCCTCAATGGCTACCAATGGAAATGTCCAATCCAGCATGGCAGACTGAAAAATCTTTAGCCTAAATGCCCTGATAAAAAAAAAAAAAAAAAAAATTAAAGGGGATTTTTCTTAAGGGGGGAAAAACTCACCAAACCAGTCTGAGGAGAAAAAAATGTCCTTCTTTTCCATCTGTAAGTGACTGGAATGTCATAAGAAGTCACTGAGAATGGCCAATGAGGAATTAAAGTGCTTCTTTATGGCTTCAAATCACTGTCATGACATTTTTTAATATTTCCATTTTTGTCAGATACAACGTTTAAACAACACTGAGGCAACATTATAGGGAATCCAGTCCTTACCAGAACAGAGTCAACATTTCCAGAAGAACCAGCAGGCAGATTGTCGGTATGGTTGACGTCTCAATGGAACATGCCAAATAAAGACCTGTACAGATAACTCTGTAGAGAGTGAGGAAAATATCAGCCTGAGCTTTTCCATTCACTCCCAAATGAATATAAATCAAATCACTCCACATTTCAGTTTGAGTCAGGTTTGCGGTTTGCAAAATTCCAACCACAATCAAATGAATTGTTCCAAAACAAGTAGAGCTCTAGACAGCATCTGAGGCCTGCTATTGATTCGTCCCTCAGATGTAAAAACATGCAATAGCATGTTTACAGTAATGCACTTTTATAAAGTCTTGAACTAATGCATTCTCATAACATAACAGCGAAGTGTAGACTTCCACTGTAACTGCATTACTGTAAATGTGATAATTGTTTGCTTTTACAAACTGAAGGAGGAACTGAAACTAATGTCTCTGGCAACATGCCTTAGATGCTGTTGATAAACTCACAGCATGTCTTTAAACTTAATCCAAGTCTCTCAGGCAAAACTTCCTTAATATCGCTTCATTTCAAGGAACCCATGAAGCAATCAGTTTAGCTCTTACTAATTTTATTCTCTTAAATCATCCGAACGGATCTGGAATCATGCCGAAACCCTGCCAGCAAGAAGAAAAGAACATTATTACCCATCCTGGCTTTAGTGGGTGAATCCCGTTGCTCGGGGGAGACTTCTGCTGGATCATACATCAGCTGATTTATGGTCCACACACCATGTCTAATAATCCTCCTCGAGCTCCACAGCTCAAGGGACCAGAGCGCTGCCACATACCTGCAGAAAGGGCATCATCTCTGGGTAACTGTCTGTGAAACGCCCCCACTGGAAGCACAGTGCCGATCGATGAAGGTGCTTTACCGCTGAGCAAGAAAGTTCTGGAGTCTTCAACTCTAATGCAAGAGAGAAGAAAGGAAATTACAGTGCATGTGACACAAGAAAATATGCAATATATTCATGTTTCTATGATTTGTCCCTTACATGACCTCATCCAGAAATCTTCACTGTAAAAATAAAAACCAATACGGTGGAGGCTTTAAGGTTCATTTTAAAACATTTTTAACAGAAAGATGCACAGTTTTGCTACAACAAAGATAATAAAAAGAATGGCAAATAAAGGGATCATTATAGTAGTGAAATAATACTTTAAATACTTTCAATTTTTAGTCAGTGTTGTGTAAAATATATTCATATATTTGTGTAAAACATACAACTTAATCTTATAATTCTGTAAAAGAATTATAAGATTACTAAAAAAAGAACAGTCTTGATTAAACTTTCACCTTATCATAAGAAACAGAAACCAATGTCACCAGACAGTCATAAAACTGAAACTTTAAAAAACAGAAACCATCTCCGACTGTCATTAACTTGAAACTGATTGTGTGGTTAAGTTTTGATCTGACAAGAATAGTTCACCCAAAAATGTAAATTTTATTAACATTTACTCACCCTCATGCAAACAATGTTGTGTGCGATATTCTTATGCTAGTTTTGTGTGAGAACAGACCCATTTTTAAGTCGTTGTTCACTTATTTTCCCTTGTTTCTCTGAGATCTCATTCACAGTAAAACTGTTGTTGTTCAGATGAGCTGTGTGAAGATTGCCTGTGTTTCAAAACCAAAACTAAAAATTTAAATAGCATTTAGGATTGAAACAACATGACAGAATTCAATTGTCTTTTTTGGGTCGACTATGCTCAGTACTTGTCTTGTCCACTTACGTTTCCCTCGTCTCCAGTCTGTGCTCTGGCGCCTCCTGTGGGCTGTAGGCAGAAAAAGCTTGTGTTTATTCCATGAACCTGAAGGGTCTTCTGGTATAATGAGTCGCATTAGATTACAGCGTTGTTTTAGATGCTTGCATCATGTACATTATTGGTCTCTACAGTTTGTTTTTAAAGCAAAACAGAACAATATCTGGTGAATAACTTGAGCTATTCTTCCATTTCATCCAAGTTAACACAAGTACAGTCACTTATTTGCTCATTGTCTTCCACAATCCAATATTTATGCAAGCAGGCTTTGCATATTGTTTTATACTTCAGTTCTATATTACATTTTTTTTTTATGTTTTATGCAACTGATTTTAATTACTTTTGTTATGTAGAATCCAGAAACCCTTGTTATTAGTGACTCCGGTGGACGTTAAGTGAACTGCCGCCAGCAACTTATTGCTCGTGCTCGCACCCGTGACACTTAACGTACTGTACTACACTAGAGACATAACGTGATTCAAGGCCCCGATATACGCACGGCAAAGTTCTTTTTCGTTCTTTACTTAGGAGTAAAAAGAAGTTGAAGATACCTTTGCAGTGATATACTGTTAACGAACATCCGCCGTCCTTGCTGCCGAGAGAGCGACCTTTAGATGAATATGTAAATACTTACTACTTCCACTTAAACTAAACACAACAAAAATGACAGCGGTGAGAGAGCGCTAGTTAAGAAATCATCTGATCATAGCGATGTGGATATGTTTGCACCAGCTCTGCAATCACCGGCATCATCTACAGATGAGGTAATTAAAATGACACAATTATGATTTATTATAAAGTGTTTTTGAGAGTAGACTAGGCCCTATTTGACTATGTGAGACTGTAGTTTGAATTAATCCCATTTAGATTGTTATTACAGTAGCCTAATAGCTTTTTCGATATTATCCAGAACAATGTAGGATATAAGCATTGATTTCATGTATCATAGAATGGAAGAGAGGCTCTCGGGAGCGCGCATAAACGTCACATTCTTTTGATTTTCCCGGCAAAAACGTCCCGAGTCCTTCACATAAAAATCAGTTTACAGGCTTTCATAGACAACCTAGGAAGTTGGGGAAGGTCTCGTTTTTTTTTTTAAGTTTGTTACAAGCTGTTTACACATTGGCAATAAAAAGTGATTAATACATAAAAATTCTTACAGCCCCTTTAAATGTACTTATTTTACAATGCAGTGATTCTTTGCTGGTAGGTCACTCCAAAATGGGGTCTGTCTTAAAAATAAAATGCAAAATGCAAATAATGAAATGCAACTAACAAAATAATTGTGCATAGATGACAGCTAAATAAATATGCTTAATACATTCCAACAGAAGAGAAATTCTTTGTCTGTTGTTGTTGACATCTCAGGCCATGCAATCCAGCTTTACAGTATTTTGCCACAAATTAATTGCAAATTTGGAATTCGGCAATAAATTATTGGCTATCTTAGAAATTAAATCTTTTAATATTTTTTGTCAACACTTAATGTCCAATGCAAAATGTGCATCTTGAAGCAAAACCATTCAACCGCCACTGATTTAATGGCATGCACAATTTAATGTTTTAGCTGAAATAAATCAACTGGTAATTCAGAAAACTTTGCTCGCACTGTTGGTGAACTTTATTCTCTTTTGTTCATAACTGATGAGACATATGATTCATTCTTTATTGAGAACCTGTATAGCAGACCAAACCTGGAAAAGAAATGAGATGAAAAGTGCAGAGAAGAGATTGAAGGTGTAATAATGCTTTTCCAAGTTTTTCGCTTGATTTAATTCAGCGTTGATGAATTAAACATGGCAATGGCTGCCGCCCACTCTTGGAGTTAGGTAATACCAGTGGCGCGTGGAGACCGTATGCTCCTGAGAGCGTGTATGTGTCTGTATTTTTACCCAGACTAGGGAGGGTATGCAGTGATGACTCACACCCTTTCACTTTGCTTTTACCCCCCTCGATACCGCCTGGAAGAATGTTGGTTTAGGCATCTCCATGTAGCAAATCTATTTTTAGTCAAGAGTGATTACTTTTCATGTTTTCATTGTGTTCCTTTATATCTAACTTGCTTATGATGTTATTTAAATCACTTCTTTGCCACTCTGACTGCTATAAAATCAAAAGTTCTAGAGATAATTAGGGGTGTTTGCAATTGCACTGAAAAAAAATTGTTGTTGGATTTACTTCGAAATAATTTTTACTCAGAAATTGCTAGTAAGTTTCCACAAATGATTACAAAGAAGTGGTAAGCAACACATTGAATTAAAGATAAAATTTTGTAGTAGAGTCCATCACAACTGGACATTATAATACGCAATTGCGAGTTTATATCTCATAATTCTGACTTTGTATCACGCAATTATGACTTTATAACTCGCAATTGTGACTTTATATAACGCAATTTTGACTTTATAACTTGCAATTGTGACTTTGTATAATGCAATTCTGACTTTATAACTCGCAATTCTGACTTTATAACTCGCGATTCTGACTTTAGGCCTATATCACGCAATTCAGACTTTATAACTCACAATTCTGACTTTGTATCACGCCATTCTGACTTTATAAATCGCAATTATGAGTTTATAACTCGCAATTATGACTTTATAACTCACAATTCTGACTTTATATCACACACTTCTGACTTTGTATCATGCAGTTTTGACATATCACACAATTTTGACTTTATAACTCGCAATTGTGACTTTATAATTAGCAATTGTGACTTTATATCACGCAATTCTGACTTAATTCGCAATTGTGAGTTTATATCTCGCAATGCTGAGAGAAAAAAAGTCAGAATTGTGAGATAAAAAGTCGTAATTATCTTATTTTTTATTTCATGGCGGAAACAAGCTTCCCTACAAACAGTCTCAAAAACATATGTAACACATTTTTGCATCTTAAAATGTGTCTGAGCATATTTCACAATGCAACGCAATATGAACTGCATTCTCAACACTGCCTCAAGGGGCGCTATATTGAGTGTAAGTGCAAAACTGTCTTTTTCTATACTCCGTTTTTCTCTTAAGAAAATCTTGAGCAAGTTAGTTCAAGTTTGGCTAAACAATCTTCCTTATGTAATCTTGGTTATCCTGACCATTCTTCCTCAAGAAAAACACTATCTAATCAGGGCTTCTCAAGGGCTCACGATGGAAAGGTCAGTGGAACTGCTTGGAATGTCTTGGATAAAAACAGCACCTCCGTTGCAGCGAGTGAAGGGTGGCAGGGAGACGCCAAACTTGCTGACGGCTCATTAGAACAGCCTGAATGCCTCATCAAAATGTCAGGCCCAGGTCAGACCGGAAGGTGAGACCCATGAGCTGACGTCTGGGGAGGTCTGATAGAGCTGGGGCCATTGTGAAGGTTTGGGGACCTGCACCTCACACACCGCTGCTGAGGATCCACGCACGCTTGCCATTTCACATGCTCACTGAGAACCAAAAAGGTTACATAACTTGGAGAGAATCTGGGAAAAGTCAGAGCTGGTGGCTGTTTTAAGAACTGATGAGGACGTGGAGTTCAAGCACTGATAATGTGCTCACAAAGACTTTTTTTTTAAGAGAGGAATATTTTTTTTTTTTCCCCTCAAAAATGATCTGGTAAGAAATCACTGGTCAGAAAAAATGCTAATAATATACTATTATAATATCCAACATCTCTCATTTTTATGGAAGCTCATTTCCACTACATAAGAAAAAAAATGCTTTGGTAAATCGTAATTATGACAAAAATTCGAAAGTATGATATACTAAGTCATAATTATAACATAAAAAGCCAGAATTATGACATACCAGGTCATAATTATGAGATTAAAAAATTGAAATTATGACCAAAAAAAAAAAAAAATTAAATCATGAGATAAAGTTGAAATGATAACTTTAAGTCATAATTATGAGATAGAAAAATGAAATTATGACATTCAGTCAGAATTATGACACCAAGTCAATTATGAGATTAAAAAGTTATAGGATAAAAAGTCGAAATTATGACGTATCAAGTCATATTTGAAATTATGAAATTATGACATACTGTCATAATAGTTATTACTTAAAAAGTTGAAATTATGACATTAAAAGTCAAGATTCTGGATTAAAAAGTCATAATTATGTCATACCAGATCATAATTATAAGATTTAAAAAGTTGAAATGATATAAAAAGTCAAAAGAGATAAAAAGATGAAATTTTGACAAATTAAGTCAGATTTATGACAGATTTATGAAGGCAACAGTAACAAATTTACAGTTACAAAAAAAAAAAAAAAAAAAAAAACATACCAGCAAATACAGTTGGAAAGCCAGCACTACACTCTTTGGACTGTTTTTGTAACTTGAAATAAAAAAAACATTAACTTATAATATAAAAAACTTGCCAAGGCAATGTTGTCATTTAGTTTAACTTGATGTACTAAAATAACTAAACGTGAAATAAAAATGAATAAAACCTAGACATATTTTTGTAGAAAAAGACAAAACTAACAAATAATCAGATCAAACGGACTCTATTTGACCTCAGATGCAAAGCATTCTGGGTAACCAGCAATATCACACTATAATATTTTCTTCAAGTTATAATACATTATTCATTTCCATTTGACAGTGATTAAACATATCAGCATATTTACATTTGTGCATCTAGCAAACATTACATTGCATTGAAGGTCATTTTATCAGTTCATTCCCTGAATCAAACCCATGACCTTGATGTTGCTGGCTGTGCTCTTCTGTATGAGCTACAGGAATGCTCACATATCCCAGAATGCAAACATATCTCAGTCCCAAGTCATTTCATGTGTTCTGTTTCTCATAAAAATAGAGCTGTGGATAAAAGCGTCTGCCCAATCCATAAATGTAAAGGTAAATATTATGCAATTCTGTCAAGTTCCAAAGGGTGGGCAGCAACTTTATGATGCCTTGACTAGTTTTAGACAAATTTACAATCCCATAAGTCACTGAAAATCAGTCACTTTTAATTCTCAGATTCTGGAGCAGAGCGACAGTGATGCCAGAGAAAATTTGGCTTACCCGCATATCCTCTTTGTATGCAAATAATTCTCCAACATTTTCCATTTTATTAAACAATACCGTCTCAGTAACTGTGAGGGATCCAAACAAAAGGACTCTGGCAATGATGTCTTCCTTTCACATATAATGACTTGACCTGAGTGCTTTAGATCGGCTAATTCTTGGCAGCAAACAAACGGATGCTTGTGCCTGCATAGAAAGCGAGAACCACAGTCGCCCCCTTGTGGTTATTTCTGGACAATACAGAGTATTTGTATTTTCCAAAAACCATTTGAACACTTCAGCCACACCAAGGTTTATCATTAACTGAAATAAAATAAAACTAAACTAAACTAAACCAAACCAATAAAATCATTTCCGTTACTTAAAATAAAATAAACATTAACTGAAATACAATTAAATATTAAAAACGTACTTTATTTCAGTTATTTGACAAGGCAACTTTTCTAATTGTCATTTAGTTTAACTTGATGTCCTAAAATAACAAAAATGAATTAAAATTATATAGACATTAAAAAAAATGATAAAATGACAAAAAATTATGAGATTAAAAGTTGAAATTATGACATATTAAGTCAGTATTATGACACACTAAGTCAATTATGAGATTAATACGTTCAAATTATGGGATAAAAAGTCAAATTTATGACTTTTTATGTCATAATTATGACTTTTTAAGTCAATTTTGACTTTTCATCTCATAAATACTACATTTAAAAAAGAAATGTAGCCATGTCTAAACAAAGGCCAACAGCTTTTTCTGAGAAGAGGTTGATTATGCAACTGACATTTTTTTAAGTCTTATTAATAAATCCTTAATGTCAAGGACCGACCCTGAATTTTCCAGAACAAAGGATAAATATGCAGGTAAAAGTCAAAGGGTGTGATTTTTATTCCTCAGTGACACGTGTGCGCAGCTCTCCTCTCAGAGGCCGGTGGCTGGCGCCGGGACAGCAGGTGACAGCTGACCTGTCATCGCACGCGACCGCCCGCTGTTGTCCCGACAGAGCGTTCACTCCCCTGAGGAGCTGAACAAAGGAGAGGCACCTTGTTCGGCGCCTGCCGAGGGGCGAGGATACTCCATTGTTTGCGTTTGGCTGCAAAGGGCGTCGAGAGCGCGCTATGAAACAATGGAGCAGAGGACCGAGTCCATTTTGGAGGCCCTGCTAAAAATAGTGTGATATACTGAGCATCATAAATCCCCAGTGCACTGTGAGCTCGGGTGGGGCAGAATCAGACACTTCTGAGGACCTGGAGCCTCATCGTCACGCAGCTCAAAGCTTCCAGCGAGGGATTTATCATTGAAGATGGTTTATAGGTCGAAGGGTCAGGTCTGCTTGCAGACATCGTTTCCGCGTTTTTTCCCCCTCCAAGTTCAAGAATGCAGGAAGTTCTATAGTCTGGATGCCTTCTAGACACGAGAGCACGTCTTACACATGAAATAGACACATTTGAGTGCTTATAAATCAGATTTGCAGCATAAAATAACCATATTTAGAAGTCAGAGTGGTTTTAAATCAAAATCCATGGCTTAATTTACAATCAGGCACGTTATTTTATAGTTTTGGTTCTTCTGATATGAAACTGTCTAAAGCACTTCAGAAATATTTACAAAAATGATGGCAGTCAAACTATTAAAGACACAAATAAAGGTCAAATTTGGTTTTTAATAAATTATTTAAATTAAATATATAGTGAAACTAGATTTATTTCAGTGGTGCTTTTAACTTCACACAATATTGTTGAATTAAACAGATTTTTTATATTATATAAAAAAATTTCTTTAAAAATGATAATAAAAATAAAAACAAATAAAAATAATAAAAAATCAGATAAATTAATAAATAATATGTTAAATGAATTAATAAATCAATCAATAATTCAAATAATTGTAAAATAAATACATTAATAAATTGTCTTATTTAAATTACTTAAATAGTGAAACTGACTTTAGAATTAAGTTAAAAATAAAACTAATAAAATATTTTTTTCATTAAATCAAATATATTCTTAAAAATAATAATAAAAAACAAATAAAAATTAACAATGAAAAATTATTAAATAATATATGTAAAAAATGAATGAATAAATAAATCATCAATAATTCAAAATCATCTCTGTAAAATAAATAAATAAATAAAAATAAAATAATATATGTAAAATATATTTAATTGGTAACACTTTATAATAAGTTTTTATTTGTTAACATTGATTAACTACATACGTTTTTTTATTTTTATTAAATAATGTTAACAAAGATTAGTAAATACTGTAATATTGGTTAGTGCATTAATGTCAACTAATGGGACCTTAGTGTTACCATTTAATTAAATATATATAAAAACACACACATACATACATGCATACATTTTGTGTAGTGCAAATATCATGAGCTGTCTTGGATATTTATTAGACTGAAAAAAAATGAAAAAGAAATGACTTGTTTATTATTTAGTTCCATATCTCAAATATGTATTGTCTTTTAAAAGTTAAGTGCTATTAACATTCACGAATGAAAAAAGCTGAACTGGTTGAAACTGGATCAAGTGAAATGTCCTCAGTGCCCCTGAAATCACCACACTGTACGTGTGACGAACCAGAACAGACTGGTTCAGCACTGAGAAGCGGTCCAGAGAAAGTCACTTCTTGTTTTTGTTTTGATATGAAATCATTCACTGTACTGGTGCTGCTCGATAATGAATCTGTTTTTCTGACCCACTGTTCAATTCTTTAAATTCCAGAAGGGTTGAAGGAAACGTCTTTTCTTAAGTAGATCACTTTACAGCAGCTTCCTGCTGTGTTCGCAACATTTCCAGGTCAAACACATTCACAATAAAGACAGGCCGCACCGCTGTTTCGACCGAAGAGACGGGAATTTGAGCACAAACTACAGGAACAAAACAAGATATCGATGACAAACTGCTTTCCTATGTCACTGAATGATAATATATGAGTGACAAATGAACTTACAATCCACTTCATTTGACCTCAAAAACACATAAAAGCACAAACACATTCATAGGAAAGAAACATTACAAAAGAAGTCTCGGCTGTTTCCCTTAGACAACAATGAGATTAAATGCAGATCAAATGGATCTGATACAGTGTTATTTTAGGATTTATACACTCATATTTTTAATTAGCTTTGTTTTCATATTTTCAGTTTTCATTGTAATTTTAGTTCATAATAAGGAATATTTCTTTGTGCCTGTCTTTTTTTATTAGTTTTTCTTATATATATATTTCTATTTTTAGTAATGTTTGTAATCCTTCAACTTCAACTTATTTCAATTAGTTGGCAAGTTTTTCATATAATATTTCTATTTTATTTCAGCTCTGTTTCAATTTAAAAATGTTATTTGTAGTTAACCATAACAACACTGTTCTGAGAAAAATAACCCTGTAATCTCATGTCGTCTTCAGAGTTTCAGAAGGGATCTCAACAGTGTCTCAAATGTGCTCAGACTTACAATCAAACAGGCAACTCTATATGAACTCACATTTCTGTCATGACAACTCAAGTGTTTGGCATGGTAATGGATATGACAATGTTGATATATTTGGTCTTGGCGGAATAGATCTGCTACGCTGCTGCTGTCATTGCTGCTGCTGTTATTGTTGCTGTTGGTTGCTGCTGCTGCTATTGCTGCTGCTTTTGGTTGCTGCTGCTGTTACTGCTGTTGTTGCTGCTGCTGCTGTTACTATTGCTGCTGCTTTTTGGTTGCTGCTGCTGTTATTGCTGCTGTTATTATTGCTGCTGCTGCTGCTGCTGTTGGTTGCTGCTGCTGTTATTGCTGCTTCTGTTATTGCTGCTGCTGCTACTATTGGTTGCTGCTGCTGTTATTGCTGCTGTTGGTTGCTGCTTCTGTTATTGCTGCTGCTGCTGCTGCTATTGGTTGCTGCTGCTGCTGTTATTACTGCTGCTGTTATTGCTGCTGCTGTTACTGTTGGTTGCTGCTGCTGCTGTTGTTTGCTGCTGCTGTTGTTTGCTGCTGCTGCTGCTGCTATTGGTTGCTGCTGCTGCTACTGCTGGTTGCTGCTGCTGCTATTGCTGCAGCTGTTGGTTGCTGCTGCTGCAGAGCAAGTATGGGACTTTCTACTGCCAATACATACAAGCTGCAGTGAGCAAGCTGTACTATAATGCATACATGAATTACCCATCGCAGATCTATCCAGGTGGAGCTGAGGAAGGTGGAGGGTTTCTGAAAGTGCGTTGCAACTGCTACAGCAAATGCTGACCAAGTATTTGAAGGTTGAGCAGCAAGCTCATTGGCTACTGATATAGCAGGAACCAATCAAATGTGAACTATAGAGAATGATGTGATTGCAAGCAGATTGAGTTAAGGATCAGCCTGCACCATCTAGAGTTTCATAACAGAACTTTATATGTTTCAGATTCTCACAAGCCTAATAATAAGAGCTATGCATGCACATTTATATTATAGCTCTATGTCAACAATTTGTGTCTATTTTAAATATTTTAAGAGAAAGGTATGAGACAAAGTTGATATGCAGGTGAAACATAACTGAAAACTCAATTAAATTTAATGCACAGTTAAAGTCACCATGAAATCAAATCCGACAATTCATTTTTTATGGAATTAATGTGCATTTTGTATAGTATTTATTTTATATTATTTTTTTTAATTAATGTGCCTCGCAATCTTAAATCAAAATAACTCCCCCTCCCACTTGCAGTGACATCTCTTATCTCTGATGACGTATTTACTGGCGCGAGGGCAGGGCAACCTGTCACTCACATGAGATCCACCAGTTGCAAACCACAACCAATCAATTCCCCATGGACAAAATCAAGCCCCGTCCTACATTTGTTTGTTTGAGAAGCCATTGCACTTGGATATATGTCACAATAGGGAAGAAAAGACTATCGCAACTTCCGTTTCATGCATTTAAAGAGAGACGTCTGAACAATAAAATATCCCATAAAACATGATTCTAGGCTACATGCACGGCTCTTATGAAACACTTCCTGTATCAGTATCCAGGCATTTTGCATACAGCAGAAACACTTTACCGTACACCCGACTCCCTCCATACTTCACTAGAAGTGTTGAAAGACTGTTTACACGGGGGCCAACTGGAGCACAGCAGAGCTGGACAGCACAATGCACACAATATCCTGGAATAAAATAACAAAATAACACAATAACAAAACCAAGCGATAATCAGCAGGGAACTTTGACTCCCAGACTAGCTGATTAAATTCCTCTGCTGTGACTCTATTGTACCATCTTGTTGAACTTCCGCAGCAGTGCTGTTAAAGTAATGAGCATTGTACTCACTTAAAAAGGTCCACGAAGGTCTAAGCATCCAAACAGGGTAGAGGCATCAACACAGGATACTTTGCCCTGGGCCGTTTCTAGTGGATATTCATTTTTTGGGGGGGCTTTGATGTGGTCCCGCAGCCAAAATAGAGGGTGACTTGGCTGTCAAACGACACAATTGTTGGGCATTTAGCTGACATTTTGATCCATGCTTGAGTTTTGGAAAATGTCTGGGAATAGTTATGATTGTTCAGAGCCATCAGTTGGCATTAATGATCAGTGGCTCTGTTCCAGAACATTGTGCACTGACTACATACTCTAGGCCATATTTTATGGCATATGTGGCATGACACAGCTATTTCAAAATGTTTGCAGCATAATTATGCTATGTTTTGTTTACTGCCAACTTTAACAGAACATTGCAGACTAATATGTGAAAATATAAGTCCTTAATTTTAGGTAGTCCTACAACATAAGTCTAATTAATAATAACACAAACACATTACAACAGAAAAACAAAAATCGAAAGCAAGAAATTATATATATATATATATATATACATATACATACACTCACGGGCCACTTTATACACCTGTTCAACTGCCAACTGCTCGTTAATGCAAATATCTAATCAGCCAATCATATGATGCCAGCAACTTAATGCATTTAGGCTTGTAGACATGGTCAAGACGATCTGCTGAAGTTCAAACTGAGCATCAGAGTGGGGAAGAAAGGTGATCCTTTATAGCAGGGGCATCACTAGGCCCATTTAGGAGGGTTTTAGCCCCCCTAAATTTCCACCTAGACCCCCTTAAAATTTGCAATTAACTCAGGAATCTGCACTAATTCGTGATCATATTCATTTTATAATAAATCCAAAAGCAAAACACATGAAAAGAACTATAAAACGAGTGGAAATGGCAAATTAGCTAATGAGTGGTCCTCTGCTGCCATCTACTGGTTATAGTGGTCATTTCATATCATTGTCACGTTAAAAGTGTTTGTTTTCCACTAGGTTACAGAAATCCTCCACTAAAGCATGGCACATTTTCCATGTTATCTCCATGAATGAAAATGATAAATGTAGATCTTATTTAAAGTTAATTTTACTGCACAAATGTAGAGTAAAAAAAATGTTTAAAACATTACATGGGTTAAAAAAATAAATAAATAAAAGTATTTACCCACATATGGCCAATCTAGAAATTTACAGTAATATAAAGTTTGTCTTTAAAGAATATTAATGAATATTAGCTGGTTATTAAAAATGATTAGAAATTAAATCAATAGGCCTATTCTGGGAATTGACTTGATAGTGTATAATCTACTGTATTGTTCATGCCTACCTTAGTATACAAACAATATATTTAACAAATTTTTTAAGTCCCTCATTAGGGGCTGAGCCCCCCCTAATACTGAAATCCTAGAATCACCCATGACTTATAGCAGACAAAACAAATCTCAAAATGCTTTACAAGCACAGTGAAAACATCCATAGAAAATGGAAAAGTATGAGAAGTGTTAATAAATATATTAATATTCATTCAATATCAAAAGGTTTTGATAAAAATGTTCTAAATCTAAATTCTAAGTCTAAAACCTATTTAAAAAAAATACTATTTTACTTTAGCCTAATATTGCATCATTAGCTTATTGAATCCAATGTTGCAAAGTCACTTTGGATAAAATCATCTTATAAAAGCTTTTAAAATGCCTAAATGTAAATGCATAGCATTTCAGATGCTGCCTTATAGCTGCTTATTTGGACAGACAGAGAGTTTGCTGGTTTTGGAACAGAGCCAGAGTCGGGCCGTGTGGCACAACCTCACGTCCTATATCCTCTGGCAGCCGTCTTACATCCGTCTTCATGAGTGTTTTAAAGGATTTCTACCAAATTTAGTACTCCGATTAAAACAGTAGCTCCAAAAATAGTACCTTGGCGCCTTCTGAATGTCTCCAGAAGGGCGCCTCCTCGTCCACAGGTGGCAAGGGTGCGCTGGTTCTGCACGTCCACGCCAGTGCGCCTTGTGGTGGGTTCACTGCAGAAAGATGGCTGAGGGAGATGAAAGGCCTCTGTATAGACTAAATGACCCATGCAGCAATGCTGTCGCGTTGCAACCAATGACTTATAAAAAGTAAACGAGTCAGTCTGACCTCTATTGTGATTTCTGAGTGGTTATACAATTGATATTGTACTGTTCACCCCGAATTCAGCAAAAAGGAGCCAAAAAGATAAAATGTCAGCCAAGACTATAATAAAACCAGACTATGTCCAGACACTGAGTCAAGATTTGATGACAATCAGGCAAAACAGACCAAATTGCAACTGGATTTTTCTTCTGTCCATTCTTAATTATTTAATAATAAAACAAACATTTTATTCAGCAAGGATGTATTAAAGTGCACAAAAATTCAAATTAATGCTTTGAGTTATTTTTTTTATTATTACAGAATCCTTAAAAAATGTATCTCAATTTCCACAGAAATATAAAGCAGCACAGCAAGTCAGCATATTAGAATGATTTCTGAAGGATCATGTGACACTGAAGACTGGAGTAATGATGCTGAAAATTCAGCTTTGATCACAGGAATAAATTACATTTTAAAATATATGAACATAGAAAGCAGTTATTTTAAATTGTAATAATATTTCACAATATTAGGGTTTTTACTGTATTTTTCATCAAATAAATGCAGCCTTAGTGAGCAGAAGAGATTTCTTTAAAAAAAAAAAAAAAAAATCTTAATGACCCCAAAGTTTTAGTGTATTTGTGTAATGAAAAAGTAGTGTGTGTGTGTATATAAATATATTATATATATATATATATATATATATATATGTATATAGCAAAACTATATATATATATATATATAGTTTTGCAAAAATACATATATGGCTTATTGATTATTGATTTAATATTTATGAACTGATTAACTAGAATTTCTGCAAACACCATTTATTACTGACAAAAAGTTGCAATTTTAGTTAATGATGACCACAAGGCGACTTTTACTGCAAAACATTTTTATTTCAACTGACCGCAGTGTTTTACAGAAGAGCATTTGTACATAAATAGAGGTGCTAGAAAGCACAGCTGTTTGCTCATACAAAATTAAAAAAAGAACATATCATACACTATCTACACACGCCACTTCCTGCAGAGCGGCGCTTAAGAGGGATTGTCAGAAATCCATTCGGACACATTAAAGTTTGAGAGGAGTTGCATTTTTGCATGCAGTCACTGAGGTACAGACACGTGACTGGCTTTCATAGAAGAAACCGTGTTGAATGTCTGTAACGGATGTGTCCATATCATGTCCCTCTCTGTGTTGCAACATTCTCCATCTCAAGGCCTGAAATCTTACCGTCTGTTCATGGCACATCTTCAATTCAAAATAAGACTTTTTTCACACACATATGACTTACGGATAGCAACTGATCAATCAGCAGCTATGAATTTGATTGGGTCATGAGGACACCCACCCAGTCCAGCTGCTAAACTAGTACTACGACCCTCAAAAATGTGCAAAACAACAAAAAGCAAAGCTTTTTTTTCCTATGTAAAAAAAAAAAAAAAAAGATAAGAGAGACATGCAGATTTATTGTTCCCATAATCTTAAAGGCAGCTATAAAAGTATTTCAGCACAGTTCTGCTCAGTCAAACTTTATCAAAACATTAGAATCAATCAAACCTTCTTGCAAATGGAAAATACTCCATCACAAATCGGATTCAATACACTCAAACACACCTACATACAAGCAGACAGCAACACGGACAGCACACTTCTACTACAGCTTCACTCGTAAACACAGACACCTAAAGCTTGTGTTTCAAAAACCCATCATGCTAATCATGTTCAAATATGCCATGACTTTAGCCAATTATCTTTCTTCTCTCTTTCTTCTTTTTTTTTTAAATTAGCATGTGAAATAGTATGCAGTATGTAATAATTTTCAAATGTAGTCGCGTGACCTCAAGTTTAATTCAGTCCCGTCTTTAAAAAATATTGTTGTTTTGCTTTTGTAATGCAATTTTGTGGTTATCTTATAGTATCCTGTGCATACAGAAAATTTTCATACTATGCACACTATACATAACACTGTAAAAATGATTTTCCTGTCCTGTCCTGTTGTCCAAAAAAAACAAAACTAACTCAAATTAACTCATGAAGCAAAATGACACAAGATATTAAGTCTTGTTTTCTGAAAAACTTGCTTAGAACAAATATCTGCCAATAGGGGTAAAAAAAAATTACTCTTTTCCGACTCACAGAATCCCTCATAAATTATGAATCAACACAACAGACCTGCATAATTCTGCAGATCAGAGCTACAATCGGTTGTTCCCTCGTTTCACACTCATTCACAGTACACTGTCGCCCTCTGCAGTGCTGCTCTGGTACTGAAAGTCAACTCTTAGTTGCATAAGATTGGAAATAAATAAATAGCCATTACATCCACCACCCTCATCAATACCTTAAAATCATTAATAACATCTGAAAGTCTTTCATAGTAACAACAAAAGGGAAATCAGCCTTTTCAGGAGTAGTTCAGACTTAAATCAGCTTCATGAATTAGTGCTGAGAAATCTAACAAGCAAAAACATAATATAAAAAGTCATAAACAGTTGTTTAAAAAAATCATATTCAATTTAAAAAGTACTAAAGCTGAAGAGATAAGAAATACTTTGGCTTAAATAAACATTGTCAATGACAACAGAAGAATAGAGCAAAAGGAATCATTTCCCATGATCCTGTGTGTTTCAGTGACTTCGACATCACTTGTTTCATACAATACAGTGTTTTAAACTGACAATAAGACATCATTCGCTTTAACACAACTGTTAATAAACAAAACAAAAAAAAGGAACTGAAAGACAAAACATCTGTTCTGAGTTTTAGAAATGGCTCACATATGCTATGAAAAATGTAAATAATACTTCAAAATAATTAAATCATTTGCAAACTGAATGCAGTTGAGTTTGTTCTTGTTTGTTTGAAAAATGATAACATCATCTATGAAGCCTGTATAGGACTATATATAATGCATTTTAAAGGTATTTTAATGCATAAAGTTTTTCATAATACCTTAAAAATGCAACTATAATCAGTCATAAATAATTGTACCTACAATTATAATTTACTTTCCTATCCATGTTTACAGTTTTAACAGCGGCATAACATTTCATATAATACATTAAATTCTTGTTTTTAATGCATTATACTCTTTATACTGTTTGTTCTAGGTGGTTGTTAGGCGGTTATAAAATTAAAGCATAATAAACTCGCTTTATTATGAAGCTTTATAATAATAATTCGGTGCTATGGATTTTTTTAACCTGTTTATCTGTATATTAAGTAAAAAGCGTTCTCATTCAAACCCGTTATTTAACACAAGTTCACTCATTCAAGTCCCTCACCATAGTTATTAAAGGGTTAGTGCACCCAAAAATGATAATTATCCCATGATTTACTCACCCTCAAGCCACCCTAGGTGTATATGACTATCTCCTTTCAGATCAACACAATCGGAGTTATTTAAAAAAAAAAAAAAATCCTGGTTCTTCCAAGCTTTATAATGGTAGTGAATGGGGGCAAGGTTTTGAAGCCCAAAAAAGCACATCCATCTATCATAAAAGTAATCCACACAGCTCCAGGGGTTAATAAAGGCCTTCTGAAGCGAAGTGAATATCCATATTTACAACTTTATTAACTAAGTAACCAGCTTCCGACAAACATCCATACACAAGTCGACTTAAGGCCCCGATATACTTTAAACGAAATTGAAGAACGAACTGATGTGAAGTCATTTCGAAAAAAGGCCGAAATGAAGTTCGTTTGGAGTTTGTTTTGGAAGTTCAAAACAGCTTGCACTACCATTGGTCTATGGCCATTACGTAAGGCAGGTGTGCGCTGAGGCTCTGCCTTCTTTCACTCGGAAAATCTTTTCCAGTTCATTTCTCCTCTTGAGTCCCTAAGTCAGACGTCCGCAAGTGAAAACATGAACACTGGAAGCTGCTTTATAGTAGAAAACGAAGTTGTACTTCTGATGAAATGAGAGACTGACACTGTTTTTCATGTTTAATACAGTAAAACTGCTTGATTTTAAGCAATCTATTTTATTAAGTGTTATAATATAAACGCGACGTGACTTTACTGGCGTGCCGAATTACAGAGCTTGTGCAAACAAACATATCCACGTTGCCATGATCAGATGCTTTTCTTATGCTTTATTAGAGCTGCATGGTTCTGGATAAAATGAGAATCACGATTTTTTGGTTTCAAATAGAGATCACGATTCTCCCATGATTCTGAATATACAACCAAACAAAACAACATGTAATTTACTAGATGTTCTGACAAAATATAAATTGCTGACTCTAATTGCTGGAAAATGTTTGAATTAATTATTTAAAAAATGGTTTTGAATAAATTCAATGACTCATTAATAAATACTTGTTTCGTTGCTGGATGAATCAGTGTTTTTGAACGAATCTTTTGAATGAACGATTCAATGACAAATACATTTTTTAACAGTCAGTTGTCGCCACCTAGTGGAATTAGATGTAATTGATCTGTGATAATGTGAATATTTGTAACACAGAAATAACTAATGTGTGACTCAAAACGGCTCTCTCTGGCTCTGGCAGCACGAACACAGATTTGAACGTTCCGGTATGATTTTGTCAAAGGTTTAATAGACGCGGGAGAATCGTTGTCATTAATAAAGTCGGATCGCGTGGGTGCCTGAATCGAGATCGCGATCTTTTTACGATTAATCATGCAGCTCTATGCTTTATTAAAAAATACTTGCTAGCTTCTCAGATTTTGTTGTGTATATTTTATTACTGAGAGAGAAGCACACAACATTTTTACATATTCATCTAACCGTCGCTCTTAGCAGAGTGGGCGGCGTCAAATGTTCGATTACAGTATATCGCTGCTCACTTATTTAAAACTTCGTTTTACAGTGGAAGCGTAAACTCTGACATGACGTATGACGTAGTATAGGTGAGAGAAGACACCTCTCTTGGTTTAAACAAATAGGGCTGAGCAACAAACTCAAGCTCCTCTTCTCTTATATCGAAATCCTCCGACATTTCTCTTTAAAAATTCTCGTTTTAGACTTCTAATTCGTGACTGGTGTTTTGTTTTGCTATATCCTTTGCGTTTCCGTGTTCGTCAATACATCATGCGTCGGGTCAGAGGTCACTCTTCTGCCGTAAGTCGACTTGCGTATGGATGTTTGCTGGAAGCTAGTTATTATAGATTATAAATTTGTAAATATGGATATTTTTCTTACAAAAACGCATCGCTTCTCTTCAGAAGGCCTTTATTAACCCCCTGGAGCCGTGTGGATTACTTTTATGATGGATGGATGCACTTTTTGGGCTTCAAAATCTCAAGCACCATTCACTACCATTACAAATTTGGAAGAGCCAGGATAGTTTTTAGTATAGCTCTGATTGTTGTCTGAGAGAAGATTGTCATATACACCTTGGAAGGCTTAAGGGTGAGTAAAACATTTTGGGGTGAACTACCCCTTTAAGAGCAATTAAAAATACTGTTTCTTGCCTTGGTAACTGATTATTCTGTATACTATAAGTCTTTATGAATACCTTTATGATGCATTACATATAAAGCTTCATAGAAAGTGCTACCAAATAAATTATCAAAAAAATAAAAATGCAATTATTTGCAAAACTTTACATTCAAAACAAATGGAATAGTCTTCAACTATAAGGTTAATTATTTGCATTAAGACATCAAAATTCATGGTGTTCATAAAAAGGAAACGCACAGGGAAACAAAAAACGATGTTTTATCAGTAATAAAGCCAGTGGCAGCAGTGAGGTATCATAAAACACACCGCTGTCGTCACATTCCACACCGGTCGCAAAACACTCTCCGTTTAACATTTTAACACCACGACGCTCGCTCCTGTTCCTTACACAACTCTAGTTTATACTGTTTTGGTGAAGTCCATGAGGAAACTTATGGAAGGCAAATTATCAACAGTGCAATTTCACACGTCTGTTGGCAAAGACCCACGAGCGACCGTTTTCATTATGGCATCAGTGTGCACTTCCACGCAAAAGCTTTCAAGTACAATACATTAGTCCGAGTATCCTAAAAATCACAATATTCAGATTAAACCTGTGATGCCAATGCAAAGGAGAAAATCACCTCTTGATTTACTCACAGTCGTACGCCAGCCTCTCAAACTGTGTAGAACGAGTCCAGGACGAAGGTGTCTGTCTTGTCTTTTAAGGCCTGAGGTTTAAGTCCCCATATTCGAGCAGGGAGAGTATTGCCACAGTAATGCTGGATAAAATGGGTTATACATAAAGACATAGATTACTATGAAATAACATTTGTACAAGGACAAGCTCAGATTCGGATGTGGATAGGGCATGGAATCCATGATATAATCACAGGTGATGGATTACATCATAACACAGAACAAAAAGTTGTAGACCATAGTGACTTTTTGAATACTTGTCATCTTTGCTATAAAACTGACATTTGATTAAATACCTGGGTTTAATCCAATTCCAATGTATACAATTTAAAAGATAATTGCGACTTTTTATCTCAAAATTCTGACTTTTTTCTCAGAATTCTGACTATATATATAATATATATATATATAGCAAGTTATATATATATAACTTGCAAAATATATATATATATAACTTGCAATTCTGACTTTATAACTCGCAATACTGAGTTTACATCCCACAGTTCTGAGAAAAAAGCCAGAATTACGAAATGTAAACTCGCAATTGAGAGAAAAAAGTCAGAATTGTGAGATAAAAAGTCGGAATTACCTTTTTTTTTTTTTTTAATTCAGTGGCGGAAACAAGCTTCCATAAATACCAGATAGAGCTGCACGATTCTGGATAAATTGAGAGTCAAACAGAGTTGCAAACAGAGATCACGATTCTCCCACGATTCTGAACAGACAACTAAGTAAAATAACATGCAACTTACTAGAGGATCTGACAAAATGTTAATTACTGCAGTCAATTTAATATGCTTAGTTAATCTGAATGAATTATTTAAAAAAAAAAAAATGTATGAATGAATGATTCAATGACTCACTCATAAATACTTCACTTGTATGACTGTCCAAAATCGCCCCCATACCCTTAAATAGGGCACTATTTGAGGGAAAACAGCCATTTGTAGTGGTGTCCGAAACCATAGTGGACATTATCGAGTGCACCCATTCAATCCCAAAATGCACCACAATAACGAGTGTACAACCGATGTACACTCAACGGCTAGAGAACACCCATAACGCACTGTAAGGGTCATGCCGAATGAATTCTTGTGTCTCGCCAGAAGATGGCACCCGCAGCTGAATAATCCATTTTCCAAACCGCTGGTCCAATGTGGCTACAGCGTAATATCATACAGGTATAAATTCCTTTTTAATTGATTATTAAATAGTTTAGTTAAGGTTTATACATGCTAGTCTCCATGACAGAGGTAAAGATAAACCTTTTCATGACTACTGGAGCTGCCAGTTTGCCAATTTTCAAGTGATTATTACACAGCAAGCACAAACTATGCAAAGCAGTATTCTGCTTTTCACACACTCATTTTTATTCATTCCTTCAAATGAACTATATTAGTGGAGTAATGTAGGGAATAGTGAATGACAGTACAGGGCAATTTCAAACACAGCTTTTGATTACTGGTTGAATCAGCGTTTTTGCACGAATCTCTTGAATGAATGATTCAACGACAATAAATTTTTAACAGTCACTTGTCGCCATCTGGTGGCTTAACGGTGTAATGATACAATCGTTATTTGAAGCCTCAAGTTACTTTCAAAAGGTGATTTGCTCTATTGTGATCGCTTCCATAGACATCAGTGTTTATATCCGAACTATAAACTTTTATACGGCGCCCCGCATATGACATGCAGGAAAAAAAATAGTAGGCTAAATCGTGCGCATGCTTTACTAAGTCGTTCCCTTGATTTATAAATCATGCGTACGATTTAGTAAATCAAGGGAACGAATTAGTAAACTGTGCGTACGATTTACTTTTTTTTTCCTGCATGTTATGTGCAGGGCTCCGTACTTTTATCCCAATACTTCTGTGATAATATGAATATTTGTAACACAGAAATAATGATACTGTGTGGTTGAAAAGACTGTTTGTGAAGCTGTTTCATACTTGTACATGACAACTGCTCTCTCTAGATCAGCGGCAGCGCAACAGAGATGTGAATGTTCCGCTGTGATTTTGTCAAAGGTTTAATTGACACAGACCAGTCATTGCCATTTAAGAATGAGATCGCGTGGTTGGTGTTTGAATCAAGATCGCAATCTTTTAACGATTAATCGTGCAGCTCTAATACCAGAGTTAAAATTTACACTGATGATCCATTGTGTTTCCATATTATATAAATAAGGCATATTTCCATTATGGATACATTTACAGTATATAGGTTACAAGAGACCACATCACACCTAAACCTCCTTGAATTAAGGTCCATATTGCATAACCTTCTACAGACAGTTTTCAAAATGCAGAAAGTGCAAAGTGGAAGCCATTTCTTACGGAGACGAAAACTGGATGTGGTAATACTGCTGGCCCAGAGTGAAGATCCATAATCACACAAACAGGAATGTTTCAGGCCGTTCAGCTGAGCAGAATTAGAAAATGTTTAGTGGTGTTTTCCCACACTGATTGAGGATACATAGACAGAGGATGCTTTTGATGCATCCATCTTGGCTTTATGGTCCAGCTACAGCTCCAACACCACTCAGTTTACATAAAGCTGAAGCGATCCATGTGCAAAAACAAAACAAATGTTTAGCAAAGATGAACAGACACCCCAGGATTCATCTCAATCCTCCATCGAGGCAGTTGGCACGTTGATTGAGTTTCAGTCATTGGCCTATAATGCTGTTTTTGCTTCTTGAAATGTTCAGTTCTCTACAGGGCTTCATATAGTGGTCCATTGGCCATTAGTGACTCCTAAAGCTCATTTCTTTGCACCACAGGCCAAATCTCTGTGGTTTATCCCCACTCACCTCGACCCCGGATCTTCTGCCGGCTGGTTGGCTGTTGGGTGTGTCAGTCAGTGATGCTTTCCATCCGTTTAAAGAGTGGCCAAGATTCGTGAGAATGAAATGATGACAGTAAAAGCGGTCTGGCCCACCCCGAACACCAGAGCTTCAAGAGGAGCCATGTCCTTCCCTGCCACACGGTACACACCCGCCACTGCCGCGCCTGACACAGGACAAACGACAAGACAAATTGGTAGTTGTGTAGACTGTCAATGAAGGGACCGAAATCTCTCAGATTTCATTTAAAATATCTTCTTTTGTGAACAATATGTGGGTTTGGAACAATATGAGAGTGAGTAAATGATGACAAGTTTTTCATTTTTGAGTGAATTAACTCTTTAATGTATACATTATGCATATGAATATTAAAGGAGTCATGAACTGCATTGTTTTATAATGTTTCCTGGGGTGCACTTACAATGTTAGTATGATTTTTGACATCAAAAATTGTCATAATTTAGAAATAAAAGGCTGATTTTTACCCTGATTTTAGTCCTCTAATTTGAACGCTTTTTAAGGGGTGTGTCTGCTGTGAGACTTCTGTGTAAACGCCCACTGCTGTGATTGGCTAACATCTTTGCATATGAAATAGCTAAGCATTACATGTGGAACTCTCTCAACAATTTTTAGCACATTACAGTTCTCAAGGTTAACTAATCGTGAGGAGTGTTGATTATAGCAATTACATTTTGATCTATGGCATTATATTTAAATCGTGGCATAAAAGGTTGCAGTGATGAACATTGTAGCCAATCATAGACATGTTGTCAAGTGCATGAATGCAGTGATTTTGTCATTGCAACTCAATTTCTGCACACTAATGAATCACTTGCGCTGTTTGATTGACAGCTCCAGCGAATGTAAAGGGAGCGTTCTTTGATCGCTTTCTATATATCATTTAATCACAGTTTATATAATAACAGATTATTTTCATCCTACTAAGCGAAACAACGTGAAGTTGACTGTTTAGTCACTGGTTTGATTCACTGACACATAGACAAAGAACATCTGACTGTACATAGAATTAACACAGTTACTTACATGTTTCGCATTACTGTCGATTCCGTAAAAGTCTGTTTGCAAAGTCTGCAACTGATTTACCAAAGAATCCACAGTGAAATGTACCGAATACAAATAAATAATGCTCAACTGAGACATTCACATTGTTGAAAATAAATAATCATATTCCTAGCATTAGGATCATTTGAAAGGTAATGTTGTTTTAGTCCTGTATCGCTCTTCTCTCCTCGTCATCTCACTAACGCGAACAGTGGGTGGGGCTAACGTTGCAATGATGAAGTAGGCATTGATTTTCTTCTACAGAGGCAGTTTTTATACATTTATACATGGGCTTGGTTACAATAAAAGCTGTTTTTGGACTAACAAGGAAGTTTTCAGTTCTGAAACTTACAGGATATTCTTATAGTATGATGACCTCTTATATATCTAAAGCTCAAGGAAAATTTGATTTCTCAGTTCATGACCTCTTTAATGTACAGTATGTCACTGTGAGTGGATCTGTCACACACAGCGATATACATTAACATTCATATACATACTGTAAACATTAAAGGGTTAACTCACCCAAAAATGAAAAAATTGTCATCATTTACTCTCTCTCTCTCACACACACACACACACACACACACACATATTAACTGACTAAATGTTTCTGTCTCTCTCGGTCAGATCCATATTAATATTAAAGCAGACCTCTGGGAACAGGCACTTCGGCTTAGGGTTATTTTTGAATCAAACTCCATTTGTGTCTGACTGGAGAACAGCTAACAGCTAGTTCATTGACACTCTGCCCAACTATACAATGTCCTTAAAATATATTCCATACTAATGCATTTTTTCAGTCACAGATACTCTCTAAAAACCACAAAGAACACCTTAGCAACTGCATAGCAAAACCCCAGCAACCTCCCAGAACCCACTAGCATCATGGCGGTGAATTTTGCATGAGAAACTGTAAAAGTTGGATCATAAACATTTCCCAGTCTCACAGTGACTTGATTACAACAGCAAAATTGTGCATTAATGAACCATGCACAAAAAGACCATGGACATTTATTAATTTTGATTTCATGTTGTGTTTGAGAACATGCACATTTAATGTGCTAATTTTGGCCACAAAGGCCGATAAGAAAAGCAGAAGTGTGCGAGTACTGACTGGTGATGACCCCTCCTGTGAGAGAGGCCAGGAAGCCCACGCTGATGAGCACCAGTGTGATGAGCCGTCCTCTCTTATGACGCTGCAGTGTCACACACATCAGCAGACCCACGGCACTGTGAACGAACAGAGACGAGAATAGACACCACAGGAACACCCAGTACCACATTTCTGCAGAGACAAAACACACAATGACAGAGAGAGAGAGAGAACAAACTGGTTAGAAAGTTAGCTGGTTTCAAAAAAATGCAAGTGAGCAGTGGAGCATTTCAAGTGAGCAGCATTTCATTCAGGAAGCATATGCATGAATATGTCAGTTGCATGGCAATCCAGTTTTTTTGTAAAAATGTTTAACTTTTGGCTGTTAATTCCAAGAATGAGTCAAGAAAAAGATAAAAACAGTTGATTCCTGATGCATACTATGCATAAACATACAGCATATTGCAAAAGTAGTATAGTAGAATATATTAAATAATGCATAATTGTGATTTTCTGCGTTCCATTCAAATCAACTAATAACAAAATAATACATCTTGTTACATCTTCTTAAAAAAAAAAGTTCTGCTTCTTGAGTGAAGAGGAACTGCAATGTGAGAAACCTCTGTTAAAGGGATAGTTCACCCAAAAATGAAAATTCTGTCATCAATTACTCACCCTCACGTTGTTCCAAACCTGTATGAATTTCTTTGTTCTGCTGAACACAGAATAAGATATTTTGAAGAAAGTTTGTAACCAGGCCGCTTTGGGAAACCATTGACTTCCATAGTAGGAAAAAAAAAAAATACTATGGAAGTCAGTGGTGCCCCGGAACCGTTCAGTTTCCCCACATTCTTCAAAATATCTTCCTTTGTGTTCAACAGAACAAAGATATTTATACAGGTTTGGAACAACCTGAGAGTGAGTAAATGATGACAGAATTTTCATTTTTGGGTGAACTATCCCTTTAAAGGAACACTAACAAACTAGAGTTCTGCAACACTTTATGTCTATTTTTTAAAGTTAAGATATTGCAACAGTTTTTGTTATGAGCTCACATTAATCTGTCATTTATTTGAATTACTTTTAAAATACATTTTTAATGTGATTTTATTGTTTCACCCTCATCCCAGACCCAGACGTTCAAGTTGTGACATTATTTTCACCACAACCACTAATATAATCTAGGACTATAAAGGTAGTGTACTTGGTTACCAAGGAGAAGAGCAGGAGATGAAGACAAACCCTACTGTTCAGAAGGTTAAGTGCTGTTCTTTCGAACTTTCTGTTTATCAAACAATCATGAAAAAATTGCACCACAGTTTCCACAAAAATATGAAGCAGCACAACTGTTTTCAACATTGATAATAATCAGAAATGTTTCATGAGCAGAAAATCAGCATATTAGAATGATTTCTGAAGGATCATGTGACACTGAAGACTGGAGTAATGATGCTGAAAATTCAGCTTTGATCACAGGAATAAATTACATTTTACTATATATTCAAATAGTAAATGGTTATTTTAAATGGGAAAAATATTTCATAATATTACTGTTTTTACTGTATTTTTGATCAATTAAATGCAGCCTTGGTGAGCAGAAGAAACAAGAAACCATTAAAAAATCTTACTGGCCCCAAATTTTTTGAAAGGTAGTGCAATGAGGTAAATATCACCTGTGATTTCATCTGTGTCATTTCAAATCAAGCTGTAATTTTGTCAAATAATGCAAGCAGCATGAAAATATAATTAATTGTATGTGTGTGTGTTTAGGAATGCTTGAAATGAAATTTGCCATAGCAAGACAAATGAGTCAGTCCAAAATGTTTAAAATGCAATTTCCACCACATTTAATATTATTAAACACAATTTCAGATGTGGTGCACATGACAGTTGGTGAAAAAAAAAAAAAAAAATTCAGGGAAACACATCGTAACAGAGCAGAACACGTTGTACTTATAACAGTGCACCTCAATAAATACTCTCCCACTATCACCAACCTGGCTTTCTCATAAACTGTCTGGTCCACTTTCACATACTCTCTCTCTTTAACACTCCATATACGTCTCTCAGTCCTCTATTGGCTTGGAGACTGTTATTATTTAAGTGCCTTGTCCACACACATCAGAGGAGAGTAAATGGACAGTCTGGCTCCACTGAAAGACAATCAGTCGGCTCTGGATCGTTCCAGAAGATTCCAGGACATGGATGAGCATCTTTGCTCAACACAAAAATGATTATCAAACTGCTGTTGTCATGAACTCTGGGAAATGCAGCTCCAAATAAATGAAAAATGCTTGAGAAACCACACGCTCAGGCAGAAATACTGCTGACAGCCGTAATTTAACATGTCAAAGCGAACGCGTCAAATAACGAACTGCATAGTTGCACATGCAACGCTGTATAGTGCTGATTATAGCGTTTGTCCACTGAAGCATGAAGAGACGTTACGCCATTAGCACCCTGTGTTCACTGAACACAGAAATTAATTTTCAGCAGCAGTCTTCAGAGTCACATGATCCTTCAGAAATCATTCTAATATGCTGATTTGCTGCTCAAGAAACATTTCTTATTATTATCAATGTGAATAAAAAACATTTTTGCTACTTTATATTTTTGTGGAAACTGTGATACACTAACGTTCAATAGTTTGGAGTACTTTTCTGAAAGAAATTAATACTTTCATTCAACAAGGATACATTAAATTGATCAAAAGTGACAGCAAAGACTTTTTATAATGTTACAAAAGATTTCTATTTCAAATTAATGTTGTTCTCTCGAACTCTGTTCATCAAACAATATTTCATGGATTTAACGCTTTTGTGAACAAAAAGTTCACAAGATGGCAGCGGCTGCTTTTTTGCTTCAAAAATGCTCTTCAGAAATCTACGGGTGACGTCACGGACACTACATCCATATTTTTTTACAGTCTATGTAAAAAACAAACAAGCAAGCCCAGCACAAGAGAGAGAAAGTAACACAAAAGTAAAGTAACGCATTACTTTCCACAAGAAGTAACTAAGTAATGCAATTTTACTTTTTTAGGGAGTAACACAATATTGTAACTCATTACTTTTAAGTAACTTTCCCCAACACTGTTTATAATAAGAAATTGTTTCTTGAGCACCTCAAGCATATTCTCAGCGTATTAGAATTATATATATACACACACACACACACACAAACACACATATATATGGTCTGTTTGAATACTCGATTCTGATTGGCTGGAAGGTGTGCAAAATAACCGATTAATGCGCAGGTAGTTCCAAGTCAGTTTAATCACCGTTCTATATTAATGTGCTGCTTTTATTGAAGCGCACACACAGACACACACACACACACACACACACACACACACAGAGAGATCAGAGACTGCGCTGCACATACACAGAGACATCCAGGAGCACAGAAACTTGTTGTCAACGTTTCCCTGACTTTTATTAATAAGTTAACTACTGAATCGCTACATTATATTACTCAGCAAGGACATTGTAACATGTTTTTCAAGAAATTAACTCACAGCTTCATTGCTAGTATAGAGACGCTGCACAGACGCAGGTTATTCACACACACATCTCTCACTGTCTCTCTCTCTCTCTCTCTCCTCTCTCTCTTGCGATAGGCTTATTTATTCAAATAAATGTTATAATTCATTTAAATTCAACCGCACTACTTTATCTCTGTGTCTGATTTAAAGCAGACAGAATGCTAGATATAAGGAGTGGTAGCTGACGAAAATAGCCATCATTTTAACCCTTCCAGTAAAATGTAGCGCTGAAAACATCAGTAACAGCTTTAACTTGTAAATGCTGGTAAATAACCATGGTATAAATGGGATAATCCATGGCTAGCTGTGCATTAAACGATTTGAATGCACTCCGCTTTGCGTCGGGTGGTTCGTTGCCTCCACATCATGCGTTAAAATGTTTAATGCACATCTAGCCGTGGATTATCCCTTAAGTGCACACACACACACACATATATATATATATATATATATATATATATATATATATATATATATATATATATATATATTCACTGTGGATGAACTTTACCAGCATTTATGTGCAATCACGCCTATGACTTTGTGTAATCCAGACTGACACACAAACACAATGTATTGATTAAGCTATAAGCTGCCGCTCACATGCTAAGTGAGACGTAACGTCCAGACAGAGAAGGCCTTTGTGCTGGAGGTCTGTAAACACTACATGCACACACACACACACACATACACACACACACACACACCTCACTATGAACGGACAAACAACAGCAACACAGACACGTCCATCTATCTGTGTTCACAGTAAACTGAGCCAGACTGGGCACAAAAGCCTCAGAGCCATGCTGTGCCAGGAACACTGCTGCAGTCCTGAGGTGAGGTGGCACTGCACAACAAAAAGCACAGATAACACACAAATACTGGACAAGAGACAATGAGATGCAGGGAAACAGACACTTTAGCACAAATCTACTAGAAGAGAGAGAGAGTGAGAAAGACTTAATCATATGGAAGGACCAAAACTGATGACACTAATGAAAAGCATACCTTCAGTGTACTACTGACCCACATTGCCATTTACTATAGAGAGACACTCAGTCATTATTTCAACACTCACACAGACTTGTGTTTTTACCTACAAAAGCATGTAAACTATTAAACCACGAAGAACCAAACAAAAGTTAACACCGAACAGAAAGTGTGACAGGTTATGGTAGGTTACTCTAATAAATACAACAACATAGATAATCAGGATATATTTTGGAAGGTCAAATTGTCGCAAAAGAAAAAGGGGGAGGGGTCAATGTAAAGCATTCAACTTGTGAAAGGCCTCTTTAAACACCCTGGGCTCTCGTCGTGTCAACAAAGCAGTTTCCGAGGTGACAAAAAGCCTCTTTTTGTCAGGCTGTCAACAGTCACAGTCAGTAACAATGTTCTTCAACATCAGCATATAATGATGGACAAACAGACAAAATTCTTATTCCAATTAAGCAAGCACACATAAACAAACACACAATAACCTAGCGCTATCTAACTCTGTGGTGAACTATGATAAACATAGCCAAATGCTAATCGAGATAATGATCACTAAACAAGAAGTAGCAAAGTTGTCACACACCTCTACTGCTAACAGGGTTAAAACTTTTTATGAAAGTGTTAAGTTTCTACTTACACACAGGAAACTCAATAGCTGCACACAGAGATAACTACAACTTCATCAGGGCTATAATGGATGTTTCTGTGTTGGTTTTGATATCACAGTACTATTATAAGCAGCGTCCGGTAGACGATAAAATGGCAAAAAAAAACAAAAAAACAAAAAAAAACACATACACTTAAAACACTTAAATTGAAAAAGGACCTTTGCAACAACCCTAGCGATCACCCACAACCCTTAATGTTATGACAGAGTTTTTCCACAGGAAACAAGTTTTCTTTAGAAATATATATATTTTTGGAACGCATTACATTAAATCACCATTAAATTGATCAAAATGACAGTAAAGACATTTATAATGTTACAAAAGATTTCTATTTCAAATAAATGCTGTTCTTTTGAACTTTCTATTCACCAAGGAAAAGTCAGTTTTCAAAAAAATATGAAGCAGCACAACTGTTTTCAACATTGATAATAATCATAAATGTTTCTTGTGCAGCAAATCAGCATATTAGAATGATTTCTGAAGGGCCATGCGACACTAAACACCAAAGAACTCACTGTTTACCCAAAGACACAAACAATTGCAAAGTAGGCAGAAGTCTGTCTCCATAAACAGCAGAAGGAAATGAAATGACTAAATAGGCTCGTTTCACTAACCAAAACAGGAAACACCATTAACTTTCCTTCCGAGTGGGAGTTTGTCATAATCTCCCAGCATTCTCTTTGAGTCTCTGTGCTTTTGCACCTGTGCTGTTCCTTCACATCATCACAAAGAGAGAACACATCTGAACACAGCTGTTTCTGTCAGCGGCGGGGGCACAGCTGATGTGCCACGTCATCCCATCATGTTCTTCAGCCAAAAATGAATATTTTGGCATTATTAACTCAGCCTTTATGTCTTTCCAAACCTGTATGCAGTTCAGGGTTGCCAGGTTTTCACAACAAAACCTGCCCAATTGCTACTCAAAACTAGCCTAAAACTAGCCCAATCGTGTTCCGGGGGGTAAAATCCGCATTTTTGGCTGGGTTCCCCTGGTAAAATTCGCATTCCAGGGGCTAAATATCACGTTATTTGGGGTTGCTTTAACCTGCGGCAACAGTGTTAAAGTAGCCCAATTCCACGGCAAAACTGTGAACTTGCACAAATAAATGTGTGGTATTTTCATGGTGGTTTTTTGGTCACTCTGCCCTGTTTTTATTTAGAAAAGAGCTACAAAAAAAATATTCTTCAAAATTTCTCTTTGAGTGACACGGAAAAACCAGCACCACACGTTGGAATGCAGTTTTGCTAATGTAAAAAATCAACTAGCAAATCTAGCGATTTTCGAACTGCTAGTCAGTCACTATATCATACTCTTTCTGTTGTCTGACAGAAAATATGTAAATGAGAACAGCTTTATTGGACATTTGGCTATTAAAATATAGTATGTGAGCATGGATTGAGAGAAAATAGATGTAAAGTGCTGACAGTTGCCACATTACGTCATCTAGCGACATTTAGCTACTTTTTGAGCTAACATTAGCTACTTTCCATTGAAAATAGTTGGCAACATGACATGAGGGTGAGTAATAAATTACTTTTTTCTTCATGAGTGAATTACTTGCTACCTCACAGTGCCGCAATTCTCTCTCAAGTTGCATCAGGTGTTGCGTCATGCCAGATGTCCACAAGATTGCAGAAATTATAATCTGGCCAAATCTCGGAAGTGAAAGGACGGGCGTGTCCTGTGCCTCATGCACCATAAAACTGGCCTACACTTGTTCCCTAGAAATGCTTCATGCTGTCTTCCAGTAACATTCATTTACCTGCAGTGGTCTGGCTTTTATATTACATCACATTGTTCACTGCACTGATTTTATGAGTCCAGTTGCTTCAGGACCCAGATTTTACATTAAGTGACCCAACAATATATCAAAACTCTAGCGCACAAAGGTAAAAAAAGATATTTTAAAAATGTACTGCATTAAGAGAAGCAAAATATATACACACACACACCTAGGTGAAAAAAAAAAAAAAAGTACATCTCTATAATGTACTTAAGGTGGTCTATTTTCACGCACTAATTTTGTACTTAATATACTAAAAAATTTTCTTTAGTACTTCTTAAGATAATCTTAAGAACATCTAAGTGTACTCAACTGTGCTATTTTGAGACACCATGAAATATGAACTAAAATGTGCTTTTAATATACTATCTCTGTATTAAAAAATGTATTTAGATACCACTTATAGTACATTTGAACCCATGGTGTACTATAAGTGGTAACTAAATATATTTTTTAAATACAGAGATAATGGTGTCTCAAAATAGCACAGTTGAGTACACTTAGATGTTCTTAAGATTGTCTTAAGAAGTACTAAAGAAGAATTTTTAGTATATTAAGTACAAAATTAGTGTGCAAAAATAGACCACTTTAAGTACATAGAAGTGTACTTTTTTTCACCTGGGTATATATATATATATATATATATATATATATATATATATATATATATATAATGTATAAGTACATTGATAACATGGGGAAAAACTGCCATGAAGATATTTTTAATTTTATCTCATAACTTGGCAGCAGGTATATTAGGCTGCTGTCACTTTAAGACCTGATGCACAGATCCATTATACTGTTACACATTTGTTTTCTTTCTCAACTGTTTTACGTTCACTTAAAACATAACTGAATGTGTTTACGTGCGTACTCGCCAAGACCGGCATTTGGACATTATTTTGTGTATATTTGACTGTTTAAGTGCAATAAGCAGCGAAAATACTGTACTGAGAGACGGCTTTATGTGCACTTTATGTGAGCACAAAATCTGCGGGAATGAGTAAAAATATGTACAATACGCACAATCCCACGCCAAAATTCAAGCCCTGTAACACCAACAATATTCATCTGGAGCAAATGAAACGAGTGAGTGAGGGGGGTTTGTGTGTCAACTCACTGTCGGAAAGATGAGAGAGCGAGAAAGCGCAGCTGGTATGGTGTATCTTTTCTGCCTTTTTAAAAGACTACAAGTGAAACATTTATATATTTCATATATAAAATTCAACCTGCCAAAGTGGCTAGTAGGAGTGACTGCGTTACACGCCACTGCTGAAATACACCTGCATTTGGCGGATTGGCAGATGTACATATACTGTATATCATCACATCATATATCATCACAGTGGTTCTCATATAAAATAAAGAATCTCATATGTATAAGCAATGTCATACTAATAAAAATTTTGCAAGTATGAAATAGAAATCTTTTGTAACATTATAAACGTCTAATAATTATATGTGTGTATATTTGTGGTTTTATGCATGTTTTGGGTCATAACTCACCGATTAAGAACCACTGCAATCTGTCAAAAACAAATCAATCAAATATTTAATAACATCCGTTTCATATGCACACAAAAATCTGATCGCAACACATTTAAGGAAAGGAAAATATTATTGCTTGTAGTTGTTCATACAACTATGTGCGTAACTACCTTATCTAGACCCTTAAAAAGGAAATGAGCTATTCTTTGGGAGATCTGGGGTGGTTTTTCCATGCCAGGTTACACCCTTGACATTGAATAGATGTTTTTACACAGTTTTCATGTTGACTAACACAGCCTGGTCTCACTCAAATGTGACTGTGTGTCATTGGTATTGTGAAATGATCAAAGCAAGGCAAAAGACTGTATAATGCTGCACTAAAAAAGAAGCCCACGAGCACAGTATCATGTGGAGGCCAATATGGTGTCGGTAATTACTAATGATTACTCCACTACACGAGCCGAGAGCCGCCAGAAACGATGCAATGACTCAAGATTAGCTAAAGATTAATGAGTGGCACAATGCTTTTTAGAGGTTCACATCAGACTGGCTGAATGTATTAGTGCACTACGGTCTACGATGGGCAAAGCTTTCATTTCTAAATACACAAAAATAGACACAGTCAGGTGCATGGGGAACTATTGTTAATATAAAAATACTATAGTTATTATACAGATAACAAAAAAGTACCATGGTAGTATATATTTTGGACATGGTCCCGTGGTAAAACTATGATTCGGACACAACTATGATGGTAACACCATGGTATTCATTGAAATACTGTACCTTGGAGTACTATAAAAATATTACAGTAAATGAAAATGATACATACCTTAATAAAGAATGAATACCATGTTCATCTAGAATGTTATTTACAAAAAAAAATGCCACCCTTATGAAAATAGTACTTTATAGAATTACCATGTTTTTTTTAACATGTTCCACGATAAAATCATGTTTTTTCCCCCCACATTTACCATGGTCTTTTATGTTACACCACTATATGTCATATAGGCTATATATCAAAGTACATCTGTGCCATGATATACACACTTTTTATTAAGTACCGCATGCAATACTATGCGTGATGCATTATTAATTTAGCGTGTAAGCACACAGTATACAGTGTGATGTGAAGTGTGACCTTGTTCAGATGGGATGCGCGCAGCTGCTCGTGCGTCTGCCGGTACAATAGACTGGCCGGTGTGGAGAGAGGCGTGTGCGCGCGGCTGGTTGACACACATGAACCCGTATCACCAGATCTTTCTCCTCGTGTGAACGTACCTGTGAAGTGCTGTAGGGTCGGTACCGTGCCCTGGACCCACAGGCTGAGCACTTGCTGCACCGATAGATTAATGGAATAATCCTTATTCATGTTCGCGCTGGGCGGCTGGAGCGCGGCCCTCTTGCTCAGATATCGGACCGAGGATGGGGGACACATGGAGCCTCTTCACCGGTGCCGCTGCTCGCTGGAGGAGGATGGCGGAGCGGCGGTCCGTCTGATCAGCTGCTGCTCAGGGGCCATGATGGGTACGGCTGACACACACATTCACACACACTCTCACTCACCACACACATACACATAAACGCGCGCACACACACACACCAGCGCTTCTGCATGGCGCTTAAAGGCGCAGCGCTCTTAAAGGGAGGTGAACATCACATTTTACACTACGATCAAATACAGCGGTTTATGAATGAATAATAAAGATTATACATATACATTTTTATTATTCATTCATAAGTAGTAGTAGTTAACAGCTGTGTCCATAAAATACTATTAAAATTATATATATATATATATATATATATATATAAAATAGTATTTTATCGACACAACTGTTAACTACTACAATAGTTAGTGCTTTATTAATGTAGAAGCAATTTTAATTGGATAAGTAAGTTAAACCAAATGCTATACAATTTGTATATTTAAATGTCAATTATTTAAAATATTAAATACGATTATTACTACTACTATCAATAATATAAATATAATTTGAGCAATTTCTGCAATATTAAATAATAATAATAATAATAATGATAATAACAGTTGTTATTGCTGTTATTAATATGAATATATAAAATGTTATTTGCTATTAATATTATTATATAATAGGATAATAATGCATTGATTATGCTTAGTTTAAGTTAAACCAGATTCGATATAAAATATTAATTCGTATATTTAAATATCACTTCAATATTTAATATCAAATGATTATTATTATTAATACTACTCTGAATAATAATAAGAATGATTTGATTACATACAATTTTGATATATTATTTGATTACTACTACAATAATAATAGTCGTCATCATCATTAAGTGTATCATCATTACTGCTGAAACTCCACTAGGATATTTTATAGTTTTGAAGAAAATGAGTGGAAAATTTCTGGATTTTCAGGAAACATCTGTGGTGTAAAAAAGAATTGTTGGTTTAACTTAAAAAATAAGTAAGTTACCTGATTGCCTTAAAATTTTGAGTTCATTGAAATTAAAAAATTGAGTTAATACAATGAAGGTGATTTAATCAACAGAAACTCAAAATATTATGTTATCTGAACCACATTAATTATCTAAGTTGATTTGACAAAAGAAAAAATTTTGTGATAACAAATCATAAAAATATTTTTTTACAGTGTGACAGAGTTTAAATATAAACGCTGTCTAGGAAGTGTAGACATTAAAGTAATATGTCTGAGCATTTCCTAAAGAAATTGAAGAAGATTTCCTATAAGCTCCTGTCAGTTTGTGGAAAAGATTATAGGCTTAAATATGTTCCCTGTAACTACACATGCATAATTTTACAAATACAGATTGCAATACATATACTAAAGCACTGAAATGTGTCCAACCTCATATAAAGCTCTATTGATTCATCATGCAATACTAAACATAAAAGTAAAAAGAGCTGCTCTTTGATTTTTTGGGGGGTGGGATGATGAAGCAAGTTCCCAGAACAGGTTTATGGACTCAGATTAAAACCTGAACATGAACCAATGGGATTTTCAATAGGACAGTGACATAATGTTCCTCAAACACACACCCTGATCATTTTTCCACTATTTATCGGCCTGACATTTGAGCCTACGCTTGTTGTATTACCTTACAAACCCAAACCTCTCAGCTTCTGCTTCTCATTGTAAACGCTCCATTGTAGGAACAATCTCAAATGATGTCTGAATCGCAGGTCACGTGAGGAGCCCAGAGAACACCACACCAAAGGACTGGATGGATTAGTTTGAAGGCAAACACCTGACACATGATCAGAGCTGGGATAGGAATGACTTCTGGACCTTTTGTGGAGAAATTCCAGCTCCTCTAAATGGCCGAAGGGTGTGTTTCCAAAGGCAGAAGGAATCATTCAACTCCACAGGCATTGTGAGACTTAAAAAGCATCACTTGCTGCTTGAACACAAACCTAACAGCCACAGAAATTCATTCAAGCGTCAATATTATTTAGTATGCTTTAAACAGCTAAATAAAATTCATATTATAAAGTATTACTGTTCATTGCCTGTATAGGCTAATGTATTCATCATTCTAATGACAGTAATTTGGTCTTGGTCAAGTTAGGGGTGCAAATTACCATAACAAACAACCATTTTATTTGCATATCACAAACACACGCCTTGAATTTAATGAGGTTTGCTGAAAGATGAAATAAATAAATAAAAATCATACTTTACGGTGATATTCCAATGTGTCTTCAACCACACAATGAAATTGGTTATGGAAAATTCCATGTAGTAAAATAACTTCTTTTTCACCTTATCCAGCAGATGGCGCTGTGAACTTACATTGTACAGATTGACCCAGTAGTTTTCCAGTGTCCAAAAGCTCAGTAATATCAATCTGGGTACATTTACAGTTAGAGATAAAGCATTGTACGTCATATGATAAAATACAAAGAAACAAAAAATAAATAAGAACTACGCAAATGGTCATTTTATATTTGTACCAACACCTTCATGTCTATCTATGTATTTATCTATCTTTTTGTAGTTATGTTTAACATATGTGTGTTTAATTTCTCTTGAGCATTAAGATAATTGTCTTTTTGTGCAATGTGAGAGCTCACAGTCTGACTGTAAAAGCTCTCACCTTGTCATCAGAATTGCCTCAGGTGTGTGAATGTGCGTGAGTGAATCTCCAAGAAAGTATTCTCGCAGCCGCAGCATCTAAATCTGTACATGTGCGTCAGTTGCTGTTAGTGTGTAACCTAATCTAAGGGAGTGACATGGCTGGAAGCTTGTTATATCAATCTATTCATACTTCTTATTTTCTGGATTCTCACATTGTCTGTTTCCTCTGCTCTTTTCTCTCTCTTCAGGTGACTCACATCTTGGGCAGCTCATCTGAATATATCACATCTGTCAGAGTGACCTGATTCACTGGAATGATCAAGTCTTAGCCTGAGTCACCACCACAGACCACTGAATAAACGCAACATGACACCAGGGCATATTCCTCACCATAAAGTTTCCCTTTCAGTTAAGGTGTTTTTGAGGGGGCTGGTGGTGGTACATTGTCATACAGGGGGCCTTGGCAAACTACCAAAGGGGGAGCAGGATGATTTTTAAAAAAATTAAGATTATTATTATTAAAAGATATAATATAAAATTATAATAATAAATGTAAATGTACACTACCAGTCAAAAGTTTGGAAATATTACTATTTTTAATGTTTTTGAACAAAGTCTCTTATGCTCATTAAGGCTGCATTTATTTCATAATAAATACAGAAAAAACAATAATATTGTGAAATATTATTACAATTTAAAATGATGGTTTTCTATTTTAATATACTTTAAAATATAATTTATTTCTGTGATGCAATGCTGAATTGTCAGCATCATTACTCCAGTCTTCAGTGTCAGATGATCCTTCAGAAATCATTGTAATATGCTGATTTATTATCAATGTTGGAAACAGTTGTGCTGCTTAATATTATTTTATAACCTGTGATACTTTTTCAGGATTCTTTGATGAATAAAAAGTTAAAAAAATATCAGCATTTATTTAAAATAGAAATCTTTTGTAACAATATACACTACCGTTCAAAAGTAATTTTTTTACTTTCTTTTTTTTTTTTAAAGAAATTTATACTTTTATTCAGCACAGATGTGTTAAATTGATAAAAAGTGATAGTAAAGATTTATATTGTTAGAAAAGATTTATATTTTGAATAAATGCTGTTCTTTTTAACCTTTTATTCATCAATGAATCCTGAAAAAAGTATCACAGGTTCCAAAAAAATATTAAGCAACACAATTGTTTTCAACATTGATAATAACTGAGTATCAAATCAGCATATTAGAATGATTTCTGAAGGATCATCTGACACTGAAGACTGGAGTAATGATGCTGAAAATTCAGCTTTGCATCACAGAAATACATTATATTTTAAAGTATATTAAAATAGAAAACCATCATTTTAAATTGTAAAAATATTTCACAATATTATTGTTTTTTCTGTATTTATGCAGCCTTAATGAGCATAAGAGACTTCGTTCAAAAACATTAAAAACAGTAATGTTTCCAAACTTTTGACTGGTAGTGTATATTATAATTATTAACATATTAAAAATATGTTAACTTAGTTTAAATGCTAAAAAAAAACCATACAATCAAGATGTAAACTTAAATCACATTTCTATTTCCCCACCCTTAATATCTTTTTTTTTTTTTCACATTCTAGAATCACAAAAAAAAAAAAATAGTGGTTAATTAATATCAACACTCCCAGTTTCTGTTAATAAAAAATGTGGAAATACTATATATATATATATATATATATATATATATATATATATAGTAACACTTTACAATAAGGTTAGTTAACTACATTAGTTAAAATGAGCTAATAATGAACTGCACTTCTACTGCATTTGTTAATCTTTGTTAATGTTAATTTCAACATATACTAATACATTATTAAAATCAAGAGTTGTATTTGTTAACATTAGTTAATGCACTGTGAACTTACGTGAACAAACAATAATCTGCTGTATTTTTATTAACTAACGTTAGCAAATATTAACAAATACAGTAACAAATGTATTGCTCATGGTTAGTTCATGTTAACAAATGAACCTTATTGAAAAGTGTTGCCGAAAATATCTTACCGAATATTGTGTTAGATCAGCAGTTCCTAAACATTTTCATCAGCCAAACCCCTTATAAAATATTTACTTGAAGTACAACCTGAGATTTTAAGTTAATATTTCAATACTTTAATGACACATTTGTGGTGTTCATGGTTCTCTCTGATGTTAATATTAACTATTAGTAGCAGTAGTAGTAGGTTTACTACTACTACTCTATTCCAGAAATGCAGACAGAAATATATTGCTGTTGTCAATTACAATTGTACTGTAACTTATAAAATGAATAGTTGATAGTTGTAAAAAGTAAAGAATAATTGACAACGGGCCGTTGAATTATTAGAAAATAATGCACACCCGAGGTGGTAATGCGACCACAACGCAAAGCATGAAATAATGGAAAGAATTTGTCGTTTTTATCCTATTGTTTACTATATTTATTTGCTCGGTCAGTGTCATTATGGGTTTTGGTTCTTTTGCTGTTGTAGGACCTTTGAAATAACTGAAATCATTCGGTGAAGTGATATGGAACTGTAATGCGGTCAAGACCTGCCTTGAACTACTTTAGCTGTGCGTTTCCCTGAAAATAATTGCACACCTTAGAACATTTGTCAACCAATCAGATTCATGCATTAAACATCCCCGTAGTATAATGAAATAAGCTGCATGCTTCACTCTGAAACCTGCAATGCATCAAACTACAGTTATTTGATTTGATAATTGCACTGTATCGTGACTATCGTGCACAAACACCTGTTTGGGAACTCTGTTTAAGTTAAAAAAGGTTGATGACTTACTTCTGGAGAACATAAAAGGAGAACTGGCGGTCAAGAAAAAAAAAAGAAGCACTTTAGACGAGGTCCATGTGTTTTTTTAGACATCTTCTGAAGTCAAGTGTTCAAGTGCGGCATTAACAGCCTAAAATGTAAGTCGTTGTTTTCTAAAAATCTTCACTGTAGCTCTCGACTCAAATCTGATGCAAAGAGCCTAATGGTAGATTTGTGAAATGGCTCCAAATGTTGCATGGATTCATGTTATGATACTTTTGTAGTGCTTTCGTATAATTTCAGTGTTTGACAGCCCTATTGCACCCAGTATATTCTTCAAAAACTAACCTTTGGGTATCCATGCACAGACTTCAAAGCGATCCCTCTTGAGTTCTCTGGCAAAGAGAGAAGATTTAAAAGTTCATTCAAAAAAGTTCAAACAGAAATCGGCTTGCTTTGTTGCTGCGTTACTCACTACAAGGCGTTTCACATGTGAAACTCTCCTGAGGTTGTTTAACAAATAATAAGCTACTGATGTGGGACTTTAAAGCTTTAACCTTGTTTAACCTGGTCGCTAATCAGTTGTAAGATCATTCCAGATGAAATTGGTTGTAGTAGAGACACCTGTGGGAGACCTGCTCATACCTGCCTGAGACTAAAACATATCCCTAAGGCTATGAAAACCAAATCCTGGGACTTTCAGCCTGATTTTTCACAGATTACTTGTTTACACTTAAACCTGCTCTGATCTTAATGAAGGGACTTTCTCTTCTACATTATGAGATGTATTAAATCACACACTTATGCAAATATATCCCGTTTTCTAAGAAACTTGTTGTACATTCACTTTTGGTTTCGAAATGAGCAAGAAATGTTATTCATTCAGACGGTGCACGTAAACTGCTATTCAAAAGTTTGGGGTCAGTAAGATTTAATGTCATTTATTTGATCAAAAATACAGCAAAAACAGTAAAATTGTGAAATATTATTGCAATTCAAAAAAACTGTTTTCTATTTGAATATATTTTAAAATGTAATTTATCCCTGTGATCAATGCTGAATTTTCAGCATCTTTACTTCAGTCTTCAGTGTCACATGGTCCTTCAGAAATCATTCTAATATGATGATTTGATGCTTAAGAAACATTTCTAACAAAAAAAACTCTTGCTGACCCCACTTTTTAACTGTAGTGTATAGTTTGAAGCAAATTGTTGCCATAATTATAGTTCGCTGTTATGGAATCTTATAATTACACACATCATAAAGAAACCAAATGACTGCAGCGTCTTTGTTAGTGACAATGATCCGTCTATTTGACAAAGGGTCTGTGACATCAAACAGACCTCCTGTCAATCAAACGCAGACACTATGGGAACTGGTGGTCTAGAATCCGCTTCAGGCAACCTAGAGTTAAAAAAAGAAGCGGAACTCCAATTTTTGTTCATAGTTCCGAGAAAATCGCATTAATTAGAATGACACATAGTGTTTGAGCAAGGCCTATCATATTCTTGTCATAACGTGAAGGTGTAAGTCCTCCTGGCTTTGATGAAACAGCCCCCGAGGGTGTAAATTTTCAAACGCAGAATTCCCCTCATTCAATCAGACATGAGTAAGATGTGCAGGCGGTGGATGCCATCATCAAGGGATGATGCAGACATCCAGTTTTAAATTTAAATCACAATCATGTTGGATTTTATAGGTTTTGTCAACTTATCCAGAATTACGTTGTTCACATAATAGCAGGAAGGTAAGAAATAATCGGCACATAAATCTCAAAGAATCTCAAAGTACTAAACATCAAAGCTCTATCTGGGATGTCCTGCCTTTGATGCAGTCGCCAAGACAAAGACAATTAATTCAGACTTCTACTGTAAACCGCAACTAAAACACATTTAAAGTGAGACTTTAAGTAGTTTTAAGGTCTTTAAGGTTTTTTTTTTTTTTTTTTTTTTGGTGGTTGCTTGAGCATCACTAGTTGTTTGCTAGGGTTTTTTGGGTTGTTACTAGGCTGTTGGTGGTTCCTAAGACTTTCTGAGTGCTTGTTAGTGCATTTCTATGCATTTATGGTGCTCTGATTGGTTAAGGTTTCTCAAACATGCTGCGTAACACGAGAATGAACCTCACTGGTGCTTGCGGAAGCTCAAACATGCTGCGTAACACATGAAAATGAACCTCATTGGTGCCTGCAGAAGCTCAAATGTGCTGCTTAACACGAGAATGAACCTCATTGATTCTTTCTGAAGCTCAAACTTGCTGCGTAACACATGAGAATGAACCTCATTGGTGCCTGCAGAAGCTCAAATGTGCTGAATGAACCTCATTGGCTCTTGAGAAAGATCAAACTTTCTGCGTAACACTCAAGAATGAACCTCATTGGTTTTTGCGGAAGCTCAAACGTGCTACGTAACACGAGAATGAACCTCACTGGTTCTCGCACGTCATACAAACATGCTTGAGCTTCCGTTGTGTGAGTTGATGAATGTTTATATGTGAATAAAAGCATGAATTCAATCTGTTCATCATATAATGTGATCGAGTCTCTTCAGAAAATTTGGACTAAACCGCTCAATTCATATGGATTAGTTTTACAATCTCTTTATGAACTTATTGAAGCGTCAAAGTTTCAGTTGCGTAACTGTCAATGAAGGGACAGAAACCAAAAAGATCTTCATTTGTGTTCCGAAGATGAATGAAGGTCTTACGGGTGTGAAACGACATGAGGGTGAGTAATTAATGACAGAAATTTCATTTTTGGGTGAACCCTTTAAAATTTAAGGTTAGGGTTTTGTTCAAATGGCTAACTTTAAGTATGAACAGTAATAGCGATGCTTGACTTGCCACACAGACGAGCGTCCTTCAGATGAAGGGTCTCCAGTCAGCAGCTGTGATGTCGAGGGGCATGATCATACAGGAACGACACGCCTGACTGAAATGGTGTCAGGTCAGGTTCTTCTCATCTCAGCTGAGATAAAGAGTGAATAATCACAAAGGCAGGTTTCAAAGACATTTGTGCAAACAAAGTTCATCTGACTCTGTTGACTGGAGGGTGAAATTGGGGTGTATTCATTTCAGGAAGGACAGAACCTATTAAGGACAGAGTACTCAGATTAAGGACAGATGTCCTGCTAGAATCACACATCAGCATCATATATGGTGTGTTTCACGTGTACTCGCATCATGAGATCAGAACGAGATTCTGCTGAAATTTAACAAACCACAGATGGTTTGACCCACAAAAGAGGCTGTGAAACTTTCCACAAGACCAACATGCAAAGTCATTACATGCATCACACTCCAGGAGTGGGTAACCTTTTAGGAAACTCAGAAGTTTCTCTTTCATAGCTCATTATAATTAACTCTTTTTAAATTGCCGACCAGTGCCAGCATTTTGGATCATTTTTACAAAATGTTCATGGCCCCCAGAATATTTTGTTATATAAATATCTGAACATGCATTATATCAAAAGAAAGAGCATCTGCTTTTAAACAACAACAAAAATCGTTGTCAAAGACTACAACATGCATAAGCAATGCTTTTATCGCTTGTTTCTGCTTCTTTTTTGCCTGTTTTGATCCGGAAATTCTCTACTCTTTCAGAACATGCATAATAGCGCCCCCAACCATATAACTGTGAAAACACAGAAAGCCAGAAAATTCTGTCTATGGCAGGTAAGCGTTGTGTCATAAATGATTCTTTCAATGGCGGGGAAAGAGTTAATGGAATTTTTAAGTTGTGATTCACTTAAAGTGTTTGTTCACCCTAAAATGAATATTCATTTACTCACCCTGGTGTTGTATTAATGCAGTATGACATTCTTTCTTTTACGGACCACAAAAGGAGAATTTAAAAATATATATATAATGGTAGTGAATAGCGACCAGCATCAAGCTTTTTAAAAAAGCTGTAAATGTATCACAGAATGATCTCATGTGACACGTGTCATTTATTACATGTGTTCTGGGGGTATACGATAGGGTTTGGTCAAAAACTAACTGAAATTTAATGTATTATTTAATGAAAATTAAAATATTTAATAAATATTTAAATTCATATTGAGATCTCTGACTTTTGATTGCAGGTATCTTGGAAAATGTGAGCAGGTGTTTGAGGTGTTGTTGAGATCTTTTCTGAAACCGGAGACATAAGATTACTGGCATGTTTTTCTCAGGAGAAACATCTAAAGAAGGAGATGCCAAAAGTCTCCATTTGCTCTCCATGTCATCTCATTGCTGTCAAGGAGAAACAACTTGAGATATTAAAAAAAAAAAAAAAAATATATATATATATATATATATATATATATATATATAAAACATATCAATTGTTTATAATGATCATCTCACTTGTGATGTTTATTTTCCTTGGGTGCCACTGAAAATAAAGTAATATATGCATACACAAAAAAATAAAAAGCAAATAAATAAATAATGTCCCCTTTTTTAGGTGTCACATGGCATCATTGGTCATCCAGAGTGAAGAAGGGATTTTACATGCTGTGTGTTTGTGGTATTTACTTGTGTGATTGAAGACACAAGGTCAGTGGTATCCTAGTGGTTTAGGCATTGGGATGATATCATAAATGTTCTGGGTTTAATCCCAGATCACACTTCTCTTGTGACCTATCACAAAACACTTAACTTCAGGTTTATAGTGTATGTTCCTCACATGTCTGTAAAAATAAATAAAGAAATAAACCACAATGAAATGACTCTCATATTGAGATCACATTTAAGTTCATGCTAGAATGATCTGCCCATCATGAGTCACAATCATGCTTTGCTCACATTTTTTTTGGCTTTTTGTTTTACATTCTATTATTGCATCTAAGCATATCTGAATTTATACAACTTCTACGGAAATTATACGGAAATTATAAAGAAAACAGAACTGATAGTTTAAGTCACTCTAAAACTATCTAGTTAATTATAACAACATCCGATTAGTCATACAATGTTCTACCGCAGACACACCCACAGATGCTTAAAAATGGCAAGAGCTCACTTAAAACTGAAGCCTCCAGTCTTAATAGTTGATGCTTTGCAATGTCCAGGAGTCAGAGTGCACAGGAAACATGGATGTTTACAAGAAACCAAGCTGCAACAATTAGCAGGTCTGAGGAAGAGGTTAATACAATGAATCTATGCAAGATATTGAAAAGTTTGAGGTGCCTTGTAGCAACAGTCCTTCAGTACACCAGTATATTCCACAAGGCTTTCAGAGTCATGTATGATTTTAAAAGGATAGTTCACCCAAAAATGAAAATTATCCCATGATTTACTCACCCTCAAGCCAGGTGTATATGACTATCTTCTTTCAGATGAACACAATTGGAGATATATTTAAAAAATATTCTGGCTATTCCAAGCTTTATAATGGCAGTGAACAGGGGGCGTGTTTTGAAGCCCCCCAAAAATGCATCCATCCATCATAAATATAATCCATACGGCTCCAGGGGGTTAATAAAGGCCTTTTGAAGCGAAGTGATGGGTTTTTGTAAAATATTGAAAAAATATTGAATATTGAAAATATTGAAAAATATACACATTTTAAACTTTATAAACTAAAATAACTAGCTTCTGCCAGATGAACGTACGCATACTGAGCAAGTAGACTTGCGCCACAAGAGTAACCCCTGACGCGATGTATGACGTAGGATGTAAGAGTATCTTAAGCTTAGACGCCTCTTGCGTTTAAACCAATTGGGCTGGGCAACAAACTTAAGCTTCTCTTCTCTTATATCAAAATCCTCCAACATTTCTCTTTAAAATTTCTCATTTTAGACTTCTAATTTGTGACCAGTGTTTTGTTTTGCTCTATCCTCTGCGCTTCTGCGTTCGTCATTACGTCATGCGTCGGGTCAGAGGTTACTCTTACGCCGGAAATCGATGCGTACGGCAGTCTGCCGGAAGTCTGGTATTTTAGTTAATAAAGTTTTAAATATGGATATTCTTCCTAAAAACCAATCACTTTGCTTCAGAAGGCCTTTATTAACTCCCTGGAGCTGTATGGATTATTTTTATGATGGATGGATGGATGCATCAAAACAGGTCCCCCGTTCACTACCTTTATAAAGCTTGGAAGAGCCAGGATATTTTTAAATATATCTCCGATTGTGTTTGTCTGAAAGAAGATAGTCATATACACCTAGGGCTTGAAGTGAGTAAATCATGGGATAATTTTCATTTTTAGGTGAACTGTCCCTTTAAGGCACTTACATGCTAGAGATTACATTGCATTGGAAATTGCAGCAAATCTAGTGATGTCAATAGGGATCACAAAGGACAAGAGTTCACAAGGAAAAAGTGCAAGAGTTTGGAAAAGTGATGCTCTGTCATCAATCAAAAGTTGCAAAAAATGTCAAGTTTTTCTACAAAACAATCGAGCACATAGGCATTGAGAATTTCAGACTGATATGGATCCAGTTATGATTTCAAACTTACAAAATTAGTCTTTCAAAGTCCTTTCTCTTAAAAAGTGCTGACAAAAGTTTTCATCATTGCGTCATTTTACATACTGGTCTGAAAAGGCCTTCCTGTCTAAGTGGATTGATAAACTAATTTGAACCAGAATTGTAAACTAAATTGTTAAAAAGAGAAAAAAAAAAAGATTTTTTTATTAGAACTAGTCTCGCATAGCCAGACCTTCAGACTGACGGCAGAGGGTCTGTACTCCCCCACAGGTCAAAGTTTGAACTAAATTGTCTGTACTCCCCCACAGGTCAAAGTCTGAACTAAATTGTCTATACTCCGCCACAGGTCAAAGTTTGAACTAAATTGTCATATACAATATGCTAGTGCAAGTATATAACAATTAGTTCAAACTTTGACCTGTGGAGGGCAGTAATACACTTAGCAGCATCTACACTGCCGGAATTCTAATAGAGAAGAAGAAGAAGAGAGCTAGTTCAAGATGAGCGTCTATGGTTAAAACGTATATAATTTTTAATTTTTTTTTAGAAAATAACCAATCGAATATCCTCGTCTGGTATCGTTTAAAGCCCTTTGAATCTGCACTGAAACTGTAATTTTGACCTTCAACTGTCTGGGGCCAATTGAAGTCCACTATAAGGAGAATAATCCTGGAATGTTTTCATCAAAAACCTTCATTTCTTTTCGACTGAAGAAAGAAGGACATGGACATCTTGGATGACATGGGGGAGAGTAAATTATCAGGAAATTTTTATTTGAAAGTGGACTAATCCTTTAATTAAAAAAACATACTGACCACAAACTTTTTAATGGTATTGTATATTATGCAGTGTTTTACAAAAGCAATAAGGTATGAGAGGCTGTTCTATGTTGTGAACTCTGCTGCCTTGTTGTTGCTTAATTATGCATTACAATAAATATCATGAGCTCACAACCCTCACGTTTGTTCATTGAATAATACATCACAAATTGCCGTTTCAGTCAAGCGGATCCTTTCAGACGGTGTAAAAAGGTTTAACACATTTCAACTGGGACACAAACAAGGTCATTCGTGTTTGCTGCTGTCTGGATATCCTTATCAGCCTAAGTCTCTCACCCCCGCTGTGCTTATGGCTTGATGACTTCCTCACAACTCTCTCCAGACCAGACAGTGACCAGTCTAGTGCTTCTATCTGATAGACTCTTATCAGAAAACCACCACTTCCTGCAAATAAAACCCGGCAGAAGAGACATTCCCTCAGTCTCTGTCCTGTGCAGTCTACCTGTGTTCAGCAACATGAACTGAAGTGTTTGTGTGACTCATTATCCTGTTTTCTAGATCACTATATGCAGTATGAAGTCACGTTTAGTAAACACGTCTGCTCATACTCACATGTGGGTTTCCCTCAGCAAACACACACAATGACAGCACACCTGTAACAACACTTCAGCTCAATGAACACATTCAGACCACACAAAGACATAACTAACTCAACTTTTCTTATCTACAAACAAGTAAGTTATTGTTTTAAGATAGCTGATATGGGCGCTCATTTGAGGGGAAGATTTTCAGTGAATAACAAATATGTTTTCAGTCTGCTTCTTACATACAACTATCGTATCACTTGAGAAGACTTTGTATGGACTACTCACGGTCTCTATATTACTGTAATAAGCCTAAATTAAATGGAACGGAGGCATGTTTGCACTGAAAATAATGACATATTGAATGACTCACATTTTAGGGCTATTCCAGCTAATTTTGTGATTAAGACTCTGAAGCAGTATTATTTTAGTATATTCGAGATACTACTATAGTTTATGTATATATATATATATATATATATATATATATATATATATATATCAACCTGATCTCACGGCAATTCGTATGTATTTTACAAGGTGGCTAATTCGTATGAATTCGTACGACCTCACTCGTACGATTTCATACGTTTTTTTGCTAAATCGTACGTATTTTACGAGTTGCCAAATTCATATGAATTTGTACGAATGACCTACCCCTAACCCCACCCCTAAACGTACCCGTCACTCGGGTTTAGACAAATCGTATGAATTCGTATGAGTGAGGTCGTACAAATTCGTACGTATTAGCCACCGCGTAAAATACGTACGAGTTGGTCATGAGATAGCGTTGTGTGTGTATATATATATATATATATATATATACTGTATATATAAACTATAGTAGTATCTCAAATCAATAACTACTATAGTAGTATCAAGAATTTAAACTAATTGTTGTATTCTTGTAATTTTTATTCGTTTTTTAGTTATTATTTAGTTATTGTTCTTAATGTCTATATACTTTTTATTCATTTTTATTTTAGTTAATTTTTAGTTATTTTAGTACATAACTTGAAATGAGAAATGTTGCCTTTGCAACTAGCTGAAATAAAAGTTTTTTTTAATATTTTATTTCAGTTAAACATTTAAGCAACAAAAGCATTTTTTATGGTTTTAGTTTTAGTTAACTATAATAACCCTTCTCTGAAGTGCCACAACTGTTTAGTGAATTTGCCCCGGAATTTTGTGAACTATTTGTTTATGAAGAACACAGCCGTACATATCATATTCATTTATTGCATCTATGAAATGCGACTCTGTTTTATACTGTTTGGATAAACTCTAAGACATAATACCCAGCCTGCCTGTTCACTCTTTGAATCCATCATTACTGGATATAAAGCTCAATCTGCTTTGAGCTTGTATCATTTTCAGATCTGTTTGTTTATTAGCTCAGCAAACTAAAGACACACCTGTGCACCTGGATACTGTACACAATGCTTCTATTCATAACACATGAATACAGAGATGCCCCTTTCTTCACATCCAATACAATGGTTAAAAGAATAGCATTGATATTTCGAGATGATAGTGTTGGGATCTGAAGGCACAGGATGAAAACTTGATTTAAAAAAAAAAAGTTTTATATATTCAATATATAAATGGTTATCATTTCAAGTTCTACAGCAGGGGTTTTCAACTCTGGCCCTCGAGATCCACTTTCCTGCAAAGTTTTGTTTCAACCCTTATAAATCACACCTGAACAAGCTAATCAAAGTCTTCAGGATTAGTTATAGGCAGGTGAGTTTGATCAAGATTGGAGCTAAACTCAAAGGAAAGTGGACAGTTCTACACTATATTCTACTGTATTTTAAATTGTAATAATATTTTATGTACCTATTTCTTATTCCTCTTTGTACTGCATTTTTAATGAAATAAATGCAACCTTGGTGAGCAGAAGAGACTTCTTTTAAAAATCTTACCAACTCCAAACTTGAACAATTAACAAAAAATCAACTTCAGAAAGCAATGTGTGTGTGTGTGTATGTGTGTGTTTGTGCCAGTTTCTCGCTGTAAATAAGAAAAAAAACAAAGGTCATTTGGTTATTCAACATCTCATCTACAGCTAATGTAACAATCCATCTGTGCCACATGCTAAATGTTCCGGTAAACACAATTATTCCACGCCTGAGAAAAACAAGGCTCAGTCTGGGCGCTCACACTGACGTCACCGGCTAGAAAAAGCGCTCCAGTATCTGCATGGCTGGAAATTACAGACTACAGCAACCAACACTCAAACTGGCAGGGTCTAAAGCCTCCTAAATGAAGCTCTTTTGTGGCAGGGCTTGGCATGATGGATGAGGGCAGGATTCCTCTTTTCCTTTGTGCTCCAAAAGTGCGAGCCAGGAATGAAACCTTTTTCGTCTGACATAGAGGTGCACAGAAGCATGGTATGTTAGTGCACGACAGTCATGCTGGAGTCTCGATATATCTTTCACGGCCAGTAACTCAAACAATCCATATCTGATGTCAGGTCCCTTTGAAGTTGTCTTTAAACTATAACCGATTTACTCTAATGAGACGTGTCCTAATGTAGACTGTGCTGCTGTTTAATTTCATTTGAAAACTGGGAATGGTTTTCTGTCATAGTGCTTTACACAATATATTCTTTCAAATATACTTGATATGACTGCCAAAACAGGTCATTTACATCTTAAAAGGACAGTAGCTGTTTAATTCAACACTTTTAGGGAGTTATTCTTTATATAAGTGTAGCCCCTCCAGTTCGAACCGCCCGCTCTAAGTGGAACTCGAACCTGGGTCCGCCGGCATGGGAGTCGGGCGCTCTAACAAGAAGGATAAAGACCGCAGTCTCTAGTGTCAGTCGCTATAGAGTGCCTCTTGAAATCGGGGAGTGAGGTTTACACGCACAGCTCTCACCAACCTACGTCCGTTACACTCACCCCCCTAAACCTCACTCTCATCCGGGTCACGGCACCAATGTAGCCCCTCCAGTTCGAACCGCCTGCTCTAAGCGGGACTCGAACCCCGGTCCGCCGGTATGCTAGTCGGCACACTAACAAGGAGGCTAAAAACCACAGTCAGAGCACATCTTGAGATCAAGGGAGTGAGTTTTACATTCATAGCTCTTACCGGCCTACATCCGTTACATAAGTAAGCACTGTTTCTGAACTCCCTGAAACACCCCTTCACAATATTCCTCATTTAAATAATTCCCGCCCAAGGTATACAGAAAATAAAGAGGCATGGCCTGGTTGAGTTAGTTAGTAGTGTGTTGAAACTCGTGGTTATGGTAAGGGTCGTAACATTTCTGAACTTCACTCAAAGCGGTTGACCAATCACAACCCACTGGTCCAGCCGACCAATCACAGCACATTATGCTTTTTGGAAGGAGGGGCTTCAGAGAGACAGGAATTAAACAGAGTGTTACTGACAGACTGGGAAGAGAGGAGCTGCAACAATGTCAAATATGTGAAAAATAATGTGATTTTTGAACATTGAAGAATGAAATATTCAAAATCAACATTTTGTAAAAGGGCATAATGGCCTATTTAATTAAAAAAAAGAATAATTAAAACTAAAGTATTTAATCAAAGGGGACCTATAATGCTCCTTTTACAAGAATATATTACTGTAATATAAGTTTCTGGTGTCCCCAGAATGTGTCAGTGAAGTTTCAGCTCAAAATATCCCACAGATCATTTATTATAGCTTGTCAAATTTACCCCTATATGGGTGTGAGTGAAAAAACGCCGTTTTTGTGTGTCCCTTTAAATGCAAATGAGCTGCTGCTCCCGGCCCCCTTTCCAGAAGAGGGTGGAGCTTTAACAGCTCATGCTTCGGTTGCTCAACAACAACAAAGCTGGAGAATCTCACGCAGCCAAAATGAGGATTGTCAGTAATGGTGTTCAGCTTTACATTTTTCAAACCGGAGTCGACACTGATGGAGAGAATCAGGAAGAAGTTACAACTTTTAGAATGAAACTGGACGTTTCTGAACGGTTAGTGGATAAATTTATGTAGTTATTGTGGAGCTGATTCAACTCATTGACTAGCATGTGCCGTCATGTTAATTTTTTGTGCAAATCCAGCGTTGAATTGACCCTCATTTGTGAAGCAGTTCGGTGTAAAATGACGGCATGGCCACTCCAACTACAACAACTCTTCCTCTTCTCTAAAGCAGCCCAACATGGCCTCACCCCCTTTGTTGTGTGTTCTCGGGGGCGGGGTTTATGTAAATGTTGGGGTTTCTGATGTCACCAACCTGGGAAGAAGCTCATTGTAGTCCCTACCAGCTGTTTGTTGTAGTCCTTAAAAAGTGATTTCTGAAGAAGTGAAGAAAATATCTCTCTTTGCATTGAACTTTGAGCATCGTAAATTTGCATATATTTTTTTTATGCTCAAACAGCAACATTACATACTAACTAAAGTTAAAAAAGTGAAATCATAATCAAGGACCCCTTTAAAACTAAATTCATAAAATGTTTCCATGATGGGACCCCGAAAAGGTTCTATATATGAAGCACCTGAAAGAACCCCTGTTCTCTAACTTTTTCTTCTAAGAGTGAAAGGTCAAAAACAGTAGAAATGATTCTGATCAATGTTCAGATGGAAAAAGCTGATTTTAAACTCTCTTTTGAAATGTTATTCTCCTCACCTGCTGTCTTTGTCCTCTCACCTCATCTCTTTACCCTCGAGCTCTCTCTGTATTCAGAACCAGGTCCGACGTGCTGCTTAAAATAACCTCCCAGTCTCACATCTTCAGCAGGAGGGCGTCCCAGGGGTCCGGAGTCACGGTTCTGTCGAATGTTCTCTCTCTCTCTGTCTGCCTCTGTTTGTCCTCGTGGTGTTCGATTGCATCCTGAAGAATAAAGATAAGAAGCACAGTGTATTTAGGTTGAGCTGCTGAAATTACTGGAAGAACAGATACTTCACATGATCTACAAATAAATAATCGACATTTATTCATTTAGCAGATGCTTTTTATTCAGTGTGAATAACCTGTATGTCAGGTGATTTCAGGCATACTAAACATATTCCTTTATGTTTTATACATGCATGGGCTCCAAAAAGTATTTGGACACTTAAGTCATGCTTAGCGATATTACACATTTCACAACCACAAAGTTGACTTCCTTTTGAGCAATTTATCATTTGAAACTTCTCTTGTGAAATGTTTTGCTTGAAGACTGCTTGTGCTATCTTTTTTTGTTTGCTTGTTTGTCTTTAGGCAACTTTTGGCTTGATATGTTGTGATCTATAATACCATTCAAAAGTTTGGGGTCAGCAAGATTTTTTATTTTTTTTTTAAAAAAAGAAGAATTTAATACTTTAATTTAGCAATGCATTACATTCATCAAAAATGACAGTAAAGACATTTATAATGTTACAAAACATTTCTATTTCAAATAAATGCTGTTCTATTCTTCAAAGAATCCTGAATGTATCATGGTTTCCACAAAAATATGAACTGTTTTCAACAGTGATAAAAATAATAAATGTTTCTTGAGCAGCAAATCAGCATATTGGAATGATTTCTGACGGATCATGTGACACTGAAGTAATGATGCTGAAAATTCAGCTTTGATCACAGGAATAAATTACATTTTAAAATATATTCTAATAGAAAACAGCTATTTTAAATTGTAAAAAAATATTTCACAATATTCCTTTTTTTCCTGTATTTTGATCTGATAAATGCAGCTTTGGTGAGCAAGACTCCTTTCAAAAACTCTTTTTTTTTTTTTAAATAGGATTTTTATGTGTGTCCAAATACCCTTTCCAAATCCAAAAGTTCCAAACGTTTTTGTACTTAGAACACATTGCACTTGTGATCAGATCATCTACGATGGATGTTCATACCTGGTGTAAAAGGGGTCTCATCAGCAAAATCTCAAAAGTACAGTGCTGGAACACTGAAATAGAACAGCGCTGTGTGTGTTGGAAAAAGTCATGGTGTGTGCTTTGGAACAGTAGCTGTACCCAGTATGAGGTTCCCCTCCTTTCCTCTCATTCTGAGCTGATTGATTTAACAGTAGTCCTCAGCTCTGGGCTCCAAACTGCTGCCCTGTATATAAAGCAAGATCCGGGGATTCAAGGTCAGGTGGCTTAAAGCAATAGTTCACCACAAATCAACTTCTGTCATTATTCACCATATATTCAGCATAATCTCCAAGCTGTTCTTAGAACAAAAGTGAATGGGTGCTGTCAATCTGAGAAAACTAAAAACACAATAAAATTAGTCCATGCAGTCTATATACAGAACTGCTTAAAGTTTTGGAGTGAAAAAAATGAACAAACAAATAAATAAATGTGTAAATAAAAACTTTTATTCAAGAAGGATGCATTAAATTGATGTTACAAAAGATTGCTATTTCAAATAAAAGCTGTTTTTTTTTTTAATTTTCTATTCATCAAAGTATCCTGAAAAAAAAGTATGTATAGTTTCCACAAAAATATGGAGCAGCACAACTGTTTTCAACACTGATAATAATTAGAAATGTTTCTTAGCAGCAAATCAGCATATTAGAATGATTTCTGAAGGATCATGTGACACTGAAGACTGGAGTAATGATGCTGAAAATTCAGCTTTGATCACAGGAATAAATTACATTTTAAAATATATTAAAATATAAAACAGCTCTTTTAATTTGTAAAAATATTTCACAATATTGCAGTTTTTTCTGTATTTTTGTCAAATAAATGCAGCCTTGGTGGGCAAAAGAGACTTTTTTCGAAAACATTAAAAAACATTGTACCATCCCCAAACTGTTGAACTGTACTACATACTATGTTCTCGAAGAAACAAATATTCCGAAATTTAAGCTGCCAGTTGCTGAAAAACCCTCCATGCATTAAAACATGGTGCATGTCGAGATAATGGCATGACTTTAATGCACGCAAGTGCACGAGATCTAAAAGTTTTGGCAAAGATGAGGATTTATAGAGACTTTCAGAATAACAAATTGTCATACTTTTCTTTTAAGATGTTTCTTCGTTGACTTCCAAATAAGTAACAAAGCTGTCAGCTATTAAACACATACTATTAAACCTCTGGCCATGTGGACTGGACGGTGTGGCCCTTTCCTGGCATCTAAAATGAGTCGAGCAACCCAATGACTCAACTGTGAAATATGAAGGCTTTTAACAGCCCGCCACAGAGGATCACTTACACTCAACTGTGCCTCATTTTTGGGTTTTCAGTATATATTTAGTCATCCTATAAAAAAGGGGGAGTTGAACAGCAGTGAAATGTGATTAAATGAAAGTTTTTGCCATGTCAATTTGGCTTGGTCAAAGAAAGACTACCATGATGGCGACTTACATTACATCGTAAGGTCATTTATCACCTTCAGACAAACATTTCAAGACAAATTACGCCAATCCATGGGAGAGGAACTCAAAGAACTATTTGTGGGCTTTTACAAGCCATCTTTGGATGTATTTGTTCCGGAACAATCTGTGCGGTGAGGAAGAGGTGGTCCAATGAGCCGTTCTCAAAGCAGAATCATCTGGATTGGACTGTTTGGGTTTAACCAAAGCCTTTCAAGTGGGGTTCTCTGGTTGGTCCACACCAATGCCACAGGACCAAATGTGCTCTTTCTCAACGGCTGGAGAAAGTAAACACATCAGAACTGAATCAAAGCCCATGAGTGGTTGTTGCCACTAGACGACAATCTGATTTAGCTTCAGATGTTCAGAAGGCGTCTGCGAATTTGATGAGCTATTGTTTCACAGCTTGATAGATGAACTTCACCTGACAGAGACAGATGTGGTGGTGGTTTTATTGGTTTAACAGAAGGGGCAAAAGCAGAGACTTGAATGAACAAAAGATAATTAAAGAACCAGAAGAAGGAGTGAATGATGTGCTAACAAGTCTTTCATTGGCAGTTAATCATAGATGCTCATTAGGAGCGCTGATTACACCACGCAATAATGAGATGCACACACAAACATATACTCTCACAATGTTTACACACGCACATCCACCACGCCAGATGTTCACGTCAAAGGAATGAGAAAAAATGCTTCTTGAAAACTTAAATCACTCATACTTGTATTTCTTAGGATGTGAAATATCCCAATGACAGTCCCAACAACTGAACGATGGACACAAATTAAAGACAATAACCAAAAAACAAGACGTATAAAAAAATACTGTCCAACCTATAGCAACTAATATGACAAATGTGCAAATATTTAATAATAATATTATTGAATATTACTCTATTAAAGTGAATAATCTGGCAGAAACAAGCATCTACAATTCAATATCCAATATCTTTACTATACACAAATTTATAGGTAAATAATATCAACCAGTATTGATAAATGTAAAAAAAAAAATAAATAAATAAAACAAATCACTAATATCAGCCAATATAAGGTCCCATTATATTATGAATTCCTAATATATAAAAAAATAACTATATATTATTTTATGATCTCTATTTTTTCTTTATTGTAATATTATTATTATTTTTATTATTATTAATAAGATGAGCAGTTTATAAGTAAAAAATTAATTAAATAAAAAAACAATATTCTAAGACACAAGACTTAGACACAAACTACATGTACACGTACACACACACACACACACTTGTTTCCATGTTTTATGAGGACTTTCCATAGATATAAAGATTTTTATACTGTACAAACTGTATAATCTATCCCTAACCTGACCCCTAAACCTACCTTCAAAAAACTTCATTTAGTATGATTTATAAGCTGTTTTCCACATGGGGACCAAAACAAATGTCCCCACAAAGTCAAAAATTACTGGTATTACTATCATTTTGGGGACATTTGGCCCCCATAACATAGGGAATACCAGGCACACACACACACACACACACACACACAAACACACACACACACACACACACACACACACACACAAACTCAATAAGAAGAGGATTAAACATCAGGTGGTCTGTGTAATTAGTGTCAGATTAATTAGAATTTGTTCAGCAGCTTTAGCGGTTGATGATTCTTTTCTCATTAATGTGAGCTTGAACTCACTCCAAAAACAAACAAAACTAATATTTGTTAAGCCATACTTCGGCACTGATTCTACAGCGTCGCCTCTAGGTCATTTGGCACAATTGAATTATGGAAAATTATTCACAAAAGCAGTCTAAGCCACTGCTGGTTGTGCTTCCAGGTCAAAAAGCTCCAAACGCTTCACACTGTATAATGAAGAGAAAGAGAGACAGTTAAATTCCCATTCCAGAGACACATCAGACAGTATTCCAACACAGGAAACAACGTCAGTAGTTTGGCTTATCTGACTTAAAACAATCACACATTACTTACTGTAAAACCCACATGCACACATACATTCTTAAAAATAAAGGTTCTTTATTGGCATTTATGGTTCCATGAAGAAACTTTACATCCATGGAACCTTTCCATTCCACAAAATGTTCTTTATTATGGAAAAAGGTTCTTTAGATTATTAAAATGTTATTCACACTAAGAAAAGATGGTTCTTTTAAGAACTGTTCACTGAAAGGTTCTTTGGGGAACCCAAAATGGTTCTCCAATGGCATCACTGCAAAAATCCCCCTTGGAACCTTTATTTTTAAGAGTGTATGTATATACTGTACAGACACACACACACACACACAAACACAAACACACATATCACTCCCTATGCTTGTGCAGTATATACAATATCCTGCTAGTCATCAGATTATCATTCTTATAACTTTACAGTGGAGGAAAAACAGTGGTCATATATCACATGACATTAGCAGCTTTTGGGAGCTGCTGAATGGAGATAAACCACAGAGTTTTTAACCAAAAGAAAACGGAAAATAGTAGGACATCTGCAGCGGCTATTTATTTTTTCCATTCCTCTCCATCTCCTCTGATGGATGCAGATCTGGCACTTGCAGTTTTCACATTTGGTAGCACCTGCAACGACATCATCATTCAGAACTTCAGTGCAGAATACATCATTCTGACACGCACCAGCAGGACTTTCCCTGAACATTTGAAGATCGCACTAACTTTTCCAATAAGACGTGGTGTCACTCATCCCATCTCTCAGGCCCTGTTTACACCTGGTACTAAAATGCGTTTTAGTTTATTGGATCACAAGTAGACGAGGAAGACACATTCCCATTTACACTTGTGTTTTAATCCGTCTCTTTTGTCTACTTTCAACCACTTCTGTCCTGATTTCTTTGAGGGGAGGGTCTATGGGCGGGTAAATGTATAGGCTTTTTCAGATCTTTTGATCTAATTGACGAAATAAACTCATGCAATTTACATATGAACGCCAAATGCTGTGAGTGTGTGTTAGAAATCAGGAATGGTGAGAGAACATTGTGCTTGGTACATTTTTGTCTTCAAACCAAACTTGGGTCTTCAGCCGACAAAGTTTAAATCCCATCTGGCTAGCGGGCTTCCCATAATCCTTACGCATTAGGTCAGTAAGTGGAGAGTAGGCGGTTTTTAGCGGCTGCTCGAACGCATTCGACGCATTCTACGAAAGCAATCCAGTCGAATGTGTTTTCGACTACCTCTGGAAGTGGTCTGAAGTGGTCAAGTTCAAAACAATTTAGACCCCGTTTACACCTGTGTTTAGCGTAGTCCACTTGTGATCCAATCAACTAAAGTGCATCTTAATACCAGGTGTAAACAGGGAGAAAATCCAGGCAGGAAAAAGACTTCTTGTGCATGTTTGTAGAGTACTAAAAGGCAAAGTGGAGTCCAGCATTCTGCACTGGAGTGTAAATTTCACAGAAAGGCATCACATACGTGTCTAGAAATCAAAACCTGCACTTGAGCTCATTTGAAAGCTCACAGAGAGGCTCCTCACACGCACTGGAGCAACAAAGGTGTCCTGTATCACCTGTTTCCACAATCCAAGAGGCCCTATGAACCCTCACAGATCCAGCATAAAGTCCACAATGTAGAATTTTCTGATATTATGAACAACCTACTGAAACGAGGCCTTCTGCAGCTCAGGAAGAGAACACACTAAACAAAACATGACAAATGTATTCACACAATGACCACACTGATCATCAGCCTGAGTGTGTTTTCATACGTACTCGCATTTGATGTTGTGCTACTCTCACGCTTTCTATCCCACAGCGGTTAAAGATCTGAACTAGCTAGTAGGTTATAAATTCAACCAAGATGCAACCTTGAATCTCAACCATAATGCCTCTGAAAAAGGTGCATAGTCAACATGAAACTAAAACTGACCCAACTTACTTTCTTAATACAATGAAATATATATAATTTATTTATTATTTATAGTGCTGTCAAATAGATTAATCGCAATTAATCACATCTAACATAAAAGTTTGTGTTTACGTAATGTGTGTATATATAATTATATATATATATATATATATATATATATATATATATATATATATATGTATTATATATGTGTGTGCGTCTGTGTATATGTAAATATACACACATATATATACATGTATGAATAAATGTACAGTATATATATACAGTATACACACAGACAAGTATATATAATATATATAAATATAATAATATATATATACACATACATTATGTAAACAAACTTTTATGTTAGATGCGATTAATCGTGATTAATCGATTTGACAGCAGTAATTATTTATATTTAATTTTAATTATTTTACAGTATAAATAATAATTGTCATTGTTGTCACATGACTAGTGTTATTTTAGTATCATTGATAGGCTATATTATAGTTTTTGTTAGTATTTTAAATTAAAATTTATATTTTCTGTTATCACTTTTTAGTAATTTTGTTTTGCATTTTTGTCATTTTTTTAAATATATCATTTTTATTCATTTTTATTTATTAGTTTTAGTTTATTTAGTTTTAGTTATTTAGTACTTCAAGCTAAACTAAATGAGACACGCTGGCAACTAGATGAAATTTAAAATAAGTTTAAGTTTTTTTATATTTTATTTCAGTTAACAATTATTTTGATTCAAGAAACGAAATATTTTTAGTTTAGTTAATAATAACCATTCACATGACCTCACAATAAAACAATGTTCAATTTAGCAAGTGTTGTCTATTTGTAAACCTCAAGAATTTACCTTTTTCTTGTGTTTTAGGTAGTGAAGATTAATACCACTGATCCAAAAACAGTTTTTCCATCCACATCCTGATAGATTAGATTACAAAAACAGTATTATAGTGCTCTATTGTGCGATGATTTACAATGAAGCTGTACATAAATTGTATTTTCTATAAATCAAACTGTTTCAGGAAGCCCCACCAAAAGGACACAGAGGTCATGAATGCCACTACACGGATGAAAGGAAACTACTTCATTACATCAGTGACTGAAAGTGAAAGGCTAAAATTACAGCTGTGATTACACATGGTCCGTTAAGTCACTCAAAAAGCATGTGGAATGGGGAAAATGAAAGAGATCTAATTTTACAAGACTGATTTGTGTAATAGAGATGGATTAAAGTCAGGTTGTGTTTTTCAGCTTAAGTTGTTAGATATAATTGGTTTTATTTTATCACATTTTTGTGGTATTATTTAAAGATCTTAAAATGTTTGGAACATGTAGGTAAACTATATTTTCTGGCCTTTCATATCCTAAAAATCCCATCTAAAGATCTTTTGGGACTCAAGGCCAACCACACCAGGTGTTTCTATCATCTCATCTGATCTGACAGTGTTATATATGTCTTTGTGTGTGTGTGTTTTGTGTGCATAGGTGCATTCAAGCGTGAGTGTGTGATCAAGTTTTCACTTGATCTAATGGCATGAGCAGAAATCTTGGACCTGTATAGACATTATTACACATTATGACCAAAACGCACTCTGACTCCAGACCATATGCTGTGAGACACATAACATAACTCACGGCAGCATTATTTATGGGGATCGAGAAAGTGCTGTAAGTAAACTGCACATGCTGCTCAAACCACACACTATATTTAAAGTGCCCCTATTATGCCTTTTTTAAGATTCCTAATATTGTTTTAGGAGTCTCCTACAACAGGTTTACATATATGCAAGGTCAAAAAAACACTTTAGTTTTCTCATAACATACATTTAATTTCACCTGAGGTTTCAATGTTTTGTAAACGATTCGTTAGAAGCAGTTCAATGAATCAGTTTCTCTATACCCCTCCTTTCCGTGAGCCTACACTGCTCTGATTGGTCAGATGGCCCAATCCTTTGTGATTGGTCTACTGCATGCACCACGCGCCCATTGCCATAACTGAACGACAGCTATCAATTCGCAAGACATTGTATACAATGTATGGACAGAAAAGATAGCATCAATTTTACAGTATCAATTCAAAACCGAGTCCGACGATAAAACGTCTGAAATAGTCGATCAACCAGAAACTGATTCGCAATCACGACTGGAGTAGGACGTTTCTATATGGTAAGTGTCACCTTAGTTATTTATAAGACGTGATAGCAGCGTCACTTTATGTAGGTGCACCTGTGGGAACTGTATCAGAATGCCAAGCGAAGCTGAAAACCTCTAACATAAGATAAACATTTAGGCCAGATGTGTACAGACTTTTTCGTCATAACTATTAACAAAGAAAAATGGCTATATCTTTAACTGTGTTAACTGTTTACAGAGAGAATACTTCAACTAGTTAGCGGGGACTAGCATCTTCACATCCTATTACAATACAGATAGAGCTCCACTCTACTGTAATAATAAAAATGCAGAAGAAAAAAACAGTTTGTTTTGTATGTTGTAAACTCCCAGGTTAGCCAAGCACAAACGTGAATAGCTGAAAATGCATTACACTTTTGTAAACAAATGTCGTGCTTCATCCTTGATCATTAAAGTAATAAGACAGACAAGCTGCATTAATTGACACATTTTTAGACAATATTGGACCCACATCTGAATAGCAGAACTACAGAAGCGTGAGTTAGCCGGTTAGCAGGAGACATACTAGGGTGATGTTACAGAACATAACATACAAAACTACGAATTTTGAACGATCTCTAGAAAATATAAATGTCAATTATTAATCATACTTACAGGTTGAGAATCAGAAGAGCAAGCTGGTCCAAATAAACTGGGCATTGATCCATATTTTAAGACCAAGAGTTTTGTGAATCCTGCGTTAAACTCCCCGAGGTTTAAGAAGCAGTCGTCAGTAAAATGAAGAGAACACAACTAAAGATTGTACTGCTGCAGTATTGTTGAAAAAATGAATTTTCCCTGGCGTCTGTGCGCACAGTAAGTGGGCGGGCAACATGCTAATGTTTCGTTGTGACGTCACAACGAAATGGGATTCGTTTTTACAAACGACTCGTTTAATTGACTCTGAGTCGACTCTTACTTTTGAGAGACAATAACTTCAAATACGGTGCACTTTCAGATTTAAAACTTTGCAGGATGTTTTCATTCACTTAGAGCTATGTTTGAGAACAGAATCATGGTATTCTTGGAGTACCATACAAATATCATGGCATGTAAATTGTATGTAAATGATATGTAAATATTAAAGTACCATGGCACTGCTACATATGCTGACACTGATTTAAAGGGGCTGAACGTAAGAATGCTCATGCCAATTGCCAATGTGTGAACAGCTTGTAACGAAACTGAAAAAACGAGACCTTCCCCGACTTCCCAGGTTGTCTATGAAAGCCTGTAGACTGATTTTTATTTAAAGAACTCGGGGCGTTTTTGCCGGGAAAATCAAAAGCATGTGATGTTTACACGCGCTCCTGAGAGCCTCTTCTGTTCTATGACGCATGAAATGAATGCTTACAATGCTCAGGATAACATTAAAAGAGCTATTCTGTACTGTAATATCAAAGTGTCATGCAAAGAAAAGGGATTAATTCAAACTACAGTCTCCTTTAGACAGATTTTGTCTATATTCTCAAATATATTTTATAATCATAACATAATCATAACATTATAATCATAACAGTGTCATTTTAATTAGCCTACCTCATCTGTCGATATAATGCTGGTGAATTGCAGAGCTGGTGCAAACATATCCACATCCACAAGATGTTTTCTTAACGGCTTTTCTCACTGCTGACATTTTTGTTGTTTATGCTGTTACTGAGAGGAAAGTGCGCAGAACATATTTACACATTCATGTAAAAGTCACTCTCAGCAGCGTGAACAGCATCTGGATGTTCATTAACAGTATTAACAGTTGCAAAGGTATTTCCAACTTCTTTTTACTTCTAATCGAATAACTTCACCTGAGTATATAGGGCCTTTAATCACGTTCAGTCCGTTAAGTGTGCACAAGTGCGAGAACGAGCAAGAACTTGGTGGCTGCAGTTCACTTAACGGCCACATGTGTCGCTAATAACAAGGGTTTCTGAATTCTATTCATTAACTATTTGATTTTCTACCTCAAACTGAAGGATTTCTTAAAGTAATCAGTGTTTTTGTAGACAAAACTTCATTGTCTAGGATGGCATTAGTTCTTCTGGCGTATGTAAGACTGACAAACAGCACCTGGCATGGGCCGCATTGTACGCCTGATTATCGGCAGGAAGTCTTGTAGTAAAGCACAATAGGGTGTTTTGTTTCTCTTTCAACTTTCCTCCCTCCTTTTCCTCCTCCTTTTTTCTATCCAGACAAAGCTGAACATGGCTGTTGAGAGTATACAGTGATTCACCACCTGTGCAAGTGTGCAGGTCACATATTTAAAGGGCTGTAAAAACAACAAAAAGAGTGTTTTTGATGGCAAGACGTCAGTGGCTGTCAGTTTCCAGAAGAGAGGCATATTTTTGGTTTGGAGTTAAACAAGTGTCATTCTACCACACAGATGTGAAATTCCAGCTGTCTGTCAATCTCTGGCCGCTGTTTTTGCAAGTAACTTTTCAGGGAAAAGAGTGAGTAAACAGTAAATTCAGATTCAGCTATTGTGCATTGTATGATATTACACTTTGAATCCTGAATGCAAAAAAAAGAAAAGAAAACCCTACTTGACATCTGACCTGTTTAGACTAAAGCACATTTTGAAAAATAAATCTAATGATGAAATGAAAACAAGTAGAACGATATCTATTTTCAGATATTATGCAATAGATGCTGACAGGCTCAGCTGAAAAGTCATTTTATTCTCCTGTGTTTATGATTAACAAAGACAGGAGTCACAAAATACATCTCAATTCAGATAAAGAAAAATCTGTGGTGTCATGTTACATTTAAGGATTAAATTCAGTGGTTTTTAGTTCTCCATTCATCTTTAAGTGAACGATCAATTTACTCAGTTTGCATGTTTTTTTCACCTAGCAACCTCCCACAACACCCTATAAACAACCTAGTAATTCCCTAGCAACCACCCAGAATGCAACTTTTGCAGTCTGTGAGATTTTTTTTTATGTTTTTGAAAGAATTTTCTTATGATCACCTGTTTATTTGATCAAAAATAGAGTAAACACAGCAATACTGTGAAATATTTTTACAATTTAAAATAAATGTTTTTTATAGTGTAGTAGATTTATTCCTGTGATCTGAATATTCAGCATCATTACTCCAGTCTTCAGTGTCACATGATCCTCCAGAAATCATTCTAATATACTGATTTGGTGCTCAAGAAACATTTCTGATTGTTATCAATGTTGAAAACAGTTGTGCTGCTTCATATTTCTGTGGAAACCATGATGCTTTTTTCCTACATCACACCATAAAAACTCAATCCTCTTGCAGCTCAGGACTGTTGTTTTTCCGGGTCAGGTTGTTTTTTGGAGGCCTGCTTATATTGCATCATCCTACCGATAACCTAGGACATGCACATGATATTAATGTTTATACCAAGAAACTTAAAGTTGTTGACAAAATATCTCATGATAAGACAGATAGAACACTGGATATGAGTTGTGGACATTTAGCACAACATGTAGCTTAAAGGGTTAGTTCACCCAAAAATGAAAATAATGTAATTTATTACTCACCCTCATGTCATTCTACAGCCGTAAGACCTTTGTTCATCTTCGGAACACAAATTAAGATATTGTTGATGAAATCCAATAGCTCAGTGAGGCCTCCATTGAGAACTCTCAAGGTCCATAAAGGTACTAAAAACATATATTTGAAACAGTTCATGCGATTTCTTGCTATCTTAATATTATAAAGCGACAAGAATACTTTTTGTGCACCAAAAAAAAACAAAATAAAGACTTTTCAACAATATCTATATGGGCCAATTTCAAAACACTGCTTCGGAGCTTCACGAATTGAATCAGTGAATCAGAGCGCCAAAGTCACGTGATTTCAGCAGTTTAGCTGTTTGATAGGAGATCCGAATCACTAATTCGAAACAAAACATTCATAAAGCTCAGAAGCTTCATGAAGCAGTGTTTTGAAATCGGCCCATCACTAGATATTGTTAAAAAGTCGTTATTTTGTTTTTTTGGCGCACAAAAAGTATTCTTGTCGCTTTATAATATTAAGATAGAACCACTGAACTCACATGAACTGTTTCAAATATGTTTTTAGTACCTTTATGGACCTTGAGAGTTTGAATGGCTTTGCTCTCAATGGAGGCCTCACTGAGTCATTGGATTTCATCAACAATATCTTAATTTGTGTTCGGAAGATGAACGAAGGTCTTACGGCTGTAGAATGACATGAGTGTTGGTAATAAATTACATTATTTTCATTTTTGGGTGAACTAACCCTTTAACTGGTTGAACAATCAGTAGCATTATTAACAATGCCAAGGTCATGGATTCGACTCCAAAACAACATGCAAACTGATAAAATACACTTCTTAAAGGCCTGCTGAAGTGTCTGGAACACACAGCATTATTCAATGTGTTTATTTACGTCATAAATAGAACGAGGCATCAGTTTACTGTCGGAGATTTGTCGCTTGCGCCGCACCGCATCATTCATAGACAAGATCACTGATTATAATGGGTTCTTCTATTGTCTTTTGTTGTGTCGCATCATGCCACTCGCGTCCGGTGTACTGATTTGGTAGCTTTGATACGGTGTACTGTAGACACGGTGTTAAAGTCAGCATGAAACTGAGGGGGATAGTCTTTTCTTCTATATTGTGATGTATCCGAGTGAAACGGCTTCTTGAACAAGAAAAACATGTGGGGCGGGGCTTGATTTTGCCCACAGGTTGCCCCGCCCTCACGAGGCACATGGTTTAAAAAAAAAAAAAATGATGAGCATGGATAAATTATTTACAATAACTGAAATATTCCATTAAAAAATCCAATTCAATTCAAATATCAAAAGTCTTCTTCGGTAGGCTAATCAACTGTTTTATTTCTTTGAAAAAAACATTTTTAGCTTTTATAAAAACAGATTACAGTTTGTAGCAGGCCTACTTGTGATATTTCGTCCATCATCCAGGCCTCATTCGAGGCACGCAACGCACGTTTTCTCTTTTGCCTGGAAGTTAGAACTCGTTGTGAGATTCCTAAGGAGTTCTGTATTTTCCCCACAAAACAAAATATGTTTGACGAACAGCCATCAACTATATATGGATTATCCACATGGTTTGGGGAGAGTAAAATATTCCCAACTCAAGGTCCTGGGGTTTGGCATGGGATGCTTCCAGCTGAACTAATCTAAGCGGGACGCCAAACAGTGGAAAGACAACGTTCATAAAAAAGGAAAACATTTGTGACATCTGAAAGGTGCCGAATGGTCTTTCGCAAATCTTCTCGAGGAAGGGGATTCAATTCAAAGAGAGTTTGTCCGCAGCGCTCCCTGCCAAACGGAACAGGCTGAAAGACCGGAGAGTGTCCGTCACCAGGGAAACCGCAGATCCGATCGAATTTGGGGCGAGGGGCGAAGCAAACATGGGCAGTCTGACCCAGTTTTCACGTTCCTTACAGACAGTTGGTTTTCTTGCTTTTTTGATCTGTTCGATGAGGAGAGCAGATCCAGACCCAAAGGCAACTTTACACATATGTTTTGTCTATGTGTTTAAACCTCTAAACGCCTGGAGGAATTTCTCGAAAGCAGTCTATGGGGTTATAAACACACTCATGCATACACACACTCACAGTCTGAAACAGCATGCTGCTTCCTGTGTAACACAGGATGTAAAGAAACTTCTTCTGTTAAAGTTATGCCCTAACGATAGGATGTGGCCACAGGAGACATAATATTATTTCAATATATTTTGATTTACAGATTCAATATTGCCAGGCTAAAGACAGGTCACTCCAACAAGCACAAAAATACATTCACCGTTGTGTCACACTCTTATAAATGTTGTTGGATTAATCACTGGTCCTGAATCAGTTTTGAAAGTGATAATGAAAGTGATAGTGAGTGAGCCAAGATCCATCATGAGTGTTCAGTTTGTATACATCTAGAGTATATCAGAGTTGTAAATAAAGTTAGTAGATTTGTTACAGTGAAAAGAGCATAACTATCTTCATTAACGGTGAGAGTCTAGTCATGTCTGCTTTTACGGATGCATTGCTGTGTTTTGTGTGTTATAATCAGCATATCCTGCAAAATAATGGAATTAGTTCTGCTGTGTCTTTCTAAATCGTGGTTGTGCGAGCGTTACATGGGAAACTGTTGTGATTCAGACAATCTGTCCCATGACACATTTCAAAAGGCAGAATTGCTTTGTTTGAAGACTCCAGGTGCTGATATATCCATCTATGAGTGACCTCAAAAGAGGCATCAATCATAAAAGAACATAACCATTATTACACAAACCACAATGCAATACAGCATATAATTTGAACTGGTGTGTGTGTGTGTGTGTGTGTGTGTAATATATATTATATATATATATATATATATATATATATATACAATTTGCCAAATATTTTTATTTTATTTTTTGTTTTTTCAATTTACATAAATATAATAAATGTTATTAATGACTATAAATGACTATACATACAGTACAAAAACATTTAAAACTTTAAATTAAAATATTTTAAAATGTAATAGCCTACTCTTCAAATGATAAAATAAATTATTAGTGATTTAGTTATTATTTAAATATATTTTAAAAAGTTAGTACGTCCCTCAGTATTGAAGTCACTGTTAGGTACGGGTTTGAAATATAATCATTTACACAGTTACTGTCATACCTTGTTTTCGTGACAAATTTGTTTAAACATATATGGATTAATTAAGACATTGCCTACAGGTAAAGTAAATATAATGAATATATGAGCTAATATAGTGCATATATTTAGTGAAATTCTCCCTCTAGAGTTCATTTCTCTAGCGAACTAACATGCTGTGGAAACTGAATGACTTGCCTGAGGTAAATGTAATGCTACGTGAGATATTATTCTCAAGCTGTTTTATTGATGTCTTTCCGCAGTTGAAACACTGGCTGAGGGATTACACGTAACCATTTCTATGCATAGATAGCTGTTTTTCTTCTTCTGTGCTTTTTCCTGTTGTGGCGGTTAGCAAACAGCGTTGCATTACCGCGTACGCCCCCTTCTGGATTGTGAATCTCCTGTGAATGACTGTATCTGTCGTCTAACTGCATGAACTGAACCATGAAGTTATATAACCTATATGTGTGTGTGTGTGTGTGTGTGTGTGTTTCTTGTAACTGTAAATATTGTCTCAAGACTGTAAATACTGTTTCCCTGTGTTGGACTCCCAGGCTGAGGTGAGACTGAGGACAGCAGAGACTTTTTTTTTGACACTCCTGACCTGTTTAGATGACCTTTCAGTCTGTCTGGACTCTCTCCAGCATTACATAAGGAGAATATTTCATTCCCAGACGGCTCTATTGTTCTGTTCTTCCCTGCAAATGATGTTCAGACTACAACAGACAACAGCAGAAAACACTATAAACAAACAAGGCTGGAATTCACAACGAGCCGCAGCACTACATTACGTCCAATTGAAGCTTTCCCTCAAGACCAAATATGGACGAGCATCTGTATCTCCCCCTCGGCGGCCGTGAATGAACAATGAAATGCAGTTTTATAAATCCACAGCATTCCTCAGAGACTTTCCATCTGCTGCGGGCGAGCACCATGCAGACACAAGCCTCTATTGATGTGAGATGTACTATTTCGGTTTGAGGGTTATAGTGGAATACACAAATGGCATAATATATCTGCATACTGACTGGGTAACTGGGTGTCCTTGCAGGCAGGTGAAGAGGGCACTGGAGCACAGAAGCTCAAACAAGCCGCAAGCAGAGAGCATTCTTTTGTAGTTTGTATTTGTGAGTCTAGTGGGGTAGATGTGGCTCAGATCCCACTGCAGTCTGTTCTGCGCTGATGGAAAACTCCTCAGTGAGAAATAATGACTGCGAAGTCACTTTGTAGAAGCAAAAATGTGTTTCATTTCCTTAATTTGACATTTTGCTTAATTTAAATATTTATAAAGCTAAATTAAGTTAAATGTCATCTGTATATTTAATTTGGTAATAAAAGCTAATGAAAACAACAGAAATGTATTACATTTTATCATTGACTTCAACAAATCAATTCAATACCAACACGTTCTAACCACATGTTTCCCATGTCAGTTGCAATGTCTGTCCTCACTGTCTATTGACTTGTGTAGCTTAAGGTCAAGTCCTCAATGCAATGTCAAGCAACGCCTAGTACGTAAGAGACTGTCTGACCAACATGTAAAAACAAGAATTCAGTTGCTTTTGCATGTTTTTAGGGTGTGTTTATCTGACAGATTATAAGACAATAAAAGATCTACTTGCAACTAAGTGCCTTAAACAAAACTCGTGAGTATCATTCAAAGATTTGCTGCCACTAAACCTGGAAAACTGGCCTGGTAAACATGACTTGCAGATGTAGTTGCAAAAACCCAGTCAATTCAAATCAAATGAATTCACTTGCAGATAACTTTGTACTATTTTTATTTTCTAATAATTATACGGCACTTTTCCACTGAATGGTATGGCTCGGTACGGCTCGCTTAAATAGTACCACATCGGTTGAGGTTCCAAGCGAGCCGTACCGATACTAAAATGTGATGTCTAAACACCATCGCACGCAACTTGAAAAAAGAAATGTTTGTATCATGGTCAGTAGACGAGGTGGCGGCGCAACTTTAATAATCAGTCTATAATCACACCCACTTTGAAGCGGTACTAAACTACAGTGGAAAAGCTGTGTTGAGCCAAGTCGTACCACGCAGTGGAAAAGCGCCAATCCTTTTTCATATGCATAACATGAGTTCTGAACAAAATTTCTATTCATGTAAAAGCATTACTTTTTCTCATCTGGGCTGGGCTTGCTTGTTTATTTTTTAATAACAAAAAGTTATTCTATTTTGGGCAAATGTAAAGGCACTTTCACACCACGAGTACTGAAGGAAATGCAAATTCACACCTGTATAGTTGAGAAAGCAACCAAACAAGAAATTTCAGCACTCTTCAACAAACACAAATGTGATGTTTTCTAAAGTAATTTTTGCTTATTAGTATGGTTGAATTGGATCATCGAAGGTCAGCAGCAAAGACATTGGTTAATAAAGTGAGATTAAATACATAAAGTATGTTTGTGTTTTTTTAACATATTTGGTAATTAGTGCAGGACTGTGTAATATTCTGAGTTTGCAATTCACTGTTTTTATTCATTTTGAGGAATACTGAATCTGTTTTGTGCAAGTGAGATGAGTAAATGCATGTTCACAGAACTACAATAGAACTACAATATCCATCATGTTTACACACAACGAATCTGCACTGATTTCTCTCAGCATGAGGGCAGGAGAGCTGTCAGTCAATAAATGGGAAATCAAAGTAACTTGCGTTACTTATTAGAAAAAGTAACTTTTGTTGTAAATGTGTTACTTTACTAGTTTCTTGGAAAAAAGTAATCTGATTACGTAACGTCTCGGTTACGTATGTAACCCTCGTTCCCTGAAGGAGGGAACGGAGACGTACGTCAGTAGTGACCGACGAATTGGGATATCGCTAGAGAGCCCTATCAGCTTCGAGTGAACTACAACAGGCCAATGAAGTTGGCGTGCGATATTTGCATAATGCGCACCGCCCCCGCCAGGTGGTATAAATAGGGGAGCAGATGCAATCGCACTCTGTTTTTCGCTGAGGAGACAACCTAGTCTGCACTACAGCGAGGGTACAGCAACTGTGGCGACGGGACGTACGTCTCCGTTCCCTCCTTCAGGGAACGAGGGTTACATACGTAACCGAGACGTTCCCTTTCAGTCGGTCACGTTCGACGTACGTCAGTAGTGACCGACGAATTGGGATCCCAAATAAAGCGCCACAGTATGAACCCCTTCCAGTGCCCAGCGCAAGCTCTAGCCACCCGGCGCACCAGTGGGACGGGGAAGGGGGCGAGCTTACGCCGAGAGAGTCTACTGCTGTTCCGATATACCCACTAAGTAAACTAGACTACACTGGGGAAGCGAACCCGTAGGGGACGCTGCGGAGACCACTACCCACCTGTAGGGGAGGAATTTATGTGGAGAGTACACATATGGACTGGCCGTGGGCAGTACGCATATGGAGTCCCTGGGATGGCTCCACCTGGGTAGGGGGGAGACTCATCTGACAGGTGACAGCAGAGCTGGCTCTGCTAGGGAAAGACACGGGCTCGCCGTAGGGAGTTGACCGTGGACAAATACACACATGGGACCGCTCACGTGGAGGGGTCACGACATGTGGAACCCAGCCAAACGTCAACGTCGGTGACGGAGGTTTGGCCTGGCATCAGACACTCCGCAATGTCCGAGCCGAAGGGGGAGGCGGAGGAACTCGACAGGGTTCGCCAAGCGGGGAACTCGACTGGAGTAAAAAGGATGCACGTATCCGGCCCAGGGGGCGGGAGTGGCATTGCAAGCCGACACTAGAACGGGCTCTTCGCGTCTACCGGCTGGTGGAAGCGAGTACACGGGAAGATACCGGTTCTACACGAAGGCTATAGAATCTAGCGAACGTGTTAGGTGTTGCCCAGCCCGCAGCTCTACAGATATCTGTCAGCGAGGAGCCGTGCGCCAGCGCCCAGGAAGAGGCCACTCCTCTGGTGTAGTGGGCTCTCAACCTGAGCGGGCAAGGCACGCCCTGGGACTCATACGCCAGGGCGATGGCGTTCACTATCCAGTGGGCCATCCTCTGCTTGGAGACAGCCTTTCCCTTCTGCTGGCCTCCGTAACAGACAAAGAGCTGATCTGAGGTCCTAAAGCTTCGCGTTCTGTCCACGTACAGGCGCAGAGCGTGGACGGGAGAGAGCAAAGCTAGGGCTGGGTCTGCCTCCTCCGAAGGCAGCGCTTGCAGGTTCACTACCTGATCTCGAAAGGGAGTGGTAGGAACCTTGGGCACATATCCAGGCCGGGGTCTCAGGAACGTAAGAGTCACCGGGCCCGAATTCCAGGCACGATTCGTCAACCGAAAATGCGTGCAGGTCCCCTACCCTCTTGAGCGAGGCCAATGCAACCAGGAGGACGGTCTTTAGGACAGTACTTTTAACTCGACTGATTGCAAAGGCTCGAAGGGACGACCCCGGAGAGATGTAAGAACCAGGGTCAGATCCCAAGAGGGTACAGAGGGGGGCCAGGGAGGATTAGTCTCCTCGCCCCCCTCAAGAACCTGACGATCAGATCGTGCTTCCCTAGCGATTTACCATCAACTGCATAGTGATGTGCGGCGACAGCGGCAACATACACCTTGAGGGTGGAGGGAGACAGCCTTCGCTCCAGGCCCTCTTGCAGAAAGGAAAGCACGGTTCTGACCGAACATGATCGGGGGTCCTCTCGCTCTGGTTGAGAGGAACACCATTCGACGAATAGGTTCCACTTCAGCGCATAGAGGTTCCTCGTAGAAGGAGCTCTAGCGGAAGTGATGGTGTCTGCGACCGCTTGCGGGAGATCACTCAGAACCTCCGCGTCCCGTCCAGGGACCACACATGGAGTTTCCACAGGTGGGGACGCGGGTGCCAGAGGGTGCCCCGTCTCTGAGTCAGGAGGTCCTTCCTCAGAGGAATGGGCCAGGGAGGTGCTGTCGCGAGGAGCGTAAGGTCCGAGAACCAGGTCCGAGTGGGCCAGTATGGAGCCACTAACAAGACCTGCTCCTCGTCCTCCCTGACTTTGCACAGGAGCTGTGCGAGAAGGCTCACTGGGGGAAACGCATATTTGCGTAGGCCCCGGGGCCAGCTGATTGCCAGGGCATCCATGCCGAGCGTGCCGCCGGTCAGGGAATAGAACTGGCAGTGGGCAGTCTCCGGGAGGCGAACAGATCTATCTGTGCCTCGCCAAAGCGCTGCCAGATCAGCTGGACCACCTGGGGACGGAGTCGCCATTCGCCCGGAAGCGGAGGCTGCCGTGAGAGCTCGTCGGCTGCACGGTTGAGCACGCCTGGGGCGTGAATGGCACGAAGCGACCTCAGATGCTTCTGACTCCATAGCAAGAGATGGCGGGCGAGTTGCGACATACGGCGGGAGCGTAGACCACCCTGATGGTTGATGTACGCAACGGCCGCAGTGTTGTCCGAGCGGACCAGTACGTGCTTGTCTGTCAACAGCTCCTGGAAGCGGCCCAGTGCAAGACGTACTGCTAGCAACTCGAGGCAATTGACATGCCAATGCAGTTGGGGCCCCGTCCACAGACCCGATGCTGCATGCCCGTTGTACGTGGCCCCCCACACAGTGGCAGAGGCATCTGTGTGGACCACAGCATGCCTGGACACTTGTTCGAGGGGAACTCCAGCCCGCAGGAACGAAGAGTCTGACCACTTGGTGAGGGTGCGACGGCAGTTCGGTGTCACGGGGACACGGAACGTACCACGCTGCCACGCCCATCTCGGGACCCGGCCGCGGAGCCAGTGTTGAAGCGGCCTCATATGAAGCAATCCGAGCGGCATGACTGCGGCTGCGGATGCCATATGCCCCAGGAGCCTCTGAAAGAGTTTCAGTGGGGCCGCCGTCCTGCGCTTGAGCGTACTCAGGCAGGTCAACACTGACTGGACGCGCTCCTCGGAGAGGCGCGCGGTCCAGGCGACCGAATCCAGTTCCCTACTGAGATAAGAGATCCTCTGCCCGGGGGAGAGTTTGCTCTTGTCCCAGTTGACCCGAAGACCCAACCGACTGAGGTGAGCTAACACCATGTCCCTGTGTTCGCACAACTGCTCCCACGAGCTGGCCAGGATGAGCCAGTCGTCGAGGTAGTTGAGATGCGAACGCCCTGTTCCTTGAGCGGAACAATGGCCGCCTCCGCAACCTTCGTAAAGACGCGGGGCGACAGGGCCAGCCCGAAGGGTAGGACTTTGTACTGATATGCCCGACCCTCGAACGCAAACCGTAGGAGTCTGTGACGAGGCAGAATCGAGACATGAAAGTACGCGTCCTTCAGGTCGATCGCTGCAAACCAATCCTGGGGACGGATGCATTTGAAAATGCACTTCTGCATAAGCATCTTGAACGGCAGCCTGAGAAGGGACCGATTCAGGACACGCAGATCCAGGATTGGCCGTAGCCCACCGCCCTTCTTGGGTACAATGAAGTAGGGGCTGGAGAACCCTGACTTCAAATCGGCTGGAGGGACCGGCTCGACTGCATCCTTCGCCAGGAGGACAGCAATCTCCGCCCAGAGAACAGGTGCATTGTCCAGGGACACACGAGTGTAATGGACACCCCTGAACACCGGGGGACGCCGGGCGAACTGAATCGCATAGCCGAGTCTGATGGTACAAATGAGCCAGCGGGACGGGCTGGAAAGCGCTAGCCAGGCTTCCAGACACCGAACCAGCGGGACCAAATGGACCACAGACGTACCGGGCGTGGGGCAGCGAGGTAGAGTGCTGGACCCGACTCGGACGGCATAGCGGCCCGTAGTGTGGTCAGACTCTGCAAGGTGGCAGTGTGAATGGGAGACGGCACATGGGAGGCGGCCTCAACCAACACACTGGGACCTGCTGGCGAAGTGAGAGGGGGCTGAGAGTGGCGAGGTGGGGCCTCGCGCACTGCCAGCCGCGCCCTCTTGGGACCTGGAGGGTCAGAAAACAGTTCTACTCCGTGGGCACCGCTGGTCTCCGGAGAGCCAGCGGCGGAACAAACCAAAATTCTCCACCCGGCCCTCCTCCGGGGAGGGAGCGATGCGGGCATCGTCTCCCGAAGAACTGTTTACCTCAGCTCCAGGTCACCAGTTTCTCCAAGACCGCTTCTCGCTAGCCAAGTGGCTTGGCTGCGGGCTGAGCGGGCTGGATTTTAGGCCAGCTTGCGAGATGAGAGCATCGAGAAAGCGTACTTAGACGATGACACACCTCTGCAAGGCTAGCCAGGGGTGTTTCCGGACCACCATGGTAGACATTGTCTGGCCAGGGGCCTGCGCTATGACTTGCATCATGCGTAGCTCAACCCCGACTCAGAACTACCCATATGCAATGAGTGCTTTGGCCTTCCACAGACTTGCCGGGGGCCAAGACCCATGCAGGGCAGAGGTGGTGTGCCCGTAGCACTGCCACCCCACCACAGAGGGTAGTGAGAGAGAAAAAACTTAATGCAGATATGACCCTTTTGGTGTTCCATATTTGGCACCAAGAAAGGCTTCTAAACTGCCAAGTTTTTCATGCACGTCCAGGCTAAGACAGGGGGCGGGGCAAGGCGAGTACGCGTCACACCACGCCCCCAGGGGCCCGGGAAAGCATGGTCGTTAACTCTGAATCTGATTCAGCATGAGCACATCACAACCGTGGGACGCTCAGCCTCATCTTCATGTCCAGAGCCCAACAACCCTCTCTCCAATGTAGCAGTCGACATCTGATCCTCTGCTGGAGCCCTGACTAAGATGCTAGGTCCCCCATGAGAAGGACCAGCAATCCACCCAGAAGCTACCAGCCATGTGAGAGAGTGAACGTGGTCGTCTAACTGAACGACACACGGTGCTGAGCACCGACGTGGCCATGTTTTTACCAAACATAAACCACCCACGAACACAGTCACAGCATGTTTGCGTTGCGCTAGAGGAGTGGGGGGCCCACGGAGATTGGCTCGGCAGGTAATGCCCCACTGTGATCCTCTGGTCACCCTGGCTTATTCACCAAAAGTAGTACTTTTCTGATTCAGAAAGAGAAACTAGATCGGGGAATAGGTGAGGGGACTCCACCTCGTTTGAGGCACTCGAGTCTCGACCACGCATCTAGAGCGCCGAACAACGCGCTGGGTTGCCATGGCAACGCGCGCTGTCAGCCGGCAGCTCGACGGCACACGGCGCGCTGAGCGCTCAAGCCCTTACGAGAAAGGCAAGACGAACAACGCGCCGACGTGGGCATGCTCTCTTTTTTTACAAGAGAATATGAACCACCCACAAACACAGTCTCAGCACGCTAAGCAGACATGAGAGAAAGTGATTGTGGCCGTCAGTGAGGATAGGAAACGACCGCCTCCAGAAACGCACAGACAGAATGACGTCTTGAAAAAGACGCAGTGTCTGTCTGTGCAGCTCTTTTAGAAGCTCTTGTTCTTTGTGCCGAAGCACACAGGGAACAGCCGCGATGTGACTGCAGGTACACTTTTCACTCCCTGAGTCACACACACAGAGGAACCGGCCCAAATCGCAAACCAACGGGGCAAATAATGCTGTGAAAACAGCAGTTGAGAGCTGTATAACAGCTCGAGAAGCTCACTCTGGGAAAGCTCGCGGCCTCGCTGTAAGGTGCCATAAAGCCAGCACTGTAGAACAAAAGCTCTTCAAAGGCTTGCGAAGTCACTCTCAGACTAACAGCAGGAACACACAGGTTGGCTCCGAAGCGAAAGACAGAGTGCGATTGCATCTGCTCCCCTATTTATACCACCTGGCGGGGGCGGTGCGCATTATGCAAATATCGCACGCCAACTTCATTGGCCTGTTGTAGTTCACTCGAAGCTGATAGGGCTCTCTAGCGATATCCCAATTCGTCGGTCACTACTGACGTACGTCGAACGTGACCGACTGAAAGGGAACTCGCATTACTTGTAATGCGTTAACACCAACACTGCTAGCGAGATGGTTGGAGATGGAGATGCTAGTCTTTAAGCAGCTCAGCATCACACCGCATAATCTTAGAAAAAAAGGTTCAGTCGTGTTCAATATTGAACCCCAGGGTTCTTGACTCAATTTTAAAGAACAGTTTATGCCAAAAAGTTTCTATATAACTGAAATGTCTAAAATTATTGCATAATACTTATGATTGGAACCACTAAAAGGTTTAATATATGATGCACCTGACTTCATATATTGAAAAACTGCTTAGAAAAAACTACAACGTTTGTAATTCTAACATTAACTACTAAATTTTGAAAGAATCATTCTTCTCTAACTGAAGTGCTTAGAGACTTTTCGTTTGATTCATTAAATTATCAGTTAGATTTTTTACAGACTTGGATGCAAAAAAGCCTAGAAACCAAAAACAAAGCAAGAAAATAACAACCATTCATAACATTTTGATTTATTATACACTTATTTGTATATACCCAGATAGTACGAGCACAGTACATACTATCTGTACAATTGTCGCTGCAGGCGTATTGTTAAAACAGACATGGAAATCAGAATATTTGGCTTTGGCACAGTGTTCTAGAATGTGGTGATAATGGCACAAGTGTTCATGAAAAAGGAACAGATGGGGAATTATTCCACTGCCAAACCAAATTCATGCACACATACTATGAATATGTTTCCCTACTGTCCAGATACATTCAATAAAACACAGGATTTGGATGAAAAAAAGACAGATCTGAATTCCAGAGATGATGATTTTTTCATCTGCGGAAAGGTTTTGTATAGTTCTGCTCTCCTTTTGGAAACGCTAAGACAGCTGAGTTATGTTTCAGACCGAATCTTGTCTGGAGATTTGTTTTTGTACTTATTTTTAAGTGTGGATCTCTAGAAATGAATGAATGGTTGCTGGGACAGCCTCATACCGTCGTGAGCGAGAAATAATGGATGATTTTACTGTTCCACTGATGATTGGAGGGGTTGAAGGAGGGGGTTTGGAGTGCAGGTCAGGACCGATTTGTTTGCTCAGATGGTCCGAGACAATCGATCAGCAGCTGTGACAGGTCAGGTGGTCAGATTCAAATATACCTGTACTTCAATTCAAAACATCAACACTTTTGAATTCTATCCATAAACCCAAAAAAACTGGATTAATTTGCTCAACATCATGTTGTTCCAAACACATATAACTTACTACGCTCCAGGCTCTCTTCCATTCAACGCTGATGGATGGGGTCCAAAATGACCAAAAGCAACCATGAAAGTATGATTCAGGTAGTCTCAAGTGCTATATTTAGGGTTGTCAGAAGTCACATAATAGTAATGAACAGAATGAAAATTTCAAACGCAAGTAAAAAAATAAAATGCTCGCCAGCATAGATCTTAAATCTCAGTTTGAATATATAGAAATGTGGGTTATCACAAGCAGATATCACGACTTTACAAGACTTGAAAAATAGCACTTTTATGGTGTTTTTATAGAAAAGAGCAACCTGGAACATGTCACATGATCCTTCAGAAATCATTCTAATATGCTGATTTGCTGCTCAAGAAACATTTATGATGATTATCAATGTTGTAAATGGTTGTGCCACTTAATATTTGTGTGGAAACCATGTCATTTTTTTCAGGATTCCTTGATGAACAAAGTCCAAAAGAACAACATTTACTTGAAATAGAAATCTTTTGTAACATTATAAACATCTTTACTGTCAGTTTTGATCAATTGAATGCATCCTTGATAAAAGTATTAATTTCTTTGAAAAAAACTTTTGAACAGCACTGTAGATTTTCACAAGAACACATAAAATTGTGGTGCAGTTAATCCTACAAAAGAGTATCGCATGGGTTTGTTTTGGGAAATAGCTTTTCCGTACAAGACGTGCTTTAAAAAGGAGACAAAATAGATTTAGTGTTATCATTTTATGCCCTTCAGATTTACAAAACAGAAAGACAGATAGCATGTACTGTCTGTTTCTCAAGCCAGAGTTCAGACTGAGAGCAACTGGAGAGAAAAAGATTTCAGTGTAGCCCTGATCTATCTGTGTGTGTGTGTGTGTGTGTGTGTGTGTGTGTGTGTGTGTGTGTGTGTGTGTGTGTGTGTGTGTGTGTGTGTGTGTGTGTGTGTGTGTTTGTGGTCCCACTATCAGTAAATTTTGACCTTGTGGGGACTTTTTTTTTTTTTGTGGTCCCTATGAGGAAACAATCTTATAAATCATTCACAATTATATTTTTAAAATCTAAAATAGCAAAAAGTTTTCTGTGATGGGTAGGTTTAGGGGCAGGGTTAAACCCAACATGTGTGTGTGTTCTCTGGGAGGTCAACAGTGAGTGGAAATGTTGAGGTCACCTGTTTTTTTCAGAGTGTTGACACAGCATTGTGTGTGTGTGTGTTACCAGGCAGCAGAAGTGTCATTAGTGTCCCACCCAAGACTGAAATACTCTGAACTCTGACATGAACGAGAGGTCTTTAACTTATCTGAGCTCAATCAATAATGTTCAGCCTCTTCGATTCACAACTCCCTCCAAATCATTAAAAAAAAAAAAAAAAAAAAATTCAGACCTTTTGACCTGCCAGTAGACAACCACCTAGCAACCACTATGAACACCATAGCAAACCAGTACCAGATGTTCTTCTGAAAATGTACATATGAATCCAAAATATTACATTTTTTAAATTATATTTATTTATAATATTATTTATTTTATTAAAAATACAAAAATAAAAACTTTTTGCTTTATCTGAATACCAGATACACTTGCTTGATTGTTTATATCAGCACAGAATCTAAACTATATTATCACCCAGCCATAATCTGCTAAATTAAAGGATTAGTTCACTTTAAAATGAAAATCACCCCTAAGCTTTACTCACCCTCAATCCATCCTAGGTGTATAGGACTTTCTTTATTCTGATGAACACTCTTGGAGATATTTTAATAAATATCCTGATGCATCCGAGCCTTATAATGGCAGTGAATGGGACCCACGAGTATGAGCTGAAGAAAGTTCATCCATTCATCATAAACGTACTCCACACGGCTCCGGGAGGTTAATAAAGGCCTTCTGAAGCGAAGCGATGCGTTTGTATAAAAAAAAAAATCCATATTTAACAAGTTATGAAGTAAAATATCTAGCTTCCGCCAGACCGCCTTCCGTATTGGTTAATCCGGCATCGCGTCAGTTACACTTTTTCCGTAAGTTTAATAAGGAAGGCGTATAGGACGTAGCGTAAGCTTTTTGAACTGCGAGAGTTTTACACTTTCTTCGTAAGTTGAATACGAAGGCGGTCTGGCGGAAGCTAGATATTTTACTTCATAACTTGTTAAATATGGATTTTTTTACACAAATGCATTCGATTCACTTCAGAAGGTCTTTATTAACCCCCCGGAGCCACATTTTCAGCAGCTCATACTCGTGGGTCCCGTTCACTGCCATTATAAAGTGTTTATCACAAAGAAGAAAGTCATATACACCTATAATGGCTTGAGGGTGAGTAAAGCTTGGGCTAATTTTTATTTGAAAGTGAACTAATCCTTTAAGATATTATAAACCTTAACATCATGATTTTCTATAACGCTGCTTTGAAACAACTTGACAAGACATCATTGAAACTCACACGCTTTCCATACAAAACTGAAATTCTCAAAGCTCTTTTTGTTCATTTCTAAACATCAACTCTTTTCTTTTATGCACGTCTGCTCAGAACTGTAGAGTGTTTCACGGGACATTGTGTTGCTGCTTTCGATGGGATTTTACTTTGTGTTAAGGCCTTTTTGAACATCCAGTACCCCATTCAACCATGTACACATGGCTAGTGCAAAAAAGCCAGAAGTAGGTCAATGAACAAGCCACGGCACAACCCGCCACAGCATTTTGTGCATGTCTTCAGGGGGACTAAGGAAAGAAAAGATATTTTCAGTGCTAAGGATCTGTTTTGTGATGGTGTAAATGGCACAAATTCAGTATAATAAGAAGTATTTAATTACAAGGAGGGCTTGGTTCAGTGTGTGTGAGCGTGCTGTAAATTCACTGTTCCTAAAACTACAGTGTACATGCTGTTCATCCTAACACACACTCTGAAATACCCACAATGCATTGCTGTCTTTCGTCAAAATGCCCCAAAGTACACCACAACCAGATGGCACAAAAGCTCAATGGATCCTCTCCATGAATAACTAAACCAAAACCACACATCTCCATCCCAGGCCATCTCTGTTCTAGACATCTCCCTCAGGAATCCTCGGCTCTGTCCAGACGTTCTGCTCACAGACAATTTAAATGGGAAAAACAGAAGAGACGCAGAGCAGAACTGGAAATCAATGTGTTGGGTTTCTATTAAAGGAGTCCAATCATGAGGAATCACGTTTGCCTTGGTGTTTTGTGATAAAATAACTGTACTTTGAAAACATACAGACGCTTTCACAACTTCCTCTATGGTACAAAAATCATCTGTTTAAAACAAACTGCAAAAATGACTCATTCTATACTTCTGCAACTCATGACCATTATTACACATTTACAATGGCATCCAGCTGGGTGTTCAGAAAGTCAACAATCACAGTGAAATAAGGAGAAACTATGAGTATTAAAATTCCTTAAGGCCAGAAGGACTGCCATTTAAGATTAAATTAAGTAAAAGTTTAACAACCCATGTATTGGTGATGCCTGCAGCTCTAAATAGCCTTCTGAAGGATCGAAACATTGGAAAAGTGTTGTGTGCAAGCTCTCTCCAGGTGTTACCCCCTTGGTTTTCTTCTAAATGTCGAAGAAAGGATGGAAAATATTCATGAAAAACTCTAAAATTATTATTGTTTTGACATGAAATACAAAGTAAGTGACTCTCCATTCACGCAAGCTATTTCTGTAAACTACATCAGAATTCATCTGCTTACTAGAGTAAAATATGTAGGATCACACTTAGGAGGGATTCCTGTGATTTTTCCTGTGAAATTCCGTGTAATTTTATAGAATGATAGAACGATCGTTAGAATGATCAATAGAACGAACGATAGAATGAATGATAGAATGAATGATAGATAGAAAGAATAATAGATAGAATGAACGATAGAATGAACGACAGAATGATAGATAGAACGAATAATAGAACAAACGATAGAACGAATGATAGAATGAACAATAGATAGAAAGAAAGAATGATAGATATAATGACCGATAGAACGAACAACAGAACGAACGATAGATAGAACAGACGATAGAACAAACGATAGAATGAACGACAGATAGAAAGATAGACAGAAAGAACAATAGATATAGTGAACAATAGAATGAACGACAGAATGATAGATAGAACAAATGATAGAATGATAGAACAATAGATAGAACGACCAATAGAACGGCCGATAGAACGAATGACAGAACGCACGACAGAACGCACGATAGATAGAACAGACGACAGAACAAACGATAGAACGAATGACAGAACGCACGATAGAACGAACGACAGAACGAACGATAGATAGAACAGACGATAGAACAAACGATAGAATGAACGACAGATAGAAAGATAGACAGAAAGAACAATAGATATAGTGAACAATAGAATGAACGACAGAATGATAGATAGAACAAATGATAGAATGATAGAACAATAGATAGAACGACCAATAGAACGGCCGATAGAACGAATGACAGAACGCACGACAGAACGCACGATAGATAGAACAGACGACAGAACAAACGATAGAACGAATGACAGAACGCACGATAGAACGAACGACAGAACGCACGATAGATAGAACAGACGATAGAACAAACAATAGAACGACCAATAGAACGACCGATAGAATGAACGATAGATAGAACAGACGATAGATAGAATGATAGCGCGATAGATAGAACAGACGACAGAACAAACGATAGAACGAATGACAGAACGCACGATAGAACGAACGACAGAATGCACGATAGATAGAACAGACGATAGAACAAACAATAGAACGACCAATAGAACGACCGATAGAATGAACGATAGATAGAACAGACGACAGAACAAACGATAGAACGAATGACAGAACGCACGATAGATAGAACAGACGATAGAACAAACAATAGAACGACCAATAGAACGACCGATAGAATGAACGATAGATAGAACAGACGATAGACAGAATGATAGAACGATAGATAGAACGAATGATAGAATGACCAATAGAACGAATGACAGGACATACGATAGAACAAACGATACAACTGATGATAGAACGAATGATAGAACGAATGATAGAATGAATGATAGAATGAACGATAGATAGAACGAACGATACAACTGACATTAGAACGAATGACAGAATGAACGATAGAATGAACGATAGATAGAACGAACGATAGAATGAAAGATAGACTGAACGATAGAACAAAAGATAGAAAGAACAAATGATAGAACAAACAATAGAAAGAACAATAGATAGAAAGAATAATAGATTGAACGAACGACAGAACAAGTGAACGATAGAACGAACGATAGATCATTAGAATAATAGAACAAATATATATATATATATATATATATATATATATATATATATATATATATATATAAAACGAACAAACAAAAGAATGAATGAACGAAGAATCCAGAATGCCATCTATCCTAGGTAGAATCTGCGGAATGCAAATGGCAAAATGTGTTAAACACTTTTAAAGCATAATAAAATTACAGAAATTCTTTAATAAATGACCATGCAAACGGTGGAAGGATGTATAGAACATTTTGAATGACATACATTGCAATTCTATGGAAATCTGCAGAGCTCCATGGGCTCAGATTCTACGTGGTCTTTCCATATCCAACTTTTTCTTAACAAAAGGCACAGTATCTGAATGCAAAATTCTTTTGACTTGTTGATGCATTAGTCTGACAGTTTTCAGGGAGCTGAACAAACGTGGTGTTTTTGCACTGATTTCACGTTGGGGCAGAGGAACAAATTGACAAGTACCAGCAAGAATGAAATAGAAAGAGATCAAATTCAGCTCAGTGCTCATTGTAGAAGAGAGGTTCAGTGATGAAAGAAAGTAAGAGCAGAGCGAGAGGAAAAAAAGGTGTGTGTGTGTGTGCTGTATTCCAGACATGTAGGGTGTCTCGCACTGGAAATGGAACTGTCAACACCCCACCACGCATCATCACTCACATCTCACACACACACACACACACACACACACACACACACACACACACACACACACTGTTGTCCTCATTGCAATGCCATTAAACTTCTAGAAGAAAAAAATGGGACAGAGAGGGGGATGTGTGGTGTTGTGTGTGAATCTAATTCTGCTCTCTAATCATGTATTGTTCTGTTTTGTTTAAGAATGGTAAGATCATTAACACTAATGTCATGATTATTCATCAACAGGGAGAAGGTTATCTCAAGGTTACCAAGAAATAGTATTTACAACCCATTTTACATCTGTAACATGATATTTTATTTCGAAAAAAGATATCCAACAAGAAAAAAAAGAGCAGAACATGATTCTCTCCATTGGGAATTGGTTGGATTGTGAAAAGTGGGCAGGTGGTTGTAGTGGGGGGCTGAAAAATAAGAGGGATTGGTGACATCAGCTGAAAATTCAAGTTGTTATGTTGATAAAATAAAGTAAACATGGTCAATTTTGATCTCATGTAAAGCTTTTGTCGGGTATATAAAGTCTACAGCATTTGATCCAGTTGTAGGTCTGCATTTGTTTCATGCGTAGAGGTTTAGAAATTGGGGTCAAACCAAACCAGCAGTAACAAACAACGACAGACATTCATGTGCTGCGAGATACAACGGAGATGTCTTGACACACAAATGCACAGGAAGTGGGTGATATACGCACAGGAAGAGGTAAAAACCCATTAATGACAATTTTCATCCTTTCAGCATTCAACTTTATCACCCATCTATTCAACATCACTCAGCCATTCACATGACTAAAAGCAAGACATGAATCAACAGAGGGAAACAGGAATAAGGAGATTTATGTTAAAGGGGACCTATAATGCCTCTTTTCACAAGATGTAATATAAGTCTCTGGTGTCCCCAGAATGTGTCTGTGTTTCATTTATTATAGCTTGACAAATTTGCCCCTATATTGGTGTGAGCAAAAACACGCCGTTTTTATGTGTCCCTTTAAATGCAAATGAGCTGCTACTCACAGCCCCCTTTCCAGAAGAGGGTGGAGCTTTAACGGCTCACGCTTCGGTTGCTCAACAACAACAAAGCTGGAGAATCTCACGCAGCCAAAATGAGGATTGTCAGTAACGGTGTTCAGCCTTACATTGTTCAAACCGGAGTCGGACACTGATGGAGAGACTCAGGAAGAAGTTACAACTTTTAGAATGAAACTGGACGTTTCTGAATGGTTAGTGGATAAATTTATGTAGCTGCTGTGGAGTTGATTCAACTCATCGACTAGCATGTGCCGTCATGTTAATCTTTTGTGCAAAACCTGTATGGACGCCCACTATATATACAGTAGCATACTTGTTTGCCAAACAGAGCCATACACACCAGGCTAACGTTTATGATTGCTATTGCTATCTAATATTTTTCCCTAAAATATCGCTCAGACAGAAACGCTCCTTTTTTAGCAATCGAGCTTGCCAGGGTCAACTTGCAGGCTATTGAAGATAACAAGACTCTAAATAGTGTTCTGTGCTCATCTGTGCAGCTAACAACAGAACAGTTAGCATGCTTTGCTCGAACTTTTGCCATGGCATTAGAACTGGTACACCGTTGTTGCTTACGAAAACAAAATGGCGGCACCGTGGGTGGAAACGTGCAGATTAAGGGGCGGTAATATTATAATAAGATCCTCTTCCTACGTCATAGGGGAGCAAAATCTGAGTGGGTCATTTTTTTACATGCTTGCAGAGAAAGGCTTGCCTAAACAAAGTTACTGAGTTGTCCTTTTTCAGGTTTTCTGGGTTGGTAGCTGCACCAGGGACCCAATTATAGCACTTAAACATGGAAAAAGATTTTCATATGTCCCCTTTAAGGATTTGAAGAACAAACCAACTAAATAACTACATTATCCAGCAGGTCCTCCATTTAAAAAAAAAACAGCTTCTTCAGAAAGACCATGTTGGTCCACCAGTAAATTATGATGATGAACAGTCCACCATCTAGACCAGCATAAACCAGCCTGATTATGATTTTTCATAATCAATATGCAGTTTAAATGACTAAATTAACTGAAAGGCTGCATGTAATCTTGGTACTTTTTATAATGCATTTATCACATTGAACAAACTGCACAAAAAGCTTAAAGGTGATTAAAAATGGTGAAACGGTCAGAACATTTAAACATATATACCTTTCCTTATGCATTTACATGAATTTTAACCTAAAATCTGTACGGTTTTAACAGTTTGCAATAAAAAAAAAAAAAACATATATTAAACACTATATAAAGAATGAATTTTCATAATCAGCAATCCAATTATAACAACCACAGCTATTTCTTTCAAAAGAGAGAAGCAAATGATCCACTCATCAGCGAAATCCAAGGAAACAACTGATGTTCTACGCACTGCAGGATGTCCTATACAACTCCATGTAGGAATTATCTAAAAGTACGATCTTCAAAGACGACATACTGATTTGTTGGCAGGGGTCTTACCCTGGTGTTTTTGCTGAGGTGATAACTCTTATAAAAGCCCCTCCACCTCCAAACAGCAAAGATTTCGTAGCTCTTTATTTCGTTCCCTTGGCCTTCACATGCCCTGGATTCTGACACAATGCTCCGTAGCTACAGGGTCAACAAAGGTCAGCGTGATTATAAAGGACCTGGAGAGACATAGAGAGAGAATGAGAGGGGCTGTCAAGACTTTGCTGATGCCACAGGAAGCTGTACTGATTACTTGTGTTGATGGATTGGATGGGCGGTACCTTCACAGTATCCTGAAGGACCTGGGCTGCTAACACAATGCTTTCAGGTTCAATCTCAAGTAGGAAAGTTACTGAGAACCAAGTTAAATCACCACTGTGCCCTTGACCACAGCAGTTAGCCTAGATTTGCCCCTGAGAGACCGTCCCCAAATGAAAAATGTATTGTTCAGATGCTGCTCTTTTACTGCTAAAGGAGTTTTCTGTTATGTTTCATTGAAGTATCAACTACTGTATGTCTCAGATGTTTCTCTTAAAATTCCTTAGGATAAACACTGTAAGAAAATCTGTGTGATTTCCACTCAGAAATTGTTAGTTAATTTCACAAATAAGTACAAAGAAAAGGTATAACAGCAAATTAATTGGGAAATTTTGAAGTAGGAAGACTGAAATAACGTTTCCTTGTGAAATGTACTACAATAATGTTTGTTTTATTCACAACTTTGATTTTTTTTTTTTTTTTTTTTTTTTTTTTTTACAGTGAATAGGAATAAATGAGACAATTGTTGATAACATTAAAATGAATGTGAGCTCAGATCATTTGGCCTTGGAAGAATTTGATGAGAAATGTTTAAGCTCATTGATATTTTAAATGCATACTTGTAAAATCGAAAAACACAATGTAAGACATTGTTAAGATCTTTTCTGAAACTCAAGAGGAGAAACACGTGATATTTCTGGGAATCTTTTTCTGAGTAAGTAAGAGACTTTAAGTGCCCCTATTATGCTTTTTTTTTGGATATTACCTTTCATAATATAGCTGTTTGCAAATGTAAAAGGTCTGCAAAGTTTCAAAGATCAAAGTGCACCATAAATGGAGTTATTGTCTCTCAAAAGAAAGAAGCGATTCTGAACTGCCTGAAATGAGTCGTCAGTAATTCCAGTCTTACTTTCTGCACAAACATAGGTTTGTAACAAGTGTGTATAATGCCAGCCTATGGTCTTTGCTGGCTGCTTGCAAATGTCTACTTTGACTCTCAAACACTGCAGTTGTAGCTGAGGCCTGGGAGAGTTTGGTTCATGTTGTCGACATGTTGTCAAGGCTGTTTTCTGCCCTGCGAAAGCAAATCCACTGGAATTGATACTGTAAAATAGACATCACCATTACTGTTCGTATAACTGTGTATCAAGGGCTAAGGAAGCCTCCGGAGCTGAAATTCAGATATGGTAATGGCCGTTTCTTTTCCGACACACTGTAAGCGGTCGACCAATCAGAACAGACTTTTCCATCTGACCAATCAGAGCAGAGTAGCTCTCAGAAAGCAGGAGTTTAGAGAGACCAGATTCTTGATCACACCGCTTCAGACAATGTGAGAAAAGAGCTGATGCATTATGAGAATATATTATGAGAAAATTAAAGTTTGACCTTTGATGCATGTAAACCTATTGTAGGAGACCTCTAAAACAAAATTAGGAACCTTTAAAAAAGCATAATAGGGGCACTTTAAAGGGGACCTATAATTCTCCTTTTACAAGATGTAATATAAGTCTCTGGTGTCCCCAGAATGTGTCTGTGAATCTTCAGTTCAAAATAACCCAGATCATTTATTATAGCTTGTCAAATTTGCCCCTATTTGGGTGTAAGCAAAAACACGCTGTTTAAATGTGTGTGTCCCTTTAAATGCAAATGAGCTGCGGCTTCCGGCCCACTTGCTTAAGAGGGCGGAGCTTTAACAGCTCATGTTTCAGTTGCTCAACAACAACAAAGCTGGAGAATCTCACGCAGCCAAAATGAGGATTGTCAGTAATGGTGTTTAGCCTTACATTGTTCAAACAAGTTGGACACTGATGGAGAGACTCAGGAAGAAGTTACAACTTTTAGAATGAAACTGGACATTTCTGAGTGGTTAGTGGATAAATTTATGGAGTTGCTGTGGAGTTGATTCAACCATCATGTTAATCTTTTGTGCAAATCCAGCGTTGAATTGACCCTCGCTTGTGAAGCAATCTGGTGTAAAATGGCGGCATGTCAACAACACTCTACTACAAAAACTCTTCCTCTTCTCTAAAGCAGCCCAACATGGCCTCACCCCCTTTTTTGTGTTCTCGGGGGCAGGGTTTATGTAAATTTTAGGGTTAATGATGTCACTAACCTGGGAAGAAGCTCATTGTAGTCCCTACCAGACGTTTGTTGTAGTTCTTAAACAGAGAATTCTTTAAAAGAAAATATCTCCCTTTGCATTGAACTTTGATCGTCGTAATTTTGCAGATGTTGTTTATGCTCAAACAGCAACATTACACACTAACTAAAGTTAAACATTTTAAATCATAATCAACGACCCCTTTAAGCAAAAGGCTACTTTTAAGCATGATCTCACTGCTGTCTAGAAGAAACAAATTAGAAGAGCTCTCTTTTGTTATTTTTCTTCCCCAAAGTTAGTGCATTATTTTATTTGGTCAGCATGAAATACTTTTACATTAGATCCAAACTTCCTGCCTATAATACAAAGACACACAAACAGTACATGTCGAAGAGGGCCATGCTTCAACACTGCTGTGCGCCCGGCTAACAGTCAAGCTCCTCATGGTAGAGGATACATGTGCTACACACTTGGTGGTGCCTCAAGAGTCAAACAGAATGATCTCATTATGCTAAACCATGTGTATTGTGAGTTTTTATTGTGCAGCCCAGCTGTTAAACACAAAAATAGTTCGAGCATCGCTCACCATCAATGGCCTGCAACCAACTAGAAACTTCAGTACAGAACAACCACAAATCTCTTGGCCTTGGAAGCCAGTGTTATGGCAACGTCTCAGAGTTAGCTAAAACTAATAACTTTCTTCTCTTGTCATTTCATGTCTTCAGTGAAACTGCAAACTAACGACTTTTAGTTATACAGTCCTACTGAAAGAGCTCTCTGGCTGAGAGCAGACTGTTGATTTAGTCATGTAAATTTAGACAACCAACCCAGGGACTGTTCCTAAAACAACTGAGGTAAAGCTCTCGACAAAATACAAATGATATGGTTTTAGCAATATGCCACAATTAACAACTACATTTTTATATTTTCTAACAAAAATGTGAGTGGCCAGCTTGTGGAAAATCTTTACCACCTTTCTTTAAGGTGGTTGTCTGTAGATAAAGATTTTAGAAATTATTAAAATTATTTTGGTTAATAAAATATACAATTTTTACTGTAAATTTAAGGTCAACTTAAAATGTTGCAACCAGATGTCTTTTTTTTTTTTTGCCATAAATTTTATAGTACATGATATTCCATTTGTTATGAACTAAAGTTTAATACTTTGAATTAGGGGTTTGTTCAAATCACTAACCTAATTGTTAGGCAGTTAATTGCAACAGTTATAGTGACACTTATCCTCAACAACACTAATTAACCAAATAAAACCTGAAGTAATTAAAGAAAAAATTCTCTGCTGTGTTCTAACTCAGTCTTGTTATAGTGTGAAAAATGAGGAAGTCATTTTAAAGGATGTTTGTGAAGGAAACAGGTGCACAAAAACACAATCTCGCACTGCGTGTCACAGAGACCTCCTTCTAACCGAGTCCCAGCTGCCACTAATGTATGACAAATACTTGTTTTGAGATCTATGATTGTAGATATGATTGTGGTCCTGGAACAAAGAGCGGGGCTCTGAGTCAGGAACTACTCACGAGACATTTAGAAGTAGGAGAAACATGCAAACATTAGGGCTACTATTACTATACTACTCTTGCTATTTATGCAGAATATAGTATGTATACTCTGCACAGTTGGCTATGCAAATGTTGTGTATGCACAGAATAGCCGGAAGACCTACTACTACATTTGCCAAAATGTGCAATAAACAACCGTATATATTTAAATAATGCAATAGATGCAGCATCCACCAGAAGGGGCTAACAGGACTATGCTAACCAACTAAACATCTTGGGAAAACCTGGATACTACTACTACATTTGCCAAATATGTAGGCTGTACTGTATCTCAAATTGCAATGCAACTTGATCTGGAAGTAATAACATTAAATGCATGCAAATTTAGCTGCAAATCTTGTATTTAATTGGACTGTTAAACAAAATTGCAAAATCACTTTTTATTTATAATACGATAATTGGATGCAACTCACAAAATGAAACATGCAGGTCATGTGACACAATCGAAATGTTTGTGTCAAAAAAACACAGCCCGGCGCTGTTTGGATTTAAAGGATTAGTTCACTTTCAAATGAAAATTAGCCCAAGCTTTACTTACCCTCAAGCCATCCTATAGGTGTATATGACTTTCTTCTTTCTGATGAACACAATCAAAGATATTTTAATAAATATCCCTATGCATCCAAGGTGAGTGAAGCTTGGGCGAATTTTCATTTGAAAGTGAACTAATCCTTTAAATAGGCAAATACTTAATAGTCTATGAATGGATCATTATTGCAGTGATTATTATGTTTCTAGCATGTTATATGTATGTTATTACAGTTCTTCTAACACTAATTGATGGAGTGTGTAGCTTTTTATTTCTTAAACAACCATGTAAGAACACATCATGGTCATATTCCAGGAAGACAAAGCCAAGATTCATCCAGCTCAAATTGTGAAAGAATGGTTTTGGGGGAGCATGAAGAATCATTTTCACACATGAATTGGCACCTCTGAGTCCAGGCCTTAAATTCATTGAAAGTCTTTGGGATGTGCTGGAGTAGACTTTACAGAGTGCTCACCTCTTGCATTGTCAATACAAGATCTTGACCAAAAATTGATTCACCGCTTTATGGAAATAAATGTTATGATGATGATGTTAATGATGTTATTTCCACGCTATATGAAATGCAGGCATAACATTATATGACAACATTTCAGACTGTTTTACACAGTCTATGGTTCATCTATCACAGTCTGTCAGATTCTGGAGTGTAAAGTTTTAAATAAAAATTCTAAATAATAAATAAATTATTTTAAAATAAATTAAATAAAATTATATTTGAATTTCACTCACTGTAAAAAAAAAATGGAGCCCAGACTTCTTGGACCGTCTGTTAGTACAATTAACCACACAGCGAGCCATATTATTTAATAATTGTATCAAATAATCTAAAAAAAAAAGCACAAACATGGCCAAGATGCCAAGTTCAGCAGCTGGAATTAGCTGAGGTGACGTGATGGCTAAAATACAACAGACAAACGGCTAGTGGTGACAGCAGCGGCAATCCACCTGTCACTCAAGTGGCCACGCCTTTAATTATGCAGAATTTTAAGGCTTAATATAATTTAAACGGATGAGTTATAAAAAAAATTCACTCCCCTCACAGTTGTCATGAAGGGCAAAATTAGCTATATCTTTGTCCCAGGCTGTAAACATTTTTTTTTTTTTTTTCCCCTGCTGTAAAGTTGGGCATTTTAACATGGGCAGTCTATAGGATTGACTATAGCCTGTCTCTAGCGGTGATGAATTGCAGTTTAAGTCACTTCCATGTTGGATTCAAGAGAGAGACCGGAAGGTTGCCACTTGGTTCTGAAACAACATTTCAAAATAAATTTTGAAAAAAAAAAGATTCAAAAGATTTCAGACTGAAATTGAAACTAAATCTTACAAATTTGAAGGGAAAAAAAGTCTGTTTCACTGTGAGAACTGGTCATGTATTTGTAGTAAAGCTTCAGTATCAAAAGTTCAGCCTCGTGTTCTGTGTGATTTTTAAGCTGTAACTGTGTTGCTTTTATGCATGTGCATGCATATGCAGCAAGCCCAAACTCACATAAACAGGCAGTCACACCCCGGCCTACTGCTAGATCTGGCCATCCAGGGCGTTTCTTCTCACCTCTTTGCCATCATTCTTTACTTCACTGTCAAGACAGCTCTCTGAAACACACTGACTGATGCTCAACAACTGGTGAGTACATTTCTAAACATTATTGCTTTCATTTTTGGATTATTTTCTGTACTGAGTTGCAGAGCATCTTTTGTACAGCTTGTAACAGCATATTTCACAAGGGCTGAAAAGGGAAATTTAAAATTCAGAAACGGCGCTACAAGAAACCTTTCAGAAAATCCCCTCGTTTTTTAACAGCAAAGAAGATTTCGGCAAACTTTCTCTTTATACGCTTAAAAACAAAGGTTCTTTATTGATGGTTCCAAAAAGAACCTTTGACATCCATGGAACATTTCCATTGCACAAACGGTTCTTTATATCAGAAAAAGGTTCTTTAGATTTTTCAATTTTTCTTCAAACTAAGAAAATATGGTGTTCACTGAAAGGTTCTTCGAAGAACCCAGAATGGTTCTTCTATGGCATTGCTGTGAAATCCCCCTTTTGGAACCTTTATTTTTTAGAGTGTAATTTTCAGATTCAAATGAAGGACAGTCAGACAAATATAAAATATCTTACATTTACTGTATATTGGTGACATGTCATCTGACTTATGAGCAAAGAAACAAGCGAAACTGTTCCTGATTCATGACCAACATCAATGCAGATTTCATGACAGGAAACCACAGTGAACGATAAACAAGTTCAACTCTTAATTTGTGCTGCAATGTAAATGACATGACAAAATAAAAAGCAGCAACAAGAAAACTAAATGTATTTGAGTGAGAATTTAAACAATCCAGTCGAAACAGAAAGGTAAACTGCAACACAGCATGCCATGTTAGTATTTAGAATTGTGATTTAAATTCAAGAATGATTGGGAAAAAATAAACCAAAGCCTTCTTGCATCAATCCCGACCACATTTTAACCATCGCCTCGAAGCTTATGTAAGACTAGTCTCATTATTCTAGTGCTTGTGGTCATGGTGGTACGGTCACCGCCCTCGTAATGCCTGCCTACAGCGATGCAGAAAAGGGATGACTTAAAGTTTGACAAATAATCCAGTTAAAGTTGTTTGACATCAAGGACTAAAATAATCTTGATCGAAATCCCAAAATAAGGTAACCTCAAGCAACAAACTTGTGTAGTTCAGACCAAGCTATTTCTCATGACATGCCATAGGCTAATCCAAATCAAATCAATCAACAGGGGTCCTACAATTATGGAATACCTGGAAATACCATTTTTAATAAACATGATATATAAGATTTCCATGCCTGAAAAGTCAGTACAATTAGTAAAAATTTGAAAATCTTGAGAATTTCTATTATAAATATACCTTTACTATGTATGCTCATTTGTATTTCATCAATAGGCCAATTTCATTGCCAATGATTGCTCTTTATGCGATCTATTTTTAACGACTGGAAAAGTCATGGGAATTCATTGGTCTAAACAGTACTGAGAACCTTGATTTAAGACAGAGATTTGCAGTAAAATCAACTAGATGAGTAAAGTTCGTAGACAAAGCCTAGCCAGAAAGTTTGGAGTAGTTTTAAAAGCTTGAAGTTTGAAGGTTTTCAGTTTGAAATAGTTTAAGTTTTAGTTTAGTAGTTTAAAAGCTAGATAGTGTGTGTGTGAGTGAGTGAGTGAGTGAGTGAGTGAGTGAGTGAGTGAGTGTGAGTGTGTGAGTATGTGAATGTGAGTGAGTGTGTGAGTGAGTGTGTGTGTGTGTGTGTGTGTGTGTGTGTGTGTTTGTGAGTGAGTATGTGAGTGTGTGTGTGTGTGTGTGTGTGTGTGAGTGTGTGTGAGTGAGTGTGTGTGAGTGTGTGTGTGTGTGTGTGTGTGTATGTGAGTGTGAGTGAGTGTGTGAGTGTGTGTGAGTGTGTGAGCATGTGTGTGTGTGTGTAAGTGAGAGTGTGTGTAGAGAGGTTAGATAGTTAGATAGATAGTTAGTCAGATAGTTAGTCAGTTAGATAGATAGATAGTTAGTAAGTTAGATAGTTACATAGTTAGTAAGTTAGATAGTTAGTAGATAGATATTTAGTTAGATAGATAGTAAGTTAGATAGTTACATGGTAAGTTAGATAGATAGATAGTTAGTCAGTTAGTTAGTAAGTTAGATAGTTACATAGTAAGTTAGATAAATAGCTAGTTAGATAGTTAGTAAGTTAGATAGTTAGTTAGTTAGTTAGTTAGTTAGATAGTTAGTGGCAGATTCATTGAGTATAATGGGCTTCAGTGTGTTTAGATTTGAATTTGTGACAGTTGGAGGTTGATGGAATGTTCAGATTTTCAATGTAAGTCTATGGGAGTTTTTCCGAGATTTGATCAGCATTTTTAGGAAAACCGTAAGTCGGTTTAGTTTGAAAAGATATAGCAACCCGAGTCAGAACAGTCTGAAGGTCCGAGCCGAGTTTGGTGGTTGTAGCTTTAAAGCTCTAGGAGGAGATACTGTTCAAATTTTTGGTCAAAAGAATAATAATAAGTTTATACAGCAAATCACATTTACTTTTTCAAGCCAACTTAATTAGGTGGCTCAAAATAAGTCATAAACAGCAGAAGTGTTTATTCAAGCTGTCGCTCAAAGTTTAAGCGTTTCTATTCATCATTCATTAAACCTATTTTGCACTTAATCTCTAGTACAGTGAGTCATACATACTACAATCAGGTAATTGTGTTATGTTGTTTCCTAGGAAATGTCTCCTCCTTTTATGGCGCATAAAAAGTTTTCACTATCTGAATTCCGCAGAGTCTAGTCCGCTGACTGCAGTGACATCACGATTGACGAGGGGAGCGTCCCCGCAATCGCTGACCAATGAGCGCGCGTTATGCAAATGAGCTCGCGCAGGTTCGCCGAGTAGTGTATGCGCGCTCCTCCCGCTATCGCTCAGAGTAACTACAGACCCTCGAGCCCTCAGCACACATTCCGTTATCACTCTAACCCTGAGATACACCGTAAAAAAACGAGCAAAATGCGCTTCTAACCTTATTTTAACGGTACAAGAAGAGTTTCTTCTGACCTGAACTCGGATTTTTTTTTCTTACTGGAGTTACTGAAGAGCGAAGGACGCGCAAGATGAAGTACAAAGTAAGTGACTCTTCATTCATGCGCGCTATTTCCGTAAACTACACAAGAATACATCTGCTTACTATAGTAAAATATGTAGAATTTACATATACCTACATCATACGTAGGACAGATTCCTGTGACTTTTTAAAATGAAAGAGCAACTGTTCTTGAGCTGTAACATAGATAGATAGAATACACAATATACAAAGACATTGTACAATATATGGGTATTATTATTATTATTATGTAAATTTTCATCATTCAGAGGCAATCTAAGTAAATTCAGTTGAGGATGGTCTTAAGCATCCTTCCTTTTTAGAACCAATGATATTTCACTAGTTAAATACTCCTTAACTTGACAACCGGCTGGCTCCAGCTCTGAACAGCAGTAATTTGTGTGTGTAACCATCCATGCATCTATTGGATGGCTGGTATGATCCAAAAGCAAAGTGCAAATCACACCATTTATTACAGCCATGACACAAAAGCACTCTTTGAGCTCTATTGTAGCGAGACTTGTAATAAATGATGTGATTTACACTCTGCATTTTCAACTCAAGTTACTCAGAGCCACTTGAGGATATATGGGGCCATTCATTAACCCAGTCTCCAGCCCATTTTCCAATTTGAGCCTCACTGTGATTGTGTAATGTGATGTTTTAAAGCAAACAGCATGCATTTTGTTCAGAGTAACAGGGTTGCTGTTATAAGTGTTCCTGGTGGAGACAGAAAATAAAACCACTCCAGGATTTTATGTGCATGATTTGTGCATAGATTGGCCATTACACTGCTGGGACTGTTTATTCGAAGGGTTTGTTTTATGGACGTCATTTGAAAATGATGAATAGACTCATTAACAAAATCTTGATCTAAATATCTTTAGTTTATTTATAGTTTATGGTATTTTGATTATTGGTATTATTGATACATCTAGTAAAGGAATTGTTCATCTAGAGTTTTTGTTACCAATTTTTTTATTTTTTTTATTTGATATCTTCCCCTCCTGAGTTAGTGAGTTGAACTCAAGAACTGGATCAGTGTGAACAGCTCATTCAGAACTGTTTTGCGATCTGGATCAACTAAATCGTTAAAAAAAGATTTGACTCTGATTCGTTCACAAATCTTCGCTCATAAAAACAAGAAAAGAAAAAGGAACTTTCACTGTTGTTAGTTTCACTCAAACCATCCTTGTTCACATTACTTAAAAACTCATGTAATTGCATGAACTTAATTTAATTGAGTTGTTTCTAGAGCTTGGGTGTATATCAAGATATTTTGTAAATAACAACATGGCTTTGTGTGACGAACAGACTGAAATGTATTGTATGGCTTCAGAACACTACAGAGCATGAGTCTTATCAGCACTTATGGTGATTATTTCATAACTTTACCGCTTGACAGACCTCAAAGATTGGCCAAGATTTTTAAACAAATTCACCTTTTGTCTAAAACTGACAGTGACTTCAGCTGTCATCCTTTCAAAAGTTTTCCCAGCTGATTTTGGGGCATTTTTATTAAGGCTAAACTTTGGCCAAATCCGTACTTCCAATCCAAGTGCACACAGCGTGGGGGCAGCTTTTCATTCAAGAGAAACTTGGCTCTTGTGTGCAATTCCCTCCCCATTTGCATAGTCTTTGAGGCTTTCAGCCCTTTGGGAAGATTTGCTTCCTACTTTGGTAGGAGGATCGAGCAGCTCTTCCTGAATGGAATGCTTTTGTCTGCTTCACACTATCTGGGGAATGTGGAGTACTTGGCAAGTCACGGACTGTTAGCGCATATCAGACTGTTTGGATTCCTCTACAGTATGACAATGAGCCTGTCTCACAGTCTCTCTCAAATAAGCTTATAGATCTGTTTAATGGCACCAAATTGGGCATGAGCTCAGCTATATATATTTAATTTGTCTAAGATGTAGATTTATATACACATGGTAGCATATAATAGTTTGGTGTTGGTTTACTTTTTTTTTTTTTTTCCCAGTTTTTGAAAGAAGTCTTTTATGCTCACCAAGGCTGCATTTATTTGATTAAAAATACAGTAAAAGCAGTAATATTGAGAAATGTTATTACAATTCAAAATAACTGTGTTTTTATTTAAATATATTATAAAATGTAATTTATTTCTGTGATCAAAGCTGAATTTTCAGCGTCATTACTCCAGTCTTCAGTGTCACATGATCCTTCAGAAATCATTATAATATGCTGATTTGCTGCTCAAGAAACATTTCTGATTATTAATCAATGTTGAAAACAGTTGAGCTGCTTAATAATTTTGTAGAAACTGTATTCTTAGAAAAGCATTAATGGTCTTAAAGTCTTAATTTTCTTTATGCATTTATTCCTTTTGATTTTGGGATGACCTGTATTTTTCTTTTTGCGAGCTTCGTCCTGTAACTTCAGAGGAAGTTACATCAAAAACAGATCCAATTTCCTTTTATCCTCTGTTGACACAGAGAGATCCTTTGTTTGGCTGGCATTTCTGAAACTTTTAAAGCATCTTTACCTCAGAGACTGGTTTACTTTGTAGGGGAACTATCACAGGGTTATTCTCCCGGGGTATGTGAGGGTCAGGGCCACAGGGGTGAACTGGTCACGCTGTTGTTGTTTCTGACGCAGAACAACTGATGTACATCACCATGAGTGACACACAGGCTGTTCTCAGCTCACGGTCTGATAACTAATCCGTCAAACCAACAGAGTGGACAGACAGCTGACAGAATAACCAGTCCATACTTCCTCAGTTTAGACCTCTGAAGATTAGAGATTAGTTTAACCAAACACTCTTTAAGTGTTTCTTTTGGGGTATCAAGAAAGTCCCTCACTCAGTCATGAGGTGAAGTACTGTTTTTAGTTAAATATTAAGAGCTGTTTTTCCACCTTTGGAGCAGCGAAGACACTAAACAGACTTCATCTTTCAGTCTCAAGGGTCACATGGTCCACATCTTGACGTCACGCATCACAAAGGTCAGTCAGAACGCGGGCCTGTTGACGTCAGTTATGTTTTCCAACAGGTGCGCAGGTGTGTGGAGATACACAAGACATAAATAATCCCCAAACAAGCAGACCTTTATGACCTCTTATTAGATTTCAGACCTGCTGTAGCCTGTTTATAACAGACATGGGGAGCAGTTTGAGATTGTTACGCCATAGATTTTCCTTCGGGAGCACATCGAAAAGAGAGTCGACCCCTCCTTCTCGAACACTCAGACACACTCAAACGTCTGTACCCTGCTTTCCTGCTTTCTTTTCACTCTTATGTAACTGGCACAAATAGCCTGACAGGCACAAAGAACTGATTAGGTGAAGTAAACGTTCTGGGATTATTTTTTTTATTTTTATTTTTTTGCGTCTCTCTCCAGGCTGCAATCCAAGCTGAGGGTTTTGTTTGGAAATTTACATTGTTCTTAATCTGTCTGAGGGGAAATAATAGGGGGTTGCCCCACTGAAATGAAAAGAAATGGGAAATACAAGGCAGAGAGAGGGTAAACGGTGATTTTCTGTGTTAGAAAAATTTAATTGTAGTTATCATCAAGGATTCCTGTAAGGAAAATCACAAAGGAGATCTCTTTAAGACCTCATTTGTATCTGAGATTAAATGAAGACCATTTGGAAAAATTGGCTTAAAGGGATAGTTCTCCCAAAAATGTCTTCATTTACTCACCCTCAAGTTGTTCCAAACTTGTATGAGTTTCTTTCTTCTGTTGAACACAAAAGAAGATATTTTGAAGAATGTCGGTAACCAGACAGTAGCCATTTTTTTACCTACTATGGAAGTCAATGGCTACCATCAACTGTTTGATTACCAACATTCTTCAAAATATCTTATTTTGTGTTCAGCAGAAGAAAGAAACTCATACAGGTTTGGAACAACTTGAGGGTGAGTAAATGAAGACAAAATTTTCATTTTTGGGAGAACTATCCCTTTAAGTGTTTTGATTCTCAACATTGTCCAATGAAATTGACTAACATGTATAACATCTGGTGTTTCTGAAAACATTTGCCAAGATAGTCTATCAAAAGTGAGAGATCCCAATATGAACTCAAAAATTTCTCATCAGATTTGACCAAGCTATGCCATCCACATTCATTTTCATAGCTCTGTACACTGTACACCGTCAACAAAAGTCTCATTTGTATTATTATTTCTATAGACACATTATAGACAACGCTGAGACTGCTGTATAGCTGAGAACTCAATGAAGAGCATATTTGAGCAATAACGTTTATCTTTGGGTGGATGGGAAGTTATTAAATGTAAAAGGAACTCGCTGAAATCTAATTTAAATCTCGTTCCGGAGTTTCCATCTATTGGAGGATGTTGGAGTATGTAGACTTTTGTGTGAGTGAATGTGTGTGTGTCTATATATGCATGTGTTTGGTTTGTGTGTAGGCCACATCAGGGTGGTATTGTGCATAAAGAACACTTCTCAGCAGGCATTCCACATTCCCCAGGGTAAGAACAAGGGCTATTCAGAGAGCAGGTCTCAACCAGCGCACCACAGCACAGCTCTGCCCTGTTTGAAAGACACGGACAAAGAAAAGAGGCGATTCTGAAGGAGCCGAGAGCACTGCTGCATATACCAACATGGGGGGGTTGTGAAGATGCATCAAATAAGGAACTGTGAACCTTTCAGAGTTGAAATCCGCATAGATGTTAAGGGGGACACATCCCCCTCCGTATTCAGATTAGAGGTCGACCGATATGTAGTTTATTCTAAAAGCGTTACCTTTGGTCCCCTTTGAGCCTGGATTTTGTTTATATTTATGCATTCATATCTTCTGAAATTGCACAAGGATTTGTGTTTGACCTTTTTTGTCTTAGCCGCACCAATATTTTCTAGTCATAAATAAATTGAACATTCCCACAATGCATTTCCAGGAAAGGTCACTCATTGTGGTGCATGGCCCTCATCGGAAAAATGAAAAGAAAGCAAAGAGTTTGTTCGCCCCAAACCATTTTAAATCGATCCATGTGAAGTATGAAGGAGTATGGTTTACCTTTTTTGGCGATTTCGAGCGATTATCTACAGCCGAGGGTGGAATGGTGAACTGTCGGATAAGAGGAACTTTGACAGCTGCAAACGAGGGAAGCAAATAAAGGGGACGTGATAGTGTTGGACTGTTTCCATTGAACTTAATGACTCTACTTGTATTCATCACTATTTAAAGACTGACCTCCTTCTCAACTTCTGCTGTTGACATAAATGGGAAATTTGTCATTCATTGTTAATTTTGTTCATTTAAGTTTAATTTTTAGTTCATTCAGTCATAGTCGTTTACTGGCCGAAATATATTAAAAATATTTTAATATATTTTTTTATGTTTAAAAACTGCTGAAAAATATAAGAAAAAATAACAAAAATAATTGATGCAAAATATATATTAGTATATTTTTTTCTAAAATTCTTTTGGCCCTTTCATATATTTTTAAATAAGATGCATCTAAACATTTTTTTCCTGCAGGGAAAATATATATTATAAGCATTTTGGTAAGAAAATGTAAATTTTTATTTACAAAATAAAACACATATCACAATCTAATATATGTAATACTTTTATTTGTGAAATATTTTCTATATGTTTTCTATATTGTTATATTGATTAGTACTGTCAAATCGATTAATCGTGATTAATCACATCTAACAAGTTTTTTTTTTTACATAATGTGTGTATATATTATTACATTTATATATATTATATATATATATGTATATCTGTGTGTGTGTGTATATGCGTTTACACATACACACATGCGATTATTTGCGATTAATCGATTTGACAGCACTAATATTGATGCATCATAAACTACTTTAAAACATGTTTACAATTCTTCGCTTTGCAGGCTCACTGAATAAATAACAGGTGCTGTTTTTCTAGTGTTGTGACACAGTGGTTTCTGATGACATATGTTTTTCTCCTTCATTTAGACTTGTCAGAGCGAAACACGCTTGCCCTATTGACCTAAAATCCTTTGAAAGTAATTTATAGCAAGCTCATGAACTGCTTATCTGTGCTGGACCACTACAGATTTTCTCGAGAAGTGTGAAATTGAGATGACATTTGGGGGTGTATTTCCCGCTCTTAAAGGGCCGCTCCCTGCTGTGACATCATAAATCCTTCACACATCCAAGTGCTTGCTGGTTCGGGGGGGGATTATGTCTTAAACTATCTCCCACAGGATGAATGAACCCAGTTACCTCTCTGTCCATTTACACTGCCTCCTTCAGTATTTGCAGGCCCGATGATGTGAAATATACACTGTTTTTGTAGTTAATCAAACACTGCTTACAAATGCGGCATTATGCAGTCGTTACTGACCTAACGATTAGGTATCATTTCAAACAGCGCAATTTTAGTAACATTGAGATACAATTATAGTTTTTATTAATAATCGAATTCATTTTTATATTTTCCATTTTAATTTGAATTTTAGTTAGTTGTTTTGAGATGCAAAGCTTCAGGCTGAAGGGTGGTACAGAATTTTCTAGTTACAACAGGGAATGAACAAAAAAAGTCAAACAAGACTGTGTTTTTAATAAGCAGTTAAGATGTAAAATGGGCCTTTTATTGGACTGATTAGATGCGCAAACGTCATTACGCCCCACCTACAACAATCTGGGTTTTCAATAACAATCCTGAAAGGTTGCCAGTTTTTTTGGCACCATAGTTGCCATACCGCATGCGCACACTGAAACTAACCGTATATTTCTGCAAATGCTCAGAAATGCTAGTGTGGTTTAAAGTGTTAAAAGAAGAGCCTGCTCTGTATAGTCTTTGAGGTTGCCGTGTTGGTTGGTCTCTGTTTGGAGTGTTTGTTAGTTGGTTGGTGGGCGGGGGGTTTTTTGCTGGTGTCTTAAGTAGTGTTGTCGGCTTTGGTGTGGGCGATTACTGATTCACAGTGCTGAGGAAACAGGAGGGATAACTGATACTGACATCACGCCATCACTGAAATGAGACAACTCTTTCTTTTGTATCCCCTTAAGTCTTTTATCGATTGGTCAGAATGCGAAGTGGAACATGACACGACCACTGTAAAGTAGTCAAAAGATGCATCACCATAAAATCAGCCCCTCATGGTGGGAGTTTCCAGGATTTCAGCGCTCAAACCACTAGATTTAAAAACAGATTTTACAGCTACAGATCAATTTGTTGCATTTGTTTTATACGCTGCAGATCATTTCATTGTCATGAGCTGCTGTTTGATGAATTTAAGTTTCTGTATATGTGCCAATATTTTTAAATATTTCGTTTATTGGCAGTTCAATTTCACAAAACCTGTCAATATAATATACAGGTTGTATTTAAGCCCACTTTAGACATTCTAAGTAGTTTTGCAACTAACTCTCATTAAAGTATTACTGTCTGCTTAACATCTGCTAACACGTTATTTTGATGTTCCAAAAACAGATATTCTACTGACTATAAGTAACTTTGAAACTACATGTAAACTTATTCTACTAAACCTAACCCTAACCTAACAGTCTACTAATACTCTGAGAGCTAGTAGACATGTAGTTGCAAAGTTACTTATTAGGGATGGGTTTCAATACCGATTCGATTCCGAAGTGATCTAAATTCGATTTGATTCTCGATTCAGTTCAAAGAATTAAATGATTCAATTTTCACTGGCCCCACCACAAAAAAAAATATAATAAATGAATAAAATAGTTTTTCTTTTTGTTGTTTTTGACCCATGCAGCCCTATATTGTAATAAATTTTAGATTAACCATTCTCGGTTCCAATTTCAATACCACAGCTAAAACTATTAACTAATATAAATTTCAAAGATTATTAAAGACAAGTAAACAGTCATTAATAAAAAAAAAAAGGAACAAATAATTAAACTACAAGCAATATCACAAATAAATAAGTACAATATAACAAAGATACAAATGAAATAATCAGTGCTTTTAAGGTAGGTCTAACAGTGGTTTTCAGGTACAGAAATTGAATAAAGTAATCAAATGTAAAATAAAACTGCATATAATCTTCACTGTACAAATGAAATAAAGATTAATCCTTATTAAAGTTACATTCATTGAAGAGCAGTGAGTGATTTCTTTGTCATTTGTAGTTTGATTTACATTAAAAACACAGACAGCAGCAGGAATATTAGGCTGCTGTCACTTTAAGAGCTGCACGGATCCAATATACTGTTACACATGCGTTGTCTTTCTCTACTGTTTACGTTCACTTAAACCATAACTGACTATGTTTACTAGGATACTCGCCAATGCGGGCATTTGAGATAAATTAGTGTGAAGAAAGAGAATTCATTTTATCATTTGCACGCACACAAATCTTCTCACACACAGCGTGAGTTCTCTCTTCTAGTGCTTGAATGCTTTAATTGACAAGGCTTGAAAACACGTGCAAATGATAAACTTTAGTGACCATGCAGCACTGGCCCGATCGGGAAACTAACAGTTTCTTCAACTGATTTCATGCTGAAAGGCGCATCTGCATTTGCCATGTTAAGCACTGAATAAATGACAGGGTCCCCGCTGTCACGCAAGATACATAAGAGAATGACATCTAGTGGAGAAGACTAGTAATAATAAAGTCAATCCGTTATTACGCTCAATGTTTGCGCAAATAAATAAGGAAAAAATTTACTTTTGAGAATCGATACTGAATCAGATACATTTTAATAAAATGATTAATCGAAAAATCTATTTTTTTGGCCCAGCCATATTACTTATAGTTAGTAGAATGTCAAAAAATAAAGTGTAACCATAAATTTTCATTAAGCAGAATATAATTTCTTTTTTTATTATTTTGGGATGAAATGTGACCTGTTTTTATGAGAATCACCCTGTCAGTATTTGCAGATTGAATTCACTGTATTTGCTGCAGTGATATGAGGTACATACTGTATGACAAATTAAAAATGTCTAGAGACTTTCACAATGTGTTACGTAAACTTTTCTGGAAAGGTCCACAACCTCTTTGAAACATGTTCTGGCTAGTAGTTCATGTGTAACTTACAGTACGTCAGAGAGCATTGATCGATCACTCTATTGTGTTTGGCTTGGGGCGTGAAATTATTGATCACGTTTTGCTACTGTTATTGTTGTTGGCTGCTTGCTAAAGGCGGTTTAATTGCAAGTAAACTCACATGCAATTATCTTCCGCCAAACCATCATGCATTATATTAACATGTGAAGATAGACCAATTAGCTAAACACAGTTTTTTTAGCCAGTCCCTCGTACGTCCTGTTCATTCGACAGCGCCGAAATCTCTTTCAGTCAGCACAACGGCCAAGTTGAGTCATCAGGTCTGTATTAGAGTCATTATGGTAATTATCTTCTATATTTACTCGAGTGAAATGAGGGTAAAAGGTGCAGGTTCACCAGTCCTACCCACACCGCCCTCCCTCCAGGGGAACGTTAAAGTGAGCTGGCCTTAATTCTCACACCACTCCATTTCACTGGAGGAACTCACCACTTTTTGCAAGGTAGGGGGTTTGCTTACTGGCCGAGACCAGTTAATGATCTTTGTTTGCACTGTGCTTTTCTTGCACCCTGAGGGTATAGATTTCTGCTGTGTTTTGGTGACTTTGGCAGCGGTGTGGGGGGAATTTCTCACTGGTGTGTTTTGGAGTGCTCATTTACTTACATAATCAGCCATGATGATTTTATTGGGGAAAAGCCAAAAACCACCCAATGAGTGTACTTTAGAAGAAAGGAGGGTCTCCCGTACGATAGTAATTTTGGTTGCATAACAGTTTCAAGTTCTGTGTTGGCTAGCACGTATCCGTCAACGTATAGGGTTGATTATACAAGCACAGACTGTCTCACCACAAAAACATCTTTATTTAGGACTGAATGAGTCATGAATTTCCCAAAAGTGTGTGAGCGGAGAGATGATGTAAAGCCATTGCTCCAGGTGTGGATACGGACAGCTAAAATTAGGCCAAAAGAAATTCAACTTGCACTCCATCCAGTTTAAAACCCAAGAGTTCCCAAACACATAAGTGATATGTAAATGTACATATTGTGAAAAATGTGTATTTTAAAATTTGTCTCAAAGATGTGTCAGTTTGCTCATCATTATATTATGTAAAATTATATATTATTATCAGCATTATATTGGCCATCTTGGATATGTACCATTGGTAGATTTGAATTTAATTTCAGTTTGATCATTTAAATTGAATCACAAGTCTGAATTTAAATAATTTCTTTATGCTTAATTAGTGTTATTTTAGTATCACCATTACAGATTTATTAATTGTTTTGAATTAGTTTATATATATATATATATATATATATATATATATATATATATATATACACACACACACACACACATATATATATATATATATATAATTTTAATTTTAGTTTTTAATTTTAGTTTTAGTACTGCACTCTAAAAAATGCTGGGTTAAAATCAACCCAGCAATTGGGTTGTTTTAACCCAGCGGTTGGGTTAAATGTTTGCCCAACCTGCTGGGCAGTTTTATTTAACTCAACTATTGTTTAAAAATTACTGTATTGCTTGCTTAAAATGAACCCAAAATATGTTGGAAATGAACATTTATTAACATGTTTAATGAATAATAATTAAACAATACACATTTATTAACATGTTTAATAAATAATAATTAAAAAATAAACATTTATTAAATTGCTTATTAATTAATGTTCACCTTTTAATTATTATTGTTGTGTGTAGTAATTATGTGTCTGATCTTTAATTTCCAACCTATTTTGGGTTTATTTTAAGCCAGCACATAGTAATTTGTAAACAATAATTGAGTTAAATTAAACTACCCATCAGGTTGGGCAAACATTTAACCCAACCTTGTCTATTTTCAACCCAACTTGGGTTGTTTTTAACCCAGCATTGTTTTTAGAGTGTATTTTGTTTTAGTAAATGTTTAATAATTTTTGTGTTCGTCATTTTTATTTATTTATTTATTTTTTGCCTATATAATTTTTATTTTGGATTTAGTAATACATCAAATTAAACTAAATTAAAATGATAAGTGTTTCCTAAATGTAACTATAGCTGAAATAAAATGTTACACATTTTTTTTGTTTGTTTGTTTGTTTTTTTCATTAACATTCAGTAAACATCTAACAGAACAGAGAATGGTTTTAGTTTTAGTTAACAGTTCCTTCCTAGTCACCATTGTAAATGTGAGGTTTTGCACCTCAACCAGTTGGCACTGTCTAGACTACAGCGAGAACAATTTGCTGGGCAAACCTGGACACATCTGGTTCTTACACTGGCGTTCCTGTAGTCCATACATACCAGCGTTTATACCCTACATCACGTGGCTTTACAGCTCAATTTCGGGTCACTTATAGGAAGTTGTTTCCTTGTCGACCGCTTCAGAACTGTTCCCAGACCATCAGGTAATGTCTAACACTTGTGTTTACTAGGGCAGGAATACACCGCTGATTAGATCAGTTTATGATGCCTTGCATCCAAAGTGGCCTGCATTAGCACGAAACCTGTGGTTTATATGCATGCACTAAACAAATGTCTGAAAAATGCAAAGGGCTTATTCATAGTCAAGTACTGCTATAATTTATCTCTGTTTGTTTAAGCCTGTTGCCATGTAGTGAGATTACAGATTGAGTTATCATGATCATAAATGATTGGAATTTATTTTTGATGAGATAATGCATATTTTCTCTCACGGTCATCTATAAACTGTTGAAGCTATTTGACAGCAAGTTTAGGGTGGCCTTATACAGTAGATCAGTGTTTGTTAAAGTGCTTGAAACTTAAGTTGTAAGATGCAAGTCAACTGTTTGTGCAATGCACTTCTTCAAATTGTGTTGCACTGTAGTTGTAGTATAAGCAAATTTCTTCTTTTTGCACGGAAACTTTGCACAAGAGGAAACATGTATTGCAGTGATATCAGTGAATGCTTTGAATGGAATATTTCCAGGTCAGTTCTGCTACAGACGTCATAATGTGCGTGTGGAGGCGAGAAGAGCGAAAATGGCTTGAATGATTAATTTGCTTTATCTTCACACTATCACATATATTTTCATGTTTTTGCATCTTCTTAGTATTAATCTTCTGAGTAAAAGATAGTTATTGGTGTATATATATATATATATATGTTAAAATTATATATATATATATATATATATATAAAAAAAAATTAAAAAAAAAAAAATATATATATATATATATAATGTCTTTATGAAGAAAACACTTTCTGTATATATATATATATATATATATATATATATACTAGTCATTTAAGGTGTCTTGTCTTCTTTAGTAAAGAAATGCCATTATTTAAGTGATTCAACTTCAGATTTTCTCAAGCTTTGTTTGATTCACTGCCTAGTTTCCCATTCAGTGAGTTTTGTGTTCTTTTCATATTATTTTTGAGCAGATAAGCCCTAAACAGGCTGAATGCTAAGAGTTGGACACAAAACGCTCCTATTAGACAATGGTGACCCTAAAGGTCATGTTCTTAAGCTCACTGTATTAACGCGCTGTGTTCTCTCGGCGGGGGTTGTTGTCATGCCCTAATGCGGGTGACCGAGGCCATGAATGTGAGACAATAGCCATGCGACCAGACGCCCAATCACAGATAATGATGCTGCCCAAACAGGAAGGTTCACGTGGGAACCCGTTTGCTTAGCATTGTGGGAAAGCAGTTGAAGGCACACAAAGTCTTCTAAGACAGAACCCAAGGAGAAGCTGATAGACACACTGTTCAAAGTGAAGATAATGTTTGTGTTTGGCCCATGGGACTATGGGAGCATTAGTGATAGACTGATACGTTGGCCAAGATAAAGCCATATCGGTCAACCACTTAATTACATCACAAATACCTTAGAAATGTGAAAACAGCTGTAGGGTCTGTGTTTTCACTTCTAAATAAAGGCATCTTGTTACATTGATTTGAATTGAATTTAAATGTGGATTTGAATGTAAATGTGAACTGAGTTTAAATTAAATTTGAATTTAAATGCAGTTGAAGCTTAAGAATCTAGTTGTAATCAATCTCTCTCCTGAACCTCCCATAGTAATATATGATTACCATATTCATAAAGGATATTAACTATTACCATTATGCAAATTTCATGGTACTTTTTTGTAAATCTGACCTGAGCCCTCTACATCTTCTTTTGCAGTGTTTAGGTGTTTAGGTTTGCTTGACAGGGCTATTTTAATTTAATTTAATTTCATTTCATTTATTAAAAATATTTTTTTGTAATTTTAAAATTAAAGTCGTTCCTAATCTATAGTTAGCAATTAGATAAAATACAAATTCAAACACACTAGTCCTCTGGAATATTGTTTTATTAAGGTTTTAAACTCCATTCTTACATGAGAGAATGTGATATGAAATATGAAATGATATGAATATCCTGTGGACTGGCACAATATGAACTGAATTCTGCCAGCGCTGCTCAGGGTTTTTTTTTTTTTTATCTCCCAGTGGTTTGGAAATGATTGACAGAAAAATGGTTTTCCAGCATGGCCCCTCAGAGAAATATGTTTTGGCTATGGAGTCGTTGAGCGGATTTTATGATTATTTTCCTAGTCCAATGTGGGTCGACTCGGCCAGACGTTCAGTTTGAGTTTGAGTTATTATTGAGGCGCTGTGGATGAAACGGCTTCTTTTAAAGGGAACTCCCAACAGGCCGCCGAACTACACGGATAGAATTACACGGATGTTTTTTAGACATCTAATTGTGATATTACAGAGAACCACTTTATATTGCAGCCCACAAGAACATGCTAAATAAGTCCAAAAATCACTGTATGTAATCATATAATATGCATAGGTCATGCCTCAATGACTGTGATAATACTGAACAAATCATTTGATACTTAGTCGGAGCTGGTTAGCAGTTAGGGTGAGCGTTTTCCTTCTGGAATGTAAGTGTCTTATTGAGTTCAAACAGTGTAATGATTATTCTACCTTCATTTTTTACAGAACCTGATGGCTAAAGCGCTTTATGACAACGTTCCGGAATCCCCGGAAGAGCTGGCATTCCGGAAGGGCGACATCCTGACTGTCATTGAGCAGAACACTGGCGGGTTGGAGGGATGGTGGCTGTGTTCTCTCCACGGTCGTCAGGGCATCGCACCCGGCAACCGCCTCAAACTGCTTATCGGACCTATGTTCGATGGCCAGACGTCTGCATCCCCCTCCCCACCACAGGGTCATGCCCTCCAGCAGAGGCCACTCACACCTCAGGGGGTGTACCAGGTGCCGCCATCCCACCAGAGCCCACAGGGACAGGGCATCTACCAGATCCCTCCATCTAAAGACGTGTACCAGGTTCCACAGAGAAGTGCGCTGGCTGCGGATGGAACTCCCTGCAAGGTAAATTGACCTAGTCCTCGCTTTAGTCCACGTTGAACATGTGGCAGATGTTGACAAGGTCAAACGTTCATTCTCTGAGCGACACGTAGTGTTTGATTGTGTTGCTTGCTTTTGCGCTTGCATTCTTTACTCTTACAAAGATATACTGTGTTTGTACTATGGTAAAGTAATAGAAATACATTTAAATATATTTAAAAGAAATGTGGAGACAACTAAACTGATTACAAAAGTATATTAAACTATGGAAAACCATGAAAATACCTTTCGCTTACCGGTTTTAGTGATGTTTGACAGGTAACAGGTGATCAGGAATATTTTATATGTACTTTCACAACTATGCGCATATATATATATATATATATATATATATATAATTAAGTATGATTTATATATATATATATATATATATAAATCGTACTTAATTATTATCTGCAATACAAAATGTTAAATCCTAAATGTTTATCCTATTAAATATTTAATATTTATTCAGTATTTACATTATAAAATAATGGTATACTCCCATGTTACTATATGATTACCTTTTTACCTTTTTTATGATTAGAAAAGTTATTATTATAAGATATTAAGCTATTATTAAACCATGAAAATACTCTTCGCTTACAGATTTGAGTGATGTTTGACAGGTGATCAGGAATATTTTTTATATTTTAAAAATTTAGGTGCATAATTATCATCATCCTTAATTATTATCTGCAAAATGAAATGTTTTTCATATTAAATATTTAATATTTATTTAATATTTAAGTAAATTAAGTAGATATTTCAAAAAAAAATGATATACTATAAAATAATTGTAAATAGTATACCAAATAAACAAATAATAAAAACAAATACATACAATTTGTATTAATTATATATATTTTTAAATTTACCAAAATATTGTTAAATAAATTTGAAATTAATTAATTGAAATATTATTTTTTATATACAATTTTAAATAAATGTGTGTGTGTATATGTGTGTGTGTATATTCTAACATAATAATAAAAAATAGATGTTAAATAAACATTTAAAATTATAATAAACATTTTATTATTTTATGTAAGAAATATAACCAGTCAATATACTAATTTATGGTGATTGGTTGAGCCATAAGCCTGATCCTGGCTGCATTTTTTTAAAAAAGATTTTTAAGTTTTAAAGATTAAAAGTGTCTCCGTGTCCTGCCAAAAGCCATTCTGGATGGTAGTTGTGCACACCCTGCCCTGCCCTCCACCGCAGCGTTACAGGCTTTACGTTTAACGGCTTTATAATGTCCTGTCGATGCAGTGGACTGCACCGGCGCTCTCTGAATAGGAAAGCCACAGCGGGGATGGAAAAATAAATAGAGGAGATCAGGCTACTGAACACGCTGAGAAGGCATACACTGCAGCAAAACCAAGTGTATGTCAGCGGGAGAGAAGGGATTTTTGTGTCATTCTTAAAAGCCGTCAGCTTATTTTCATTTAACACTTGTGTCTTTCTAGGAACCACATCTGTGGCATTTCTCAACTTCTCTTTTAGCATAAGGCTGCATGATTTTGTGTTGATTTTGAGAAATACTATTAGATATGATAAACATTTAACATTTCATATTGCAGATGATAATTATTCTGATTCAGCTGCTTTTTTTATTTTGCCACTCAGATACAGGGACTGTAGGCATAGCTTATGTTCACTAGAAAGAACTGAAAACATCACTCAGGCAAACTCATAACACTGAGGTCATGTCTGTAATCGTAGTTTAAAAGTAGAGGTTCTGCTTTTGACATTAAGAGTATAGAGAGCTACTAGTCTCAGATATCAGGAGTGTTGAAGGTTAAGCTTACAGTCTGTCCACCTCAAATGATCTTGAGATGGACGATCAACACATGCAGTATGGCTTTATGGAAACAGGGTTGTGTTGCTTTGATTGAGGTTTGCCTGACCATTTTGTTTGCTGGCGTTCAGAATAACGGCACACCTTGTTTGTTGTTTGATGGTTGGCATACAGTTGGCCACTCTTGTAAGGGTGAGGTAAGAGGGTGTGCTCACATCTGTAAACACAACGTTCAGTTGACGTTCTTCTGACATGAAGTGCATTACAAAGGCGTGGCACAGCGGAAAGTGCAACAAAAATAACTATTTCCTTCCTGATCTCACTTCCTGTGCTGAAAAATAAAAGTGATACCCCTTTTTAGGTCCATCATTGAAAATGGTGATGTGGTTTTGAATCAGATTAGAGTACAGTTGAGATCTTTGATTACTGTGCATCTGCGTGCATAATTAAACTGTGGTAATAATGCACATCCGTACATGCAGAATTTAAACAAATAAAATCTTCTAGAAAGTTCAAAAACATATTCAGCTCAAAACAGTTCATATTCACCAGACATTTGTGTTTAATTCACATTATGTCTATAATTTCTGACTAGTAAAAACACTCAAACTTCTTTACATTTACTATTGCGATTGACCATGTTAAAAATATTGCAGCAGTTTCTCCAGTTGAATATAGTTAGGTCAACTCATATTTCTGTTAAAATATTTTTATTATTTGTCAGTAAATATTTAGTGAGCACATGTATCGGTAACAATTTACAATATGGTCCCATTAGTTAATACATTAACTAATATTAACTAACAATGAGCAATTCATCTGTTACAGTATTTATTAGGGTCAATGACGTGATGGGTAATTTTTTTGTCCAAAGGCCTTAATAATAATAGAAAACAAAGATATGACATCCAGCGTCTGTAAGGTAGTACAACTAGATCTCTTTTATTGAATCCAAAAGGTTTAAATTATATTTTGCTACATATAAAGGTATTTTAAAGATTTTGAAGTGTCAAAAGGTAATTTGGTTTAACCTTCCAAAGGCCAATACAGTCATTTAATTAGTGATTAAAATATCTTAAAATGTAATAAATGTATATATTTTTTATTCAGGCATGATTTTATAACATCATATATCAACATGGTATAAAAATTATGTGTAGAAGTCGTTGCTTTGTTATGAGAAAGAATGTCCGGAAAAATTTATTTCATTGATGTCAATCGGAGTAACCAATATAAAGGGACCATTTTGTATCAAGTCATGCGGTCAATATCATGTGACAGAATGTGACATTATTCAGATGTCTGCAAAGGACCACATGGTCATGAAGCAAAGTAACTAACTCTCTCTTAACTATACTTGCTCATACGCATGTCCCGCAACATCGGGTCATTCGGTACAACCGCTATAAAACGGAAAATGTTGTAATATTTTAAAAACTTGTACTAAATAGAAAATGTTTGATTAAAATGTTCTTTTGCTAGCTAGCTAGCTAGATATCAGCCTGTTAGCATTGTTTGAAAATATCATCATTCGGTATAACCAAAAGTGTCATAACAGATAACTTTTGATCTTAATAATGTTTCAGTAAATTTTGGAATTAACATTTAACTAAGATTAATAAGCCAATATACAGTAGTTAACTAATGTTAACAAATGGAACCTTATTGTAAAATGTTACTGGTAAATTAATAAAGCTAGTCATCGACAAAAAGTTGTGCACGAGCCATTGTGGCTCACCAAACAAATAATACCTGAGAACAGGTTAGAATTGTCATCTTGTAATTATGGTCGCTCTGAAACCCCATGAACACAGTGTTTCGTACTGGACTATTTCTAAATACATAAAGTACTCAGATGTTTCATCTGAACTTGGAAAGTGTCTATTTGTGCTGTAGTACAGTTATGCTTGTGGATGATGTGTTTGTTGCTGGCGCAGTGCAGGATTTGGGCACATAATGACACACTGTAAGGTTTGGTTGCTGAAGTCTGGCTCTGTCGATGAGGGCGGCTCTGTCCCCGCCTGACCTGAGGGTACAGTGATCTAAGGCCGCTCACAGCTGCACTATTCATGCCAGCCAGAGCCGTCTCCAAGATTTACACAACCACACAATGTTCTTCTCAGAGCCGAGCCTTATGGGTAGAGATGAGATCTCTCGTCCCATTGGTGCCCGAGTCTGGTTGACACCACAAATTGACTGAGGTAAAGCAGTTTTTGTGACTTTATACAGGCCGTTCCTGATCCGTATGAGTGAAAATTCTGAGGATAATGTGCAGCTTCGATGTTTCCAGTGAAGACAGACTTTTAAGGATTAACGTTTCTTCATGAGTCATATCATAAATCATAATTTTCTGCCCACTCTATGGGCCGAGGTTGTCTGTTATCACCACTAACCAGGTTTTGTTCTCTTCCTTCCTACTTGTCTGAGACAGCTAAGCCAGGCGTTTTTTTGTTTGCACTCCTCAGTCTCCAGGAGATATCGTAAAGACTTGTTGGTCACATGCCACCGCACCCTTCTCTGGAAATGTGTAGTAGAGTTTGCAGTCTAGTAGAGCATTAGTTGTGTGACTCAACGCTTGTTTATTAGCAACTAGATTTGTCTTCCTTGTTTCTACTGTGAATTATATATTTTATATTTTTTTATATATTTCAAGTATTATTAGTATTTATATTTTTATACTATTTTATAATACATACATACATACATACATACATAAACTGTAAAAAAAAATTGCTGCCTTAAATTTAAGTACAATCAACTTGGATGTTTAAGTCATTTCAACTTAAATTACATTAAACTGACTTAAGAAATGAGTTGAATCTTGTATAACTTATTTTTTATTTTTTGAAAACTGCTTATTTTGATGAGTTAAAGCAAAGTAAAAACATGTTGTGATAACTTGTTGATCATATTTTTTTTACAGTGTAGAATCTAAAATATAAATAAATTTCCCATAAATATTTATAATAATTCAAAAGATAAGTGTAATACACCTAACTATATATATATATATATATATATATATATAATTAATATATTTTATGTGTTTATATATAAACACACATATTTTATATTTCTTTTTAGTGTTACATAATAAAATGTAATTTAAAAGTATTTTATTTGTATTTAATATTAATTATGCAAGTTTAAATTGTACATACACATATATACATATAATTCCATATACACATTTAAAGTTATTTCATATTTCTTTATTAAAAATGATGTGTATCTGAGAAATATATATAATTTTCTTGATTTTTTTTTTTTTTTTTTTTTGCATTTTTGCCAAAACGGTTTAAAAGTTTTATACTTTAGGTATTGTTAATATTCAGCATATATTTATATACATATATTTAGTTATATGTATAGATTAAAGGCCTGTTCACACTAAGAATAACTATAAAGATAACTATAACTATAACTATATTAGCATCCACACCATATTGTTCTGTTTATTTTAAGCGTGCGCTGCAGTTTTGTTGTCTGCCACTTTAAATGCTCAAACTCTTTAAAGCAGGATGGATTCTGATTTTTTTAGTTATTGTCTTTGGTGCGAACGGGCTTTAAGTGTGAAATTGTTTAGCCTGTTCTTAGTATGGATGTGATCTGACCCAGAAAAGATGTCATGACTCCTTTAGTGTCAGACACATGGCTGTGTTTTCCCTCCTGCAGAGATAACAGGAAATGCTCAGCGGAGAGGTAACTTATTTCCTCATGCCCACGAGACTCTTTCATCAGAACTCATTCTCGTTTACCTCTTTGTCTTCCTTATTTCAAGGCAAAACCTTTTTTGTTGCCGCCTGCTTATTATTAATCAAAGACAAACTGTTGAAATCAGGGTCACTGCATAATTGATGCATCTCATTTAAATAATCACCCCCAACCACGTTGTCTCAATGCGCATCTATAAATCACGGGGTGTGTTTGAATGCTTCCATGTGATGTAAAATTAATTATGGCTTCTTGCATTAGGCTAATGCTCCTAAATTAGCAGGAAGGCTTTGTGCATTTCAGTTTTATGGTCGTCATGCGGGAGATCCCAGAGGGTTTGACATTTAATTGGCTTCGTTGATGAGTTCGACTTATTAATAGGATGGAGCTTTTTCCGTCACTGGAATAGAACCGATTTTAAGGGACAGGAGAGATAGAGAGAGACAGCAGATCATTCGAGAAGATTCTAGAGATTTGTTTTTCTCTTCTTTTCTTCCAAATGATCGACCGATTGATTTTTCCAGCTCTATTTACTTGTCAAATGTGACTCAGAGCTACTCTGTGAAGTCATTGTTTACTCAAACAGCTTTAGTCTAAATGCTGCAAATACCAAAAAATTAGTCTGTGAGAAAACACTCTTACGTCACGCTGCTTTTTCAGCGCTGTTATTCTCCAAGGACAAAAAAAAAAGAGGCTCCCACAGCAATTGGTCTCAGGTTCAAATCTGATCCGGTCTTAGTCACGCACACCCAGCTAGGCTGTAATGGAATCCAGGGAAGGAGTCACCTGAGCGGGAGAGAATGTTTGCCTAGAGGTCACAGTTCACACCTCACACTATGGCACGTTTACTCATTTCCGATTAGCCACTCCAGGTGGCAGAGAAGTGATCTGAGTAATATTGGATGGATTTCTGTATTTTATCATATTTACTCCATATTAATAAAGCATATAATAATACATAATTTAATAAATTATGAATGATTATAAATGAAATTGTAATATGTAATTTTTTTAAAATAATACTTTATAAAAAATATTAAATATTTATAGCATAATACTATATAATTTGTTAAATCAAGATTCTTGATTGTACATACATATATTGTATGAGCAGACATATATGATTTAGATTTTTGAAAAATATTTAATATTTAAAAATATATTTAAAAAATAAATAAATGTATTTTATGTAAATTATGTATTTAAATTAATATTTAATATATATATTTAAATAAATAAATAAATAAATAATATATTTATATATTTTTTAAAAATATATAAATATTGAAAATTTCAAAATATATTTTAATATTTAACAAAAAAAAAATATATATATATATATATATTTAAAGATGTATATACACATTATATATTTAATAAATATTTTGTAAAAAAATATTATAAAATATAAGAATAGTTTATTATATGCACAATATTGAGTATAAATAGATTGATTCAGACCACTGATGTGTCCCGTTCTCCATTTATTCCCAGTTCATTTTCCCAGGATTTCTGGGAAGCAGAGGTGATTTAAGACTGATGGGAACAACCCGGGAGATCTGGGTAATTGGTGAACTATGTTGAACCTGGAGTTCCAGAGTGATGATTTATGGACAGGAATGTCATTGATGTGCACCTAAACTCACAGAGTAAAAATAAGAGTGTGACGGTCCCGCTTATGAAAAACATCTGGACATCTCTGGAATATATATATATATATATATATATATATATATATATATATATATATATATATAGACACGCATAAATATATTTAATATTTTTCATATAATACAATTTTTTATGCTAATTAGTTGTCCACTTTGCCTCAGAATCACTATTTATTCAAGTTGCTCCCCATGTAGAGTGTTCCAATCACTTATGAGGTTTCTGTTAGGTTAGAAGGCAGCTGTCTATGTAGGTGGTACAGCAAGGCAGCCTACTAGGTTTTGGAACAGATCTAGAGTCTCTCAGACAGAATGCAGTATGTATGGTTCCCATTTTTGAGTGCTGTCAGTGACCCGTGAGTGTTCTCGTGTGGTGACAGCGGTGTGTGGTGTATTAGTGGAGCGTTTGGGACAAGGAGGGGGGCTGATTTTGGAGAACAGTGAATGGAGACCAAGTACATTCCAAGGATGCTTCTGCCTGTCTGACGCAGAACACAGATGTAGAGCATAAAAGATGGAGAATAAACTGCAGGAATAGAGAGAGACAAGATAGATTAGAAACGTATGAGATGACACAAATATTAATGTTTGGAGCCGAGGAGGCAGAAAGACAGATGACTCTATTAGTGTCTATGTTTTATTATGCATTATTCTAGTCACGTACACAATGCACCATAGTTTCACTGCAGATATTTTATATGTTGTGGCTGAACAACAAAGAGTAAATGTTTGATTAATACTTGTTATTATTACTATACTGTTCATATTTAGTGTTAAGAATTTGAAAAAAAAAAAATAGGGTTTGAGTTTGGGTCTGTGTAATTGTTTGTGTTTTCAGCCTTAATTTCTCCTACATGTCAAGAGACCCTCCACTAACGGCACTTTATGACATATTTCACCTAGGAATAAAAATTTTTAGCTCTGACTTTAACGTCCCCTAATGGTTGTATTCTTGTTTCAGGTGGTGACCCCAGTACGAGTAGGACAAACATATGCCTACAGTCCTGCTTCAGATTCATCTCATGACCTCTATGATGTTCCTCCAGTTCGTCCACAGGGGGTGAGTGTCACTTTCAACAGCACATGTACACATATAGATGTCTGCATATGTGTATTTACATTTTAAACACCCGCACAGGTGTATGATATTCCTCCGAGCATGCAAACCGGACAGCACAGCATTCCCAGATCCCAGGGCGTCTACGACACACCTCCGTCACAAGACCTGCGATCAAAAGGACTGTATGACATACCGCCATCATCGCAAGGGGTATGCTGATTTTTCATGTCATGATCATTTTTATTAATATTTTCAATTAGCTTTTATTTATTTTCTTTCATTTTCCTTTTAGTTCACTTTTTTTTTTTTTTTTTTTGTCATTTTTATTTATTTATTTAAATATGCCTATATTTTTATTATTATTTTTATTTCAGTTTTAGTTATTTTAGTACATAATGTTATTAAATGAAACTAAATAAAAATTCCTTGGCATCTAGTTCAAATACAATTAGGTTAATGTTTTTTTTTACGTGTTATTTTATTTGTTAATGTTTATTTTATCTCAAGTATGAAACTGTTTTATGGTTTTAGTTAACTATAATAACCCTGATGCAACCCTTGTTCTTTGTCTTGTAACCAAATGCTATTATTTCCCAGAAATTTTACAAAGAAATAAATACTCTGATTTTTATTACTTTCCCCTGGTTAGCAAATTAAAGCCTAGCTTGCCAGCAATGCTGGAGTCAAACTCAGAGTAGTGCTCTTAACTTCGCAAGGAGGTCAGAACAGAAATAATTGTGCTGAAGCCCCTCTTATGTTTCACCGCTGCTCCTGGCGAAATGCAGTGTAGCGCCTCAAGTTTGTTTGAAATAAACTGGAAGTACATGGAAACCTGTTATTAGAGTCGTATTTAATTAGGGTTTGCGGAAACCCAGGCTCACTCTGAAAGATAGATTCTACGCTTGACAGAAATCACTTACAGGCCGCTGTGTTTATTTATTGACCAATATGCTGTTGGCACGGCCCATGTACTGCCATTACGCTGTCAGGTCAATGCAGGGTTTTATCCTTTAGCTGGATGGCAGGATTTTCCATGTCCTATTCAAGGTTTTGGAGTGAGATGATGGAAATGCACAACCGGACTTATTAAACTGTCAGGAATCAAACATAGTTCTTATTAGTTTTGGCACCATAGTGTTGAAATTTCGATACAATGCCTTGAAAAATATTGATATGAGATACTAGTATTTTCAATACCACAGGGAAAAATTACACAACATTAAGGGCATAAAATTTTGAACAGTATCTAAGTTGATTTACTATTGACCAGAAGAAATAATAATAATGATGATAAAAATAATAATAAGAGAAATATTAAAAAAAAAAAAAAAAAAAAATGAAAGTGACGTGACATGTAGCCAAGTATGGTGTCCCATACTCGGAATTTGCGCTCTGCATTTATCCCATCCAAGTGCACACACACAGCAGTGAGCAGTGAACAAACACACACACCGTGAACACACACGGAGCAGTGGGCAGCCAATTTTTGCTGCAGCGCCCGGGGAGCAGTTGGGGGTCTCACCTCAGTTGTGGTATTGAGGGTGGAAGACAGCACTGGACATTCACTCCCCCACCGACAATTCCTGCCTGTACTGAGACTCGAACCTGCAACCTTTGGGTTATAAGTCCGATTCTCTAACCATTAGAGACTGCACTTTGGGGACTTTGGGGTGGAACTCTGTGTGTTTCGACCACAGGAACCAGGGTCTAAATGAAGTTCCGGGTAAAAAATTTTCCCCTCAGAAAGTCCCTGCTCACGAGGTACTACTTTTCAGGAGCGTATTTAAACTCCATTGTTGATTCGAATATAAAACATCTCTTACTGCACACACCGCAACAGACATTTAAAAATGGAGTGGAGTCAACCAATCAACCATCCAAGTCCCACCCCCGAAAGTTCCTAAACTTTGAAAAAGTATTACCCCGCGAGCAGGGACTTTTTGAGGGGAGAATTTTTACCCGGAGCTTTATTTAGACCCTGGTTTCTGCAGTCCAAACACACTGAGTACCACCCTAAAGTCCTTAATCCTGGGGAAAGTTCCTGCTGTGGAAACAGGGCTAAAGTTTGTTGCGGTGCGTGCAGTAAGAGTTGTTTGCTATTCGAATCAACAATGGAGTTTAAAAACTACAACCGACCAACGACGAGGTTCAGGCTTTATTAAGCTTATATGCGGAGGACGAAATCCAGCGGGAACTGGAAAGACGTGCACAGTCCTACGTCACCGGACTTAATCTTCACGGTACTTTAGTCCGCGATGGAAGCGCAGACAGCAACAGGTCTGGGGGAAAATTGTTCCGGGTAATTTCGGTGGAAACGAAAAGGAGCCATAACTTCATCAGCTGACAGTAGTGAAGGAATACGTAGTAGTGAAGGTGTATCAATACTGCAGAAAATGATTATTTCAAATATTCAGAATCGAAATGAATCAGAAAATGTGATATTTTTGACAACACTAGTGACTATTTCTTATAAGCATATATACTTCATGTTTAACTGAATTCTCTCTTCCACAGGTATACTCCACGCCACCTTGTCGGAATAACATTGCACAAGATGAAGGGAATTACGACTTTCCACAGCCTTCAAAGCACAAGCAAGAAGGTGTATATGACGTTCCACCTACATCGATCTCTAAAGCTTCCTCATGCTCCAACTACGACTTCCCGCCCAGCTCTGAGCCGGTGTCCCGAAAGGGCATGAACAACAGCGTCGGCATCTACGACGTTCCCCCCAGTCAACCCGCCACAGGTGGATCTGGGGACCTGTACGATATTCCACGTGGGATGCCTCAGAACCGACACGCTTCCTCTGAGAAGGACAGGAATAAGTCCATTTACGATATCCCACCGGGAGACACTCGGTTGCTTGGTGATGTGACCGAAGGCGTAAACCGCTTGTCGTTTTCCAGCACGGGAAGCACTCGCAGCAGCATGTCGACTTCCTCTTCTTCCGCTGGATCTCCCGCCGAGAGTCGTCTGGCATTGGATCTAGACTCTGCGTTTCAGAGGTTGGGTCGCCTCCAGCAAGGTCTGGAGTCCTCTGTTTGCTCGCTGCAAACTCTTGCGGCATCGCCTCACTGGCGGACATACAGCTTCATGGAGCGCCACGCCAATGAGGTCCGTGTTTTATTGGAGCGCGTCAAGAGTTCGCTCACAGAATTTCTCGTATTTGGTCGTGGAGCGGCAGCGAACGCCACCACGCTGTCCGATCAAGGACTGCACTCTAAGTTGCGACGCCAGTTGCAGCGTCTGGAAGATTCCCATCAGATTCTTCAACAAACACACCAGACTTTAGAAAACAATAACTGGCTGCTTAATATCCTAGCAATTGGCAACAAGCATCAGAGCAAGAGTGACGAACTAGAACGTTTTGTAATGGTGTCACGGACAGTGCCTGATGATGCCAAGCAGTTGGCTTCAACAATAGGTGGCAGCGCAGAGATGCTCTTCCGAAGGGCACCAATAGAGGGCATCGTTCACCCCTTTACCTGTACCCCAACGGAGGACGACAGCTACGGAGGCCAGACCAAACCTTTCCCCGTATCACATGACAAAGCAAACATGAACAGCGAGAAGTGCGTTAAAAGCTGGATGGAGGATTATGACTATGTCCATCTGCAGGTGGGAATTACACTACTCAATACTTAAAGGGTTAGTTCACCGAAAAATAAAAATTCTGTCATTAATTACTCACCCTCATGTCGTCCCAAACCTGTAAGACTTTCATTCATCTTCTGAACACAAATGAAGATCTTTTTGATGAAATCTGAGAGCTTTGTCCCTCTATAGACAGCAACATAACTATCATGTACATAACTACCAAATGTGAATAAAAGCCTAAATTCAATCTGTTCATCATATAAAGCGATCAAGTCTCTTCAGAAAATTTGGACTAAACCACTCAATTCATATGGATTAGTTTTACAATCTTTTTGAAGTGTCAAAGTGGTATTTATGTAGCTGTCTATGGAGGGAAAGAAAGCACTCAGATTTCATCAAAAAGATCTTTATTTGTGTTCCGAAGATGAACGAAAGTCTTACGGGTTTGGAACAACATGAGGGTGAGTAATTAATGACAGAATTTTCATTTTTCATTGAACTAACCCTTTAAGACTAAAACCCAGTGAAGAAATCATTGCAGATATATGTATTTTTGCAAAATAGACACTTGCAAAATCAGCTGTGAATGAAATTAATATAAAAACAAGAAAATGTACAGATTTATAGATTTACATGCTGCCAAAACTGTTTAAAAAAAAAAACAGTCCATTCGCTTCCATCTATCCTCTGTCCGTCTGTTAATCCTGGATGCAGAGATTAGAAATGAGATCTCACATTTGAGCATGTTAAAGTGACATGCTGTTGGAATTAAAACCTGAGCATGTACTTAAATCTCAAACAAAAGACTAAGAGAGGATATTCATCATATGCAAGAGTTTAGATGCTGCCAGATTTTTGAAGAAAATAAAAAGAGACAGTTGCTTATTCAAATTCAGTTCATGAGACAAAAAAATAATTAAAAAAGGATTAGTTTAATACCACAGTGGATTTTGATTGCTCACTGGTGCATTAAGACACTAGTTTCTGTAAATCTGCTTTGAAACAATTGGTTGCGAATTGCTGACTGACCTTTTGTTATTTTTGCAGGGAAAAGATGAATTTGAACGACAACAGAAGGAACTCTTAGAGAAGGAGAACATCACCAAACAGAGCAAAGTCCAACTCGCCCAAGAACAGGTACACGACACATGCACATAAACGTTATCAGCTTGTGTGTCAGTCATCAATGAACAAGGAAGTAGCTTACTATTAAGTGCCTTTAGAGTGAGGAAATACTAGGGTTGTCAAAAGTACCGATTTCGGTTCCAAGTTGGTACTGAAATGTTAAAAATGTGACGATACCAGCATTTCCCCCTAGCATTTTTTTGAGCGCTGTTGAGTGGATTCTTAAGCACCTCTGATTGGCCACTGTGTTCACGTGCTCAACAGATATGTCTGTGATTGGCTACAATAATCAACGCTTCAAAAACATGTTATAATTAGACATCTTTGCACTTACACAGATACACACAGGAGCATTTGAAAGCAGGTGTCCAGCAGCGGATCCCTAATATATCCTCTGATAGACGGATCCACTGAAAACGCCTGCTTTCAAATGCTCCTGTGTGTGTCTGTGTAAGCACAAAGATGTCTATTTATAACATGTTTTTGAAGCGTTGATCATTGTAGCCAATCTGTTGAGCACGTGAACACAATGGCCAATCAGAGGTGTTTAAGAATCCGCACAACAGCATTCAAAATGCTAGGGGGAAACGCTTGTATAGTCACATTTTTAGAATTTCAGTACCGACTTTTCAACTCTAGGAAATACAGTACAGCTTGACAGATGCTCTGTTAACCATAGAAGGGATAAGAATAGAAACACCAGAAGTATATGAATTAAGTTGTGGACAAATTATCTGAAAGAGCAGGATGGCGAAACCCATCAGGTGTAAATACATCACAAGAGAAAGGGTTTTTGTTGGCTAAGTCAGTTGACAATTGCATCATGTGAGATCTTAGGGTGTCCATATGTTCACCATATATCAGAGTTTGGCTATAACAACCTCACAGGTGCAGATCTCAAACATCTCAACTCTTTTCTAAGACAGATGGTTCCTGTTCCATGTAAACTTAAGCCTAGAGAGCTGCCCGTATAAACTGTTTAAGATGTTTACACAATCTTTGGTTGTTTTAAAACTGTATGTCATGTTGTTAGTGTCCATCTCAAAATGCAGGCAGAAATATCAATTTAAATAATTTAAGAAGGATTTTTCAAAGATTTGTTTGCCTGATTTTGAATTGAACAAACTACGCTTGAGATGTGTGTGTGTGTATATATACTACTATAGTACTACTAAATTATACATAATATATAACTATACTATTGTTCATTTTTAATTAAATTTTTATAGAGAAAAAGGTGCAGCAGAAATGATGCACTATTTTTCTTTAATTTTTTTTAAATGATCATTTAATGATGATTTAAAATTTTAAATTATTCTAACTTTGAAATTCTTTGTCTCACTTAACAGCTGAACCAGTTTAAACAGCTCGAACAGGAAGTGATCAAACCTGTAGAGAATGACATCACCAAGTGGATCTCCCACCAACATTCAACAGGCTCCTCCTCAGACTCCTCCTCTAATTTCTCCACAGGAGGCGGAGCTCCATTGGGTTTACGCGATCGGCAACTGTTGGGCTTCTATGCGGACCAATGCGAACAGCACTTTGTGACTTTGCTGAATGCTGTAGATGCTTTTTTCGGCTGCGTGAAGGCCGGGCAACCTCCTCGAATCTTCGTTGCACATGGCAAATTTGTCATTCTCAGCGCCCACAAGCTCGTGTTTATCGGTGACACTCTGTCAAGACAGGCCTCGGCGGCAGAAGTGGCAAATCGCGTAATGAACTTAAGCAACGTGCTGTGCGAGATGCTAAAGACAGTCGTGGGTGCCACAAAAACGGCAGCCCTTCACTATCCCAACACAGCTGCTGTACAGGAAATGGTAGATCGCGTGACGGACCTCTCGCACTTGGCACAACAATTTAAAGTGCAGCTCTCGCAGATGGCAGGATTGTGATGTCATCAATGATGTCAACAATATCTGAACAAAGACTGTCATTTTAACATGCATATATATTTATACTCGTTCTTATGTAGATGCATCACTGAAAGTTGTCTTTTGTAAATATTCCTGCTCTCTTCCTCTGTGTAAATATTTGGCTCTATATTTTGTGTAGATTTGTTTTTATATAATGGTAATAATAATAATAATATTATTAACTGTATGAATAGAAATCATTGAGAATTGCATTTGTAGAGTGACCATTAACATTCCTGATCGTTTTGTGTATTAGGCACCTTACAAATTGTCCTTGACTGCTAATTATTGTGTATTGCTGAATGCCAGAACCTACAAAATGAAAATAGTTTGTTTTGTACATGTGCTGTATTGTGCGACACACATTCTGCCGAGAGTACGTATGAACAAAGTAAAACATTTCTCTGTCTTTGCTATAGAAATCGTTTCACTTGTTTTTATTCGAACATTTTGGTTGTCTCACAAAACCTGTATGGAAGCTCGTTTCCACCACTAAATTAAAAAATAAAAAATACTTTTTATCTCACAATTCTGGCTTTTTTTTCAATTGCGAGTCATAAACTTGCAATTCTGAGAAAAAAAAAGGTCACAAATTTTCCCTCACAAATGTACATCATAACACGCAATTGTGAGTATATACATCTTACAATTCTGACTTTATAACTCGCAAATCTGACTTTATAACGCACAATTGTGAGTTTATATCTCGCAATTCTGAGAAAAAAAAATCCTAATTGTGAGATAAAAAGTCGCAATTACCTTTTTATTTTTTATTTCATGGCAGAAACAAGCTTCCATATATTTCACTATAAAATCAAAAAGAAATTATATTTTGTTGAAGCCTTTAGGACCATTAAGATTTTTTTTTTATGAAAAGAGAATTAAACTTTTCCTCCCCTGCTTTTATTACTATAATGCACTAAAAAAAAAACTAATTTTCATTACTGTATTATGAACAAAATACATTGTAAAATGTTTTTACATCATGGCAGTGTTTTATTCATTTTAATTTATGCTTATTTAAATAAAAACATAATATTTTATTAGAGTAAAAATACAATATTTCTTGTTTTTTTATTAAAATGTCAATGCAAAAAAAAAAAAAAAAAATCTAAATGCAGATAAAAAAAAAAAAAAATAAATCCCATGCAAAATATAATTTTTTTCCCTTTTGATTTTGTGGCGAAATGTGACCCACACATTCATTCTGGTATCACAGCATAGCTAACAAAGCAGCTAAACCATGTTAAACGAATGTGAAATCTGGCAGCAACAAGGAAGACATTTTCCCAAGAGTTTCACCCCACCATTAACATAACTAAATGTCCTACCGATCCATAATTCCCAAAGTATTATCAGATGATCCAATTGGACAGATATAATCTGATAAAAAAAGACCTTAGATGGATGTGAGCTTCCCAAACCATCTCTTTGGACCTTGATGACTAATATTTTCCATTCCGCGCTGTAATGAAATGAGCATGTATCATGGCTCATGTGGGTTAGCGGCGATGATGAGAGGCCATGCTAAGGGGATTGAAGAGTAAGTCGAGCACGGCCTGAACAGACTGCCACACCATATTATCATTAACATTACCCTGCTGGAACATCCTGAGACGTGCAGTAGGAACATCACATGTCTGCCCAATCTAATTTAGAAGGATTTTTATTACGCCATCTCATCTGAAAGGCCTTAAAATAAGGCTAATTTGACTTTTTCCTCATCTAACAATGTTTTCTACAGATGCACATGATGATTTAGATTGTGGCCTGTGGTGAGATGAAGGACATTAGCTCATGTAGCAGGTGCTCTGCGGCTCTCGGCAGCTGCTCACCAGTTTCACCAGCCATCACCAGCGGATAATGGGCAAATTTTTGATGGATCTTTCCCAACACACTGTGGTCAGATGATTAAGACATTTGTTATGTACAGCAGTATTGTATTGCTTTTACATGACTTAAAGGAATATTCCAGGTTGTGTACAACAGTTTGTGGACTGACTGCATGTACAGCATGCTGATGATTTACCACAAAATATGATCTCAATTTAACCCACAATTCGCTGACTTGTAGGTTTTTCTTCAGTTAAATGCTTTAACAAATGAATAAGTTGCTTAATTGTAAATTATTATATAAAATGCAGGTAACACTTTACAATGAGGTCTCATCTGGTAATATTAGTTAATGAATTATGTAATGAACCAACAATGAGCAATATCTTTTTACAGCATTAAAAATACTGGTCTCAACCATGTTACCAACAAGCTAGACCAGTATTGTGTTTTGACCTATATATGAATAATCATTTGAAGCGTATTGGTAAATATGACTCGAGAAGGTGTTCATGTCCAATTTTAACTAGGAAACTTGTATTTATGATAATTCTGACACATGAAGGCAGCATTACACAGGAGTTCATCCGCCTACAAAACTAGTCCCAGCCCCAAGAGATACTGTATTTTTATACAACTTTACACATCTAACAACTGTATCGAAATCATGTTTAAAGGCTTCAACAAAAGATCAAGCTTCATGTTTTTCAATTCAAACCCCTTAGGAACATCTGCTAAAATATCCCTGCAACAAGTTCATTCACAATGGAAAAAACACTCAGATGAATGGCAAAATGTCTTCAAACAACACATAAATTATGTTGAAACAAAACTTCACATTCTTTTATGCTTCTAGAACATTCTCCCTCCAAATAAACTGCTCTTTTAGACATGGTAATGAATGCTAACAATCTTGCTGGGAATGAAGGAATGCCAACTCACAAATCTCTGTAAAAGCATCAGTATCCACTGACTGGCACTTACACGTAATTAACGATTTAAACATTTTCTGCATTCAAGACTAAGTTCTCCTCGGGGAAACAAAGAAGAGAAAGCCTTTTGAAAGAAACTTTCATTAAACATGGTGAGAGAGCGGTAAATTCTTACCATCACTCTCTCCAAACCCTTTCCTAGTGATTTATCTGGCTCTTATAATGGCATCAGTGGGAGTTCTGCGGTCTTGGATGTGTCTCGAGTTGGATCTGCACTGAATTAAAGAGCCTGAGGAGGGAGGGATGAGTTATCCAATCGATGCTTCACCGCTCACACTAAATAAGTCAACCAATCAGAGTCACCACTACAGATACTCCTTCAAGTGAACACTTTTTATTTAGTATTCAGGAAACTCTGATGGCTGAGAGAACTTAATGCGCTGCAACTGAAGAAAACACATGCAAACAGAAAAAACAACAGCAAATTAAGAAAACATCTTCATCCGTTTGACAACACGTGCTACAAACTCAATGCAACCAAATACAGAAACACACTGCAAAAGTTCAAAATGCAATCAAATACAGAAATTCACTACAAATACTCACAATGCAACCAAATACAGAAATGTGCTGCAAATCCTCACAACGTAACCAAATACCGAAACACGCTGCAAATACTCACAATGCAACCGAATACAGAAACCTGCTGCAAATACTCACAATCAACCAAATACAGAAACGAGCTGCAAATACTCAAAATGCAACCAAATACAGAAACGAGCTGCAAAAACTCACAATGCAACCAAATACAGAAACATACTGCAAATACTAAACAACCAACCAAATACAGAAACATGCTGCAAATACTCACAACCAACCAAATACAGAAACATGCTGCTAATACTCACAACCAACCAAATACAGAAACGCACTGCAAATACTCACAACCAACCAAATACAGAAACGTGCTGCAAATACTCACAACCAACCAAATACAGAAACGTGCTGCAAATACTCACAACCAACCAAATACAGAAACGCACTGCAAATACTCACAACCAACCAAATACAGAAACGCGCTGCAAATACTCACAACCAACCAAATACAGAAACGTGCTGCAAATACTCACAACCAACCAAATACAGAAACGCACTGCAAATACTCACAACCAACCAAATATAGAAACGTGCTGCAAATACTCACAACCAACCAAATACAGAAACGTGCTGCAAATACTCACAACCAACCAAATACAGAAACGCACTGCAAATACTCACAACCAACCAAATACAGAAACGTGCTGCAAATACTCACAACCAACCAAATACAGAAACATACTGCAAATACTCACAACCAACCAAATATAGAAACGTGCTGCAAATACTCACAACCAACCAAATACAGAAACGTGCTGCAAATACTCACAACCAACCAAATACAGAAACGCGCTGCAAATACTCACAACCAACCAAATACAGAAACGCGCTGCAAATACTCACAACCAACCAAATACAGAAACGCGCTGCAAATACTCACAACCAACCAAATACAGAAACGCGCTGCAAATACTCACAACCAACCAAATACAGAAACGTGCTGCAAATACTCACAACCAACCAAATACAGAAACGCACTGCAAATATTCACAACCAACCAAATACAGAAACGCACTGCAAATACTCACAACCAACCAAATACAGAAACTTACTGCAAATACTCACAACCAACCAAATACAGAAACATGCTGCAAATACTCACAACCAACCAAATACAGAAACGTGCTGCAAATACTCACAACGCAACTAAATATAGAAGCGAGCTGCAAATACTCACAATGCAACCAAATACAGAAACATACTGCAAATACTCACAACCAACCAAATATAGAAACGAGCTGCAAATATTCACAATGCAACCAAATACAGAAACATACTGCAAATACTCACAACCAACCAAATATAGAAACGAGCTGCAAATACTCACAACCAACCAAATACAGAAACGTGCTGCAAATACTCACAACCAACCAAATACAGAAACGCACTGCAAATACTCACAACCAACCAAATACAGAAACATGCTGCAAATACTCACAACCAACCAAATACAGAAACGTGCTGCAAATACTCACAACGCAACTAAATATAGAAGCGAGCTGCAAATACTCACAACCAACCAAATATAGAAACGAGCTGCAACATACTCAACATACTGAGCTACAGAAACATACTGCAAATACTCACAACCAACCAAGTACAGAAACGAGCTGCAAATACTCAAAATGCAACTAAATATAGAAACGAGCTGCAAATACTCACAACACAACCAAATACAGAAACATGCTGCAAAAACTCACAACGCAACCAAATATAGAAACATGCTGCAAATTCTCACAACGCAAACCAAATACAGAAATGTGCTGCAAAAACTCACAACGCAACCAAATATAGAAACATGCTGCAAATTCTCACAACGCAACCAAATATAGAAACACGCTGCAAATACTCACAATGCAACTAAATACAGAAACATGCTGCAAATACTCATAACGCAACCAAGAAATGTGCTGCAAATACCACAGACCACAACGGAAATGTTTTAAGCAGATCCCAACAAGTGAAGAACCTTGCTGGGACATGCTTATTTTTCAATGTCAGTGGTGCTGTTGATGACCTAAGGTGAGTTTTTTGTTTATTTTAACATTCTGCAGGCCATTCATATGTGCATTGTATTTGGTTGTGTTGTGAGTATTTGCAGCACGTTTCTGTATTTGGTTGCATTCTGAGTATTTGCAGCACATGTGTTGTCAAACTGATGAAGATGTTTTCTTAATTTGCTGGTGTTTTTTTTTTTTATTTGCATTTGTTTTTTTTATTTAGTTGCAAAAGGACAGAATTGCACCAATAAAGTACCATAGTCGTTTCAACTTGCAAAAGTAAATTTTTATTTTAAGTAATACTGAATTTAGCTAAATTTTAATGATTACATGCAAATGCAAAAAGTACATGCCAGGGGTCTGCAGTATCAAGATGCAATTATGCAAGTATGTACTTTTCCACAAGGAAGTATGTGAATATGTGCTCTGTTAAGCATTAAAACATTTCCAAACACTTCCAGAAAATTGTACTGACCCCTGATGTTGACATGCAGCAAAAGAAAGGTGCTTTGCATTGCCAAGCGTGTTGTGAGGGAGCCAGTATTTCGGTGATCTGTCTTTGCTATCACAAACATCGACAACAGAGATTTGCAGCCCTGTCATTGCAACCGTTGCAGAAAAGCAAGAGTACGGGGAGGAAAAAGGGAACTGGAAGGTCTGACCTGTGAATACAGTGGCGACCAGAGTAGCACTGGCGATGTCATTTCCGTGGCTTACCACAACCATTTCCTGTGAAGTATTCTAAGGCCTCAAAATTACAGCTTCTGTGCATGGCAAAGCCTCTGTTACCTCTTTCATTTCGTAAAAGCTGCATATATTTCAATAGGTTTTAAAATGTGGACCCAAAGAGATGTTAGGCACCTCTCTGGCACCTCTCTTTAAAAATATACTGACCGTTTCTACATATGTGCATTAAATCTTGCGTGTCTGGTCAAAAATTGATGGCCAATTTTTTGGGGGGGCTCTTTCATTTGATTTAACCAGTGTATATTTTATCATGTTTTAAAATAATATAGATGTAGAGAAGGCCGTGAACTCTTTGTAAAGACCCTGAATGATCTGCTGCTGATTAAAGCAGCTGCAGGCACTTGATGGTCGTCCACTGCTTGCATCTTCCACCAGGAGGCGCTCGGGAGATGAAAGCGGGTTTTGGTCTTAAGATATTTTGGCACAAAAATATATATATTTAAACGTATTAATTCAAAGAATTGGTAACTGACATAAAATACTATCCGCCCAAGTGATTTATGTAAAATATTTAAATAACATACCTTATACAGTAATCACAAACGACTCTAATCGGTCCATCCTGATCAGCGCTCAATAAAGTAACAGGTACAACGTGCCGTTTATGTGTTTAGTAGGCTAGCTGCTGCTGTGTGGATTATAATTTATACCCCAGTAATTACAGTAAGAATCTTTAATATAATATATAATGTAAGTGTTTAATTACATAGTGTTACACGGAAATAGGGAAAATATTATTTAGACTCAATGTACCTGACCAATCAGGGACAACTCCCAGACATCTGAACCACGCCCATTTTGTCATTAATAGTTCACGTTTAATCTATTCTCGTTTACATGTACAGATATAAGTTACCAGAGTGCTTTTGCATTTGTTTATAACAGTTCATGTGACGTAATTATTAAATGACATTTAGAAGTATGGTCTACAATTACAATTAATACAATTAGTAGCGGTTTAATAATCTTACAAATACTGCAAATATAGGCCTATGTTAATATATGGTCCTTCTATATGTTATATTCTCTAAAAGGTGGATTAAAGATCAATTCAAATTTCTAATCTAGAAAGAAAAAATGCATCTTCAGGCCCTCCGGTGTAATTTTTGTTTACAATACCTCCATCTTGTGGACGTTTTTCAGTAGTGCAGCGAAATCACTTTGTGCACGTTTACATTGCATAATGCAAGTGCACAAAAGGTGACCAGAGTGCTTTGCATTTGTTAATAATTATTTTGTAAAAATCTTTACTGTTATTAAATGCCAATCAGAAGTAGTTCCTACTATATTTAATAGAGTTTAATGCTACAACCTATTTTAATAGCCTAGATATATTAATATATGCAGTAATTACTATATATGGTCATTCTATAAAAACGAAACGAAACGAAACAAGTGTTTGAAAACAAACACACCTTCGATGCCCTCTTGTGTTATATTAATCGCATTTAACTGCCATCTTGTGGACATTTTTAGTAGTGAAACAAAATCGCTTCAGTGGAACTTTTCATGTTTACATTTACTGATGCCAGAGTACAAAAAGTGATGCTACTGATAATTAGTGTGACGTAAACTTATTACCATTATTATATGATATTCAGAAGCAGACCCTATTAATACTATAATTAATAGGGTTTAATACTGCAAACCTACTTTAATATAACATATGCAGTAATTAATATAAAGTCACTCTTTTTTTATCTCTAAAAGTCTGATTAAAGCCAGTCAATTTATATTTCTAGAATGATCCAGTTTAATTTTTTTGAGTGGTTGAAAGCATACTTGTTCACACCTTCAGCCCTTGCTGTATTATATTATTCACATTTTACTGCCACCCTGTGGGCATTTTTAGTAGTGCAGCACAATCACTTCAGCAGAACTGTTCATGCTTACATTAACTGATTCGGGTCCATAAAAGGTGATTTTGCATTTGTTAATGATAATTTATGTGTAAAATTATTACCATTATTAACTGACATTCAAAAGTAGGCCCTATTAATACTACAGTTAATACGTTTAATACAACAAACTTATTTTAATATAAATAAATGCAACATTTAAAATATTTTTTCTCTCTCTAAAAGTGCTTTAAAGCAGTCAAATGTTTAATCTAGGCGCTTTTTATGAGTGTTAATGCGACCTTCAAACTCCGCTGTAGTATTTCAGTCGAATTATACTGCCATCTTGTGGACAAATTCAGTAGTGCAGCAAAATTGTTCTGTCAAATTAATATGGCTACCAAAATGATTATAAATCAAAATCAGATGTTTTATAAGTGCTGATTATTTAAGTACAAAACACTACCTGAGTGTCAGAATTATTTAAAAAAAAAATAATAAATAAAATATGCATTAAAATAAAAATAATTCACATAACTTAATTGTTTTTTTGAAATATATTTATTATGAAGGGGAAAAATCTACTGTCATAAAAGGGACAAAAAAATAAACATGTAACAAAACATGTGAACGTCTACATCGGTGATAACGGCATTTCATTAGAAGTCGACCTGCGCACAGTTTCACACACGGGCAGGGTCAGGCTGACCTGGGGTCAGTGCGGCATCTTTAGCTCTAATGCTTTTCTAAAGCAGGGAATTGCAGGCATATCGAGATCATCCACTCAAACAGGATGACTTCAGCCCAAGCCAGAGGCACAAAAGCGGGGCGGAGCGACCGATGACAGCCGTCTCAAAGCACTATGCTGTGTTGGGAGCAAAGGAAATTTTACAACAACATCATTCTAAATTTCATCATTTGGGTGTGCACTCCTGTCAAAATGTTTGTTTCTTTCATAACATTTCAACTCCAAAGAAATATAAAGAAGATTTCATTGCACGTGTTGGACAGATGTCGGAGCCAGTGGGGTGTCAGTGTGAATAGTAGTGCTGTTAGCTCACGGAAACACTGGATGTTTGATCGTCAGTATGTTTTTGTGAGCTTGAGTAATAACAGAACAGGTAAACAGTAACAAACACATACCGATACGCTCTCACGCAAATATATTTACACATCCATGCAGCCGGAGCCGAGGGTAGCAGCGTGTTAGTTGGGACATGAACGTGTGGCCGAGCTGATTCATACAAAATAACATGACGTTTCCGAGCCGACGAGGAGAACGAGTGTAACCATGATGGCTGAGCGGATGTGAAGGAGAGCACAGTAATTGATGCAGGTCCGTTACAGATGTGACAGGAAATGACCTCACGGTTCTGAGGGTGAAGTAGAGGAGATGTCGGTTCAGGCTCTATGTAGTGCTGTCAGGAGGGACGATCCTTTGGCGAGCACTCTTGGGTCGGTGGCGGGGTGTCGGGGGCGAGCTGCGTTCGCTCTCGGACTCGGAGGGCTCGGTTTCGGCCTGCGGGGAACCGGTGTCACCCACCAACTCCCGCAGGAACTTAAACTTAGACAGGAAGAGCTGCCACACCACATACCAACCTGTAAACAAGACAAAAACAACACTGTCAATGTGATACAGCATGTTTGGCTGTCAGGTTTACTCTGGAACTATGAGAGAGATGATATGCTTTTGCATTTATATCTTCTCGAATATGAAAAAAAAATTATTTTGCACTGATTCAGCTGGTATTTGCGAATTTTTATGTGGATTTAAAAGGTTAGTTCACCCAAAAATGAAAATCCTGTCATGAATTACTCACCCTCATGTCGTTCCACACCCGTAAGACCTTCATTCATCTTCAAACACAAATTAAGATATTTTTTATGAAATCCGATGGCTCAGTGAGGCCTCCATTGAAAGCAAGTTAATTTACACTTTCAATGCCCAGAAAGCTACTAAAGTTATATTTAAAACAGTTCATGTGACTACAGTGGTTCAACCTTAATGTTATGAAGCGACGAGAATACTTTTTGTGCGCCAAAAAAACAAAATAATGACTTTATTCAACAATATCTAGTGATGAGCGATTTCAAAACACTGCTTCATGAAGCTTTGAAGCTTTACAAATCTTTTGTTTTGAATCAGTGGTTCGGAGCGCGTATCAAACTGCCAAAGTCACGTGAACTATTGAAATTTCGAAACACTTATGACGTAACGAAGCCTCGTTTACTGAAATCATGTGACTTTGGCAGTTTTATACATGCTCCGAACCACTGATTCGAAACAAAAGATTAGTAAAGCTTCGAAGCTTCATGAAGCAGTGTTTTGAAATCGCCCATCATAAATAAATAAAGTCGTTATTTTTTTTTACCCCACAAAAAGTATTCTCGTCACTTCATAGCATTAAGTTTGAACCACTGTAGTCACATGAACTGTTTTAAATGTAACTTTAGTAGCTTTCTGGACATTGAAAGTGTAAGTTAACTTGCTTTCAATGCAGGCCTCACGAGCCATCGGATTTCATCAAAAATATCTTAATTTGTGTTTGAAGATGAATGAAGGTCTTACGGGTGTGGAACGACATGAGGGTGAGTAATTAATGACAGGATTTTCATTTTTGGGTGAACTAACCCTTTAAGTTTTAACAGCAGTTAATCTCAAGAATTTTTTCCTGTTTTAATTAAGACCAATAAGATTTGTTTTGCATTTTCACCCATGTAATGTGTATATTTCTCATTGCCGTAATAAAAAAATTAAATCATTAAGTCTTCAAAATCAAGTAAAATATAAAATATGCAATATATTGATCAAATAAGAATCATGATAATAAACAAATGTAAAATATATAGAATAATCTAGTGGGAAAATAATGTCAATAGCAAAATCTTTATTAGACAGACAGACAGACAGACTGATAGATAGATAGATACTGTGGTCTCCTAATTCATTACTTCATGTTAATTAACAAATTAGACCTTACTGTAATGTCTTACCAAAAAAAATCTTATGCAAAATATAATTCTTTTTTTTTTCCTTTTGGCTTGTTGGTAAAATATGACCCGGGCTCACTCTTGGTATAATTTGTGACTTTATTCCAACAGATTGTGACACTTTAGGTAACACAGACAGACACTCTTCCTCATAACTAGTAACACACAGAAGGGGCAGCAGGTTCAGTTCAGTGACCTACATAGATCTGGTTCAAGCAGGCGTTTGACATGATGACACAGATCTGCACAGCTCCTCAAATCACACACTGGACACTGTACACTTATATAAGAGCAGACAGGACTCTACAGTACAGAAAACCTCTTTACAGCTACTGTGGGTCAGTGAGAGAGACCTCGACTAAAGTCAACACTCGACTCACAGTGAGCTGCAGAAATGAGACGTCCGTGTCGTAATCAAACCTGCTGACAGTCAGCAAACCTGCTCTATTTCTGCATTGACTGTACCGACCACATTCTCACTCATGGTCATAAATCACTGTAGAGAAAATCCTGCAACTGAAGGTGTGACTCTTTCTCAGAAATGAGACAAGGTTCATGACCATTAGATGTCAATCACTGCATTAGACTTCACAAAATCATGCAGTTCCTCAAGTCTCCAGTTTAAGATCACCTACACTGACCCTGAAAGTATTTGGACAATCAATGTGTGTGTGTGTTTGTTTGTGTGTGTGTGTGTGTGTGTGTTGCAGGATCTTTTCTGAGGGGTTTGTGGGTCACTCACCGAAGAGCATGAAGAGGAGGACACATATCAGCGTGGCCACGATCACCAACACCGTCAAACCAACACTCTGCCACATCCTCCCCTCCTTTCCTAGAAGAAAAACAAAGAAAAAACTCCTTCACATCTGTATGAGCTCTATAAGATCATCATGTTCTCAATTCAACACTACAGCTGTGACGCCCTGCAGAAACACATTAATTGTCAGATATTATACTTCTGAAAAAGATATCATATGATATGTATAATCATATAGGATCATACAGTTCTGCTCAGTTTACTTGCCTTTTGCAGAAGCTGCAACAGATCATAACGTTAGATAGATTACACGTTGCATGTTTAAAATCGAGATCAACACACCATGTCTGGATAATACCATAGCAATAAAACAACAAACCATTTAAATAATAAAAAATCCCGCTTAATCATACGTCACATTACACAAAGCAACAATCTTCCATCGTATCACTATGTTTCAGACACTGACACTTTGACAATAGTTCAGCGATGGTACTTTGAAATATAAAACATTGTACTGAAACTGATCATGAACAGTGTCGCTATATCATATCATATAATATCATGTGATAAATCTGATTTTGCATGTGTGATATCAGTATAAAGTGTCGTCACTGACACACGCAGAGGTCCGATGCTGATATGAGTCATGCAGATGAAAGTGTTTATGTTTATGATGATCAGATTTATGATCAAACTTACAGTCGTTCACTCCTCACAGTCTTCACGCCGAATCCCGCGGGGACGGAGGCCGGTAGCGCGTGTCATGGAGGGGCTCAAATATTCTCCTTATCTACATCATTGCGACATTTACAGAGAAAATAGAATAACGAGAAAACACCGAGCTCGAGTCAACAACACACTCAATCTGAGATGACCCGGAAGTGCTCACGCCTGCCGTTCCGCCTCGTGGTGTTGTGGGAATTGTCGTTTTCACCGTGCAAAAATAATGAAATAAACTACATTTGTCTTTAGAACTCATCTCACTTCACTAAGCTATCGTTCTTTTCTTAATAAACAATTTTTAAATATGGTACCATGCAATGTTGTGACTTTTTGGAAATGGTAGCTACAATAATAATAGCAAAAATTAGAGTATATGTTATAATAATAATAACAATAATATGTTTGGACCTTTAATTCTTCTCGTCTTCATTCTTTATTGCCTTTTTAAGATTTTTTCAACTTCCTATATTTGTTTTTCATTCATTCCAACAGGTACACTAATAGTTCACTAATAATTGCGTAAATTAGGCCCATTCGTACTTATAAATATGCACAGGTGAACTTTCCACAAAAAAAAAAAAAAATCTGTCTCGCGTCTCAAGCTAACGCAGCTTTGCTCACTGTTTTACTGTATACTGTGAGGAAATATACTGTAAAAATGAAATATCTCAGAATACTGAATTTTACATATAAAATAGGCCTATCAGCTTTTAAAAAGTCATCGTAACATGTTTATAAGGCCACCTAGAGTGTGTGAATTTTATATACAAATCAAACTGATGACCCTGACTTATGGTTGTAAACCTGAAATATAAAAATCAGGCCAGTCACCTTTATTTATAAAGTGTTTTATACAATACAGACTGTTTCAAAGCAGCTTTACAGTGATAACAGGAAAATGATTCAACGATGCAAACAGTTCATTTCGACTGTACAGCAGCTCTAAAATAGTAAATATAAAATATAAAAATAGTGTCATTGTTCAGCTGAAGTCAGTTCAGTGTTGATTCAGTTCCATTAAGATCATCCATTTTTAAACATTAATCATATGAAGCATTATATTCATTAAGTATTTCAAATTAGGAGTGTAAATTCATTTATTGTATTTGACAGGTGTGATGATCAGTGGAGTTGAGTTTTTACCTCCATCATTAAGGCACGGGCAAAAATATGGATAGAGTTTGTCAGTGAAAGACTGACCAGTGAAAGAGTAGATATGAGAGCTGGACTCCACATCATAAAAGGAGACCAGACCCTCCTCATAATCCACAAACACACCGACCCGCTGCGGCTTCACTCTCAGACACAGACGGACAGGAGAAGCAGAGAGAGCCGCATATTCATTCCCATTCCTCAGCCATACAGTCCAGAATCCATTACTGGGAGTCATTGTGATCTCTCCCTTCCTGTTAATGGATTCTCTGGCCACTCCTAAATCCCATTTAGTCTTTCCCTTCACCTGCACCTCATAATAAAATCTCCCTGAGGAGAATCCCTCCTTTCCCAGGACATCTACACAGTAATTAAATCTCTTCAGGTTGTCTGGGAGTTTCTGCTCAATGTCTCCATGTCTCACTTGTTTTCCATCATCAGACAGGATGAGTCTAGGATGAGCTGTATCAGGATCCAGAGTCACATCCACTGAGAAAACAGAGAATATGAATCACAACTTAATACAGATATTTTGTGATGATGTTTTTCATAATTTAATCCAGTGGTCTCAACGTCAATTCCTGGAGGGCCACAGCTCTGCACAGTTTAGCTCCAACTCACACCTGCTTGGAAGTTTCTAGAAATCCTGAAGACCTTGATTAGCTGGATCAGGTGTGTTTGATTAGGGTTGGAGCAAAACTGTGCAGAGCTGTGGCCCTCCAGGAATTGAGTTTGAGATGATTTAATCAGTGTTTAATCATCCTGTAGGTCAGTAATGAAGCTGTGAGTATATGAATGTAATCTAGTGTAGTTCAGACACACACTGTACCTTCATACTGCTGCATCCTCTTCAGCACTGTAGAGACACATGACAATAAAACATCTTCAGATCTTTGACATGATTTATGTGTGGAATTATAGACAAGCTTTAAGGTTATATTTAAAGAATTGTGTACAACATCATGTTTTATCTGATCAATGTGTGTTTTTAGCACTGTTAAGCTGTTGGAGCTTCAGGCCTGATATTTCACACACATCCCTCTTCTCATGAAGATCAAATCTGCCTCTTAAACACATGATGTTTATTCATTTGATTGTCTGATTAGTTAACTGAATATTAATGTTTCTCTTTACAATTTCCCCTCTATACAGTTTTATATTTTACCTGAAATTAAAGCTGAAAAAAAAATGACCGTCTCTTTTCAAGAACTGTGAGCTGATGATAATAATGTGACCATCGAGTTAGTCACACAAAAATTTAATTATTTGTATATATTTAAATTTTTATTCGTTTTTTTTTAAATTATGTCTACATATTTTTATTTCTATTTATGCACATATATTAAGTTGTTTTTTTTTTAATTACTTTAATGTATTATAATGAGTTTGTATTGAACAGTTCAGCTGCATTTTCTAAATTCTGTGTGGCAGAGTTACCATGACAACTGCAGCATCCTCAGACAACACAGAGGAACACTTGAGTAACTACTAACTCTCGTCTCTCTCATTTATTGTGAAGTTTTTCACTGTTTTTACAGACATGATCACATACTTGACTTATTTCAGCTTGAATCAGACTCATTCTTCATTCCTGATTCTTTTTACTATACAAAAACAGGGCAGACAACTTTTGAGTGAGAATTGGGGGGAGGGAGTGATATTGACACAAATTTCATGATTTGATTTCAATCTTGATTTAATATCAATTCATTTGGGTATATACATGAATATATAGTAGCCTACGTGTTAATTTTTCTAAAATTAAAAAAATCTTTCTCAACTAATGTTGTGAACTAACGTTATACAGGGAACCCTGTCAGCTAGTAACGTTACATTATTATTATTATAGGTTAATTAACAAATGATTTGTATACAATTACATTTCAGGACGTTTTTATAATAATGAAGGTAAAACTGGTATTAGAGTAAAAATATATGTAATATAGTGCTTTTTTGAAACTGTTGAAACACTGATTGAGCGATTACACAAGACATGATACATTTCAGTAAGTTGTACTGGTTCTTTCAACATCTAATATTCGTTCATGTTTATTTTGTGCTGCAACTAGTAGTAAAGAGGAAGAGATGATCGGTTCACGTGCCGCTTGACCTACAGCAATATGTCACGCCATTTTAAGAGCGCAAAAACTGTATTTATTGTTTGAATTTCGCAATAAAACGAGGTCTGTGTCCTCTTTACTCCGCAATGTTTTTACACTGTGAGAATATGGATGATAAATATATGAATCTGTACGGTGTATTTGATATTGTCGTACCAGTTAGTGTGAGTTTCTCCTGTAGAGTGTCCTGCAGTTGAGTCAGAGCTTTCTTCAGAGTCTCCAGACTCTCATCAGTCTTCACACTGATCTCAGACCAGTTCCTGGTGTTTCTAGAGCTGCACAGGGATGAGTAAATCTACAGCAGGAGAGAGGAGAAATCCTTCAGCATGGGGAGTGTTATGGTGTCATATACTGCATTATCATTGATCAGAGAGATGTTGACTGACCTGTAGGAGGCGGAGGTGATCTTCAGTGTGTGAGAGCTGCTCCAGCTCAGTGTTTCTCAACTTTAGCTCAGTGATCTCCTGCTCCAGCTCTTCAATGAGCACTTCCTCCTGTTTCTCTGCTGCTTTCTGCTGCTCCTCCATCATCTCCAGCAGTTCAGTCTGACATCTCTCAATGGAGCGGATGAGATCAGTGAAGAGCTCGACACGGGCTGCTTTCTCCTCCTCTGTGTTTCTCTGCTCAACCAGAACAATCAATTAATTATTAGTGGTGTTTGATAAGACAAGAATCAGTGTTATTTCTTATACTTCAGGTTTTTTTTTTTAAATCCCTCAACCAAAGTATTAAACTTCATCCTGTACTGTTTGCACCGAATGATTCCTCAAATCATGTGTCTTGTTAAGGAGAGATATGTTGTTACTTTACAAAGTGACCAAAGTAAAAATGAACAAAACAACAGCAGGTAATCACGATTGTGAGTATGATCATGCATTTATACAACAATTCACTAAACACTAATTTAATAGAATTTAGGCCTACATTATTTCTGTCAGGATCACTATCGCCAAAGATGATTGACAGTTAGCATACAGTTTGTATTAGTGGTATGGTTCTGTTCTGGGGAGGAACTCCCTGCCCATCCATGAAGCCTAGCATGGATAAGAGCAGGGACAGCAGCGAAAACCCCCCTTATGGTAACAGAACAGATCCAACATAAAGGTTTGCAATATCATCAATGTTCTTAATGACAATAATTTAATGTAATGACAATTCAAGAAAGTGAGTCTGATTTGAAGAGGAAAGTTCTGACTGGATGAGAGTATGGAGGAGTGTAATTAGCTCCTGAGCAACACAATAAATCTGCTAATATACTGAATGAACCTTATACTGTATAATGATGCTGTGATAGGCATCATATTCCTACAGGTAGATGTGGATCAGCTGAGTGTCAGCTGATATGAGCTTGACTAACATGACCTGCAGAACTAACACTATGCTTGATAGACACAAATTGGCAGTTACTTTGTCAATTGTTGTTTTGTCAACAAAAATAAACAAACAATCGTTGAGCATGTCTAACTCTGAGCAGCACATACAGTAGGTCCAATGGTGTTTCCATGTTGATTTCATTCATTCGTTTGAACGAGTCCTTTGACGGAATAAATTAAAATTGACGACTTTCTCAAAGACAGTAACTTGTATGTAACCTGCAGAAAGAGTCGCTGTAAAATCTCTACCACTAAAACACAGACTGACAGTCTGTCTGGAACAAACGCAGACAAGAGGAGTGATACAAAGAGTGAAAAGTCTGAGTGATGGCGGAGTGTATTTCAGGACTCTTAAAGAACTGCAACAAAATGATATATACTAAAAAAAAAATTTTAAATTAATTGATTTATTTAAAACTCACTTTTCTGACTTCTGCTGAGTGTTTGATGTCTTGAATCTTCTTGATTCTGTCCTGGATCATCTGCTGCACATCTTTCTGTGTCTTCATCAGTTGAGTCTATAGACAGAGAACAACACAATATATTTTCATAAATTATTAATTTATATCAACATGATTCCTCATGATAAGAGCCGTTTAAAATCAGTTTTGTCAGTAACTTCTACCTTCTTCTTTTCACTCTCCTCTTCTAAAGAAACAGTGTTGTGGTTCTTGTGGTCTTTTACAGCACACATCGAACACACACATGTCTGATCATCTCTACAGAACAGCTCCAGAGGTCTCTCATGTTTCTGACATATATAGTCCTCCAGATTCCTCACAGGATTGATCAGTTTGTGTTTCTTTAAACCTGCCACTCTCAAATGAGGCTCCAGGTGAGTTTCACAGTAAGAGGTCTGACACACCTGACACGACTTCAGGGCTTTCAGCTTTCTTTCCTCACAGACGTCACACAGAACTTCAGGTTTTTTCAGAACTTCAGGTTTTCTTTCAGGACTTTTCTTTTTATAGTGATCTACAACTTCTCGGAGTGTGGTATTAATCTTGAGATCAGGTCTGTGCTTGAATGTTTCTTTACAATATGGACAGTTGCAGGTCTGGCTGTTGTCCCAGCACTTCTTCAGACAGGTCTTGCAGAAGTTGTGTCCACATGGAGTGCTGACTGGATCAGTGAACATATCCAGGCATATCGAGCACTGAAGCTCCTCAGTCAGTGGACCGCTGGAGGATGACATCGCTGGACAGAGAAATGAAGAAGATAAATCACTTTCACTACTAGTCTAAAGTTTGGACAAACTTAAAATGAACACTGAATGTAATAATGTTAGGAATAAATAAACAAAGAAACAAAACAAACAAATAAATAGATGATGGATGGATGAATAAGAAATATTGATTTGAGATTAAATGATTTTATCCATTACTGTACATTTCTGAACTATATATTTCAAAATATTACCGTATGAGAAGAGTGAAAGTCATTCATCTGGCTACTGACTTACCTGGAGGTTCATCTCTACTCCATCTCCTGGTTTTTCTTTCTTTTGTTGATGTTGGTGAAGATTCTGCCATTGTTTTTTTCCCTCTTCAAGCCTTGTCAAGAAAAAAGACACTGTATTTCACAGTATAAATTATTACCAATGATTTGCTCTTTGTAATATTGAGTGTTTATTTGGTCACTGAGGTTAAAATGAAACTTCCAAAGTCAGATTTTGGGTTATTTACTATTATTATTTAACACTAATTCATTTTAAAGTAGAGAGCACATGGTTTATGCATATTTGGTAACACTTTAGTATAGGGAACATGTATTCACTATTAACTACAACTTTTCTCTCAATAAACTCCTAATTAACTGCTTATTAACAGTTAGCAAGGTAGTTGTTAAGTTTAGGTATTGGGTAGGATTAAGAATGTAGAATAAGGTCATGCAGAATAAGGCATTAATATGTGCTTAATAATTACTAATAAACAGACAATATTCTAGTAATATGCATGCTAATAAGCAACTAGTTAAAAGACCCTAAAATAAAGTGTTACTATATATTTTTATGCAAATGTGATTTTCAGCTTCAGTTCAGCAGGTTTGTGTTCAGTTTGTCTGCAGCTCATTTACTTGCTGTTTCTTTCATCTTTATGTAATGTGACAAAATGACAGAAACACCAAACTTTGCATTACAACCAGTCAAATGACATTTACAATACAATTCTGATATCATTTCAGTGCAGTAAACAACTAAAGCAGTTGAGTATTTGACATGCTTAAACCTGGTTCTGTTCAACTTACTCCACTTCAGCATAAACCTACTAAATCAGTGGAGGTATTCACAAAACATTTCATCTTACCACTAAGAGTTCTCCAAAATAGCAGTAAAAGTTCTTAGCTAAGAGTTTTCTCTTAAAACCTATTTAAAGCTGCTGAGACAAACTTTTACTAAGGAACAGACAGAAGCTAAGAGTAAGGGCGGGGTTGATCTCGGTGCTATGGATGATCTCAACACTCTTACTAACTATGCCCACAGTGATTGGCTGATGGGGTTTAATGATTTAATATCATTAAACTAGTGTTCACTATTAAACTATATATTCAGCTAACTGTCAGCCTCTAATGTCTGCATCTCGAGAGAATGGAGAATTAAAGCGACAAATTATGTTTTATAAACAAAGTTTGGGAGGAGCGCGTTGAAACGGTCTAATCAGCTCGACAGGAGGTATATATACACAGACGAGAGTCGACTCACCTATACTGTAGTTACCTCGACAGTTTTCTGCATCCCTCCGCCACCCCGTCCCTCACTCATATGGCGTTATTTTACTGACAAATGTTGAGAGCACATTATTGTTGCGCGAGAGCACATCAATGCAATGCGCGAGCGCAAATCTCTCCGCTCGCGCGCAGATTTCCTTTGCTCTCGCACAAAAAAAAACGACGCTATAGGTCGCTTTTCAAGCACCTTATTACGACCTATATTTACGTTTTAAAGTCATGCGCCCTCTAGCTGGCGTAAAAATAATGACAGTGTCGTGTTACGTCTGTCGTCATGAAATGACGTATGACTGTCGTTACCAATCAAAATGCGTGTTCATTTACATGCAATGTGTGGACTTTTTACACCATTTGTCCTATTTCCATTCAGCAAAACTCATGTTTTTATTAACGACCACACCTACCACAACCCTAAACCTACCCTTAGTGGTAGGTTATGACGCAGATAAAAGGGAACAACACATTAAAATAAGTGTCCTGTTGTTGATAGGGGTGCAACTTTAGCAAACACTCTTATGGGTCGTATTTCAGGGAAGTGACAAACGACCTCTATAGGTGTATTGGTTGGAGAACATGTTGATTTGAGAGCGCGCGTCCAGTTTTGTGCGAGAGCAAAGGAAATCCGCGCGCGAGATCCGTGCTCTCGACATTTGTCAGTAAAATAACTCCATACCACTCACAGCTGGGTACAGGGGAGAACTCTGGGTTTGGGCTACATTTCAAGCTCAGAGACTTCGATCCCCTTGGACAGCACGCCAAATACGATTATATATAGTTTGGAATCGGTAAGATTTTTATTTTAATGTTTTTAAAATAAGTTTCATCTGCTCACCAAGGTTGCATTTATTTAATTAAAAATACAGTAAAAACAGTAATATTGTGAAATATTACAATTTAAAATAACTGTTTTCTGTTTGAATATATTTTAAAATATAATTTATTCCTGTGATCAAAGCTGAATTTTCAGCATCATTACTCCAGTCTTCAGTGTCACATGATCCTTCAGGAATCATTCTAATATGATGATTTGCTGCTCAAGAAACATTTATTGTGTACAACTGTACAAAATATTTGTGTACAATATTTTTTTTCAGGATTCTTTGATGAATAGAAATATAATCTTTTGTAACATTATAAATGTCTTTACTGTCACGATTTAATAGATCCTTGCTGAATAAAAGTATTAATTTCTTTAATTTCTTTTCAAAAAAATAAAAATAAAAATTCTTACTGACCCCAAACTTTTGAACGGTAGTGTATAATGTTACAAAAGCTTTGTATTTCAGATAAATGCTGTTCTTTTGAACTTTCTATTCATCAAGGAATCCTGAAAAAAAAAAAAGTACACAACTGTTTTCAACATTGATAATAATCATAAATGTTTCTTGAGCAGCAAATCATCATATTAGAATGATTTCTGAAGGATCATGTGACACTGAAGACTGGAGTAATGATGCTGAAAATTCAGCTTTGATCACAGGAATAATTTTAAAATATATTCAAATAGAAAACAGTTATTTTAAATTGTAATAATATTTCACAATAGTCTATTACTGTTTTTACTGTATTTTTAATTGAATAAATGCAGCCTTGGTGAGCAGATGAAACTTATATATATATATATATATATATATATATATATATTTGTAAGTGTGAAGTGTGAACTTGTGAAAACTGCCACAGGTAATCTGACATTATTTATTTATTTATTAAAAATTATTTTTGCCGTTTTATCGTAGATTTCAATTTATAAATCAAAATATTTATTGCATTTATGAAGAAAAGGTTCAGTACCCAAGGCTCTATCACTATTGCCTCAATGGTGTGAGCTACAGTCTCTTTGGGTGGATTGTTGAGGCGAATTGGCAGCAACGGCCATTAGGATTGTTTGTGATTCAGTTTTTGTGATTCAGGAGTCCTCCTGACTACTCATAACATTTCACAGATAGGGTGACCACTGACCACCTGGCTATTTATCTGTTGCAGGACAGTAGATGTGATTTTGCGGGACACATGTGAGACAGATAAATTTACTACTATTATGCTATGCATATATTGATTTACATTCGTTGGCAAACTTGACATATGCGCCGATTAATGTTTCTGCCGGTGGGTGCCCACACTATAGTGTTATTATAATGCTGGAGAGAAGACAATTCTAGATTCACGAGTGCACATGCAGGACAAAGTTTGAGCATGCAGATGTAATATCTGAGCGAGAGAGAGAGAGAGAGAGAGAGAGCGCGCGCGTCCAGTTTTGCGTGAGAAGGGAATCCGCCTGTGAGCGGAGAGATTCCTGCTCGCGCATTTGATGCTCTCTCGACATTTGTTATTATAATAACGCCATAGAAACCGCCTAAATGAACTATTAACGTGAGAAGAAAGTCATGTCTGAATCTTGCAATCAATTTTTTATTGGTTAAAATGAATGGAGTAGCTATATCTTGTGTTTTTCCGTAGGTTTTCGACCATTTCCGTGGGTGGCGCCGAGCAAAATGAGTTTTGGCGTGCATATGATACGCAGTTTATGGCATACAATAGGCACGAACCCCACACCACTAATCCTACCCATGACTACCAAGCGTATTATATACATGCCAAAACTCATTTTGGCGTATATATTCTACGAGATTACACTCGCGTACTATTGATACGCATTCTCATGTGATCGGGTTGGTTTACCGACTTTGATGGGGCCCGCACTTTTTGCGCTGTCCACTCAGTTGTCATCAGCGGGAAAACCTCTCTCTACCATTGCGTTGGCTGGTTATTTTCACAGCTAGAACATGATGGCTGCACAAATAGATTTTTAAATGCCAGTCACAGTTTTTAATCATATTTGTGGTAGCCTATTTTAATTTCAAGGATGAAAAAAATATATCAGACATAACGGAAATGCTGGACACTTGGGACGCGGGACAAAGCTCCCAATTTCGGGACTGTCCCGCATTTGGTCACCCTATTCACAGATTTAGGATGTAGTTTTAGCACTTAAATGCTTTGTGAAATGCTCTTAGAGCAAAAATTTAGGAGTCCTGAAATTAGGATTGACACGCCCATTATCTTTAAGAGTTTCTCCCAAATCGGCAAGTTAGGAGCTACTTAGCCTTAAGATGTTCTGTGAATATATGGCCCCGGATCACTTCCATCAGAAACCTGTTCAGCTCAATCTCTCTAATATTTCTCTCTCTTACCTGTGAGTATCAGATGTGTCCACAAGACTCTTTGAACGGCTCAATAAATATTCTGTTTTGAAGAGGTTGATCATTTCAGGCGTCCATATTGTTGTTGGTCAAGTTACTTTCACTTTCTCTGAATCTCTCTGTACTTCAGTGACCAGAGCTCCTCATTTACATTTGTCTCTGTATTCAGTGTGTTGGTTCATGTGTGTCTGTTTGTATTGGGACTGATGTTTCTATCAGGTCATGAAGAAGAGACCTCAGCAGACTTACAAAAGCTTGACTGTTTGGCGACATTTCTTAAGAGTTTCCAGGACAAATTCTGCTCAATTTACACAATTTTCATAGCAATAAGAGTACAAAAAATGTCACTTATCCATTCATAGAAATTAATACTCTTATTCAGATGCTGAGTGCTGAAATTTTCTTGATGTAAAATTGCAGCTGATTGATTTACATCCAATTTCATTTTGACAGATGGAGAGGAGAAATTTTTTTTTTTTTCATGAAATATCAAAAATAAATAAATTATGGAGTATAATAAAAAGTACAAGATATTAGGAACTGAAATGATGAAAATAAATGATCGTCATCCTTTAAGGAGCAGCACATTGAACTAAGAACAACAAAACAGACAAGAAAAAACTGCTTTGTCCTTTGAACAAATGAGACAAAACTGGAGCTTTCAGGAAAGTCACATCAGCTCTGGGCTCACAGACCAAAAAAAAAAAAAAAGCTTTCAAAGACAAGAACATTATACCCGCTGTGAAACACAGAGGAGCTTGATCATGTTTTTGGGCTTCTTTGCTGCATCTGGCACAGGAGGCCTTGAATCTGTGCAGGGCAAAATGAAATCAAGACTATCAAGGCATTCTGAGAAACGTACTGCCCCGTGTCAGAAAGCTCTTTTTCAGTGGAACATCACGAGTCCTCCAACAGGATACTGACCAAAACATACAGCTAAAAACACCCAAGAATGGCTATGAAGTGGCCTGAACTGAATCCATCAAACATCTATGTAAAGAGCTGAAACATTTAGAGAAAGATCCTTCAATCCTGAGACAGTTGGAGCAGATTATTCAGGAAGAACGAGCCGAACTTCCTGTTGAAATGAGCAGAAGTCTCACTGAGAGCCACAGAAACTGCCTGTAAACAAAATATAAGGTTAAGGGTCCATCGTTTTTGACCAGACGATGGTTTTAATTTGTTTTATTATTCAAAATATTCAGTTGAATCAAAAATATAGACTAAACAATGATGGATGTCACTTTCAAGTTATTTAAGAAAAAAATGTGGGTTTATCTATTTTCGGGTACCAATAATTTTGTCCACCTCTTCATTTAATAATAATAATAAACATTTGTATAGCACTTTTCATATAAAAAATGCAACTCAAAGTGCTTCACATGTGAGCATAAAAACCAATAATACAATTTTACACAATGTCAATATAAAAATATTCGAAAACAATGTCAAATAAAGAAATTGGCAATACAGTTTGATCTCAATATCAATAGGCTATTAAATAACATAAATAAAACAACAAGAGAATCAGAAGGTAAAATAAAACATAAAACAGACTTACACACAACTCCACACCATATTGTTATATTGATAAACAACTTTAAAGGGGTGGTTCATTGCGATTTCACTTTTTTAACTTTAGTTAGTGTGTAATGTTGCTGCTTTAGCATAAACAGTATTTCCAAAGTTACAGCGCTGAAAGTTCAATGCAAACGGAGATATTGTCTTTTAAAGTTATGGCAGTTTAATGCCTACAAAAATGACCGGTTTGGACTACAACAAGCTTCTTCCCGGGTTGGTGACATCATAAACCCTGCAATTAACATAAACACTGCCCCCGGGAACACGCAAACATGCGTGCATACAAGTCTTCTTCCTAGGGATGCTGGACTTCGGGAACAATGTTTAAAATTTATGTTTAATTCTGTTCCTGACAATTCTAATGCTAATTTAGCGGTCTGTGCTGCACATTTTTCGGAAGACAGCTTCCAGGATCTACACGAGTTCAATGCTGGATTTGCACAAAGGCTATTAGGCCTACTGAAAGATGGAGCAGTTCCCACTTTAAAAGCAGAAGCTGCTGTTTATGGGCCCCAGCCTGTAAGTATGTTTTATTTTTTAAAAAAGTTATATAGTTTCTGGTATGTAAACAACGCGCTTTGGCTTCGCTAGCCAGTTAGCTAAATTCTATTTCATACTTGTCCAACAAATGCCTACAAACACCAACAAACTTCTATGTAATCACACCAGCGAACATCTGTTGGTGTTTGTTGATGTTTATGTTATCAGTGTACAGCATTGTTTCATTACGGCTTTTATGTTGTGTTTACCCACATGCTCGTTCACGCTATAAATTAAAAAATACCTTTACAAAAATGCTACTCTACTCAGTCATGTATTCAGCTAGAGTAAAGCTTTAATCAGAACACTATGGGGCAGCAGTAACATTTACAAGTGACAACTTATCTAAACACTTTGACACAAATACAAGCAAAAATACTTAACATTCATAAACGTCCATTAAAACCGTGCTTCCAGAGGTTCTGTTGACCCTCTTCATTACTGCTATCTGGGACTGATTCGGGCTTTAAAGTGATACAATATTGACGCCATTATTTACATTTCCACCAAAGCAAAGACTGGACTTTGACCGAAGCACATGCGACGTTTGCCCGTAATGTTAAGGGGCGTGGCGTTTCCCGACAACGTAAATCGTGACAACGTATTCCGGACAGCGAATCACAATACACAGGGCCAGCTAACCAATCTCAGTCCATTGCGTATTTCTAAGGGAGGGGCTTCATAGAACCAGGAACTCAACAGAGCGTTTTTAGGAGAAGGGAAACAGCGGTGTAGAATAAAGGTAAAATATATGAAAAATACAGCATTTTTTAAAAAAAACAAAGCATTAAGACTGCGCCCCATAAACACAATCAAGCCTAGAAAAAAACAGTGAACCACCCCTTTAAAAAGATAGGTCTTAACCCACCTTTTAAAAATATGAATGCTGGTAGCCTGTTTTACTTCATTTTGTAGACAATTCAAAATTTTTGGAGCATAGTGGCTAAAAGAAATACCACAAGATCGTTTTTGATTTACTGCATAATGTGCCAGAAGAGCACTAGAGGATCTGAAACTACGATTTGGGACGATACGATCTCGACAGACAGGCTGAACTGTATAGAGGTGCCAGATTATGAAGTGTTTTATAAACCAATAAAAGAAGCTAAAATATTTTCAGATGTTATTATATTAAAGCATTATTTTCACCGTGTATTTCAAATAGTTGTGTAAATACATTTATTACAATTGACAAGTGTGATGATCAGTGGAGTTCAGTTTTCATCTCTATTGTTAAAGCCTGGGCTAACATACACAGACCAGTGAAAGAGTAGAAAGAGTAGTTAAAGAGACTCTCCTCACAGTCTCCAGATTCACAAGACTCTCATCAGTCTTCACACTGATCTCAGACCAGTTCCTGGTGTTTCTAGAGCTGCACAGGGATGAGTAAATCTACAGCAGGAGAGAGGAGAAATCCTTCAGCATGGGGAGTGTTATGGTGTCATATACTGCATTATCATTGATCAGAGAGATGTTGACTGACCTGTAGGAGGCGGAGGTGATCTTCAGTGTGTGAGAGCTGCTCCAGCTCAGTGTTTCTCATCTTTAGCTCAGTGATCTCCTGCTCCAGCTCTTCAATGAGCACTTCCTCCTGTTTCTCTGCTGCTTTCTGCTGCTCCTCCATCATCTCCAGCAGTTCATTCTGACATCTCTCAATGGAGCGGATGAGATCAGTGAAGAGCTCGACACGGGCTGCTTTCTCCTTCTCTGTGTTTCTCTGCTCAACCAGAACAATCAACTAATTATTAGTAGTATTGTCTGCATGCTGCACAGTTCATGTTACAGACATGAATTATATCTATAGCTCCAGTAAGCAACCACCCACAACCACTCACTTTTCTGACTTCTGCTGAGTGTTTGATGTCTTGAATCTTCTTGAATCTGTCCTGGATCATCTGCTGCGTGTCTTGGATCATCCACCGAGTCTATAAAAAGAGAAACTTTTATCGAAGGAATAACATAAGGGAGAGTAAATAATGATAGAGTTTTAATTTATGGGTGAAATATCTTAATAGTTAAATATTTTAATACATAGTACTCACATCTTCGCACAGACATCACACAGAACTTCAGGTTTTCTTTCAGGACTTTTCTTTTTATAGTGATCTACAACTTCTCGGAGTGTGGTATTAATCTTGAGATCAGGTCTGACCTTGAATGTTTCTTTACAATATGGACAGTTGCAGGTCTGGCTGTTGTCCCAGCACTTCTTCAGACAGGTCTTGCAGAAGTTGTGTCCACATGGAGTGCTGACAGGATCAGTGAACACATCCAGACATATAGAGCACTGAAGCTCCTCAGTCAGTGGACCGCTGGAGAATGACATATCTGCAAAGAGAAATGATGAAGATAAATCACCTACACGACAAGTTTAAACACACTTGACTAAAGGTTGGCCGGAGGTCAATAAACTGTACAGGGAGAGAAATGAGAAATAATAAAGATAAATAGTACTAGTCAAATGTTCAGACACAAAGACTTCTGTTTATATTATTGAAATTAGTTTACGATATTAATAGTAGCATAAGCAGTATTCAGTAGTCAGCTGGCCATATTGCAAAATTAACTAAGACATGGTGATTAATGTACAATGTTTAAATAAAAATGAGTGTTCAAACATTTGACTGGTAGTGAGTGTACATTTGTGAATTGTACATTTCAAGTAGGCTATTATTTACAAAAAAAAAAGTAATGCACTAATTTGTTATTTTTGTGGATAAATGACTTGCATGGAGGAATAGCGTCTATATCTGCCTATACACACACACACACACACACACTGTATATCTCTGTGTGTATGTTTGTGTTTGAAATATATTATCATATTTTTATTTATGTAAATGTGAATTTCTCCTGCAGTGTAGCAGATGTTTGTCTAGCAGGTGTATTCCTTACTGAACGTCATATATTTCCTGTTTCTTTAGTCCAGGGTTTCTCAACTCTGACCCTCGACATCCACTTTCACGCGTTTAGCTTCAAACCTAAACAAACACATCTGCGTTCATTTGTAATTCCCTAAAGTCTCCAGCAGATGCCGCCATTCTCTCACAAATGACTGCTGTTGTCATTGACTCCGTTTGGCAACATCATAAAGACATAATGCGATTAATCTAAGCAATACTGTGATTAAACTTTAGCTCATGTATACAGAATATTTTGGTTATGTTGGTGGTATTATGACTATAATCGGAGTAAACAATCACAGTAAGACGTGAAGTGCTACCATTTTAATCGCATTATACAGTTTACACTGTAATTGATTTTCTTTCACTCTGATCAAAGTCAGTTCTACGCATAAATGTAAGGTTACGATGACAAACGAGTTTAAAAATAAATAAATAAACTTAAGAAAAAGTACAGATAAACTTTCCCCCCCTCAAAATTGACAAATATAGGCTACGGTTTTATGACTAGGTGTAGTTTTAATCTTGGTCTAAAAGCAATAACACGATGTCCTTCCTGCCTGTGAAGTATGTATTTTCACTCCTCCGCGCACCTGCTCGCGCAGACATCACAAGTCATCAGCGCGTTTCATTCAATGCAGTTAGACAGACATCAGTCACAAGCACCGAAACAGAAACAGCAGCCACCTTTTACAGTTCAACGAGCTTATTCTGTGTTCATGCCATAACTACTGTAATTTGGAAGAGATGATGGTTTGTGACTGGAATTTATGCGTTTCCATGGCAACACTATTACCGACCAAATGAATCTGCAGCAGTCAGGTGGTACAGGTCAGAGCTCTTTAAGTTGTTTATGTTGATTATAATTGTAATGTAATGTGCTTTGAGACATGAGGTAGTTTAACACCATCTCTCTTGATGCTTTTGTTTGCTCCCTGCTGTACGCGGTCATGTGTTTTGAAGGAGGCGTGGCTTTGAAGGGATGATGGGAACTTATGCTTTCAAAGCTAACTTGCTATTGCTAGCCTCTCCGAAAATTGCCTACCCTACCCTTAATTTACTAGATACACTTCTACACCATTAGTTATTGTTCATTTTATCATTTACTAATGCAAGTCTTCATTAATTAATGCACTTTGAATTAATATAAACAAAACATGAACAACTGTATTTTTATTAACAAACATTATCAAAGATTAATGAAGGCTATAAATATTGCTGATTGTTAGTTCATGTTAGCTAATGCTGTAACTAATGTTAACAAATGAAACCTTATTTATAAAGTCAATTCAGTGGGGAAATTTGCATAACGTAAAAATTCTTGTGCAAAATATTAAACTTTTTTTTCCTTTTGGCTTGTTGGTAAAATATGACCCGGGCTCTCTTGGTATAATTTGTGACTGTATTCCAACAGATTGAGACACTTTAGTTAACACAGACAGACACTCTTCCTCATAACTAGTAACACACAGAAGGGGCAGCAGGTTCAGTTCAGTGACCTACATAGATCTGGTTCAAGCAGGCGTTTGACATGATGACACAGATCTGCACAGCTCCTCAAATCACACACTGGACACTGTACACTTATATAAGAGCAGACAGGACTCTACAGTACAGAAAACCTCTTTACAGCTACTGTGGGTCAGTGAGAGAGACCTCGACTAAAGTCAACACTCGACTCACAGCGAGCTGCAGAAATGAGACGTCCGTGTCCTAATCAAACCTGCTGACAGTCAGCAAACCTGCTCTATTTCTGCATTGACTGTACCGACCACATTCTCACTCATGGTCATAAATCACTGTAGAGAAAATCCTGCAACTGAAGGTGTGACTCTTTCTCAGAAATGAGACAAGGTTCATGACCATTAGATGTCAATCACTGCATTAGACTTCACAAAATCATGCAGTTCCTCAAGTCTCCAGTTTAAGATCACCTACACTGACCCTGAAAGTATTTGGACAATCAAGTTACACTTAAAAATGTCTGAATGTCACCGCATCAGTTAAAATAAATACCAAAGCAAGTGTGAGTGTGTGTGTGTGTGTTGCAGGATCTTTTCCCAGGGGTTTGTGGGTCACTCACCGAAGAGCATGAAGAGGAGGACACATATCAGCGTGGCCACGATCACCAACACCGTCAAACCAACACTCTGCCACATCCTCCCCTCCTTTCCTAGAAGAAAAACAAAGAAAAAACTCCTTCACATCTGTATGAGCTCTATAAGATCATCATGTTCTCAATTCAACACTACAGCTGTGACGCCCTGCAGAAACACATTAGTTGTGTCTGATATTATACTTCTGATAAAGACTTCAAATATCATATGATATGCATAATCATATAGGATCATACAGTTCTGCTTAGTTTACTTGCCTTTTGCAGAAGCTGCAACAGATCACAACGTTAGATAGATTACACGTTGCATGTTTAAAATCGAGATCAACACACCATGTCTGGATAATACCATAGCAATAAAACAACAAACCATTTAAATAATAAAAAATCCCACTTAATCATACGTCACATTACACAAAGCAACAATCTTCCATCGTATCACTATGTTTCAGACACTGACACTTTGACAATAGTTCAGCGATGGTACTTTGAAATATAAAACATTGTACTGAAACTGATCATGAACAGTGTCGCTATATCATATCATATAATATCATGTGATAAATCTGATTTTGCATGTGTGATATCAGTATAAAGTGTCGTCACTGACACACGCAGAGGTCCGATGCTGATATGAGTCATGCAGATGAAAGTGTTTATGTTTATGATGATCAGATTTATGATCAAACTTACAGTCGTTCACTCCTCACAGTCTTCACGCCGAATCCCGCGGGGACGGAGGCCGGTAGCGCGTGTCATGGAGGGGCTCAAATACTCTCCTTATCTACATCATTGCGACATTTACAGAGAAAATAGAATAACGAGAAAACACCGAGCTCGAGTCAACAACACACTCAATCTGAGATAATTATATATTATTATACAATAATAATAGTCTATGTTTGGCCTTTAATTATTCTCTTGTCTTTGTGATAATGTTACAAAAGCTTTCTATTTCAGATAAATGCTGTTCTTTTGAACTTTCTATTCATCAAATATTCCTGAAGAAAAAAAAAAACGGTACACAACTGTTTTCAACATTGATAGTAATAATAAATGTTTCTTGAGCAGCAAATCATCATATTAGAATGATTTCTGAAGGATCATGTGACACTGAAGACTGGAGTAATGATGCTGAAAATTCAGCTTTGATCACAGGAATAAATTACATTTTAAAATATATTCAAATAGAAGAGTTATTTTAAATTGTAAAAATATTTCACAATAGTCTATTGCTGTTTTTGCTGTATTTTGGATCAAATAAATGAAGCCTTGGTGAGCAGAAGAGACTTTTTAAAAACATTAAAAAATCTTACCATTCATAATCTTCTGACCGTTAGTGTAATTCATCTATAAATCATTTCTGCAGAAAAACAGTGATTTCATCGTCCAGCTCAGTTCTCGTCTAATAGTGTCAGTGCAGACAAATCAATAATACTGCTGAATATAAAGTTAAACTCAATTAATTGTTGAGGTAATCATGTAGGTTAATATTAGACACAATAAAACAAAAACAACAAATTAATCAATTAAAAGTACAAAATAATGTCTTTATTCAGATGCTGTATCACTTTGATGTAAAACAGCTACAACAAATGATTCTCATCCTTTGAGTAAGAACACATAACTTTAATGTTTTTAAACATTATTACATGAAGCATTATTTTCATCAAGTATTTCATATTAGGAGTATAAATTTATTTATTGTATTTGACAGGTGTGATGATCAGTGGAGTTGAGTTTTTACCTCCATCATTAAAGCACGGGCTAAAATATGGATAGAGTTTCCCAGTGAAAGACTGACCAGTGTAAGAGTAGATATGAGAGCTGGACTCCACATCATAAAAGGAGACCAGACCCTCCTCATAATCCACAAACACACCGACCCGCTGCGGCTTCACTCTCAGACACAGAGAGACAGGAGAATCAGCACAGGCCCAATATTCATTCTCATTTCTCAGAGCCACAGTCCAGAATCCATCACTGGGACTCAGTATGTTCAGTTCCTTCCTGTTAATGGATTCTCTGGCCACTCCTAAAACCCATTTAGTCTTTCCCTTCACCTGCACCTCATAATAAAATCTCCCTGAGGAGAATCCCTTCTTTCCCAGGACACAGGGACTTATATCAAATCTCTCTGGTTTGTCTGGGAGTTTCTGTCTAATGTCTCCATGTCTCACTTGTTTTCCATCATCAGACAGGATGAGGTGTGGATGAGCTGTATCAGGATCCAGAGTCACATCCACTGAGAAAACAGAGAATATGAATCACAACTTAATACATATTTTGTGATGATGTTTTTAATATTTAATCAGTGTTTAATCATCCTGTAGGTCAGTAATGAAGCTGTGAGTATATGAATGTATAGTGTAGTTCAGACACACACTGTACCTTCATACTGCTGCATCCTCTTCAGATCTGTAGAGACTAATGACAATAAAACATCTTCAGATCTTTGACATATTTTATGTGTGGAATTATAGACAAGCTTTAAGGTTATATTTAAAGAGTTTTGAACAACATCATGTTTTATCTGATCAATGTGTGTTTTTTAGCACTGTTAAGCTGTTGGAGCTTCAGGCCTGATATTTCACACACATCCCTCTTCTCATGAAGATCAAATCTGCCTCTTAAACACATGATGTTTATTCATTTGATTGTCTGATTAGTTAACTGAATATTAATGTTTCTCTTTACAATTTCCCCTCTATACAGTTTTATATTTTATCTGAAATTAAAGCTGAAAATGACCGTCTCTTTTCAAGAAGAACTGTGAGCTGATGATAATAATGTGACCATCAAGTTAGAGTCACTAAAAATTTTAATTATTTGTATATATTTACATTTTTATGTTTTTTTTTTGTTGTTGTTGTTTTTTTTGTTTTTGTTTTTACATATTTTTATTTCTATTTATGCACATATATTAAATTGTTTTTTTAATTACTTTAATGTATTATAATGAGTTTGTATTGAACAGTTCAGCTGCATTTTCTAAATTCTGTGTGGCAGAGTTACCATGACAACTGCAGCACATCCTCAGACAACACAGAGGAACACTTGAGTAACTACTAACTCTCGTCTCTCTCTCATTTATTGTGAAGTTTTTCACTGTTTTTACAGACATGATCACACACTTGACTTATTTCAGCTTGAATCAAATTCATTCTTCATTCCTGATTCTTTTTACTATATAAAAACAGGGCAGACAACTTTTGAGTGAGAATTGGGGGGAGGGAGTGATAGGGACACAAATTTCATGATTTGATTTCAATCTTGATTTAATATTAATTCATTTGGGTATATACATGAATATAGTAGCCTACGTGTTGATTTTTCTAGAGGGAAAAATAATCTTTCTCAACTAATGTTGTGAACTAACGTTATACAGGGAACCCTGTCAGCTAGTAACGTTACATTATTATTATTATAGGTTAATTAACAAATGATTTGTATACAATTACATTTCAGGACATTTTTATAATAATGAAGTTATAATAAAATCTTTTACTGGTATTAGAGTAAAAATATATGTAATATAGTGCTTTTTTGAAACACTGTTGAAACACTGATTGAGCGATTACACAAGACATGATACATTTCAGTAAGTTGTACTGGTTCTTTCAACATCTAATGTTCGTTCATGTTTATTTTGTGCTGTAACTAGTAGTAAAGAGGAAGAGATGATCGGTTCACGTGCCGCTTGACCTACAGCAATATGTCACGCCATTTTAAGAGCGTCAAAACTGTATTTATTGTTTGAATTTCACAATAAAATGTACAAAATTTGAAAGCTGAAAAGCTGAAGTCTGTCTGCGCATGGTCCGTGTCCTCTTTACTCCGCAATGTGTTTCACTGTGTGAGAATATGGATGATAAATACATGTATCTGTACAGTGTATTTGATATTGTCGTACCAGTTTGTGTGAGTTTCTCCTGTAGAGTGTCCTGCAGTTGAGTCAGAGCTCTCCTCAGAGTCTCCAGACTCTCATCAGTCTTCACACTGATCTCAGACCAGTTCCTGGTGTTTCTAGAGCTGCACAGGAACGAGTAAATCTACAGCAGGAGAGAGGAGAAATCCTTCAGCATGGGGAGTGTTATGGTGTCATATACTGCATTATCATTGATCAGAGAGATGTTGACTGACCTGTAGGAGGTGGAGGTGATCTTCAGTGTGTGAGAGCTGCTCCAGCTCAGTGTTTCTCATCTTTAGCTCAGTGATCTCCTGCTCCAGCTCTTCAATGAGCTCTTCCTCCTGTTTCTCTGCTGCTTTCTGCTGCTCCTCCATCATCTCCAGCAGTTCAGTCTGACATCTCTCAATGGAGCGGATGAGATCAGTGAAGAGCTCGACACGGGCTGCTTTCTCCTTCTCTGTGTTTCTCTGCTCAACCAGGACATTCAACTAATTATAAGTGGTGTTTTATACAAAATCAGTGTTACTATTGCTCAGATTTCAGTGTAATTAGAGGATTTTCAAAATAACTTCATCCTGTACCGACTGTACTGAATGATTCCTCAAATCATGTGTCTTGTTGAGGAGAGGTGTTACGTGCTATTACTTTAAGTTATTAAAGTAAAAACGAATAAAAAAGCATGCAATCATAATTGCAATAGCGCTTTTATACAGCAATTCACTAAACACAAATGTAATATTAAGTAAATTACATTATAGACACAATATTGACAGCTTTGTCTATTTTTGCATTGCCAGCGAAAACAGTTCCAACTTCCAAACAAAACTGCAGCAGAAACAATTGTTGAACATGTCTGAGCAACACATACTCAAAGACAGCACATGTCGCCACCTACTGGTCTATCGATGTAACCTGCAGAAAGAATCACTGTAAATCACTGTAAAACACAGACTGACTGTCTGGAACAAATGCATACAATCGGATTGATACAAGCAGTGAAAGTCCCCTGAACTAACTCATGCAATAAATATTTAAGAAAACTGAATTACATAATTGAACTCACTTTTCTGACTTTTGCTGAGTGTTTGATGTCTTGAATCTTTTGGATTCTGTCCTGGATCATTTGCTGCACGTCTTTCTGTGTCTTCATCAGTTGAGTCTATAGACACAGAACAACACACGCATTTATCACAACAGATATTTACTGTCTTCTAAGGAAACCTTTAATGTTTCCATGAACTTTTTTGTTTCACAAAATGAAGAAATGTGATTCCTCATGATATGACCCTTTTAAAATCAGTTTTGTCAGTAACATCTACCTTCTTCTCTTCACTCTGCTCTTCTATAGGAACAGTGTTGTGGTTCTTGTGGTCTGTTAAAGTGCAGATCGGACAAACACACGTCTGATCATCTCTACAGAACAGCTCCAGAGGTCTTTCATGTTTCTGACAGATATAGTCCTCCAGATTCCTCACAGGATTGATCAGTTTGTGTTTCTTTAAACCTGCCACTCTCAAATGAGGCTCCAGGTGAGTTTCACAGTAAGAGCTCTGACACACCAGACACGACTTCAGGGCTTTCAGCTTTCTTTCCTCACAGACGTCACACAGAACTTCAGGTTTTTTCAGAACTTCAGGTTTTCTTTCAGGACTTTTCTTTTTATAGTGATCTACAACTTCTCTGAGTGTGGTATTAATCTTGAGATCAGGTCTAATCTTGAATGTTTCTTTACAATATGGACAGTTGCAGGTCTGGCTGTTGTCCCAGTGTTTATTCAGACAGGTCTTGCAGAAGTTGTGTCCACATGGAGTGGTGACTGGATCAGTGAACACGTCCAGACATATCGAGCACTGAAGCTCCTCAGTCAGTGGCCCGCTGGAGGATGACATCCCTGGAGAGAGAAATGAAGAAGATAAATCACCTTCACTACTAGTCTAAAGTTTGGACAAACTTGAAATCAACACTGAATTTAATAATGTTAGGAATAAACAAAGAAAAACAGACAAACAAATAAATAGATGATGGATGGATGAATAAGAAATATTGATTTGAGATTAAATGATTTTATCTATTACTGTAGATTTCTGAACTATTTCAAAATATTACCGAATGAGAAGAGTAAAAGTCATTCATCTGGTTATTGACTTACATGGAGGTTCTTCTATACTCTTTCTCCTGGTTTTTCTTTCTTTTGTTGATGTTGGTGAAGATTCTGCCATTGTTTTTTTCCCTCTTCAAGCCTTGTCAAGAAAAAAGACAATGTATTTGGTTACAGAGGTTTAAAAGAAACTTCCAAAGTCAGATTTTGTGTTACTTACTATTATTATTTAACACTAGATAATATTAAAGTATGGAGCACATGTGTATATTTTATGTAAATGTGATTTTCAGTTGCAGTTCAGCAGGTTTGTGTTCAGTCTGTCTGCAGCTCATTTACTTCCTGTTTCTTTAATCTTTCTGTCATGTAACAAAATGACAGAAACACCAAACTTTGCTTTACAACCAGTCAAATGACATTTACAATACAATTCTGATATAATTTCAGAGCAGTAAACAACTAAAGTAGTTGGGTATTTGACATGCTTAAACCTGATTCCAGTTCAACATAAATCTACTAAACCAGATCACTTCCATCAGAAACCTGTTCAGCTCAATCTCTCTTATATTTCTATCATTACCTGTGAGTATCAGATGTGTCCACAAGACTCTTTGAACGGCTCAATAAATATTCTGTTGTTTAAAGAGGTTGATCGTTTCAGGCGTCCATATTGTTGTTGATCAAGTTACTTTCACTTTCTCTGAATCTCTCTGAACTACAGTGATGTCAGAGCTCCTCCTGTATTTACACATTTACGTTTGTCTCTGTATTCAGTGTGTTGGTTCATGTGTGTCTGTCTGTATTGTCTGTATCTTTTGCTTCATTTGGAAGACATTCCTAATTTTTGGAGCATAGCAGCTAAAAGAAATACCACAAGATCATTTATGATTTACTGTATAATGTGCCAGAAGAGCACTAGAGGATCTTAAACTACGATTTGATATGATATGATCTCCTCGGAGTCTCCATACTCTCATCAGTCTTCACAATGATCTCAGACCAGTTCCTGGTGTTTCCTTCAGAAAAATCCTTCAGCATGGGGAGTGTTATGGTGTCATATACTGCATTATCATTGATCAGAGAGATGTTGACTGACCTGTAGGAGGTGGAGGTGATCTTCAGTGTGTGAGAGCTGCTCCAGCTCAGTGTTTCTCATCTTTAGCTCAGTGATCTCCTGCTCCAGCTCTTCAATGAGCTCTTCCTCCTGTTTCTCTGCTGCTTTCTGCTGCTCCTCCATCATCTCCAGCAGTTCAGTCTGACATCTCTCAATGGAGCGGATGAGATCAGTGAAGAGCTCGACACGGGCTGCTTTCTCCTCCTCTGTGTTTCTCTGCTCAACCAGGACAATCAACTAATTATTAGTTGTATTGTCTGCATGCTGCACAGTTCATGTTACAGACATGAATTATATCTATAGCTCCAGTAAGCAACCACCCACAACCACTCACTTTTCTGACTTCTGCTGAGTGTTTGATGTCTTGAATCTTCTGAATCTGTCCTGGATCATCTGCTGCGTGTCTTGGATCATCCACCGAGTCTATAAAAAGAGAAACTTTTATCGAAAGAAATAACATAAGGGAGAGTAAATAATGATAGAGTTTTAATTTATAGGTGAAATATTTTAATAGTTAAATATTTTAATACATAGTACTCACATCTTCGCACAGACGTCACACAGAACTTCAGGTTTTCTTTCAGGACTTTTCTTTTTATAGTGATCTACAACTTCTCGGAGTGTGGTATTAATCTTGAGATCAGGTCTTCGCTTGAATGTTTCTTTACAATATGGACAGTTGCAGGTCTGGCTGTTGTCCCAGCACTTATTCAGACAGGTCTTGCAGAAGTTGTTTCCACATGGAGTGCTGACTGGATCAGTGAACACATCCAGACATATAGAGCACTGAAGCTCCTCAGTCAGTGGACCGCTGGAGGATGACATATCTGCAAAGAGAAATGATGAAGATAAATCACCTACACAACAAGTTTAAACACACTTGACTAAAGGTTGGCCGGAGGTCAATAAACTGTACAGGGAGAGAAATGAGAAATAATAAAGATAAATAGTACTAGTCAAATGTTCAGACACAAAGACTTCTGTTTATATTATTGAAATTAGTTTATGATATTAATAGTAGCATAAGCAGTATTCAGTAGTCAGCTGGCCATATTGCAAAATTAACTAAGACATGGTGATTAATGTACAATGTTTAAAAAAAAAAAAAAAAAGAGTGTTCAAACATTTGACTGGTAGTGAGTGTACATTTGTGAATTGTACATTTCAAGTAGGCTATTATTTACAAAAAAAAAAAGAAAGAAAAAAAGTAAAGCACTAATTTGTTATTTTTGTGGATAAATGACTTGCATGGAGGAATAGAGTCTATATCCGCCTACCCCCTAAACAAATATATATATATATATATTACACACACACACACACACACGCTGTATATCTCTGTGTGTATGTTTGTGTTTGAAAATATATTATATTTTTATTTATGTAAATGTGAATTTCTCCTGCAGTGTAGCAGATGTTTGTCTAGCAGGTGTATTCTTTACTGAACGTCATATATTTCCTGTTTCTTTAGTCCAGGGTTTCTCAACTCTGACCCTCGACATCCACTTTCACACGTTTAGCTTCAAACCTAAACAAACACATCTGCGTTCATTTGTAATTCCCTAAAGTCTCCAGCAGATGCCGCCATTCTCTCACAAATGACTGCTGTTGTCATTGACTCCGTTTAGCAACATCATAAAGACATAATGCGATTAATCTAAGCAACAGAGCGATTCAGCTTTAGCTCATGTATACAGAATATTTTGGTTATGTTGGTGGTATTATGACTATAATCGGAGTAAACAATCACAGTAAGACGTGTAGTGCTACCATTTTAATCGCATTATACAGTTTACACTGTAAATGATTTTCTTTCACTCTGATCAAAGTCAGTTCTACGCATAAATGTAAGGTTACGATGACAAACGAGTTTAAAAATAAATAAATAAACTTAAGAAAAAGTACGGATAAACTTTCCCCCCCTCAAAATTTACAAATATAGGCTACGGTTTTATGACTAGGTGTAGTTTTAATCTTGGTCTGAAAGCAATAACACGATGTCCTACCTGCCTGTAAAGTATGTACAGGTGCTGGTCATATAATTAGAATATCATCAAAAAGTTGATTTATTTCACTAATTACATTCAAAAAGTGAAACTTGTATATTATATTCATTCATTACACACAGACTGATATATTTCAAATGTTTATTTCTTTTAATTTTGATGATTATAACTGACAACTAAGGAAAATCCCAAATTCAGTATCTCAGAAAATTAGAATATTGTGAAAAGGTTCAATATTGAAGACACCTGGTGCCACACTCTAATCAGCTAATTAACTCAAAACACCTGCAAAGGCCTTTAAATGGTCTCTCAGTCTAGTTCTGTAGGTTACACAATCATGGGGAAGACTGCTGACTTGACAGTTGTCCAAAAGACGACCATTGACGCCTTGCACAAGGAGGGCAAGACACAAAAGGTCATTGCAAAAGAGGCTGGCTGTTCACAGAGCTCTGTGTCCAAGCACATTAATAGAGAGGCGAAGGGAAGGAAAAGATGTGGTAGAAAAAAGTGTACAAGCAATAGGGATAACCGCACCCTGGAGAGGATTGTGAAACAAAACCCATTCAAAAATGTGGGGGAGATTCACAAAGAGTGGACTGCAGCTGGAGTCAGTGCTTCAAGAACCACTACGCACAGACGTATGCAAGACATGGGTTTCAGCTGTCGCATTCCTTGTGTCAAGCCACTCTTGAACAACAGACAGCATCAGAAGCGTCTCGCCTGGGCTAAAGACAAAAAGGACTGGACTGCTGCTGAGTGGTCCAAAGTTATGTTCTCTGATGAAAGTAAATTTTGCATTTCCTTTGGAATTCAGGGTCCCAGAGTCTGGAGGAAGAGATGAGAGGCACACAATCCACGTTGCTTGAGGTCCAGTGTAAAGTTTCCACAGTCAGTGATGGTTTGTGTCATCTGCTGGTGTTGGTCCACTGTGTTTTCTGAGGTCCAAGGTCAACGCAGCCGTATACCAGGAAGTTTTAGAGCACTTCATGCTTCCTGCTGCTGACCAACTTTATGGAGATGCAGATTTCATTTTCCAACAGGACTTGGCACCTGCACACAGTGCCAAAGCTACCAGTACCTGGTTTAAGGACCATGGTATCCCTGTTCTTAATTGGCCAGCAAACTCGCCTGACCTTAACCCCATAGAAAATCTATGAGGTATTGTGAAGAGGAAGATCCCAACAATGCAGAAGAGCTGAAGGCCACTATCAGAGCAACCTGGGCTCTTATAACACCTGAGCAGTGCCACAGACTGATCGACTCCATGCCACGCCGCATTGCTGCAGTAATTCAGGCAAAAGGAGCCCCAACTAAGTATTGAGTGCTGTACATGCTCATACTTTTCATGTTCATACTTTTCAGTTGGCCAAGATTTCTAAAAATCCTTTCTTTGTATTGGTCTTAAGTAATATTCTAATTTTCTGAGATACTGAATTTGGGATTTTCCTTAGTTGTCAGTTATAATCATCAAAATGAAAAGAAATAAACATTTGAAATATATCAGTCTGTGTGTAATGAATGAATATAATATACAAGTTTCACTTTTTGAATGTAATTAGTGAAATAAATCAACTTTTTGATGATATTCTAATTATATGACCAGCACCTGTATTTTCACTCCTCCGCGCACCTGCTCGCGCAGACATCACAAGTCATCAGCGCGTTTCATTCAATGCAGAGTTAGACAGACATCAGTCACAAGCACCGAAACAGAAACAGCAGCCACCTTTTACAGTTCAACGAGCTTATTCTGTGTTCATGCCATAACTACCGTAATTTGGAAGAGATGACGGTTTGTGACTGGAATTTATGCGTTTCCATGGCAACACTATTACCGACCAAATGAATCTGCAGCAGTCAGGTGGTACAGGTCAGAGCTCTTTAAGTTGTTTATGTTGATTATAATTGTAATGTAATGTGCTTTGAGACATGAGGTAGTTTAACACCATCTCTCTTGATGCTTTTGTTTGCTCCCTGCTGTACGCGGTCATGTGTTTTGAAGGAGGCGTGGCTTTGAAGGGATGATGGGAACTTATGCTTTCAAAGCTAACTTGCTATTGCTAGCCTCTCCGAAAATTGCCTACCCTACCCTTAATTTACTAGATACACTTCTACACCATTAGTTATTGTTCATTTTATCATTTACTAATGCAAGTCTTCATTAATTAATGCACTTTGAATTAATATAAACAAAACATGAACAACTGTATTTTTATTAACAAACATTATCAAAGATTAATGAAGGCTATAAATATTGCTGATTGTTAGTTCATGTTAGCAATTCAGTGGGGAAATTGGCATAACGTAAAAATTCTTAAGCAAAATATAATCCTTTTTGTTGGTAAAATATGACCCGGGCTCTCTTGGTATAATTTGTGACTTTATTCCAACAGATTGAGACACTTTAGTTAACACAGACAGACACTCTTCCTCATAACTAGTAACACACAGAAGGGGCAGCAGGTTCAGTTCAGTGACCTACATAGATCTGGTTCAAGCAGGCGTTTGACATGATGACACAGATCTGCACAGCTCCTCAAATCACACACTGGACACTGTACACTTATATAAGAGCAGACAGGACTCTACAGTACAGAAAACCTCTTTACAGCTACTGTGGGTCAGTGAGAGAGACCTCGACTAAAGTCAACACTCGACTCACAGCGAGCTGCAGAAATGAGACGTCCGTGTCCTAATCAAACCTGCTGACAGTCAGCAAACCTGCTCTATTTCTGCATTGACTGTACCGACCACATTCTCACTCATGGTCATAAATCACTGTAGAGAAAATCCTGCAACTGAAGGTGTGACTCTTTCTCAGAAATGAGACAAGGTTCATGACCATTAGATGTCAATCACTGCATTAGACTTCACAAAATCATGCAGTTCCTCAAGTCTCCAGTTTAAGATCACCTACACTGACCCTGAAAGTATTTGGACAATCAAGTTACACTTAAAAATGTCTGAATGTCACCGCATCAGTTAAAATAAATACCAAAGCAACTGTGAGAGTGAGAGAGAGTGTGTGTGTGTGTGTGTGTGTGTGTGTGTGTGTGTGTGTGTGTGTGTTGCAGGATCTTTTCTGAGGGGTTTGTGGGTCACTCACCGAAGAGCATGAAGAGGAGGACACATATCAGCGTGGCCACGATCACCAACACCGTCAAACCAACACTCTGCCACATCCTCCCCTCCTTTCCTAGAAGAAAAACAAAGAAAAAACTCCTTCACATCTGTATGAGCTCTATAAGATCATCATGTTCTCAATTCAACACTACAGCTGTGACGCCCTGCAGAAACACATTAATTGTGTCTGATATTATACTTCTGATAAAGATTTCAAATATCATATGATATGCATAATCATATAGGATCATACAGTTCTGCTCAGTTTACTTGCCTTTTGCAGAAGCTGCAACATATTATAACGTTAGATAGATTTCATGTTTCATGTCTAAAATCGAGATCAACACAACATGTCTGGATAATACCATAGCAATAAAACAACAAACCATTTAAATAATAAAAAATCCCACTTAATCATACGTCACATTACACAAAGCAACAATCTTCCATCGTATCACTATGTTTCAGACACTGACACTTTGACAATAGTTCAGCGATGGTACTTTGAAATATAAAACATTGTACTGAAACTGATCATGAACAGTGTCGCTATATCATATCATATAATATCATGTGATAAATCTGATTTTGCATGTGTGATATCAGTATAAAGTGTCGTCACTGACACACGCAGAGGTCCGATGCTGATATGAGTCATGCAGATGAAAGTGTTTATGTTTATGATGATCAGATTTATGATCAAACTTACAGTCGTTCACTCCTCACAGTCTTCACGCCGAATCCCGCGAGGACGGAGGCCGGTAGCGCGTGTCATGGAGGGGCTCAAATATTCTCCTTATCTACATCATTGCGACATTTACAGAGAAAATAGAATAACGAGAAAACACCGAGCTCGAGTCAACAACACACTCAATCTGAGATGACCCGGAAGTGCTCACGCCTGCCGTTCCGCCTCGTGGTATTGTGGGAATTGTCGTTTTCACCGTGCAAAAATAATGAAATAAACTACATTTGTCTTTAGAACTCATCTCACTTCACTAAGCTATCGTTCTTTTCTTTATAAACAATTTTTAAATATGGTACCATGCAATGTTGTGACTTTTTGGAAATGGTAGCTACAATAATAATAGCAAAAATGAGAGTATATGTTATAATAATAATAACAATATGTTTGGACCTTTAATTCTTCTCTTGTCTTCATTCTTTATTGCCTTTTTAAGATTTTTTCAACTTCCTATATTTGTTTTTCATTCATTCCAACAGGTACACTAATAATTCATTAATAATTGCATAAATTAGGCCCATTCGTACTTATAAATATGCACAGGTGAACTTTCTACAAAAAAAAAAAAATAATTCTGTCTCGCATCTCAAGCTAACGCAGCTTTGCTCACTGTTTTACTGTATACTGTGAGGAAATATACTGTAAAAATGAAATATCTCAGAATACTGAATTTTATATATAAAATAAGCCTATCTGCTTTTAAAAAGTCATCTTAACATGTTTATAAGGCCACCTAGAGTGTGTGAATTTTATGTACAAATCAAACTGATGACCCTGACTTATGGTTGTAAACCTGAAATATAAAAATCAGGCCAGTCGCCTTTATTTATAAAGTGTTTTATACAATACAGACTGTTTCAAAGCAGCTTTACAGTGATAACAGGAAAATGATTCAATGATGCAAACAGTTCATTTCGACTGTACAGCAGCTCTAAAATAGTAAATATAAAATATAAAAATAGTGTCATTGTTCAGCTGAAGTCAGTTCAGTGTTGATTCAGTTCCATTAAGATCATCCATTTTTAAACATTAATCATATGAAGCATTATATTCATTAAGTATTTCATATTACGAGTGTAAATTCATTTATTGTATTTGACAGGTGTGATGATCAGTGGAGTTGAGTTTTTACCTCCATCATTAAAGCACGGGCAAAAATATGGATAGAGTTTCCCAGAGAAAGACTGACCAGTGAAAGAGTAGATATGAGAGCTGGACTCCACATCATAAAAGGAGACCAGACCCTCCTCATAATCCACAAACACACCGACCCGCTGCGGCTTCACTCTCAGACACAGACGGACAGGAGAAGCAGAGAGAGCCGCATATTCATTCCCATTCCTCAGCCATACAGTCCAGAATCCATTACTGGGAGTCATTGTGATCTCTCCCTTCCTGTTAATGGATTCTCTGACCACTCCTAAATCCCATTTAGTCTTTCCCTTCACCTGCACCTCATAATAAAATCTCCCTGAGGAGAATCCCTCCTTTCCCAGGACATCTACACAGTAATTAAATCTCTTCGGGTTGTCTGGGAGTTTCTGCTCAATGTCTCCATGTCTCACTTGTTTTCCATCATCAGACAGGATGAGTCTAGGATGAGCTGTATCAGGATCCAGAGTCACATCCACTGAGAAAACAGAGAATATGAATCACAACTTAATACAGATATATTGTGATGATGTTTTTCATAATTTAATCCAGTGGTCTCAACGTCAATTCCTGGAGGGCCACAGCTCTGCACAGTTTAGCTCCAACTCACACCTGCTTGGAAGTTTCTAGAAATCCTGAAGACCTTGATTAGCTGGATCAGGTGTGTTTGATTAGGGTTGGAGCAAAACTGTGCAGAGCTGTGGCCCTCCAGGAATTGAGTTTGAGATGATTTAATCAGTGTTTAATCATCCTGTAGGTCAGTGATGAAGCTGTGAGTATATGAATGTAATCTAGTGTAGTTCAGACACACACTGTACCTGCATACTGCTGCATCCTCTTCAGATCTGTAGAGACACATGACAATAAAACATCTTCAGATCTTTGACATGATTTATGTGTGGAATTATAGACAAGCTTTAAGGTTATATTTAAAGAATTGTGTTCAACATCATGTTTTATCTGATCAATGTGTGTTTTTAGCACTGTTAAGCTGTTGGAGCTTCAGGCCTGATATTTCACACACATCCCTCTTCTCATGAAGATCAAATCTGCCTCTTAAACACATGATGTTTATTCATTTGATTGTCTGCTTAGTTAACTGAATATTAATGTTTCTCTTTACAATTTCCCCTCTATACAGTTTTATATTTTATCTGAAATTAAAGCTGAAAAAAAAATGACCGTCTCTTTTCAAAAACTGTGAGCTGATGATAATAATGTGACCATCGAGTTAGTCACACAAAAATTTAATTATTTGTATATATTTCAATTTTTATTCGTTTTTTTTTAAATTATGTCTACATATTTTTATTTCTATTTATGCACATATATTAAGTTGTTTTTTTAAATTACTTTAATGTATTATAATGAGTTTGTATTGAACAGTTCAGCTGCATTTTCTAAATTCTGTGTGGCAGAGTTACCATGACAACTGCAGCACATCCTCAGACAACACAGAGGAACACTTGAGTAACTACTAACTCTCGTCTCTATCTCATTTATTGTGAAGTTTTTCACTGTTTTTACACACATGATCACATACTTGACTTGTTTCAGCTTGAATCAAATTCATTCTTCATTCCTGATTCTTTTTACTATATAAAAACAGGGCAGACAACTTTTGAGTGAGAATTGGGGGAGGGAGTGATATTGACACAAATTTCAAGATTTGATTTTAATCTTGATTTAATATCAATTCATTTGGGTATATACATGAATATATAGTAGCCTACGTGTTAATTTTTCTAAAATTAAAAAAATCTTTCTCAACTAATATTGTGAACTAACGTTATACAGGGAACCCTGTCAGCTAGTAACGTTACATTATTATTATAGGTTAAATAACAAATGATTTGTACAATTACATTTCAGGACGTTTTTATAATAATGAATTTATAATAAAATCTTTTACTGGTATTACAGTAAAAATATAATTAATAATATAGTGCTTTTTTGAAACTGTTGAAACACTGATTGAGCGATTACACGAGACATGATACATTTCAGTAAGTTGTACTGGTTCTTTCAACATCTAATGTTCGTTCATGTTTATTTTGTGTTGTAACTAGTAGTAAAGAGGAAGAGATGATCGGTTCACGTGCCGCTTGACCTACAGCAATATGTCACGCCATTTTAAGAGCGCAAAAACTGTATTTATTGTTTGAATTTCGTAATAAAATGTACAAAATTTGAAAGCTGTCTGCGCATGGTCCGTGTCCTCTTTACTCCACAATGTTTTTACACTGTGAGAATATGGATGATAAATATATGTATCTGTACGGTGTATATTTGATATTGCTGTACCAGTTAGTGTGAGTTTCTCCTGTAGAGTGTCCTGCAGTTGAGTCAGAGCTCTCCTCAGAGTCTCCAGACTCTCATCAGTCTTCACACTGATCTCAGACCAGTTCCTGGTGTTTCTAGAGCTGCACTGGGATGAGTAAATCTACAGCAGGAGAGAGGAGAAATCCTTCAGCATGGGGAGTGTTATGGTGTCATATACTGCATTATCATTGATCAGAGAGATGTTGACTGACCTGTAGGAGGTGGAGGTGATCTTCAGTGTGTGAGAGCTGCTCCAGCTCAGTGTTTCTCATCTTTAGCTCAGTGATCTCCTGCTCCAGCTCTTCAATGAGCACTTCCTCCTGTTTCTCTGCTGCTTTCTGCTGCTCCTCCATCATCTCCAGCAGTTCAGTCTGACATCTCTCAATGGAGCGGATGAGATCAGTGAAGAGCTCAACATCTCTTCTATAGAAGATTTCTTCCCTCACAGACGTCACACAGAACTTCAGGTTTTTTCAGAACTTCAGGTTTTCTTTCAGGACTTTTCTTTTTATAGTGATCTACAACTTCTCGGAGTGTGGTATTAATCTTGAGATCAGGTCTGTGCTTGAATGTTTCTTTACAATATGGACAGTTGCAGGTCTGGCTGTTGTCCCAGCACTTATTCAGACAGGTCTTGCAGAAGTTGTGTCCACATGGAGTGCTGACTGGATCAGTGAACACATCCAGACATATCGAGCACTGAAGCTCCTCAGTCAGTGGACCGCTGGAGGATGACATATCTGGACAGAGAAATGATGAAGATAAATCACCTACACGACAAGTTTAAACACACTTAACTAAAGGTTGGCTTGAGGGCCCAATGCAATAAAATGTACAGGGAGAGAAATTAGAAATAATGGGGATAGTATTTAGTACAGTCAGCTGGCCATACTGCAAAATGAACTAAGACATGGTGTTTAATATACAATGTTTAAATAAAGATGAGTGTTTAAACCTTTGACTGGTAGTGACTGTACATTTGTGAACTGTACATTTCAAATAGGCTATTATTTAAACACACACAAAAAAAGTCACTCATGCACTCATTTGTTATTTTTGTGGGTTAATGACTTAAAAGGAGGAATAGCGTCTATTCTTTGACACTAAACAAAGCAGCGGGTGTGTTCCTGACTGAATGTCATGTATTTCGTGTTTCTTTAGTCCAGGGTTTCTCAACTTTGAACCTCGAGATCCACTTTCATGCGTTTAGCTTCAACCCTATAAACACATCTGATAATCAAGGACTTTAGGATTACTAGAAAGCTACAGGATGATGAGTTTGATCAAGGTTGAAGCTAAACTCTGCAGGGAAATAGATCCCAAGGGCCAGAGCTGAGAAACAAACTAAGTGAAGTTAAAATATATTTCAAAATAACATGAGATTCATAAACACATTATAAATATGCAAATCACTCTGTGTTCTATATTATATATATATATATATATATATATATATATATATATATATATATATATATATATATATATATATACACACACACACACACACCATAATTTAGTAATTCTCCAAAGTCTCCAGCAGATGCCGCCATTCTCTCACAAATGACTGCTGTTGTCATTGACTCCGTTTAGCAACATCATAAAGAGATTACAATGCGATTAAACTAAGCAATACTGTGATTAAACTTTAGCTCATGTATACAGAATGTTTTGATTATGTTGATGGTATTATGACCATAATCGGAATAAACAATCACAGTAAGACATCTGTGGCCTGTTGCACAAAGCCGGTTTCAGATGCTACCCAGGTAAATTCAAGATTAGTTTGAGCAAACTCTGGTTTTTCGGGCTTATGAAGGTGGATTGGTTTTTAGCGGGGTTCATTGCTATGGTAACTGACGCTACACGGCTAACCTGCTCCGGAGCGGGTTTTATTCTGGGTTAGAGATCACAAACCCAAACTCGACCAATCAGCTGCGAGTAAAGTGACACGTATCTGATGCAATAAAGCCACTCCCCCTGTATCTCTCGCTCCAAATTAAATCAGTTTATAGTGAAAACATTTTAGAGACAAAATTGCTCAGCATTTGCTGTTAATTATTCATTATATTTATATTAAATAAATTAAAATTTTGAATAATTCATGACATATTCATATAATTAGGCCTATTATATTAATTAACAATATTAAACTTTGCTTTTAAATGAAAATAAATATAATACATGCATAATATATAAAGCTTTTAATCAGATTAAGCTTACATTTATTCTTTTGAACTCTTTGTGAAACTAATTATTAATTAATTATTTGGTCTATTTGTTTGATTCACATGCATTGATATAGTCAGATATTTTCTTTCAGCTGCCTTCTCAAACTTTCACTGCATCAGTGTTTATTCCTGATTTGTAAATGCATTTAATTTCATATTTTTCATAACGATCTCTTAATCTTCGGAAGAGACATAAATTGCGCGGCTCTCTCACGAGAAGTGAATCAAACTGACGTTCTCCTTGTTCCGTGTGATTGGCTGTTTGTCGCACGTGTCACACTTTCAGGTGTATGCGCTTTACAAACTCTGGATTAAACATCTATCTTTTATATATAAAATTTTTGTTTTTAAAGTTTAATCTTAAAATGTTTATAAGGCCACCTAGAGTGCGTGAATTTTATGTACAAATCAAACTGATGACCTTGATTTATGTTTGTGAACCTGAAATGTAAGAATCACACTCAAAAATATCTGAGAGGAAATCATGCAGGGTTAATATTGGGGCAGTGGTGGCCTAATGGTTAGAAAGTCAGATTGGTAAGCTGAAGGTTGTGGGTTCTATTTTCATTATTGGCAGGAAACGACTGAGGTGCCTTTGAGCAAGGCACCTAACCCCCAATCACTCCCCGGGCACCGCAGTAAATGGCTGCCTACTGCTCCAGGTGTGTGTGCATGGATGCGTTAAATGCAGAGGACAAATTCTGAGTACGGGCCCTCACATGTCGCTTAGAAAATAAATATTGGACACAATAAAACAGAAACAACAATTAATCAATTGAAAGTAAAAGTAAAAATAATGTCTTTATTCAAAAGCTGTAATCACTTTGATGTAAAACAGCTACAACAAATGATTATCTCATCCTTTGAGTAAGAACACATACATTTTTGATGTTTTTAAACAAGTACATGAAGCATAATGTAAGAGTCATATTTCATATGTCAGAATTTATATTTTCACATTTTTATTATGTAAATTTGGAACAATAATTGTTTTTGTTAATAAGTCATTTACTGTTGAATATATTTATTTGGTTTATTTGGTTTACTGAACATGCGCAGTCATTTTTTTTTTTTTGTAGCGCACATGAAAAGATGTTAATGCACATGCAATAGGCTACGTCCAGACGCACGGTGAGAGAACACAAAGCTTTTAACCGTTTTATAATTGTGATATAGCATAAATTGTCTCACAAGTATAATATTGCTGCAAATAATTTGTAGAGAAGACATCGCTGAGCAAGAGGATTATGCCGTATTTGAGAAATGTAATTCTTTATTGACTTGGAAGAAAATGAATGAAGGCAGATTGATCATCTTACTGCTTGCAAGAAGTGTTAATAAACAACTTCGATCTTAAGTGAACTTGCACACTTTGAAGTTTCACAAATTTTGGACAACAAAGACGACGGCGACGATGCTATTATGCGGTCTGAATGCAAGCGGGCACCAATTGACAAGGGTTGGGAAGAGAAGCTTCACAGCAAGATAAACACTAGAAGAGGCAAGTTGAGACTATTAACTGCAAAATCAAATGAGATTGAATTGCTTATGGAGAATGTTTACAACTTGAATGACATTGGAAACAAGCAATTTAAAGTCTACAAATGGCTTTGAAGAATTTGTTGAGTGTAATGAATCAGTGTTGCTGTAATTGAAAGATGAAGAGCATGATGCTGATCAGGATTTCTAGTTTCAGCCTAAATTAATATGCTGCAAAAAATTCATGGAAAGTCGTGGATTGAGGAAACTAAGAAGAACTAAGATGTCTCAAATTTTTGACAATGAAGTCTCACCAATGGACAGTGTGTCAATGGTGTCGTCCAAAACTATCACTTCTAATAAGTCAGGAAGTGGAGTAACGTGTGTTTCCAAAAAATCCTCAATATCCACAGCATTCTCAGCTCATCTTAAGGAAGAAACTAACAGAGCAGCTTTGTTGTCTAAAGCAGCCGCTTTGAAGGAAAGGCAGGCATTGGAAATGAAAGAAGCAAAGTTAAAGGCTGAAATAGAAAAGTTGGAAATAGAAACGCTCTTGCAATGTTTACTGCTAAAATTAAAGTGTATCAAGATTGTGAAGAACAAAAACAGTATGCAAGTCAAAATGTGGCTATCCAAGCAGCTGATGTAGACATTCCAAAACATGAGCATTATGAATATGATGAATACAGTGCATCATCAAAGCATAGCAAAAAGTCATCGCATCCTGAAGAAGTTCACTCAAATATACCTGTAAGTGTCAGACCTAAGAAAACAAAAACTGCAAAGGAATGGTCAACGCCAGTCAATGAAGCATCTTGCCGTAATACTGATACATCAGAACTTCAAAGAGTGATGCAACGTCAGACAGATATCACAGCAATGCTCGTGAAGAATCAGCGGATGTCTAGTCTACCTCAACATGATGTTCTTTTGTTTCATGGAGATCCACTTGAGATCAGGTCTTTTATGAAAGCGTTAGAACACGCTGTTGACTCCAGAGCTGAGAGTAGTGCTGACAAGATGAACTTTCTGGAGCAGTATACTAGAGGTGAGCCCAGAGACATTTAAAAAGTTGCCATCATATGCCAGATGATCGTGGTTACGCAGAAGCAATGAGACTCTTGCATGAGAAGTTTGGAAATGAGCTGAAAATTGCAACAGCCTTAATGCAAAATGCATTCAAATGGCCTGAAATTAAGTCAGAGGATGGAAAGTCTTTAAATGCATTTTCATTGTTCTTGGTCACTTGTCGCAATGTAATGGAGGACATTGAATATATGGGTGAGTTGGATAATCCTACCAACATGAGGATTATTATCTCAAAGCTGCCCTACAAGTTGTGCGAAAGATGGAGAGCCCATGCTTACAAGTATGAGGAGCACAACAGAAGAAGAGCCAAGTTTATTCAGTTGGTGGAGTTTGTTGAATGCCAAGCAAAGTTAATATCAAACCCACTTTTTGGAGATCTGGATGCTTTGACAGGTAATGAAAACACCAATAAGTCTCTTCAAGGAACTAAGCTGAGAAAAAAAAAGGAAAAAGAAGTAGCAGTTTTCCAACTGACATAAAACAGGCTGGTGATATTCAAAAAGACTTGACTATGACGAAAAACAACAGTGCATCAGTTACCAGTGCTTTCATTAAACCTTGTGCATTATGTGAGAAAGGCCATACCTTGTAGCAATGTTACCAGTTTGGTGCTAAGCCATATAAAGACAAATTGGACTTTCTAAGAAAGAGTGGATTTTGCTTTGGATGCATAGTGAAAGGACACATAAGCAAAGATTGTAACTGAAGAAGCACATGTCAGCTATGTTCAAAGAAACATCCTAGCATGTTACACGCATGTTCCACACAAGATTCCTTAGAAGGAAATGGTAAAAGTTGAAAAGACTTTTTTTAAAGTTACCACTTTACCTGCCACAGTAAATCATGAGACAAGTGCCGGCACCGGGGCTGGAGACAACTGTGTTCTTGCCATAGTACCTGTTAAGATAAAGTCCAAAAAGAGTGATAAGTGTGTGGAAGTGTATGCCTTTATGGACCCAGGCAGCTCTGTCACCTTTTGTACTGAGGCACTAGCAAGACGGTTAAATGTCCAGGGTAGAAAGATTGACATGATGCTAAGCACCATGAACTCAAGGAAATGAGTGGAAAGTTATATACTCACCAACTTGGAAGAGAGTGGATTGAAAAAGAACAACTTTGTTGAACTTTACAAAGTGTTTAGACTAATGTAAATGGAAAACATTCCACAACAACATGATGTTGTCAAATGGCCATACCTCAGTGAAGTAAAGTTGCTTCACATTGATGCTGGAGTGGAGATACTGCATTACATATGCAGTAAAAACTGCCCTTGGATGGATTTTGAACAGACCTCTTAGAGAACCTGTTGAAGAACCTGTTGTGCATGGAAATGCACAAAAAAAAAAAAAAAAACGTTACAGTCAACAGAATCTCCATTGAGAGTATGGAACAGATGTTGATACAAAAGTACAACCATGATTTTTTTCTGTAAGAAATTGGGATGGCAAAGCTGAATTGTCGCAGATGGATCACCAGTTTTTGGAGTTTTATCTAATTCAGTGCAGTTCCCTTTCGAGGGAACTCGCACTGCGTCGGTAACGTCACTTTGAGGAACGCCCCTCAGCGTAGCGCATCTGAAGCATGAATGAAACTGTTTCTCTCTCAATGTATGTCCCCAGAGACCAGAATCAGGGAGCAGACATCCTGTCGAGGCAGGGACTGAGGCCCAAAAAAATTAAGCCTTCACCCCGAGGTGGTGAAATCGATATGGGAGAGATTTGGCCCAGTGGAAGTGGACTTGTTTGCGTCTCGAGAGACATCTCACTGCCCACTGTGGTTTTCTCTGATGCATCCAGCCCCACTAGAGATTTATGCCATGGTACAGACGTGGCCGAAGCAATGCTTTTCCCCCCATTGCTCTGCTCCCGGGAGATCTCGAGAGAGTCCAGAGAGAAGGGGGCGATTTGTTGTTAGTAGCCCCATTCTGGCCGGCCCGAGTATGGTTTGCGGATATCATAACACTCCTGGCAGGTCCCTCTGAGGAAGGACCTGTTGTCTTAGGTGGGAGGCACAATATTTCACCCTCGGCCAGAGCTGTAGAAACTGTGGGTTTGGCCCCTGAGGGGGCCCAGTACCTAGAGGCTGGCCTGTTGGTTGAAGTAGTTGAAACCATACTCAGTTCCAGAGCTCCGTCCATGAGGAGATTGTATGGCCTAAACCGGAATGTGTTTTCTACTTGGCGTAGAGAGCGTGGTTTGGAACCAGATAACTGCCCGGTGGCTTCAGTGCTGGAGTTCCTCCAAAATCATTTCTCTGCTGGTCTTACCCCATCCACACTTAAGGTGTATGTGGCTGCCATTGCGGCTTTCTACGCTGCTATAAGTGATTTGCCTCTGGGGAGGCACCAGCTGGACGTTTCCTCCATGGTGCTTGGAGGATGAGACCTGCGACTCGAACCACAGTCCCAACCTAGGATCTGGCAGTGGTGCTCGAAGGGTTGTTGCTTCCCCCCTTCGAACCTCTTGAGTCAGCAACAGCTAAGAGCCTGATGCTTAAGATGGCTTTTCTTATCGCTCTTACTTGTCTTAAGAGAGTGGGAGATCTCCGTCCCTTTGCCACACCTCCTCATGTCTGGGAGCGACTTGCTTCGTCGCAAAAGTTAACTCTGTTGTGTGCCGGCATCCCTTTGTAGTTTCCGTGTATGCCGTCACGTTGTGTCATGACGCAGCAATCAGGATCGGGGTGTACCATCCCCAGAAGAAGAAACTGAGAGTGGTGTTTGACTGTGCTGCCAGTTTTCAAGGAATGTCTTTGAATAGTGAGCTCCTACAGGTTCTAGACATGACAAATTCACTCATTGGAGTGCTCACTCGCTTTAGACAAGAGTTAGTTGCCATGATTGAAGCTATGTACTACTTATGTACTACTTTTATGTAGACAACTGTTTAAAGTCTGTTTTAAGCCATGCTCAAGCAGTTGCCTTGTACAGTGATCTCACAAAACTTTGTGCGAGGATTTCATCTTAAAAAATTGCAGAAGAGACTTGGATTTTAGCAAAGATGCACTTCCTGTAGAGAGAGCATTAGGGGTGTTATGTGTGTCAATTCAGATGTGTTCAAATTCAAGATCAGTTTGAAAGAAAAACCTGTAACCAAAAGAGGAATCCTGTCAGTCACAAACTCCATCTCTGACCCATTGGGCGTTCTCGAACCTGTCATCTTGTCATCAAAGATTCTAATGCAGGAGTTGTACAAAGAAAAACTTGCATGGGATGATGACATTCCAGAACAGCATGCAGAAAAGCGGATTGCCTGGTTACATGGACTAAATCAATTGGCTGACTTCAGTGTGCCAAGGTGTGTAAAACCAGTTGACTTTGTAGTTTCAACTTCCACGCAACCACATCACTTCTCAGATGCTAGCAAGTGGGATAGGAAGTTGTCTCATACCTCAGATTGTTAAACGCTGATGGACTCGCACATTGTGCCTTCATGTAGGGGAAGTCTCGCATGGCGCCATTGAAGCATTCCTTGGTTCTCAAAGAACCAGAGAGCAAGTGGCCTGAGACAAATCATGACCTATCAACAAAAGTGGATGACAGTGAGGTTAGACACTCAGTCTCAGTAAATCTTGTGTTTGCAATGGATGGCACAGATGCTGTGAACAAATTGATCAATTATTACTCCAATTGGTACAAATTAAAGAGAGCTGTGGCATGGATCCTTTGTTTCAAGGACATGGTTATACAGCGCAGCAATCAAAAATAGAGAAAAGTTCAGAGTTGTGAAACAAAATCTACAGCAGAAAACTGCAGTAAAAAGCTCTAACAATGCAAGACTTAATGAGGGCTGAAAATGAGATCATCAAGTTAACTCAAAGTCAAAGATTCAAAGAAGAAATGTCCATGTTGCAAAAAGGTAATCCATCTGTTAAAAAGAACAATTGCTTTCTAAAATGGATCCACTACTTCCGGATGGATTGCTGAAAGTTGGAGGTCGTCTTGGTAGATCTGCAATGCCTGAGCATGTAAATCATCCCATCATTATACCCAAAGACTCACATGTCACAACGTTAATCTTGAGACATTCATGAGAGAATTGGACATTGTGGAAGGAACTATATGCTTTCAAAATTGCGACAAAAATTCTGGCTTCCTTCTGCAAACTCCATTGTGAGGAAGTTTCTCTCCAGATGTGTGACATGTAGAAAGATCAGAGCAAAGGCTGTAGAGCAGATGATGACAGAGCTGCCACACAACAGAATAATACCAGATCAACCACCCTTCACCAATGTCGGGGTAGACTACTTTGGACCATTTGAAGTCAGGCAAAGTAGAAGTAATGTTAAAAGATATGGATAATTGTTTACCTGCCTGACAACAAGAGCTGTGCATATTTAAGTTGCACATACACTGGACACAGACTCATGTTTAAATGCCATCCCACGCTTTGTGTGCAGGAGGGGTCAGGTGTCAATCATGAGAAGTGACAACGGTACTAGTTTCATAGCTACTGATGTTAAACTGCACAAAATCATTCAACAGTGGAACCAATCAAAAATTGAAAGCACTCTCATGCAAAAAGGAATACAGTGGATGTTCAACCCACCCTCTGGATTTCATTTCGGTGGAGTGTGGGAAAGACAGATAAGGTCCGTTAGAAAAATCCGTTAGAAAGATCTGTGCTGAAAGAACAAACACTTACTGATGAGAGCTTGCATACATTCCTGTGCGAAGTGGAAGCAATAATAAACGACAGACCACATACTGTTACAGATGATCCCACAGATCTGGAACCCTTGACACCTAATCGCCTGTTATTAATGAAAAGGCAACCAGCCTTACCTCCTGGACTTTTCAAAAAAGAAAACATAAATGCATGTCGCAAGTGGAAACAAATATAGTATCTTGCAGACCTATTCTGGAAGCGATGGATGCTTAAATATTTACCTTTGCTCCAGGAGCGTCAAAAATGGACTCAAGTAAGAAAAAACTTTTCAGTTGGAGATGTTATCCTGATAATAGATGACTCTTCCCCAAGAAATTCATGGTTCTTTGGAAGAATAATGAATGTTTTTCCTGGTAAAAAAAAGACTGGTAAGATGTGTGTTGGTTAAAACCAAGACTAATACTTTGGAAAGGCCTGTTGACAAGTTGTGCCTTATCTGTGAAATGGACTTAGCTACTCCTCAAATAATAAGGATTGTTTCTCTGCCATACAAGCAATATGGACATTTCAGAAAATAGATAATGGACACTTAAGGTTTCTAAAGTGATGCATAATGTAAATATTATATCAGAATGGCTCCATTGTTTTTGTTGAAAGGGTAATTGTCAGTCTGCCTGCCTGTCAATTAAGGGCCAGGTGTGATGATCAGTGGAGTTGAGTTTTTACCTCCATCATTATGGCCTGGGCTAAAAAATGGATAAAGTTTCTCAGTGAAAGACTGACCAGTGAAAGAGTAGATATGAGAGCTGGACTCCACATCATAAAAGGAGACCAGACCCTTCTCATAATCCACAAACACAGCGACCCGCTGCGGCTGCACTCTCAGACACAGAGAGACAGCAGGATCATCACAGGCTTTATATTCATTCTCATTCCTCAGAATCACAGTCCAGTATCCATTACTTGGACACAGCGTGTTCACTTCCTTTCTGTTAATAGATTTTCTGGCCACTCCTAAATCCCATTTAGTCTTTCCCTTTCCCTTCACCTTCACATCAAAATAAAATCTTCCTGAGGAGAATCTCTCCTTTCCCAGGACATATAAACATGTATCAAATCTCTCTGGTTTGTCTGGGAGTTTCTGTCTAATGTCTCCACATGTCACTTGTTTTCCATCATCAGACAGGATGAGATATGGATGAGCTGTATCAGGATCCAGAGTCACATCCACTGAGAAAACAGAGAATATGAATCACATCTTTTAATCATACTGTAAGTCAGTAATTAAGCTGTGAGTATATGAATGTAATCTAGTGTAGTTCAGACACACACTGTACCTGCATACTGCTGCATCCTCTTCAGCACTGTAAGACACATGACAATAAAACATCATCAAATCTTTAAGATGTTTATTTGTGGAATTATAAACAGGCTTTAAAGGGATAGTTCACCCAAAAATGAAAATTTGATGTTTACCCCCAGGGCATCCAAGATGTAGGTGAATTTGTTTCTTCAGTAGAACACAAATGATGATTTTTAACTCCAACTCCAATCGTTTCATGTCTTAGGACATCAATTTGTCGTCACGAGCCGCAGGGTTTAATTTGGATTTGTCTGTGCATGTTTTTTTGACTCTTATAGATGGAGTTCCCATTGACATGCATTATACGACTGACAGACCACAACAGTTGGAGTTAAAAATCATCATTTGTGTTCTTGGATGCCCTGGGGGTAAGCAGATAAACATCAAATTTTCATTTTTGGGTGAACTATCCCTTTAAGGTTATATTTAAAGTATTGTGTACAACAAGGGTGTCCAACCCTGCTCCTGGAGAGGTACCGTCCTGCAGACTTAAGTTCCAACCCTGCTCCAACACACCTGTCTGTAATTATCAAGCAACCCTGAACACCTGGTTCAGATGTGTTTGATTGGGGTTGGAGCTTAAATCTTCAGGATGGTAGCTCTCCAGGTGCAGGGTTGAACACCCCTGGTGTACAACATCATGTTTCTGATCAATGTGTGTCTTTTTTTAGCACTGTTAAGCTGTTGGAGCTTCAGGCCTGATATTTCACACACATCCCTCTTCTCATGAAGATCGAATCTGCCTCTCAAACCCAGTCATTTGCACATAACTGTTTATGGACACTCTTAGGAAATGTATTCACCAAATATATTGATGAAACAACCAAAAGGACAAACAATCTCAGAGTTAAAGTGTCAGTTCACCCCAAAATAAAATTTCTGTCATTAATTACTCACCCTCATGTCGTGCCAAACCCGTAAGACTTTCATTCATCTTCGGAACACAAATGAAGATCTTTTAGACAACAGAATGCTGTCAGATTTCCTTCCATTGACTGCCTTTGTAACTGAAACTTTGACGCTTCAATAACTTCATAAAGAGACCGGAAAACTAATGCATATGAATTGAGCGGTTTAGTCCAAATGTTCTGAAGAGAATAGATGGCTTGTTATGATGAACAGATTTAATTTAGGCTTTTACTTGCATGTAAACATTGATCAGCGAACATAAGCGGAAACTCAACCTAACCTGAATAACGCACAAGAACAAACCTCTTCCGGAAGCTCAAACGTGCTGTGTAACCAATGAGGTTCATTCTCATGTGTTATGCAGCACGTTTGAGCTTTTTTGTGTTCCAAAGATGAACAAAAGTCTTACGGGTGTGGAATGATATGAGGGTGAGTAATTAATGACAGAATTTTCATTTTGGGGTGAACTAACCCTTTAACTGAATATTAATATTTCTTTTTACAGTTTCCCCTCCTCTATACAGTTCCCTTTCGAAAGGGAACTCAACACTGCGTTTACCGCATATGGGGAACGTCATTCGTGAACCGGTGTCTGAGAGCAAAGTATCATATCTCTCCAATCTGCCTCTCTGGCCGCCTCTCAGCCACCTTTGGTAGAGTAGCTTCTCCTCTGGTTTTAGCTAGAGTATGTTTGAGTTAGCACTCTTTACTTCAGATCTATGTCTGTGTCTGCCTCCTGGGCCGCCTAACATTGTTTCCTGGTTGAGCTTTGCTTTACTTGAGTTTCCTCTTCTCTGGTTGAGTTCAGAGGGTTAGTTAAGCCCCAGGCAGATCTATGCTTCGTGCGGCCCTATAGGCCCACAGCTTAGCCGGCCTAGGCTAGAACTAGGGTTTAGGTGATTTTTAAAGCATTCACTCTTTATTGCTACTATCCCCTGTCAGGTTGTATAGTTCCTAGTTCTGGCCTCCTCTTATTTAAGTTGTCAGGCCAAATGCCCATTACCCTTTTGGTGTAGGTGCTAGTTAGATAGTAGCTAAGGTAGCAGGCTGTCACTAGCCTCCCTGGTGCTGTTGTCTCAGGTGGTAGGCCCTTATCTTTGTTTAGACAAGTGTATGCTATTTTGCTTAGGCCCCACTTTTCTAGAACTTCATTCATACTGAATTTGTCTTTCCCCTTGAATTAGCATTCAAGCTTGAGGTTACGGTGTTAGCTTGGTTAGCTCCCGTTCTCTAGGGTTCAGTACAGATGTGTTATTTCTGTTTGGTGAAAGCATCCATTCTTTTCAGGATGGTATGTATGAATAGCAAAGCATTGTGTTTGCTTTGGGTTCTAGTTTTGCCCTACACATGTGTGAGCTTAACTCCTTGCTGCCACAGGTTAGCACCTGTTCTTATGAGTAGTAGGCCTGTTTCTAGCCTCCGTTAGAGCATGGTGACTATTTGTACTCCCCTTGCTTTTAGGATTATTGGTTTTTACTGAGTACATGACCTGATGGATTGCATAGCTCAGGTTGAGTGGTAGGGAACCTCACTTTCAGTTTGGTTCTTTTTAGCTCCCTTTAGAGTTAATCTCTGCCACAACAGCTTATTGTGTCTGTGGAGTTGAAGGCTTGGGTGAATCTGAGCCTCCTTCTAGCACGATAGCTTGTGATTTCACAAGTGTTGCTGGTAGATGTTCATGAGTTTTGCTCACCTAATTTAGCACTGCCACAGGTTTATGCCCGTATCTGTCCGAAGTAGTAGGCCACTTCAGGGCTTCTTCAGACCATGGTAGCATATGTTGTTGTGCTCCCCTTTCTGTTAGGGTTTAGTGTGTTTGAGTGCATTGCCTGTTGGAATGTGTAGACTTAAGCTCAGGTTGAGTTAAGCTAGTTAACCGCAATTGTTTGTTGGGTTTTAGAGCTGGTTCCCTTTGAGCTTGGTCACCTGTGAAACCACTAGCTGACGCCATGTGTCTTTTGGAGTCGCAGGCCCCTCTTGGGCCTCCTTCAATTAACATGTTGGCACAGTTCTGTGTTGGTTTTGCTATCACTGCCACTGGCTACGCCCGTGTCTGCTATAGTAGGCCTCTCTCAGAGCATGCTGGCGGAGTGTGTACTCCTCTTGCTTTAAGAGTGTAAGGTGTTTTACTGAGACATGGCCTGTTGGTTTGTGTTGGTTTTATTAGCTCTAGTCAAACTAAATAGTTACCTCACTAAGTAAGTCTGGTTCTATTATGGCTCCTAGAACTTTTAGTTGCCACTAGCTGGCGCCACGTGTCTGTGAGTTGTAGGCCCTCTGGGCCTCCTTTGAGGGCACGTTGGCGTGTGTCTTTGTACTCCTCTTGCTTAAAGAGTAAAATGTGTTTTACTGAGTACATTGCTGAGTGGCCATTGGCTCAGGTTGAGTTTATCAAGTTGACCTCACTTTGGTTCGGTTTTCTTGTGTTTGCTCCCTTGAGCTTGAAACACTGCCATGAGCTGACGCTACGTGTCTGCCTGAAGTCATAGGCCCGCTTTGGGCCTCCTACAGAACATGATGGCGTATGTTGTACTCCTCTTGCGTTAAGAGAAAAAGGTGCTTTTACTGAGTACACTGCTTGTCGGATTGTGTTAGGTGGACTGTTATGTGGGCACTCTACAGTCTTATCTGCTGGTTTAACTCGGTTTCATTCTGTACGAGTTACATGTTTGTGGGTTCTTGCTTACAGCAAGCTAGCTGTTCGAGGTGTGTAGCCTTAACAGGCCACCCTTGAAGCTTTTCCACCCCCACATCTGGGTGTTGAAACTTAAGCAGATTAAACTTGTAGCTTCACATGTTGGCCTTTAGCAAGGCTGCTGTGTTATTTATATTTTTCTACAAAACTGTAGAACTGTTGTCATGTTGTAGGCCCCCTCTTGGGCCTCCATGATTTTGTGACTACAGTACGGTCTATCTGTTAGGTTGAGCTCTGTACTCCCCTCTTTTGAGGGTTGTCCTGCTTAGTACTTATCTACCTAAGCTGGTCAGTGGTTAAAGGCCTCTCCGGGGCCTCCCTATTGAGGATCAGCCCCCAGGCTGGTAATGTACTCCCCTTGTTGGGTTCCTTTTAGAGTGCACAGCCTCCTCAGTGCTAATAATCAGGCGCTGAGTAGATCCTAGGATTGAGCAGAGTTTACTCCTCTCATTTGTAGGGTTAAGAGCACTTAGCTGAGTCCTGCTCTCCTGGATGCCCGTCTCTACGCTCTGGTCTGAGTTGCTTACTGCCCCTTTGCAGTCACTCTTACTGGATATCTTCTCTGAAGAATGCGTTTGTTGAGGTTCTGTGTTCAGACAGGTTGCTGGCCAAAACTAGGTTGCTATCGGACCGGATCGGCCTCCCTGGTGGCATTTGGGGTGACTGTGTTCCCCTTCTAGTGACTAACTGGGGTTCCTTCCGGCCCCCTGGCTACATTCTCTTAGAGGGACCCTCTTTCCTCGGAAGGTTCGGTCCCAGAAGCCTTGGAGCGGCCTTGGTAGGCCTTCTGCGGAAGACCTCTTTGAGGCTTATAGCTTGGGCTGTTGGCTGTAGGGAATGCTGTCACTGACAGCCTTTGTTTGACCCGAGGGGGAGTTGCTCTGGCGTTTCTTTTGAAACTGCTAGTTGACGTTTGTCTAGCCATCTTCTTGGCATGCACTCCGCTCAAGCATGGCGGCGTGGGTATATTGTTCCCCATATGCGGTAAACGCAGTGTTGAGTTCCCTTTCGAAAGGGAATGTCTCAGGTTACATATGTAACCATGGTTCCCTGAGAAAAGGGAACGAGACGCTGCCTTCCTTGCCATGCTTCGGGGCTGCTTGCCGAACAGTCCCTTCAGACGATAAGATAATGACTGCTTCACTGGTGGCTCCTTTATACTTCCGGGCCGCATTTTGATGACATCATTGGCTGTCGCCGGCCAATAGGATTGGAGAGATTTGATACTTTGCTTTGCTTTGCTTTCCCCTCCTTTCTCAGGTTAAATACGTAACTTGAGACGTTTTATATGTTTTCTGAAATTAGAGCTGAATATGGCCAGCTCTCTTCAAAAAGAACTGTGAGCTGATGATAATAATGTGACCATCGAGTTTGGGTCACAAAAATATTAAATTATTTGTATATATTTTATTTTTTATCTACACGTCTATTTCTACTTATGCATGCACATAAGTTTTTTTTTAATTACTTTAATGTATTTTAATGAGTTTGTATTGAACAGTTGAGCTGCATTTTCTAAATTCTGTGTGGCAGTTGAGAGAGTAGAGTTACCATGACAACTGCAGTGCATCCTCAGACATCACAGAAGAGCGCTTGAGTAACTACGACTAATTCTCATCTCTCTCTCATTTATTAAGTTTTTGTCTGCTTACAGAGCTGTAACACACATGATCACATACTTCCCTTATTTCAGCTTGAGCCAGACTTATTCTTCATTACTTTTTACTATATAATTCTTTTTACTTTAGAAAAACAGGGCAGGCATCTTTTGAGTTCAGCTAGGAGTGATAATTGGGGGGAGGGAGTTTACTGACACAAATTTCACGATTCAATTTCGATCTTGATTTAATATCGATTCATTTTGGATATATACATCAATATACAGTATCTCACAGAAGTGAGTACACCCTTCACATTTTTGTAAATATTTTATTATATCTTTTCATGTGACAACACTGAAGAAATGACACTTTGCTACAATGTAAAGTAGTGAGTGTACAGCTTGTATAACAGTGTAAATGTGCTGTCCCCTCAAAATAACTCAGCACACAGCCATTAATGTCTAAACTGCTGGCCACAAAAGTGAGTACACCCCTAAGTGAAAATGTCCAAATTGGGCCCAATTAGACATTTTCTCTCCCCGGTGTCATGCGACTCGTTAGTGTTACAAGATCTCAGGTGTGAATGGGGAGCAGGTGTGTTAAATTTGGTGTTATCGCTCTCACTCTCTCATACTGGTCACTGGAAGTTCAACATGGCACCTCATGGCAAAGAACTCTCTGAGGATCTGAAATAACGAATTGTTGCTCTACATAAAGGTGCCGTAGGCTATAAAAAGATTGCCAAGACCCTGAAACTGAGCTGCAGCACGGTGGCCAAGACCATACAGCGGTTTAACAGGACAGGTTCCACTCAGAACAGGCCTCGCCATGGTCGACCAAAGAAGTTGAGTGCATGTGCTCAGCGTCATATCCAGAGGTTGGGAAATAGACGTATAAGTGCTGCCAGCATTGCTGCAGAGGTTGAAGGGGTGGGGGGTCAGCCTGCTCAGACCATACGCCGCATACTGCATCAAATTGGTCTGCAGACTAAGGACATGGATTACTGGAACTATTTCCTGTGGTCTGATGAGACCAAGATAAACTTATTTGGTTCAGATGGTGTCAAGCGTGTGTGGCGGCAACCAGGTGAGGAGTATAAAGACAAGTGTGTCTTACCTACAGTCAAGCATGGTGGTGGGAGTGTCATGGTCTGGGGCTGCATGAGTACTGGTACTGGGGAGCTACAGTTCATTGAGGGAACCATGAATGCCAACAGAGCATGATCGAGTGGCAACCTGTGAAGCTCTGGTGAACTCCATGCCCAAGAGGGTTAAGGCAGTGCTGGAAAATAATGGTGGCCACACAAAATATTGACACATTGGGCCCAATTTGGACATTTTCACTTAGGGGTGTACTCACTTTTGCGACCAGCGGTTTAGACATTAATGGCTGTGTGTTGAGTTATTTTGAGGGGACAGCAAATTTACACTGTTATACAAGCTGTACACTCACTACTTTACATTGTAGCAAAGTGTCATTTCTTCAGTGTTGTCACATGAAAAGATATAATAAAATATTTACAAAAATGTGAGGGGTGTACTCACTTATGTGAGATATTGTATATTACATGTTAATTTTTCTCAAGGGGAAAAAAAACATTCTAACTAATGTTGTGAATTATACAGGGAACCCTGTCAGCTATACATTAAAGATTAATTAACAACTGATTTGTATACAATTGCATTTCAGGATAAAATAATAAAGTTATAATGAAAACAGGGGGTTACATAGGTAACTGAGGTTCTATGAATAAAGTCAACACGCCACCATATGGGTTAGCCTCGCATATAACAAATTAATGCGCTGCACCTGCACGCAATCATCTTCTATAAATACAGGTGCAATGCTGCCGTCACATTCTCTTATTTTGGCACCACGTGACTATGCTGGGTGGCGTGTGGACCTTATTCATAGAACCTCGGTTACCTATGTAACCCCCCATTCTATTTCATCCCAGTCAACACGCCACCATATGGGTCAACAGTGTACCAAATAAGGTCAGGAGGGGAATGTAGTGGGGCCGTAACCAGGAGACAGACATGAATTAACTTGATTCTTTATTAAACATTCTGATATTGTGATATGCCAACATGAACACCAGTCCCTGGAACTAAACATTAAACCAAGCCACCAATGGCCTGTTGCACAAAGCCGGTTTCAGTTTCTACCCAGGTAAGTTCAAGATTAGTTTGAGCAAACTCTGGTTTTTCGGGTTTATTAAAGTGGATTGGTTCTTAGCGGGGTTTGTTGCTATGGTAACTGACGCTACACGGCTAACCTGCTCCGGAGCGGGTTTTATTCTGGGTTAGAGATCGCAAACCCAAACTCGACCAATCAGCTGCAAGTAAAGTGACATGTATTTGATGCAATAAAGCCACTCCTCCTGTATCTCTCGCTCTAAATTAAATCAGTTTATAGTGAAAACATTTTAGAGACAAAATTTCTCAACATTTGCTGTTAATTATTCATTATATATATTAAATAAATTAAAATTATGAATAATTCATGACATATTCATATAATTAGGCCGATTATATTAATTAACAATATTAAACTTTGCTTTTAAATGAAAATAAATATAATACATGCATAATATATAAAGCTTTTAATCAGATTAAGCTTACATTTATTCTTTTAAGCTCTTTGTGAAACTATATTAATTATTTGGTCTATTTGTTTGATTCACATGCATTGATATAGTCAGATATTTTCTTTCAGCTGCCTTCTCAAACTTTCACTGCATCAGTGTTTATTCCTGATTTGTAAATGCATTTTATTTCATATTTTTCATAACGATCTCTTAATCTTCGGAAGCAACATGAATTGCGCGGCTCTCTCACGAGAAGTGAATCAAACTGACGTTCTCCTTGTTCCGTGTGATTGGCTGTTTCATGTGCCGCCGTTCTCATGTGCCGCCGTCATTGTACCTGTATTTATAGAGGATGATTGCGTGCAGGTGCAGTGCATTAATTTGATATATGATCTCCTGACAGCTCGCATTCTAGTGAAACTAACCCATATGGTGCTGTGTTGACTGGGATGAAACAGAACTTTTAATTGTATTAGTGTAATAATATAATTAATATGTAATATAGTGCTTTTTTGCTCCTCTCTGAAGTTCATTTCCTTGCTGTAGTTTATGGACATTAAATGGCTGTTCTGAGGTAAATGTTACGTGACATTATATCATTGAACAATTACATAATACGTGATACATTTTAGTAAGTTGTACTGTATCTTTCACCCTCTGATGTTCATTTATGTTTATTTTGTACTGTAACTAATAGTAAAGAGAGGATCGGTTCACGTGCCACTTGAACTGAGGCTACAACAATGTCACGTTATTTTAAAGGATTAGTTCACTTCTGAATTAAAATTTCCTGATAATTTACTCACCCCCATGTCATCCAAGATGTACATGTCTTTCTTTCTTCAGTCGAAAAGAAATTAAGGTTTTTGAGGAAAACATTCAAGGATTTTTCTCCATATAGTGGACTTCACTGGGGTACAATGGGTGGAAGGTTTCAGTGCAGCTTCAAAGAGCTCTACATGATCCCAGACGAGGAATAAGGGTCTTATCTAGCGAAACAATCGGTCATTTTCTAAAAAAAAAAAAAAAAAAAATGTATATACTTTTTAACCACAAATGCTCGTCTTGCACTGCTCTGCGATGCGCCACACATGACGTAATCACGTTAGAAAGGTCACGCATGACGTAGGTGAAAGTACAGATCCAGTGTCTACAAAACGTATGTGCAAAACTAATGCTGGGTACACACTAAAAGATTTTTGAAAACTTATAGGATTTTCAAAATGTGAGAGACCACAAACATGAGGACAAAATTCTAGATTTTAACCGTTTTCCTTCTGTAGTGTTTGGTGTGTCTTGATATGACAAAGACAGCACACCACACAAGAACAGATTTTCAACCAGAGTCCCGACTGTGAACACGTTATATCTCACAAAATCTCTCGAGACTTCAGAATAAACATGACGTACGATAGGCAGGAAGAAATTGCTTTGATAGTGTTTGGAATGATTTTGGTATGTTTTACTGGACACGTTGTATAAACACTCGTGCTGTTGCTACCAGGGCCGCATTAAGACTATAAGGGGCCCCTGGGCTTTACCTCTTGGGGGGGCCCTTCATCCACCAAAACCAGGAGCACCTGCAGGATTTTAGCACAGAACTTCGGTGGGAAGTTGGTGGGAACCATCTAATGCTGTACAAATGGACTGATCGACTGCCTCTTTTTTGCTCACTTAGAAAATCTAATGCACATAACTGCACTCTGATGTGCTTGTGTAGATGCTTCGTGAATTTTTTTTACGTTTTTTACGAATATTTTTGTGTAGATTATCTTTGTGAAGTTATCTCTAAGTGGCTTTGTCCCGAAATGTGCGTATTGTTTTCAGAGAAACGTGATTAACGAAAAACGAGGCTCATTTTCTTTCCAGTCACGTGAATGCTTCACTTTGCGTGTTGGAATGTTTAAACCCAGACCACTATATGGAATTTAAACATTTTAAATATATAAGCCTGTAGACTATATTAGGCTACATTATCATATGTTCTGTCATATAAACAGTATAAAAACAGTAAAATAACAACACAATTTACTTGCCTCAAACAACTCAGAGGATATTATTAGTATTATTATAATTATTGTTTTGTTGATCCATTTAATTTATTGCCACACTTTAATATGTTATTTATTTTGTCAGAAAACTAAACACATTTAGCGTCGTCAGGCTTTTATAATGGATAAAACAACAAAGCTGCGCACTCAGGTTTATGGCTGCTGTAAATTTTACCCGCCACAAGATGGCGCTGTTTTTGACACTGGTCGGAAAAGTCTAAAATAAAATACACATTTTCGTTATTTTATGCCGCTTCAGATTTGGTTTCTGTGCTGCTTTTTCAGTTTAAAGATGCCCATTGAACGTTTTGCATGTTTGGTTTAAATTTAACGGTTTTGGGCTGCTGTTTTGATCTGAAAGCGACACGTCCGGTGTGCGATAGCCTACAGTGAGTTTTTTGCTGCTAGACGCTGCACACCCGCACATGTATTCAAAGCAAAGCGATGTTAAAGGGACAGTCAACCCATAATAAAATGCGTTTATATTTTTTTCCCGGCATCACCGAGGCCCTCCCTCAGCCCGGAGCCCTGGGCATAAGCCCAGGTAAGCCCGTGCATTAATGCGGCCCAGGTTGCCACAAATCGACAAGCTGATCCTCCATCTCTGCTGTCCAAATCCATTTAAATTTGTGCTGCGCCATGACTGCGTTTGTTATGCTTCTGTCTTCTGTCAGCTCGCTTTCTGATTGGATATTGTTTCGTTTCACATCATAATCGCCAGAGCGTGCACGTGTTTGTCCTCTGGGTTCCCCCCCACACATCAGGATTTGATGTTGAATATTTTCGAGTCACTCTTAACACTTCACACCACAGGAAAATCTGATAAGATAATCTGTAGAACCATCAAGATAATCAGGACATTACCTAGGATTGTTGGAAGTTGAGAATCGGCCCAAAATCAGCCCAATTATCTTGTGGTGTGTACCCAGCATAAGTCAAATGCACTTTACAAAAAAAGGTAAAACAACGATGTTGGACGATTTTGAAGTTGGATGAGAAAGTTGGAGTTTTTCGCCCTACCACAGTACTTCCGCCTATGTCACATGTGACCTTTCTAATGTACCCCACTGAAGTCCACTATATAGAAAAAAATCCTGGAATGTTTTCCTTAAAAACCTTTTTTTTTTCAACTAAAAAAGACATGAAGATCTTGGATGACATGGGGGTGAGTAAACTATCAGGGAACTTTAATTCTGAAGTGAACTAATCTTTTAAGAGCACCAAAACGGTGCTTATTGTTTGAAATTCATAATAAAACTTGAAAAATTTAATAATAAATAATAAATTCATAATAAAACTTCAAAATTTGTAAGCTAAGACTTTGTCTTAAATACTGTCATGGCCACCAGTTCAGTCACTGCATCTGCACTGGATTTCACAACATCCTCCTTGGTTCTCACCTGCACACACTTAATCTCTTTCACTCTTTCAAAATTCTTAATCACCTGGGTTCCGATCATTACCAGCTGTAACCCATCACCTCAGTACCAGTTAAAAGGACTTGCCACACACACATTGTCTGGTCTCGTTATTGACTCGGACTGTCTCTGTTTAAATTATATCTTATTCCTCTCCTTGTTCCTGTTCCCAAGTCTTCAGCTCCTCATTGGCATTCTATGAAAGAAAAAAAGTAAAATTATTCAGTACTTCTCAGTCACTGTGAAAAGTGTGTGTGTGTGTGTGTGTGTGTGTGTGGGGCTACTCACCATTGTTTCTCTCATCATTACCTCCGCTCAGCTGTCTGCCATTATATTTCATTGATAATCTCAGTTTTGTTTAATAAAGACTTTGAATTATTTTGGAATTTAACGGTCTGTCCAGTGTGTGTGTTCCGTGACAATCCTGTCAAGCATTTTTTACAGAAATTTGGAAGTAACAATAAGGCCATTTGTTTTTGGAGTGTCCTTTTACTCAGTCTTTCTGGAGTAATATTAATGCCTTGATTTTCCAAAATGTGTTTTGTTTCTTTAAATCTTAGACACATTCTTTTTGGGTTTTATGACTAATATTTAATCAAAGGATGTTTTTGTATAAACTTCCTTTTATTTATTGGCAAGTTCTATATCCATAAATGTAAATATACAAAAAGTAAACCCCTCTTTAACATCTTTGAACGAGTATTGAATCTGTATTTAAATACAATCTCAATGTCTGTTAATTAGAAAGCTATAAAAACTTCTAGAATTTGTGTCATGTTTAATATTCTTTCATAACATGCTTTTATTAATTTTTGTATAACTAATTTTGCAATTTAGTATTTTTGAATATGGTACCATGTAATGTAACATTTTGTTAAGGCTAGCTACAATAATATGATGTTTGGACCTTTAACTCTTCTATTATGTATATTATTTATTAGCTTTTTAAGTTTTTCTTTCTTTTTATGTATTTTTTATTTTCATTCATACAATGGGTCCACTAATAATTGTGTAAATTAGGCCCATTCGTACTTATAAATATGCACAGGTGAACTTATCACAAAATTTTCGTCTCGCATCTCAAGCTATGCAGCTTTACTCACTCTTTGTAATGTCTTGTTTTCATGTTCATGTTTCATGTACATGTTTATGATTTCATGTCTTTTATTTTGTAGTTTGGCGCTTGTTGCTTGTTTGTGTCATGCTTCCCTTGCTCCTCATGTTCTCCTTTAGTCTATGTGTCATGTTCTCATTGGTTGTTTATGGTCATGTGGTTTTCAGTTCTGTTCTGTCATTGGTTCCGTTGTTCCTTGTGTCACTTGCTCATTGGTTGCTATAGTCATGTGTTCACTTAGTTCTTGTATTTAAGCCATTGTCTTCCCCATGTTACGGGTCGTGTATTGTTAACGTAACCTTGCTGTTGGTGAGTGTTCAGGTCAAGCGGTTGCGTTTGTTTGTTTGTTTGTTTGTTTGTTTGTTTGTTTGTTCACTTTACTTCAATAAACTGCACTTGGGTTCATCAAGCTCGCCTTCAGTCTGGACTAATTGTTACACTCTTTTACTGTATTCTGATCAAATAAACTGTAAAAATGAAATGACTATGAATATTTACTAAAATATCTGTTTTTACCTGGAGTGTGTGAATTTTATTGACAAATCAAACTGATGTCCCTGATTTATGGTTGTGAACCTGACATGTAAGAATCACACTCAAAAATGTTACACATGGTGAGGTAATCATGTAGGGTTAATATTGGACACAATAAAACAGAAACAATTAATCAATTAAAAGTACAAAAAAAAGTCTTTATTCAGATGCTGATGTAAATCAAGCTGCTACAACAAGTGATTCTCATCCTTTGAGTAAGAGAACATATATTTTAGATGTTTTAAACATTAATTACATGAAGCATTACTTTCAGTGTGATGGTGTGATGATCAGTGGATTTGAGTTTTTACCTCCATCATTAAAGCATGGGCTAAAGTATGGATAGAGTTTCCCAGAGAAAGACTGACCAGTGAAAGAGTAGATATGAGAGCTGGACTCCACATCATAAAAGGAGACCAGACCCTCCTCATAATCCACAAACACACCGACCCGCTGCGGCTTCACTCTCAGAGACAGAGAGACAGCAGGATCAGCACAGGCCAAATATTCATTCTCATTCCTCAGCCGCACAGTCCAGAATCCATTACTGGGTCTTGCTGGGATGTTTCCATTCCTGTTAATGGATTCTCTTGCCACTCCTAAACACCAGTCAGTCTTTCCCTTCACCTGCACCTTAAAATAAAATCTTCCTGAGGAGAATCCCTCCTTTCCCAGGACATCTACACAGATTTTAAATCTCTCTGGTTTGTCTGGGAGTTTCTGTCTAATGTCTCCATGTCTCACTTGTTTCCCATCATCAGACAGGATGAGTTTAGGATGAGCTGTATCAGGATCCAGAGTCACATCCACTGAGAAAACAGAGAATATGAATCACAACTTAATACAGACATTTTGTGATGATGTTTTTAATATTTAATCAGTGTTTAATCATCCTGTAGGTTAGTGATGAAGCTGCGAGTATATGAATGTAATCTAGTGTAGTTCAGACACACACTGTACCTTCATACTGCTGCATCCTCTTCAGATCTGTAGAGACACATGACATTAAAACATCATCAGATCTTTGAGATGTTTTATGTGTGGAATTATAGACAAGCTTTAAGGATTTCTTTAAAGCTCACTGAAGTGCCTTGGAACATGCAGCATTATTCAATGTTTTGATTGCAATTTCAACTGAAACAGGAAGACAGGATGGGATATATCGAACAACTCCTCCCCTTTTTAAAATAGCCAATACAGATTTGTTTATATCACAGCTTGGCCAGAGCCATTGAGCTTGGTAAAACCTCAGTTTCCTTATAATTTCTAACAGTTTCTCCTCCTAATCTCCTCCATATCGTTCCCTAAACCCTATATAGTGCATTATGTGCCATTCACCATGTAGAAAATAGTAAATGTGTGAACAAGTGACCGATTTCAGCCGCAGCTTCAATGTCTATTTATAATGTAGGGGGCGGGAAGCTTTAGATTCTAGACAGCATTTGATTGGACAGAAGATCTGATGAGAAGCTGAAGTCTGCGGTGATGTCATGAAAATCCATGATCTGATTTGGTAAGTAAGAGAGACTGTAGCTGAAAACTTATTTCATGTTTATCCTTAGACAACACAGAAGAGCGCTTGCGTAACCATTAACTCTTGTGTCTCTCTCATTTATTAAGTTTTTAATGATTATGTCCTGTTTTTAATATATGTATCTGTACGGTGTATTTGATATTGTCATACCAGTTTGTGTGAGTTTCTCCTGTAGAGTGTCCTTCAGTTGAGTCAGAGCTCTCCTCAGAGTCTCCAGACTCTCATCAGTCTTCACACTGATCTCAGACCAGTTCCTGGTGTTTCTAGAGCTGCACAGGGATAAGTAAATCTACAGCAGGAGAGAGGATAAATCCTTCAGCATGGGGAGTGTTATGGTGTCATATACTGCATTATCATTGATCAGAGAGATGTTGACTGACCTGTAGGAGGTGGAGGTGATCTTCAGTGTGTGAGAGCTGCTCCAGCTCAGTGTTTCTCATCTTTAGCTCAGTGATCTCCTGCTCCAGCTCTTCAATGAGCTCTTCCTCCTGTTTCTCTGCTGCTTTCTGCTGCTCCTCCATCATCTCCAGCAGTTCAGTCTGACATCTCTCAATGGAGCGGATGAGATCAGTGAAGAGCTCGACACGGGCTGCTTTCTCCTTCTCTGTGCTTCTCTGCTCAACCAGGACAATCAACTAATTATTAGCGGTGTTTATTAAGACAAGAATCAGTGTTAATGCTCATACTTTAGTGTTATTAGAGGATTTTCAAAATAACTTAAATTGCACCGACTGCACTGAATGATTCCTCAAATCATGTGTCTTGTTGAGGAGAGATGTGCTATTACTTTAAGTGATCAAAGTAAAAAAGAATAAAAAGCATGTAATCAAGATTGTAATAGTGGTTTTATACAAATACATTTAAAATTCAGTAACTTGCGTTCACAATATTGACAGTTACTTTGTCTATTTTCGCTTTTAGACCCAGATCTTTCTAAAACTTTTAAACATCCCCCCTTGATGTCATTTCGTAGAGCAAAGAATTTGAAGAACTCTTTAGTTCTGTATGTAAAAGTCTTTCCAAGCATCTACCATTTGTAATTCCTCCGGCTAATTATAAATGTGGAAACTGTAACTCAATTCCAATGTTTCTCACATCCTAGAACAGATAAAAATATATTTATAAAAAATGTCATCACATGTAATTCATGTCAATTATGTTATATGCTGTCCATGTTGTATGTTGGTGAAACAGCAAGAGATCTGAGAACCTGCATTTGTGAACATGTAGTGCCATAAGACATGGGGATGTCAGTAATCTTGTAGCACAGTGTTTTAAAGAGCATTCACATTCTATTTGTGAGCTTTTTTATTTTGGCATTAAACAAGTTTATTCAGTAGGTCAGGGAAGCAGGGCTTCACATTAACTTTTTTGCTCACCAGCCACTGTGGCTAGTGGTTTTTTCAAAAGTTACTAGCCACTCAGCATTTTCACTGGCCACAATTTTGCTGTATATTTTATATGATTAAAGTTGACTTTGGCATGCTAAATTACTTGATTTTGAGTCATTTTACTTGATTTAAAACCCTTTCCAACTTTCAAATGCAGATTGACCACCCAAATCAAGACTACTGTATTTGCTGTCACAAAGCTCTATGTCTATGTCACACAACACACAAATAAAAAGAAAAAAATCAAATTTGCAAACATAACCATGCACATGCAAAGAATACACTTTTCATTCATACACACGCACACACATTCATTTATTTTTTTAATTTTAGATTTTTATTGTATTGATTGCAATTATTTTTTTTTTGTTGCAAATAAAATTCCAGTAGTCTATAACTACTGTAGTTTTAACTTATTTTAATATAAATTCAGTTAAATCATCAAACATTTGTATGACTTGCCAGTGACTTGTTTGACTCAAGCTACTACTTGACTTGAATTGCTTGACATAAAACAGTGACTTGACTTGACTTGCTTGATTCTCACAAAAATTGACTTGGACTTGCTTGAGACTTGAAGGTTAAGACTTAAGACTTAGCCTACTTGTGACCTGCACATGTGTGACGTACTCCCACCTCTGGTGAATCCGTATGACGCAGTCCTCCGGTCCGAAATCTTTTTTTTTTTTTTAAGTTTTATAATGCGTGTACCTCCAAAAGTTGGACACTTAGAACACTGAAACCAGTGTCCTCTTGGCCTGCTTGATTTGTGAATGTTTTTTACAGCAAAGCTCTTGTCTGTAAACCCTTTGGTAAGTCCGCTAGTCAGTGTTTCTCATTCATTTTAACCTTGTTAAAATGAGTTACCTGCCTGTTTTGTCATTAAATACCATTATTCATATTCTCCTTCGTCCTCGTGCCTTTCACTACACACCGTTACGTTACACATCTGATATTATTTGCACGTCTACGACAGTGCACTGTGGGTTTATAGCCAAAACAAATCTGAATATCAAACCGCAAACTCGAAGAGTCACTGTAAAATACCCACCACTAAAACACAAACAGACTGTCTGGAACAAATGCAGACCGGCGGAGTGATACAAACAGTGAAAAGTACCCTGAACTAACTGATGTAATAAATATTTTATAAAACTGAATTACATACCTTTCTTACTTCTGATGAGTGTTTGACATCTTGAATCTTCTTGATTCTGTCCTGGATCATCTGCTGCACGTCTTTCTGTGTCTTCATCAGTTGAGTCTATAGACAGAGAACAATACAGACACATTTATCATAAAAGAAATTTACTGTCCCTAACCTTTTTTTTAATTTTTGCCTCAGCACAGATTTAATAAGTAAAAAAAAATCCCACAGCCTACCACTATATAAAAAATATAACAAAATTGCACAAACATGCATTGCTTCAAATGTCATATTAAAATAGATATTACAGCTTATTAAAAGTAGTACTCACATTTAATGTGAAACTTGAGCGTAAGTCAAGGAACACAATAAGATCATAGTATGATATTATTGGTGACTATAAAACATTGGTAACCTGAGAGGAGGGAACGAGACACTGCGTCATCGATAGATGCCTGTTAAAAAGGCCAATATATTCATAAAAAATAATAATAATATAATAAAAATAATAATAATAATAATATAAAAATAATAATATAATAACTAATTTTTTAACTCATTTTTTTTAATGCCGCTATGGGGTATCATCTCCTTCCTCAAATACTGAAGCCTAATGATATCTCACGCAAAACAGCGCTGGATGCCATTGCCTCAGAATCTTAAACTGAAGCAGAGCGCAGCTGACAAAGACTCTGAGCTATGTACCACAGCAGCATACACAGTGTCTCGTTCCCTTCTCTCAGGGAACCGTGGTTACGCTAAGTAACCAGAGACGTTCCCTTTTGAGGTGGTCTCTCAAGACTATATATGAGCCATTTAAAATCAGTTTTAATAGTAACTTTTACCTTCTTCTCTTCACTCTCCTCTTCTAAAGAAACAGTGTTGTGGTTCTTGTGCTCTGTTACAGCACACATCGGACACACACATGTCTGTTCATCTCTACAGAACAGCTCCAGAGGTCTCTCATGTTTCTGACATATATAGTCCTCCAGATTCCTCACAGGATTGATCAGTTTGTGTTTCTTTAAACCTGCCACTCTCAAATGAGGCTCCAGGTGAGTTTCACAGTAAGAGCTCTGACACACCAGACACGACTTCAGGGCTTTCAGCTTTCTTTCCTCACAGACGTCACACAGAACTTCAGGTTTTTTCAGAACTTCAGGTTTTTTCTCAGGACTTTTCTTTTTATAGTGATCTACAACTTCTCGGAGTGTGGTATTAATCTTGAGATCAGGTCTGATCTTGAATGTTTCTTTACAATATGGACAGTTGCAGGTCTGGCTGTTGTCCCAGCACTTATTCAGACAGGTCTTGCAGAAGTTGTTTCCACATGGAGTGGTGACTGGATCAGTGAACACGTCCAGACATATCGAGCACTGAAGCTCCTCAGTCAGTGGACCGCTGGAGGATGACATCCCTGGACAGAGAAATGAAGAACGTAAATCACCTACACTAGTGTTAAGTGAAAATCTTGTTGAGAGAATGTCCAGAATGTGCAGAACTTAAATCTAGAAAACAGGTGGCTACTTTGAAGAAGATAAAATACAAGAGATCTGATTGGGTTATTGACTCACATGGAGGAACATCCACACTCCCTGTCCTTTCTCGTATTTTCAGTGATGCTGGGGAATATTCTGCCATTGCTCTTCCTCTATTGATGCCTTTTTAAGGAAAAACAAAACAATCTGAACTAGGAACTGCTTTTTGTATTAAAGGACATTTAACTACAGATAACCTTTCCCCTCAAAATTAACAGATATATTGTATATCTTGGTGTAGTTTTAATCTCCTTAATATACAGTGTTATGCGAAAGTTTGGGAACCCCTTGCAGAATCTGTGAAAAATTTTAACAAAACAAGAGAAATTGTACAAAATGTATGATATTTTTTATTTAGCACTGTCCTGAGTAAGATATTTTACATAAAAGATATTTACATATAGTCCACAAGACAAAATAAATAGCTGAATTTATTAAAATGGCCCCATTCAAAAGTTTGTGAACCATTGATTCTTAATACTGTGTGTGGTTACCTGGATGATCTACGACTGTTTTTTTGTTTTGTGATGGTTGTTCATGAGTCCCTTGTTTGTTCTGAGCAGTTAAACTGAGCTCTGTTCTTCAGAAAAATCCTCCATGTCCTGCAGATTATTCAGTTTTCAAGGATTTTTTGCATATTTGAACCCTCTAAAGCAGTGACTGAATGATTTTGTGATCCATCTTTTCACACTGGGGACAACTGAGGGACTCAAACAAAACTAATAAAAAAGGTTCAGACATTCACTGATGCTCCAGAAGTTAACAGCCGGGGGGTGAAAACTTTTGAACAGGATGAAGATGTACAAATTTTTCTTTTTTTGTTGAAATATTTTTTTTCATTGAGTACTGCCCTTCAAAAGCAACAGAAGATACTTACATGTTTCCCGGAAGAAAAATTAAATACAATATACCTTGAACTTCAAATTCAAAAAGTTTTCACCCCCCGGCTCTTAATGCATCGTTTCCTTCGTGTTTCCTTCTTTTCAGCTGCAGTTTAGCAGGTTTGTGTTCAGTCTGTCTGCAGGTCATTTACTTCCTGTTTCTTTAGTCTTTTGATAGTAATGTGACAAAATGACAGAAACACCAAACTTTGCTTTACAATCAGTCAAATGACACACTTTCAATACAATTCTGATTCAATTTCAGTGCAGTAAACAACTAAAGCAGTTGAGTATTTGACATGCTTAAACCTGATTCTTATTAACTTATTCCAGTTCAACATAAACCTACTAAACCAGATCACTTCCATCAGAAACCTGTTCAGCTCAATCTCTCTAATATTTCTCTCTCTTACCTGTGAGTATCAGATTTGTCCACAAGACTCTTTGAACGGCTCAATAAATATTCTGTTGTTTAAAGAGGTTGATCATTTCAGGCGTCCATATTGTTGTTGATCAAGTTACTTTCACTTTCTCTGAATCTCTCTGAACTACAGTCATGTCAGAGCTCCTTCCCGTATTTACACATTTACATTTGTCTCTGTATTCAGTGTGTTGGTTCATGTGTGTCTGTTTGTATTGGGCCTGATGTTTCTATCAGGTCATGAAGAGATTTCAGCAGACTTACAAAAGCTTGATTGTTTGGCAACATTTGTTAAAAGTTTCCAGGACAAATTCTGCTCAATTTACACAATTTTCATAGCAATAAGAGTACAAAAAATGTCACTTATCCATTCATAGAAATTAATACTCTTTATTCAGATGCTGAGTGCTGAAATTTTCTTGATGTAAAATTGCAGCTGATTGATTTACATCCAATTTCATTTTGACAGATGGAGAGGAGAAAATATAATAAAAGTTTTCATGAAGTATCGAAAATAAATCAATTATGGAGCATAATAAGACAAAGTACAAGATATTAGAAACTGAAGAACAAATGATGAAAATAAATGATCGTCATCCTTTAAGGAGCAGCACATTGAACTAAGAACAACAAAACAGACCAGAAAAAACTGCTTTGTCCTTTGAACAAATGAGACAAAACTGGAGCTTTCAGGAAAGTCACATCAGCTTTATGTTCACAGACACAAAAACAAAAAACAAAAAAAACAAGAACATTATACCCGCTGTGAAACACAGAGGAGCTTGATCATGTTTTTGGGCTTCTTTGCTGCATCTGGCACAGGAGGCCTTGAATCTGTGCAGGGCAAAATGAAATCAAGACTATCAAGGCGTTCTGAGAAACGAACTGCCCCGTGTCAGAAAGCTCTTTTTCAGTGGAACATCACGAGTCCTCCAACAGGATAATGACCAAAACATACAGCTAAAAACACCCAAGAATGGCTACGAACAAAACTTTGGCCTATTCTGAAGTGGCCTGAACTGAATCCATCAAACATCTATGTAAAGAGCTGAAACATTTAGAGAAAGATCCTTCAATCCTGAGACAGTTGGAGCAGATTATTCAGGAAGAACGAGCCGAACTTCCTGTTGAAATGAGCAGAAATCTCACTGAGAGCCACAGAAACTGCCTGTAAACAAAATATAAAGTTAAGGGTCCATCGTTTTTGACCAGACCATTTTTAATTTGTTTTATTATTCAAAATATTCAGTTGAATCAAAAATATGGATTAAACGATGGATGTCACTTTCAAGTTATTTAAGAGAAAATTGTGGGTTCATCTATTATCAGGTACCAACAATTTTGTCCACCTCTTCATTTAATAATAATAATAATAATAATAATAATAAACATTTATTTGTATAGCACTTTTCATACATGCAATGCAACTCAAAGTGCTTCACAAGCATAAAAACAAATACAATTTCAAATATACAATACAATACAATACAATACAATAAAATACAATTTCACACAATGTCAATATAAAAATACTCAAAAACAAGTATAAAAGACAAATGGATAAATGTAAAATAAAGAAATTGGCAATACAGTTTGACCTCAATATCAATATAAAATAATAGAAATAAAACAACTGTAAGAGAATCAGAAGGTAAAATAAAACATAAAACAGACTTACACACAACTCCACACCATATTGTTATATTGATAAGCAAGTCTTAACCCACCTTTTAAAAATATGAATGCTGGAAGCCTCTTTTGCTTCATTTGGAAGACATTCCTAATTTTTGGAGCATAGTGGCTAAAAGAAATACCACAAGATCATTTATGATTTACTGTGTAATGTGCCAGAAGAGCACTAGAGGATCTTAAAGGGTTAGTTCACCCAAAAATGAAAATTCTGTCATTTATTACTCACCCTCATGCCGTTCCACACCCGTAAGACCTTCGTTAATCTTCGGAGCACAAATTGAGATATTTTTGTTGAAATCTGATGGCTCCGTGAGGCCTACATAGGGAGCAATGACATTTCCTCTCTCAAGATCCATTAATGTACTAAAAACATATTTAAATCAGTTCATGTGAGTACAGTGGTTCAATATTAATATTATAAAGTGACAAGAATATTTTTGGTGCGCCAAAACAAACAAAATAACGAATTATTTAGTGATGGCCGATTTCAAAACACTGCTTCAGGAAGCTTCGGAGCGTAATGAATCAGCGTGTCGAATCCGCAGTTCGGAGCGCCAAAGTCACGTGATTTCAGCAGTTTGGCGGTTTGACAAGTGATCCGAATCATGATTCGACACGCTGATTCATTATGCTCAGAATCTTCCTGAAACAGTGTTTTGAAATCGGCCATCACTAAATAAGTCGTTAATATTCTCGTTACTTTATAATATTAATATTGAACCACTGTACTCACATGAACTGATTTAAATATGTTTTTAGTACATTAATGGATCTTGAGAGAGGAAATGTCATCGCTCCCTATATAGGCCTCACGGAGCCATCGGATTTCAACAAAAATATCTCAATTTGCGTTCCGAAGATTAACGAAGGTCTTACGGGTGTGGAACGGCATGAGCGTGAGTTTCCCAGTGAAAGAGTAGAAAGAGTAGTGAAAGAGACTCTCCTCAGAGTCTCCAGACTCTCATCAGTCTTCACACTGATCTCAGACCAGCTCCTGGTCATATCTGCAAAGAGAAATGATGAAGATAAATCACCTACACGACAAGTTTAAACACACTTGACTAAAGGTTTGCTGGAGGACAACTGGTCGGGGGCCCAATGCAATAAACTGTACAGGGAGAGAAATTAGAAATAATAAAGATAAATAGTACTAGTCAAATGTTCAGACACAAAGATTCTGTTTATATTAATGAAATTAGTTTATCATATTAATAGTAGCATAAGCAGTATTCAGTAGTCAGCTGGCCATATTGCAAAATTAACTAAGACATGGTGATTAATGTACAATGTTTAAATAAAAATGAGTGTTCAAACATTTGACTGGTAGTGAGTGTACATTTGTGAATTTTACATTTCAAGTAGGCTATTATTTACACACACAAAAAAAGAAAAAAGTAATGCATTAATTTGTTATTTTTCTGGATAAATGACTTGTATGGAGGAATAGCGTCTATATCCACATACCTCCTAAACATATATAAACATTATATTTCCTGTTTCTTTAGTCCAGGGTTTCTCAACTCTGACCCTCGACATCCACTTTCATGCGTTTAGCTTCAAACCTAAACAAACACATCTGCGTTCATTTGTAATTCCCTAAAGTCTCCAGCAGATGCCGCCATTCTCTCACAAATGACTGCTGTTGTCACTGACTCCGTTTGGCAACATCATAAAGACATAATGCGATTAAACTAAGCAATACTGTGATTAAACTTTAGCTCATGTATACAGAATATTTTGGTTATGTTGGTGGTATTATGATTATAATCGGAGTAAACAATCACAGTAAGACGTGAAGTGCTACCATTTTATTCGCATTATACAGTTTACACTGTAATTGATTTTCTTTCACTCTGATCAAAGTCAGTTCTACGCATAAATGTAAGGTTACGATGACAAACGAGTTTAAAAATAAATAAATAAACTTAAGAAAAAGTACAGATAAACTTTTCCCCCTCAAAACTTACAAATATAGGCTATGGTTTTATGACTAGGTGTAGTTTTAATCTTGGTCTAAAAGCAATAACACGATGTCCTTCCTGCCTGTAAAGTATGTATTTTCACTCCTCCGCGCACCTGCTCGCGCAGACATCACAAGTCATCAGCGCGTTTCATTCAATGCAGAGTTAGACAGACATCAGTCACAAGCACCGAAACAGAAACAGCAGCCACCTTTTACAGTTCAACGAGCTTATTCTGTGTTCATGCCATAACTACCGTAATTTGGAAGAGATGACGGTTTGTGACTGGAATTTATGCGTTTCCATGGCAACACTATTACCGACCAAATGAATCTGCAGCAGTCAGGTGGTACAGGTCAGAGCTCTTTAAGTTGTTTATGTTGATTATAATTGTAATGTAATGTGCTTTGAGACATGAGGTAGTTTAACACCATCTCTCTTGATGCTTTTGTTTGCTCCCTGCTGTACGCGGTCATGTGTTTTGAAGGAGGCGTGGCTTTGAAGGGATGATGGGAACTTATGCTTTCAAAGCTAACTTGCTATTGCTAGCCTCTCCAAAAATTGCCTACCCTACCCTTAATTTACTAGATACACTTCTACACCATTAGTTATTGTTCATTTTATCATTTACTAATGCAAGTCTTCATTAATTAATGCACTTTGAATTAACATAAACAAAACATGAACAACTGTATTTTTATTAACAAACATGATCTTAGTATAATTTGTGACTTTATTCCAACAGATTGAGACACTTTAGTTAACACAGACAGACACTCTTCCTCATAACTAGTAACACACAGAAGGGGCAGCAGGTTCAGTTCAGTGACCTACATAGATCTGGTTCAAGCAGGCGTTTGACATGATGACACAGATCTGCACAGCTCCTCAAATCACACACTGGACACTGTACACTTATATAAGAGCAGACAGGACTCTACAGTACAGAAAACCTCTTTACAGCTACTGTGGGTCAGTGAGAGAGACCTCGACTAAAGTCAACACTCGACTCACAGCGAGCTGCAGAAATGAGACGTCCGTGTCGTAATCAAACCTGCTGACAGTCAGCAAACCTGCTCTATTTCTGCATTGACTGTACCGACCACATTCTCACTCATGGTCATAAATCACTGTAGAGAAAATCCTGCAACTGAAGGTGTGACTCTTTCTCAGAAATGAGACAAGGTTCATGACCATTAGATGTCAATCACTGCATTAGACTTCACAAAATCATGCAGTTCCTCAAGTCTCCAGTTTAAGATCACCTACACTGACCCTGAAAGTATTTAGACAATCAAGTTACACTTAAAAATGTCTGAATGTCACCGCATCAGTTAAAATAAATACCAAAGCAAGTGTGTGTGTGTGTGTGTGTGTTGCAGGATCTTTTCCCAGGGGTTTGTGGGTCACTCACCGAAGAGCATGAAGAGGAGGACACATATCAGCGTGGCCACGATCACCAACACCGTCAAACCAACACTCTGCCACATCCTCCCCTCCTTTCCTAGAAGAAAAACAAAGAAAAAACTCCTTCACATCTGTATGAGCTCTATAAGATCATCATGTTCTCAATTCAACACTACAGCTGTGATGCCCTGCAGAAACACATTAATTGTGTCTGATATTATACTTCTGAAAAAGATTTCAAATATCATATGATATGCATAATCATATAGGATCATACAGTTCTGCTCAGTTTACTTGCCTTTTGCAGAAGCTGCAACAGATCATAACGTTAGATAGATTACACGTTGCATGTTTAAAATCGAGATCAACACAACATGTCTGGATAATACCATAGCAATAAAACAACAAACCATTTAAATAATAAAAAATCCCACTTAATCATACGTCACATTACACAAAGCAACAATCTTCCATCGTATCACTATGTTTCAGACACTGACACTTTGACAATAGTTCAGCGATGGTACTTTGAAATATAAAACATTGTACTGAAACTGATCATGAACAGTGTCGCTATATCATATCATAATATCATGTGATAAATCTGATTTTGCATGTGTGATATCAGTATAAAGTGTCGTCACTGACACACGCAGAGGTCCGATGCTGATATGAGTCATGCAGATGAAAGTGTTTATGTTTATGATGATCAGATTTATGATCAAACTTACAGTCGTTCACTCCTCACAGTCTTCACGCCGAATCCCGCGGGGACGGAGGCCGGTAGCGCGTGTCATGGAGGGGCTCAAATATTCTCCTTATCTACATCATTGCGACATTTACAGAGAAAATAGAATAACGAGAAAACACCGAGCTCGAGTCAACAACACACTCAATCTGAGATAATTATATATTATTATACAATAATAATAGTCTATGTTTGGCCTTTAATTATTCTCTTGTCTTTGTGATAATGTTACAAAAGCTTTCTATTTCAGATAAATGCTGTTCTTTTGAACTTTCTATTCATCAAATATTCCTGAAGAAAAAAAAAAAACGGTACACAACTGTTTTCAACATTGATAGTAATAATAAATGTTTCTTGAGCAGCAAATCATCATATTAGAATGATTTCTGAAGGATCACGTGACACTGAAGACTGGAGTAATGATGCTGAAAATTCAGCTTTGATCACAGGAATAAATTACATTTTAAAATATATTCAAATAGAAGAGTTATTTTAAATTGTAAAAATATTTCACAATAGTCTATTGCTGTTTTTGCTGTATTTTGGATCAAATAAATGAAGCCTTGGTGAGCAGAAGAGACTTTTTAAAAACATTAAAAAATCTTACCATTCATAATCTTCTGACCGTTAGTGTAATTCATCTATAAATCATTTCTGCAGAAAAACAGTGATTTCATCGTCCAGCTCAGCTCAGTTCTCGTCTAATAGTGTCAGTGCAGACAAATCAATAATACTGCTGAATATAAAGTTAAACTCAATTAATTGTTGAGGTAATCATGTAGGTTAATATTAGACACAATAAAACAAAAACAACAATTAATCAATTAAAAGTACAAAATAAAGTCTTTATTCAGATGCTGTATCACTTTGATGTAAAACAGCTACAACAAATGATTCTCATCCTTTGAGTAAGAACACATAACTTTAATGTTTTTAAACATTATTACATGAAGCATTATTTTCATCAAGTATTTCATATTGGGGTATAAATTCATTTATTGTATTTGACAGGTGTGATGATCAGTGGAGTTGAGTTTTTACCTCCATAGTTTATGGATGGGCTAAAATATGGATAGAGTTTCTCAGTGAAAGACTGACCAGTGAAAGAGTAGATATGAGAGCTGGACTCCACATCATAAAAGGAGACCAGACCCTCCTCATAATCCACAAACACACCGACCCGCTGCGGCTTCACTCTCAGACACAGAGAGACCGAGGGACCAGCACAGGCCCAATATTCATTCCCATTCCTCATAACCACAGTCCAACATCCATTACTGGGACTCAGTGTGATCTCTCTGTTCCTGTCAATGGATTCTCTGGCCACTCCTAAACTCCAGTCAGTCTTTTTCTTCACCTGCACCTCAAAATAAAATCTCCCTGAGGAGAATCCCTCCTTTCCCAGGACACAGGGACATAAATCAAATCTCTCTGGCTTGTCTGGGAGTTTCTGTCTAATGTCTCCATGTCTCACTTGTTTTCCATCATCAGACAGGATGAGATATGAATTAGCTGTATCAGGATCCAGAGTCACATCCACTGAGAAAACACAGAATATGATTCACAACTTAATACAGATGATGTTTTTAGTATTTAATCAGTGTTTAATCATCCTGTAGGTCGGTAATGAAGCTGTGAGTATATGAATGTAATCTAGTGTAGCTCAGACACACACTGTACCTTCATACTGCTGCATCCTCTTCAGATCTGTAGAGACTAATGACAATAAAACATCTTCAGATCTTTGAGATAGTCAAGCTTTAAGTTATATTTCAAGAATTATGAACAACATCATGTTTTATCTGATAAATGTGTGTTTTTTAGCACTGTTAAGCTGTTGGAGCTTCAGACCTGATATTTCACACACATCCCTCTTCTCATGAAGATCAAATCTGCCTCTTAAACCCATGATGTTTATTAATCTGATTGTCTGCTTAGTTAATATAATATTCTGTAACGTCACGCCAGCATAGGGAGCCCTCTCCCGAGTATTGACTGTGTGCCGCTCCCCTCTGCTTCATGAGACACTTCCTGTTTGTGGGACATTTAAGCATGGCTCGGCTATCAGGCCATTGTGAAGTATTGCCAGTTTACCTGCCTTACCGAGCGTTTGTTTATCATTGTCTTGCTTATCTTATGTATGACCATTGCCTGTTTAGTTCTGTTCCTGCCTCTTGGATTGCCCCTTTCGATTTGTTGCTTGGATTTGGACTGCCTTATTGTGTATTTACCTCTGCCTGCCGACTTGGACTTGTTTGCTGTGGACATTATTAAACAACTGCATATGGATTAACGCCGCCTCTGCCTCATTACAATATTAATAAAACTGTTGAAACACTGATTGAGCGATTACACGAGACATGATACATTTCAGTAAGTTGTACTGGTTCTTTCAACATCTAATGTTCATTCATGTTTATTTTGTGCTGTAACTAGTAGTAAAGAGGAAGAGATGATCGGTTCACGTGCCGCTTGAACTACAGCAATATGTCACGCCATTTTAAGAGCGCAAAAACTGTATTGTTTGAATTTCGTAATAAAACGTACAAAATTTGAAAGCTGAAAGTCTGTCTGCGCATGGTCTGTGTCCTCTTTACTCCGCAATGTTTTTACACTGAGAATATGGATGATAAATATATGAATCTGTACAGTGTATTTGATATTGTCGTACCAGTTAGTGTGAGTTTCTCCTGTACAGTGTCCTGCAGTTGAGTCAGAGCTCTCCTCAGAGTCTCCAGACTCTCATCAGTCTTCACACTGATCTCAGACCAGTTCCTGGTGTTTCTAGAGCTGCACAGGGATGAGTAAATCTACAGCAGGAGAGAGGAGAAATCCTTCAGCATGGGGAGTGTTATGGTGTCATATACTGCATTATCATTGATCAGAGAGATGTTGACTGACCTGTAGGAGGTGGAGGTGATCTTCAGTGTGTGAGAGCTGCTCCAGCTCAGTGTTTCTCATCTTTAGCTCAGTGATCTCCTGCTCCAGCTCTTCAATGAGCACTTCCTCCTGTTTCTCTGCTGCTTTCTGCTGCTCCTCCATCATCTCCAGCAGTTCAGTCTGACATCTCTCAATGGAGCGGATGAGATCAGTGAAGAGCTCAACACAGGCTGCTTTCTCCTTCTCTTTGTTTCTCTGCTCAACCACGACAATCAACAAATTATAATCAGTGTTACTATTGCTCAGACTAAAGTGTTATTAGAGGATTTTCAAAATAACTTCATCCTGTACCGACTGTACTGAATGATTCCTTAAATCATGTGTCTTGTTGAGGAGAGGTGTTACGTGTTATTACTTTAAGTTATTAAAGTAAAAACGAATAAAAAAAGCATGTAATCATGATTGCAATAGCGCTTTCATAAAGCAATTCACTAAACACAAATGTAATATTAAGTAAATTACATTATAGACACAATATTGACTGTTACTTTGTCTATTTTTGTGTTGCCAGCTAAAACAGTTTCAACTTCCAAACAAAACTGCAGCAGAAACAATTACTGAGCATGTCTGAGCAACACATACAGTAGTGTTTCCATGTTTGTATCTGTCTGTCGTTTAAACAAGTATTAAACCAAATCAATTCAAATTGATGATTCTCTCATAGACAGCACATGTCGCCACCTACTGGTCTATCGATGTAACCTGCAGAAAGAATCACTGTAAATCACTGTAAAACACAGACTGCCTGTCTGGAACAAATGCATACAATCGGATTGATACAAACAGTGAAAGTCCCCCGAACTAACTAATATTTAAGAAAATTGAATTACATAATTTAACTCACTTTTCTGACTTCTGCTGAGTGTTTGACATCTTGAATCTTCTTGATTCTGTCCTGGATCATCTGCTGCACGTCTTTCTGTGTCTCCATCAGTTGAGTCTATAGACACAGAACAACACACACATTTATCACAACAGAGATTTACTGTCTTCTGAGGAAACCATGAACTTTTTTGTTTTACAAAATGAAGAAATGTGATTCCTGTTGATATGAGCCCTTTAAATCAGTTTTGTCAGTAACTTCTACCTTCTTCTCTTCACTCTCCTCTTCTATAGGAACAGTGTTGTGGTTCTTGTGTTCTGTTACAGTGCAGATCGGACACACGATTGTCTGATCATCTCTACAGAACAGCTCCAGAGGTCTCTCATGTTTCTGACATATATAGTCCTCCAGATTCCTCACAGGATTGATCAGTTTGTGTTTCTTTAAACCTGCCACTCTCAAATGAGGCTCCAGGTGAGTTTCACAGTAAGAGCTCTGACACACCAGACACGACTTCAGGGCTTCCAGCTTTCTTTCCTCACAGACGTCACACAGAACTTCAGGTTTTTTCTTTTTATAGTGATCTACAACTTCTCGGAGTGTGGTATTAATCTTGAGATCAGGTCTGATCTTGAATGTTTCTTTACAGTATGGACAGTTGCAGGTCTGGCTGTTGTCCCAGCACTTATTCAGACAGGTCTTGCAGAAGTTGTGTCCACATGGAGTGCTGACTGGATCAGTGAACACATCCAGACATATCGAGCACTGAAGCTCCTCAGTCAGTGGACCGCTGGAGGATGACATCACTGGACAGAGAAATGAAGAGAATGAATGACCATCAATATAGTCAAAAGCAGGGCTCTGAACCGGTTCAAGGAACGAAAACGAAAACCGGAAACGAACGAAATTTTGACCGGAACGTAACTAGAAACGAAATCAAATGTAATCGTTCTGAACAGAAACGCTAATTTGAAATGGCCATTAACCGGTTAATAACGTTATTTTATCGTTCTGTTTAATATTTAGATTTTGCAGTCAGCCAATCACGAATTCAAATAATACAGATGCAAATGTGACGCTGACACCTCCAATGTGTGTGAAATGCCCTCGCTGACGCTCTCAGGCTCAGCTGTCAAGTCATCATAGGTTAGGTAAGTCACAATGGCAATGCCCTGGCATTAGTTTTTCCGATGATATATGTCACTAACCGTCAAGCATTAAGTCTGCATTTAAGTGAAAATGAATGTCAAGTATGCAGCTTGTTGTGCGTTTTGAAACCAGCAAAAATTGCAGGATATATAGAACATGAGTTCACACAATGTCACATCACGCATCTGCAGCGCTTCTGTGAACAGAGTAAACAAAAGAAACTATAGGCCTACATAACACATACTAAAATAAAAGGGAATATTTAGGCCTATAGGCTACGCGAAATATTTCACTATATAATTAGGTCTACAGATTAACAAAACTAAAGTGGTTCATTGTGGCGCACTCCAAAGATCTAGGAAAGGAAACAGACATTCTGCTTGTTTTCGTTATTTGAGTGTCTTTTGTAAGTGTATGAATGTGTCTTGTTTTTACCTGTATGACCATAAATTACAGTTTACTCTCTTATAAGGAAAAAACAATCCAGTGGTCGCGCCGGCGCCTTACGCGCGCACACACAAATTCTTTCATTGCTTATTTAAATCGCTCGCAGCCTGTTAAATATTAAAATAAAATACAACCAACCAAACATAAAACGTTACACTGCTCAATTCAATTCTGTAATACAATCTGCCGTTTACCACCCGTGACCACCACCTGACTGTGCTGTTATGTGAAGGATGATGTCGATAATGTGAGTGAAGTATAAAGCTTAGCCTACATAATAAATAATAATTCAGCATTCGTCTCGAAAATGGAAACAGTGCCGAATGAGCGGGGGAGCAGCTAGCAATTTTGGGCCCTATGAAAGAATTTGAGGTTGGGGCCCCTACCGCACCAAACATACAAGTCAACCTAGTTATCCAAAATCTTTGTCTGCAATTTAATAATAATGACCTATTTCTTTTGCTATTGCTTTGATCACTAGGTATCAGTATTTAGTCAGAGACCTCCCATGTCTATAGCTAGCACTAGAAGATGATTTATTATGCAAATATAAATGTAGGCTAATAGAAAAATACAGTAATCAAATATTCTTATTCGTACATTCTTAAACAAAACCAATTGTTCAGTCAAAAATTCAAGAAGGTTTATATTCTAAAGCTCTAACTTGTACTCGTCCTTAAAATAACATAGTTCTTGTAATTGTTAACTATAGCATTTGTTACAATAAGGATACAATTACAGGTAAGACCATTTTTTCTTTCTTTCTTTTTATAGCATTTGTTATGAAATATAGCAACACAGTTTAGAAACTATAGCTACAACATGCCACAGCTGTAATATAAATCTTTAGTGAAAAATCTATTCCCTTAACAGATTATCTATTATAAATTCTACAACTAGTCAAAATTTGCCACAATAAAAACAACAGAACTAACAGAACTTTCTAATCAAACCGGTTTCGAAATGTTAATAATACAGAAGGAACGCTGGAACAGAAACGTTAAAATAGAATATGTTGTAATGGAATCTTGAGATATGTAGTCTTCACTTCACAGCCGGTGGAAAAGAATTGGGATAGGACTCAGGAAGAAATGATGTTCATGGAGGCGATTATTAACGTTATTGTAGTATGAAGCAGAGCAGGACCGAGTGTTGTGGGAGCTGAACGAGGCCGCTGGAGCGATTGCGCAACACACGCTGCGAGCAGCGGAACTTTTATTATGCCACAGTCGCCGGCACCGCTTCCGCTTTTCCAGTCAAGTGTATGAGGTAACGCAGCTCTGTTTATCATATTAGATACATTTGAGTGTGTTGAAAATGATGTTATAACGTTACCCTGTGCATTCGCTCGGTGGCTGCTGTGAGACATTTGTTTGAGACACACTGCAGTAAGCTAGATCGATTTTAGAATATCATATTAAATGCTGGATGGCTTGTGTTGATAAATGGCATGCAATTAATTTTAAAACGTATTGTATGATGGAGAAAATTCGGTATTACTGTTACTAAAAATAAAGCTGCATCTGATTATGCTATGTTAGCTACTTCACAAAATAGTGTTTTTCTCTGAGGCGTGGTAAAGCATGATACTCGCAAAAATTCAAGAAAATTAGATATAAACAATAAGACTAAACGTGTTGAGCAATAATTAGTTTTCTGTCTATAAATGTAACCAAACAGTTGTTCCCTTGCCTATTAAAACATGTAATATATTAAAGCATCTTTGGTGTTTCCATGGTTTTTACAAAATAAAACCGGAAACCGAGGGTAACATGGGTATGACGCAATTGACAGGCGACTCCTCACACGTCGCGGAGCCTTGGTTAAAATTGCAATTTTCTTACGATTTACAAATAGTTGTAAACATTTGGGATATTGTAAGTACTCAAGTGAACAAAATATATAACACTGGCCTAGTGGTTTTTGGATATTTTACTGCAAAACTCTTACATATTGCACCTTTAAATTATGTTTTTGTTTTGCTTTTTAATGAGGAAAATGAGAGTCATGCAGCAATTCTTTTTTCTGTTATTATCTTACCTGGAGGTGGAGTTATACTCCGTCTCCTGGTCTCTCTTCCTTTTGATGATCTTGATGCCGATTCTGCCATTGCTTTTCCCCTTTTTAAACCTTTTTGAGACAAATCAAAACAAACTAAAGGGACTGCTGTTAGGAAAGGTACAAATAATTAATTCTCTCCTCAAAATAAATATTTTTTATGACTAAGTGTAATTTTCTTCTTGTTTTATGTAAAGTGACTCTCACCTGCTTATAGCAGGTCTGTCTGTGTGCAGGTAATTTACTTCCTGATTCTGTAGTTTTTATGTTGTGTAAAAAACACCAAAATTTACAACCAATAAGTCAAATGACATATTTACAATACAATTTTGATATCATTTCAGTGCAGTAAACAACTAAAGAGTATTTGACATTCTTAAACCTGATTCAGTTCAACTCATTCCAGTTCAACATAAATCTACTAAACCAGATCACTTCCATCAGAAACCCGTTCAGCTCAATCTCTCTTATATTTCTATCTCTTACCTGTGAGTATCAGATTTGTCCACAAGGCTCTTTGAACGACTCAATAAATATTCTGTTGTTTAAAGAAGTTGATCGTCTCAGGCGTCCATATTGCTGTTGATCAAGGTTCACTTTCTCTGAATCTCTCTGAACTACAGTGATGTCAGAGCTCCTCCTGTATTCACACATTTACATTTGTCTCTGTATTCAGTGTGTTGGTTCATGTGAGCCTGTTTGTATTGGGACTGATGTTTCTATCAGGTCATGAAGAGATTTCAGCACACTTACAAAAGCTTGATTGTTTGGCAACATTTGTTAAGAGTTTCCAGGACAAATTCTGTTCAACTTGCAGATGTTTCATAGGACAATAATAGCACTGAAATGTCAACAATTAATTAATAAAAATTATTAGACTTTATCCAGATTATGTAATTATTTTGATATAAAACAAGCAGCATTTTACATGTAATTATACTTTGTCAGGTGGAGAAGAGAAAAGAGATGACTTGAGGAAATAATACTGAAACATGCAGAAAATTAATTTATGGAATATTATAACAAAGAAAATTTACATTACATTTTAAATGGAAACATGCAATTACAACATATGAAAAAATGTATATGCTGAGAAGTAGCAGCATATTTTATTTTTTTATTTTCATCATGTATTTCATGTTGGGTGTAAATTCATTTATTGTAACTAACAGGTGTGATGATCAGTGGGCTTGAATTTTTACCTTTATCGTTCTGGGCTAAAATAAGTACAATGAACTTTCATTATTATTTGAGTGAAACAAACTCATTTCATTTAATTCGTTTCACTTTTTGGTTTTACAGTGTACTTGTTATTTATTTCCTTTCGAAAGATGTGTTTATCAATCGTTTTTTCTTTAATTACAGATGTTTTTATATATTTTTTTCTAAATATGACAACAATCACATAACCCATAGAGAGATCGCACTGTCAGAGAATTTATACATATAAAATACATGATATTAGAGTTTTAAAATAAAACATTTTAAAAAAGATCTTTATATCACGGTTGATTAAACCAATGAGCATTAAAGTGTTGTCAGCAAGTCGTTTCCCATCGTGCTTTTGATCAGCGCAGTCATCAGACCGGCCCACACTCGGACTCATTTCTAACCAGTATGCATCAATCACCGGTGATCAGTTCTGTGCAGATTTTGCTCATCTCAAACAAGCCTAAAGACAGACGATCAAGATGAAAATGGGTTAAGAACGAACAGCTTTATTCAAGCCATCTAACTTCTGTATATATATCTATAGTGACTCCCCAATCCCCGTGTCACTCCAGAAACCCGATTTGTTGTATGTAGGTTTCTGATTGAAAGTGTTTTTAAGCGTAAAGGTGGGTTTTGAGTGTGTTTCAGGCGTAAGGGTATGTTTTAGGTGGATTTCAGTGCGGCCTGTCAAAAAAAAGACAAATAAAAGAAGTAAATGATAAAGAATTAGGTGTGAGGGTTAAGTCTTCTTGATGCTCAACATTAATGAGGATAAGCGTTATTTTTTCCCCAAACCACTTCACCAGAAATCCCGCCCTGCAGCTAATTTCATTGTTTATGGTTACAGTGATGGGTAGGTTTAGGGATCAGTGTTTGGTGTAGGCAATCAGTCCTGTGATTGACATTACCAATAAAATCGGCTGCAGCGTGGCATGGCCTGGCTTCTGACGTCATACTTGGATGTGGGATGGGTTGGATCTCCACCGCAGGCTGCAGTGAGATGCTTCTTAAGTATCCAAGGCACAAGTTATAGAGGTCCCTTTTCTGGATAGAGGGTGGGGAGCAGCAGCTCATTTGCATTTAAAGATACATGCACAAAAACAGTATGTTTTTGGCTTGCACTCAAAAATGGGCATTTACAACATGGTATAATAAATGATCTGTGGGGTATTTTGATCTGAAAATTCACAGACACATTCTGGGGACATCTGAGAAGGGGCATAATAGATCCCCTTTAAGTGAAACTACATTCAGGTTAATCATGAAGATAAAGAAAATAATGAATTAAGATGTGAATCTGTTGATAATCCTCTATTAACAGCCTTAAAAAATGTAAAATCTTATGTAAATATGACATAAGAAACACTATTAAAAAAAATGTATTTTTAGTTCAATAAAAGAGGCCATTAAAAGACTTTCTGAGGCGAATATTTCAATATAATCTCTTTTCTGACTTTTTCCGCCTTCCAAGAAATCTGAAAACACTCTTGGACAAAAACAATTGATAATGACTTTCATTTTTTAAATCTTTACTTACCATAAACCATCTTTCACTAGCTTCCATCTGAAGATGCTGAGAAAATGGCTGCTTTTCGCACTGCTGTTGTCTGGGTTGTTAATGTGACGTGCATGTCCTCTTTCAAGTCTGCATTCCCAACCAAATGCAAATGTCAGAGCATGTCAAAAGTACTCCAGGGCCCAAAACCCTCCTCAGACCCCAGGGTCTGAGGAGGTTAGGATCAAAGAGCAAAAAAAGGATCTGCAGTGCCTGAAGAGGGAGGTCTTCTCAACCCATGACTTCCTGTGAAGGTCCGGGAGTCTACCACATATAGATAGTGGCTCACTGATGCCCGCAAATTATATAAAATATCCCAGAAATCAAGAGAGCGAGAGAGAAAGCCTGTTTCCACCTGGTATTAAGATGCTTTTCCGGTGAACCGATCACAAGTGGTCAGACAGGATGCATTACCATTACACTTGGTATTATCACACGTTTCAAATATGTGTTCTGTGACCACTTTGGATTTTGTAAAGACTCTCGCCTCTTTTTTTGTCGCACTTAACTACATCACTTTCACTTTCGGCGCACGAATGCATGAACCTGTGTTAGGTGGCTTACGCGAATAGATATAATAGTAGCTTATAATATCATTTTTTTATATTATTTGGGGGTGGGTTGTGCCATCTCCCGGAAAATTGAATTTTTGAAGGGTGGGATGTCTGAATTGCTATTGTGCTTCTGCTAGAGTGTGTTGATGCTGCTAGCAACTGTTGATTTGCCTGTTGTGTACAGTGTGAATTTTGGTTGACAAGTTGATCGATTGCTGTCAATCTCATTTCTCTTTGTATATTTTGTAAACAATTGTAAATATCTTTTTAGTGAGATTATGGGATGGGCTTTATTGGTAGGTTAAGCTTTATGTTGTATGTTTTTATTTTTTCATTGTTATTTTGCCAGTGTTGCAATCACAAATTCATATTAAGAAGATTTTATATTGGTAGATATATTTCCACTGTGGTGTGAGATGATAATGATACTTCACAAATAACGCTTTTTTTTTTTTTTTTTTTTTGTAAATACAGAAAACAAGTATCTCTAAATCAATATTTATAGTGATATATTTGGTCTTAAATTAAGTGTCAGTTGATGTTTTTCCTAATTTCTCTACTTAACTTCTCCAATAAAACTACACAGTCTTTGTTGGGAAAGTAAAAAGATTCATTGCCTTTCTACCACTGTGTGTATCACACATAAAACTTTGCACTTTGAACTTAATTTATTGTTACCCCACCCTCAATTTTATGATGTTCAGCAGGTGCAGTTGTACTTTAGAATAATGAATTCTACTGCAAAGATCTTTTTTTTCTCTCCATAAAGAAGAATTGCATTCCTGGAAAATAACTATCAAACAAAAGAACGTGACGTTGATGTTGTCCACTTGAATTCTAAAGAATGTGTTTTCCTTCTGTCAGCTGAAATGTGAGTATTTTTTATTACAGAATAATACTGACAAAAACAGTACATTATCTAAACAGCAGAAACAGTATCAGTGTTTCTGTTATGCGACTGATTTAATTTCTTAATCTGTTTGTAACACAGGATGAATTTTCTCAATAACTGAATCTTAAATGTGATGTGTGGCGATGTGTGAACTGTTACACTAAAACTAATTTCCATTTCTTTGACTGTATTACAAAAGTTACGTGCAAACACATACAGTTGCAAGAAAAGGTATGTGAACCACTTGCAGAATCTGTGAAAATGTTAATAATTTTAACAAAATAAGGGAGATAATACAAAATGCATGTTATTTTTTATTTAGTACTGTCCTGAGCAAGATATTTTACATAAAAGATGTTTACATATAATCCACAAGACAAAAAAAAAATCAGAATTTATTAAAATAACTCCATTCATATGTGAACCATTGATTCTTAATACTGTGTGTGGTTACCTGGATGATCTACGACTGTTTTTTTGTTTTGTGATGGTTGTTCATGAGTCCCTTGTTTGTTCTGAGCAGTTAAACTGAGCTCTGTTCTTCAGAAAAATCCTCCAGGCCCTGCAGATTCTTCAGTTTTCCACCATCTTTTGCATATTTGAACCCTTTACAGCAGTGACTGTATGATTTTGAGATCCATCTTTTCGCACTGAGGACAATTGAGGGACTCAAACACAACTTTTAAAAAAGGTTCAAACATTCACTGATGCTCCAGAAAAAAACATGATGCATTAATAGATGGGGGGGTGAAAACATTTGGAATTTGAAGATCAAGGTAAATTGTATTTAATTTGTCTTCCGGGAAACATGCAAGTATTTTCTGTTGTTTCCGAAGGGCAGTACTAAATGAAAAAAAAAAATGATATTCAAGTGAAATAAGAAAAATTTGGACCTCTTCATCCTGTTCAAAAGTTTTCACCCCCCGGATCTTAATGCATCGTGTTTCCTTCTGGAGCATCAGTGAATGTTTGAACCTTTTGTAATAGTTGTGTTTGAGTCCCTCAGTTATCCTCCATGTGAAAAGATGGATCTCAAAATCATTCAGTCACTGTTGTAAAGGGTTCAAATATGCAAAAGATGGTGAAAAACTGAAGAATTTTTGGGACCTGGAGATTTTTTCTGAAGAACAGAGCTCAGTTTAACTGCTCAGAACAAACAAGAGACTCATGAACAACCATCACAAAACAAAAAAACAGTCGTAGATCATCCAGGTAACCACACAGTATTAGGAATCAATGGTTCACAAACTTTTGAACTGGGTTATTTTAATAAATTCAGGTATTTTTTGTCTTATGGATTATATGTAAACATCTTTTATGTAAAATATCTTACTCAGGACAGTACTAAATAAAAAATAACATGCATTTTGTATCATCCCTCTTATTTTGTTAAAATTTTGCACATTTTCACAGATTCTGCAAGTCGTTCACATACTTTTTCTTGCAACTGTACATTTTGTATTTTTTAAAATTATTTTGTAAAGGAAATGTTAAATAAGGAAATATTATGTCATCATGAACCTCTGAATTAATTATTTGTTTATAGCTGCATTATGTAACAATCTGATAAATGCAAATGGAAAATGCATTCACTGAGTGTTTTCTTAAATCACAGCAACAATGACATCAGCCAATCCTCCCGAACGGCGCAGCAGCAAGAATGAACCTCCTTTAATGGCGTAAGTCAATCTTCTTATAAATGACATTGATTCTGAATATAAGAAGAATAACTCGTCGTACAATTAAAAAGGGATTGTTCACCATTCTGTTGTTTTCTCATCAGTTGTTGATGGCAGAAGAAAGCCAGAGTCACAAGCTTATCAAGGGAGAGACAAAGTGACTCAGTGTAGAATTTAACAAGAATTATGTAAAAAAATAAATAAATAAATAAAGATTTAAAAAAAAAAAAAAACATTAAAAGGTTAAATAAAAATAAAAAACTGATTTATCACAACATGAACAACCACAATCCTGTGACTGCAAACTATTAGTCCTCCACAAGCAGGCACTGTAGAGATTAAAATCAAAATTCTAATAAATTTTCTCTTTTACAGATCACATCATGATGCCATCTTAATGAATCCAGGTCCTCCAGCGCTTTACCGTCTGAACACTGAAAGAAAATATATTAATGGAAATGATAGAAAGTTGAGACAGTGGACATATGGACGAAGAGACGGAAAGAAGCAGAACAAAGTCATACTGATGGTGGGAGAAACTGGTGCTGGAGAAACCACCATCATCAACACCATGATCAACTACTTACTGGGAGTGAAGTTTGAGGATCAAGAGTTTTATCAAATCACAGAAGAAACTGAAGAAGAAAAAGAACAACAAGAACAAGAACATGAAGGTCAATCACAATCCCAGACATCTGAGATCACTATTTATGAGGTGGTTGTTGAAGAGAAACCAACATCTCTGACCATCATTGACACTCCTGGATATGCAAACACTGAAGGATACGAGAAAGACAGAGAGATTTCTGATTATCTGTGCAGATTATTTTCAAATGAGGATGGGATTCATTATATTGATGCAGTGTGTTTTGTGATGAAGGCGGCTCAGAATCGTTTCTCTGCAAAAGAGCATTATATATTTCACTCAGTTCTGTCTCTGTTTGGTAGAGATATAGAAAACAACATAGTGTTTCTACTCACACATTCAGATGGAGGTCGTCCAACAGATGCTCTCAATGCAATTAACACCGTAGAAATACCCTTCAGAAGAGATAAAGACAATGAACCCGTCCACTTCTTATTCAACAACAGACAGAAAGAGGAAAGAGATGAACAGTATGAGCACCTCGACAGATCATCATGGGAAATGGGAGAGAGAAGCATGAATGAGTTCTTCACACTCCTGGAAGAAATGAACAGAAAAAGTATTCAGATGACATTAGATGTTCTGAATGAGCAAAGGCGACTTGGGGCCTGTGTCTCTAATCTCAAGCAGCGAATCTCTGAGAAGGAGTTAAAAAATGAACACCTGAATAAGATTCAGGAAGCCATCAGACAGAACAAAGATAAAATTGAGAAATGTGAAAACTCAGAGTTCACAGTCAAGAGAAGGTTCAAAGAAAAAGTCCTCATTGAAAATACATCACGTTGGAGCACAGACGCAACCTGCTGCTCTGTCTGTGAGGAAAACTGTCATGAATGGGGCTGCTGGTTGGAGAAAGATGCTTCATGTTGTTCAGTCATGGAAAACAAACACTGCACTATGTGTACAGGAAAGTGTCATTACAGCAAGCATGTCAAAGAGAACAAAAAATATGTGATAAAGACAAAGGAAGTTAAAATGACATTTCATGATCTCAAACAGGAGTATGAACGCACTGGTGAAAAGACTGAAACCACCTTTGACAAAGAGAAATATGAAAATACTAAAAAGAAACATGAAAGCAACATGCAAGAGTATGAGAATAAAACAAAAATAGAAAAAAAATTGATCAGTGAACTGGAGAAGATTGAGAATGAAAAGTCCAAACTGCTTGCTGAAGCTTATATCAGCATCATGATTCTGTCCAAGATCGCATTAAAAGCAGACAGCGCTTTCACTCTTCAACATCTGGATTTTTTGATTCCCAGACTAAAAGAGGAGGGAAAAGATGAATGGATTAAGAACCTGGATGATCTGAGGAAAGCTGGAGAAGAGCAGAGAAACAAGGGTGCTTTTTGTCATGTGATGGATTTTGGCAGACAAAAATGGAAACAAATCGTCAGTCGTGGTAAAAATGAATAAATGCATAAAACTGGAACATTCAAGATGGAACAGATTCTGCTCCATCATTGAAAAAAATTCACTCAGAACAAGGGTCTCTGTTATAAAATTACTGAACACATGAAATCTCTTATTTTATCTTTCAATATGTGTAAAAATAAAAAAGAATATAATGCAACAAAGTCACAATACCACAATGCAAGGCCACAATGCAATAAGTATAGCCCTAGAGCTGTCAAAAGTCTGCATTTTGATGCATCATGATGAGATTTGTAGGTCTATTAGTAAAATCTGTTGACTTTAGTAATCTTTGTTGCATTATTTGCCATAATATGCCAATGGTGACAGTTTTGCATACCTGTAACTCAAAAAGTAATAAAGATATCATAATATCCATTTAGATTTTGGTTCTTAAACTTTTCTCTTGGTATGCTCATTTTGAAGGCCCTATATGGTTAAATTCCACAGATCTCAATGCGGCTCCAAGAATAAAATGAAAGGTAAAAAATGGAACGTAACATTTCATTTGGGAAACTGATTGCTTCAAACCATTCGAGTTTAATATACTAGTATTTATATGGTGTTAGTACTTTGAACTTATTTAATTTGAGTCCACTGAAAAGGAATAATTCTTAATATAAAACTGCAAACACTTAATGTGTAATAGTGAAATAAAACATTACTTTAACTGAAATCTTTGCAGTTCATCGTTAGCTAGCAATAGCACACATGTTTGTGCTAAAGTACTTAGAAAAGAGATCATCACTGTATCAGCAACTACACAGGTACTGCCTTTAAATAAAGCAACATGCAGCATAACATCAGTGTTCTCTTCCGATATGGTTCACTCATACTGTGTTGCTAAATGCATTGGGAAAACTCCCTTTTCTCCGATTACTGAAGTCTTATAGAATCACGCAGTGAAACTGCATGGGCCAATGGTTGTGCCACGGAGATGTAGCTGGTGTGAAAGCCCACCAGAGCCTGCTGAAATGGGCGGGGCTATCCATCTATATAAGTGGGCATTCTGCTGTAGGATCTCAAATTAATTCTCCTTCAGCGATGAACATCTTCTCTTTGCTGGACTCCGAGACAGAAGAAGAAGACTGCCGAATGGTTCCTGCCGGGGTGCCAGCAGGCCCCTAATCAGAGTGCAGCACCGTTCTTCCCTGAGGTTCATAACGAAATCATCAAGTCGAGGCAGCATTCGCACATCAACCTCCACCACCCTCACCACGATTGACGGCGCTGAGGAAAAGGGTTGTGAGAAACTGCCTCTGGACGAAGCCGTGGCCTCTGCCTGCCCACAGCGATTGGAGGAAAGGCTAAAGTCACTCACCTGTCTAAGCCCTGCAGAACCACTTCAGTTCTTACTGGTCGGGCCTAGACATTGGCTGGCCAGGCGGGCTCCGTCCTTCACACTATAGTGGTCCTACAGGTCTTTCAGGCCAAGCTCCTCCGTTCCATTGACGAGTCCAGCCCCGACCTTGCAGTGTTTAGAGAGCTGCACAGTGCGACTGACTTGGCCCTGTGTGCCACTAAAACCACAGCCCAAGCTATTGGCAGAGCTAAGGTCAGTTTAGTGGTGTTGGAACAGCACTTATGGCTTAACCTGATGGAGATTAAGGATGCAGTCAAGGCTGCTTTCCTCGACTCCCCAATCTCTCCACTGGCCTCTTTGGTGAATGGTTTTGCCGAGTGCTTCACCACTGCACAGACATTGCGCCACTTCCTGCCCAAGCACTCAGTTCTGCAGCTGCTTTAATTCACCATAAGACCAGAGCCTGAGCTCTGAAGGGGGAACCAGAGCGCCAAGATCCCAGGCCTAAGATAATGCTAGATCCTGCTCCACAAAAGCCGTCCTGATCCTTAAGGAAGGAAGAGGAGGGGGCTAAGTCTTGCTGCGGCCGGACCACCCCCCAAACAGCCTCAAGTTTGCTTTTCAACTCTCCGTTCAATTCCAATGTGTTTGTTTACAAGCATTGGGCCCGTTCATGTTCACACTCCCACACAACTGACTGCTGTTATAGTGAAGAAAATAACATATTCAAAAAGAGAGCAATTTTCTTCTTCAACTTACCACAAGCGTCAGTCCCCGGTCACAACACAGCGGCCTGTTGCTTGAACCAATTCAACCCTTAGCCATCCAGGCCGAGGCTTGGGAAGCCATCCCCGAAGTGTTGAGTTGGGTTTTGAACATAATCAAATGAGGTTACTTGCTGCAGTTCTCTCGCAGGCCTCCCCTCTTCAGGGGTGTGGTCTCCAGAGATCTTCTTCTGGCTCGTATTGGCCCAGTCAGAGGCTGAACTAGACGCTCACAGATCCTTACTCCTCAGCATTTGAAATGCCTGGTACTCAGGATCAACGTTGCCAAGAGCTCACTGTCTTCTCCTCCGTATCAGGTTGGACCATGGCTGCGTCATGGCCCTGGCCCTTTAGAAGGACCCTCATCGGTTCAAATCTGTTGTGAACCTGGGAATGGTCTTTAGAAAGAAGGTGGTCTCGAAAGATGCCTCCATCATGGGTTGGTGGGCTCTGTGCAAGGGCAGGCCGATTTCCAGCCAAGGAAAAGCGGTCAAACAGGGAAAAGCAGCTTCACATCAACTGCCTGGAAACGCTGGCAGTCTTTCTGGCCCGCAGAATCTTTCTGACAGACCTGAAAGGGCACCACTTCTTAGTCCAATCGGACAACATGGCAGTGGTGTCCTACATAAACCACCAAGGTGGACTCAAGTCGAGGCCTCCATACAAGCTAGTCAGATGCCTGGAGTATATTCAGGAAGGCAGAGGTCGCTCTTATAGCCTCAGAAGACAGGGACGCGCTGGCCCACAAATGGCCCAACCGTCCTCGATATGCCTTTCCCCTGGTCGCCCTGGTTTCCCTCTGCCCTGTCCGAGCCCTAAGAGTATATGAGCACTCTACCCAGTTCAGGCAGTCAGAGCAACTCTTCGTGTGCTTCGGAGGCCACACCAAAGGGTATCCGGTCAGGAAGCAAAGACTATCCCACTGGATAGTAGATGCAATTGTGCTAGCCTATGCTTCAATGGGCCTGCAGTGCCCCATTGGAGTAAAGGCACACTCCACCAGAGGCATGGCCTCATACTGGGCATGGTCCAGCGGAGTGTCCATTGGCATCATCTGCGCACCGGCCGACCAGTCCTCGTCGTCCACCTTTGCCAGATTTTATAACTTGGACGTCCCTGCTCTACAATAACGGTATTTATTAATAACAGTATTTACTGTTTAAAGTTGGTAATAAAAAGTAACAAAATACAAATCCTGATTGTGATTTATTGAATGGATGGCATGCTACAAATAGAGTTTAGTTAAGTTTTGTGCAATGGGGTGCTATTTAAACTGCTCTTGACTACGCCACTCCAATTTTATTTGGGTAGGAGATTCCAGATCACCTGAGGGCTTCCTGCACAGCTATTTAATGAAGATACTTTGGGCAAAATTACTATAAACAAAGCATTACTTTTATTAAATGCATGGATTCTGGTCTCATTTGATTTCACACAAAAGCTGGCCAAACTTGCTCATAAAAGATGACAGTACAGATAACTATAGAGGGTAGCATAACATTTCAAAAGAAAACACACAAGGAGGCGTTCCCCAAAGTGTTTTCGGACACAGTGCGAGTTTTCATTTGAAAGGGAATTTACGTTACATTTTTAAATTTGAAACATGCTATTTTAACTAAAATATTAATGAAAAAATTTATTTTTCATAAATAATATTTATGAAAAATATGTATAGCAGCACATTTTTATTTACAATTTTATTTATTTTATTTTCATCCTGTATTTCATATTGGTTGGAAAATATTGTGACTGACAGGTGTGATGATCAGTGGAGCTGAGTTTTCACCTTCATCATTAAAGCATGGGCTAAAACATGGATAAAGTTTGTCAGTGAAAGACTGACCAGTGAAAGAGTAGATATGAGAGCTGGACTTTACATCATAAAAGGAGACCAGACCCTCCTCATAATCCACAAACACTCCGACCCGCTGTGGCTTCACTCTTAGACACAGAGAGACATCAGGACCAGCACAGGCTTTATATTCATTCCCATTTCTCAGCCGCACAGTCCAGTATCCATTACTGGGTCTTCGTGTGATCTTTCCCTTCCTGTTGATGGATTCACTGGCCACTCCTAAAGCCCAGTCAGTCTTTTTCTTCACCTGCACCTCAAAATAAAATCTCCCTAAGGAGAATCCCTCCTTTCCCAGGACATATGCACTTCTATCAAATCTCTCTGGTTTGTCTGGGAGTTTCTGTCTAATGTCTCCATGTCTCACTTGTTTTCCATCATTAGACAGGATGAGTTCAGGATGAGCTGTATCAGGATCCAGAGTCACATCCACTGAGAAAACAGAGGATATTAATCACAACATCACAATACATATATTTTGTTATGATGTTTGTCAAATTTAATTAAATTCTTAATCATCCTGTAGGTCAGTAATGAAGCTGTGAGTATATGAATGTAATCTACTGTAGTTCAGACACACACTGTACCTTCATACTGCTGCATCCTCTTCAGCACTGTAGAGACACATGACAATAAAACATCATCAGATCATGGGTGTGGTTACAGAGATGAAGCTTCTACAAGTTGCATTAACTGCATGTTTTCTGAAATTAGAGCTGAAAATGAGCTGTTCTCTGCAAGAAGAACTGTGAGCTGATGATAATGAGCCACAAACACATGATCACATACTTCTCTTATTTCAGCTTGAACCAGACTCATTCTTCATTACTGATTTTAAAAGATGATAAATATACGTATGTATAGATATTTAGCAATGGGTGAAGCAAAGAGAGATCACAAAGATCCATCCAAAGCCATTCAAAACTATGTTTGAAAACCTTAGAACTGATGCAAACTACACATCCATTTCATACTTATTCACAGGAATAAGTATTCTCAGTGACAGCTATTTGTAGTGCAACATCTGACACAGATTCAGCTGTTAATGTACAATTGAATGAAAGCATGACGGTTCAATCTTCTTCCATCATGTTTAGTCTCTATTTGTTTAGAATATTGCCAAAGGTATTCTGGTGGTGGTTTGGAAAGTGAGAAATGCATTGGTAAACTTTAAAGACACTGTAAAGACTTCCAACTTTGTGCTTTATGCAAATGAGTTCCACAGGGGAAAGAAGGGTGGGCCACACTATGTGTGTCCCCTCTGATGCCAGCAGCCAATCACAGCGCTCGAATGGAGAAGCGCCAAACTGCAATCTCCTCCTCATCGGAAAGGGATAAAGGTACCCTTTCAACAGACATTCCTTGTTCTGAGTCTGCCCTTCAAAGGGGAAAGACATAACAGATATACCGTTCTGGGTCTCAACTCTGTAAGGAGTGAGACATTAACAGATACACCGTTCTGAGTCTGTCCTGCACGGGGATAGGCATTGACAGATACATTCTCGTTCTGAGCCTCTGGTTCGTCCAGAGAGACAACAACAGATCCCATGATCTGAGTCTACAGCTGGCGAGGCAGCAACAGAGACGACCACGTTCTGAGCCTCCAGCCTGTGAGGAAAGAGACATTAACAAACACTACGTTCAGAGTTTCCGTCCAGCGAGACAGTAACGACATCTGCAACAAGGTTAAGCTCAGGAGAGCAAACCTTCACTCCAAGGTACCTTCGTCTGCGTGTTCCAGATTGTTAAGGACCTTCTGCACCTACACCAGGGCCTCATCTGCGTGTTCCAGATTTTAGGACCCTTTGGTGCTTCCGGAGATCAGCATCCCGCAGAGCTTCGTGTTCAAGACTGTTGAAACAGATTCTGACTCCTCTCCTCACTGCATTGTCACCCAGCACAACCAGTGGAAGACGTCACCGTCATCGGACTCAACCATGTGGAACGTAAATATCACTTAACCAAACCTCTTTCCAGAGACCTTGGCATTGTTGTATATTATCAGTATATAATTTCCTAATTCCCATTAGATGTAATATAGCTGATGTTAGTTAATAACAAATAATCTTTCGTTTATTTGTTTAGTGCATAATAAGGTTCTCCACCTTATTATTTTTCAGAGAAACAGTTTATCTTTCCATAAGATAACGTAACTCTTCCATAGCCACACCCAACTTAATCACTTGTATTCTATGTATCTTATGCACTTTATTCCTTTATCATTCATGGCATTCATTTAGTAGTTGTGTTAGTTATTCTTGTTTATCTTTTGTTAATAAAATTTATTTTATTACACTTGTGTCTTCCTTGTGCTGATAATACAGAAAAGGCTCTACAAGTTAGCAATCTCACCAATCTTTCAGATAAATCTGCCGTACCAGTTAGTGTGAGTTTCTCCTGTAGAGTGTCCTGCAGTTGAGTCAGAGCTCTCCTCAGAGTCTCCAGACTCTCATCAGTCTTCACACTGATCTCAGACCAGTTCCTGGTGTTTCTAGAGCTGCACAGGGATGAGTAAATCTACAGCAGGAAAGAGGAGAAATCCTTCAGCATGGGGAGTGTTATGGTGTCATATACTGCATTATCATTGATCAGAGAGATGTTGACTGACCTGTAGGAGGTGGAGGTGATCTTCAGTGTGTGAGATCTGCTCCAGCTCAGTGTTTCTCATCTTTAGCTCAGTGATCTCCTGCTCCAGCTCTTCAATGAGCTCTTCCTCCTGTTTCTCTGCTGCTTTCTGCTGCTCCTCCATCATCTCCAGCAGTTCAGTCTGACATCTCTCAATGGAGCGGATGAGATCAGTGAAGAGCTCAACACGGGCTGCTTTCTCCTTCTCTGTGTTTCTCTGCTCAACCAGGACAATCAACTAATTAAAGTATTGTCTGCATGCTGCACAGTTCATGTTACAGACATGTATTTTATCTGAATGTAAAGCTCCAGTAAGCAACCAACCACAACCACTCACTTTTATGACTTCTGCTGAGTGTTTGATGTCTTTAACTTTCTTGAATCTGTCCTGGATCATCTGCTGCACATCTTGGATCATGCACCAAGTCTATAAACAGAAAATTTGATCGATGGAATAACATAAGGGTGAGTAAATAATGACAGAATTTTAATTCATAAGTGAAATATTTTAATAGTTAAGTATTTTAATACTAACCTCTTCTATAAAAGATTTCTTTCCTCACAGACATCACGCAACTGAAGGTTTTTCTTTGTATAGTGATCTACAAGCTCTTGGCTAAAGCAGCTTTGCTCACTCTTTTACTCTATACTGTGATGAAATATACTGTAAAAACAAAATATCTATGAATACTGAATTTTACAAATAAAATATCTGTTTTTAAAATTTCATCTTAACATGTTTATAACGCCACCACACTCTAGGTGAATTTTATGTACAAATCAAACAGATGACCTGATTTATGGTTGTGAACCTGAAATGTAAAAATCAGGCCAGTCACCTTTATTCATAAAGTGTTTTATACAATACAGGTTGTTTTAAAGCAGCTTTACAGTGATAACAGGAAAATATTTCAATGATACAAACATCATTTCGAGCTCTAAAAGAAAATAGTGTCACTGTTCAGCTGAAGTCAGTTCAGTGTTAATTCAATTCTGTTTCAAAGATCATCAATTATTAAATTAGTTCATTTCATCTATAAAGCAGTTCTGCAGAAAACAGTGATGTCATCATCCAGATCAGTTCAGTTCCCATACAACAGTGTCAGTGCAGTCAAATCAATAATATTGTTGATTATTAAGTGTTACACTCAATTAATTGACACATGGTGAATATTGGACACAATACAACAGAAACAACAATTAATCAATGCTGTAATTACTTTGATGTAAACCAAGCAGCTACAATAAATGATTCTCGTTCTTTGAGAATATTTTTGATGTTTTTAAACATTATTACATGAAGCATTATCTCATCAAGTATTTCATATTAGAGGTGTAAATTCATTTACTGTATTTGACAGGTGTGATGATCAGTGGAGTTGAGTTTTTACCTGCATAGTTTAAGGATGGGCCAAAAAATGAATAGAGTTTCTCAGTGAAAGACTGACCAGTGAAAGAGTAGATATGAGAGCTGGACTCCACATCATAAAAGGAGACCAGACCCTCCTCATAATCCACAAACACACCGACCCGCTGCGGCTTCACTCTCGGACACAGAGAGACAGCAGGATCAGCACAGGCCCAATAATTATTCCCATTCTTCAGCCGCACAGTCCAGAATCCATTACTGGGACTCGCTGTGATCCATCCCTTTCTGTTACTGGATTCTCTGGCCACTCCTAAAGTCCATTCAGTCTTTCCCTTCACCTGCACCTCAAAATAAAATCTCCCTGAGTAGAATCCCTCCTTTCCCAGGACAAATGCACCCGTATCAAATCTCTCTGGTTTGTTTGGGAGTTTCTGTCTAATGTCTCCATGTCTCACTTGTTTTCCATCATCAGACAGGATGAGTTCAGGATTTGCTGTATCAGGATCCAGAGTCACATCCACTGAGAAAACAGAGAATATGAATCACATCTTAATACAGATATTTTGTGATGATGTTATTAATATTTAATCAGTGTTTAATCATCCTGTAGGTCAGTGATGAAGCTGTGAGTATATGAATGTAATCTAGTGTAGTTCAGACACACACTGTACCTTCATACTGCTGCATCCTCTTCAGCACTGTAGAGACACATGACAATAAAACATCATCAGATCTTTGAGATGATTTATGTGTGGAATTATTGACAAGATTTAAGGTTATATTTAAATAATTGTGTACAACATAATGTTTTATCTGATCAATGTGTGTTTTTTAGCACTGTTAAGCTGTTGGAGCTTCAGGCCTGATATTTCACACACATCCCTCTTCTCATGAAGATCAAATCTGCCTCTTAAACCCTTGATGTCTATTCATTGGATTGTTTGCTTTAGTAGTTTTGCTGAAACATTAAAAACAATTCTGTGTTAAATTTATTAGCACACAATAATGAATGTTCAATATTATATTCACTACAAGAGCGCGAGAGCGAGCTGACAGCACTCAGCTGAATATGACATGACGTTCTCCCCTGACTCAGGCTAGACTCATGGAATATATTCCCTCTGAAAGAGCATATTTCTCTAGCGTTTGTTGTAAAATGCTGAACCTTTGAGCGTGTCGCTTGCCAGCTCCGCCCCCACAAGCCACATGCATTGAGGACGAGCACTCTCACTGCGAGAGCGAGCTCAATGCTGACAGCACTCAGCTGAATATGACATGACGCTCTCCCCTGACTCAGGTGAGACTCACGGAATATATTCACTCTGAAAGAGCATATTTCTCCGGCATTTGTTGTAAAATGCTGAACCTCTGAGCGTGTCGCTTGCCGGTACAAATTGTGAATAAAAAAGGAATGCAATGATGTGGAAGTTTCAAATTTCAATATTTTATTCAGAATACAACATAGATGACATATCAAATGTTTAAACTTAGAAAATGTATCATTTTAAGCGAAAAATAAGTTGATTTTAAATTTCATGGCATCAACACATCTCAAAACAGTTTACCATGTTTTCTGTCAAAAGGCCATGTTTACCACTGTGTGGCATCCCCTCTTCTTTTTATAACAGTCTGCAAACGTCTGGGGACTGAGGAGACAAGTTGCTCAAGTTTAGGAATAGGAATGTTGTCCCATTCTTGTCTAATACAGGCTTCTAGTTGCTCAACTGTCTTAGGTCTTCTTTGTCGCATCTTCCTCTTTATGATGCGCCAAATGTTTTCTATGGGTGAAAGATCTGGACTGCAGGCTGGCCATTTCAGTACCCGGATCCTTCTTCTACGCAGCCATGATGTTGTAATTGATGCAGTATGTGGTCTGGCATTGTCATGTTGGAAAATGCAAGGTCTTCCCTGAAAGAGATGACGTCTGGATGGGAGCATATGTTGTTCTAGAACTTGGATATACCTTTCAGCATTGATGGTGCCTTTCCAGATGTGTAAGCTGCCCATGCCACACGCACTCATGCAACCCCATACCATCAGAGATGCAGGCTTCTGAACTGAGCGCTGATAACAACTTGGGTTGTCCTTGTCCTCTTTAGTCAGGATGACATGGCGTCCCAGTTTTCCAAAAAGAACTTCAAATTTTGATTCGTCTGACCACAGAACAGTTTTCCACTTTGCCACAGTCCATTTTAAATGAGCCTTGGCCCAGAGAAAACGCCTGCGCTTCTGGATCATGTTTAGATATGGCTTCTTTTTTGACCTATAGAGTTTTAGCCGGCAATGGCGAATGGAACGGTGGATTGTGTTCACCGACAATGTTTTCTGGAAGTATTCCTGAGCCCATGTTGTGATTTCCATTACAGTAGCATTCCTGTATGTGATGCAGTGCCGTCTAAGGGCCCGAAGATCACGGGCATCCAGTATGGTTTTCCGGCCTTCACCCTTACGCACAGAGATTGTTCCAGATTCTCTGAATCTTTGGATGATATTATGCACTGTAGATGATGATAACTTCAAACTCTTTGTAATTGTTCTCTGAGAAACTCCTTTCTGATATGGCTCCACTATTTTTCGCCGCAGCATTGGGGGAATTGGTGATCCTCTGCCCATCTTGACTTCTTAGAGACACTGCCACTCTGACAGGCTCTTTTTATACCCAATCATGTTGCCAGTTGTCCTAATAAGTTGCAAATTGGTCCTCCAGCTGTTCCTTATATGTACATGTAACTTTTCCAGCCTCTTATTGCTACCTGTCCCAACTTTTTTGGAATGTGTAGCTCTCATGAAATCCAAAATTAGCCAATATTTGGCATGACATTTCAAAATGTCTCACTTTCAACATTTGATATGTTATCTATATTCTATTGTGAATAAAATATAAGTTTATGAGATTTGTAAATTATTGCATTCCTTTTTTATTCACAATTTGTACAGTGTCCCAACTTTTTTGGAATCGGGTTTGTAGAAAAAGCAGTCCGTGAATGCAGCGAGGCGAGACTTGCGCTCTCAAGGACTGCTTTTTCTAGAAAGCGGCTCCTTCCCTCGTTTTCCACTGTTCTCTTTCTCTCAAGCTGAGATAAAAAACAAAAGGTTACAGGGACAAGTGAACGGGACTAAGTGAGCTCTCGCCGGGCTGTACCCTGCGTGTCTCACTCTTACTGCAGCAGGGGATTTCCCGGTGCTACGCGCGCTGTTAGGGTGAATACCACACTGACAGTGCTTAGCTGAATGCAGCACTGACAGCTCTATGACATGACATTCTCCCCTTACTATCAGGTGAGACTCATGGAATATATTTCTTCTAAAATAACATTATTTCACTGTTGTTTGTGGAAAAATGCTGAATTTCAAACTTGACGGCCCCGCCCCCCGCAAGCTGCCTCCATTCAAAATGGACGCTCTCACCATGAGAGCACAAGTCTTGTCTCGCTGCATTCACAGACCGCTTTCTCTGAAAACGGCTCTTCCCCTTGTTCTCCACTGTTCTTTTTATCTCTAGCATGAGACAAAGGAGCAATGCAATCGCAAGACTGATTGAATGGGACTAGGAGAGCTCACGCCAGTCTATTCCCACGTGTCTCATCCTCCCTGCAGCAAGGGGATTCCCCAGTTCTATGCACGCTGCGAGAGTGAGCACAGCACTGACAGCGTTCAGCTGAATGCAGTGCTAACAGCTCCTTAATGTATGACGTTCTCCCTTATGACTATCAATGGAGACTCATATAAATATTCTCTCTAAAATAGCATTCTTCATGAATATTTATGCCACCTAACACCCCATTCAGTTCCGGGTGCTGTACCACTGTTATAGCGAACAAGATAAAACAAACATATCACAAGCGTCAGGTCCCCTCGCAGCGATCCGTCGCTTGAACCAATTCAACCCCTTGCTACATGGGCCGAGGCCTTGCAGGCAATCCCCTAGTGTCAAAATGGGTTTTGCGGACAATAAAGCGAGGTTATGTACTTCAATTCGCTCAAAAACCTCTGCGCTTTAGTGGCGTGGTTCCCAACAATTTGCAGGCTAAAGGAGCCATAGAGAAAGTTCCGCCAGCTCAGAGAGAGTCAGGCTTCTACAGCCGTTACTTCCTTTTCCCCGAGAAGGATGGCGGTCTCAGGCCCAACCTTGACTTCAGGCTTCTGAATCACGCTCTTATGAAGTGCTCGTTCAGAATGACCACTTTGAAGCAGATCTTCTCGCATATACGCCCTGGGGACTAGTTCTTTTATCTGGATCTGAAAGACGCTTACTTTCACATCCAGATAGCCCCCCATCACAGGCGCTTCTTGAGATTCGCCTTCAAGGTAGTGGCATAACAATATACAGTCCTCCCATTTGGACTGTCCCTAGCTCCTCGTACATTCACAAAGTGTATGGACGCGGCTCTCTCCCCTCTGAGACAGATAGGAAACCGCATTCTAAACTACCTCGATGACTGGCTCGTCTTAGCCCAATCGGAGGCCAAGCTAGTGTCTCACAGGTCCTTTCTCCTCAGCCACCTAGAGTGCTTGGGGCTCAGGGTCTTTTTGCCAAAAGCTCATTGTCTCCCAGCCAACGAATTTCGTTCCTGGGAGCAGTTTTTGACTCAACCCAAATGAGGGCTGTAGTCTCACCAGAGCACATCCTGGCCATACTGCAGCTTGCGGCCACCTTCACAGTTGGAACCTCTCTACCTCTCAGAGTGTTTCAGAGAATGCTAGGCTTCATGGCCTCTACATCTCTGGTACTACAGCTGGGCCTGATTCGCATGCGGCCCCTACAGTACTGGCTAAAACCTTGAGTCCCATCCCACGCTTGGCGTCATGGACTCTTACGTATCAAGGTGAACCAAGCTTGCGTTGCGGCCCTGGCCACTGGGAAGAACCTTTGTTGGTTCGAACAGGGCGTGGCCCTAGGGATGATATGCAGGAGGAAGGTCATCTTCACAGATGTGCCTAACATGGGTTGGGGAGCCCTGTGCGAAGGCAGACCAGCCTTTGGCGTTTTGGTCATATGAGGAAAGCAGGCTGCACATCACTGCCTGGAAATGCTGGCAGTCTGTTGAGCCTTTCAGACTTTCCTGCCATGCCTGGAGGGACACCATGTCCTAGTCCACTCGGATAGCATGACAGTGGTGTCCTACATAAATTGCCAGGGCAGGCTCTCCTCCATGTGCCTCATCACTTTGGTGGAGGGTCTCTTAGAATAGGCACAGTGCAACCTCTGTTCACTGAGGGCAACACATGTACCAGGCAAACTGAATCAGAGAGCAGACATGCTGTCCCGGAGAAATGTCTCCTCAGAAGAGTGAATGCTCCATCCCCAAACGGTTCAGAAAATATGGGAGATCTTCAGGAGAGCAGAGGCCGAACTCTTTGCCTCAGAAGACAACTTTCATTGCCTAATTTATTTTTCAAAGGACAGGGATGTGCTGGCCCACAATTGGCCCAGCCTTCTCCTTTACACCTTTTTACGCCTGTCCCCCGATTGCCCTGGTCCCTCAGGTTATCAGGCGAATCAGGGAACACGAACACAAGGTTCTCCTAGTGGCCCCCCTCTGGAGAAACCAACATTGGCTCTCAGAGCTATCTCAGCTGCTCACAGCAGCACCATGGCCCATTCCCCTGAGACGGGACCTCCTCTCTCAGGTGAACAGGACAATCTGGCACCCCTAGCCCGAGCTGTGGGCTCTGCACCTATGGCCTCTCGATGGGAGCCTGTAGACCTCTCCGAGAGTGTCCTAAATACTATTTCACAGGCTAGAGCCCCGACTACAAGACGCCTCTACACCCTTAAATGGGTGGTCTTCTCCTCCTAATGCATAGCACTAGGGACCCATCTGCATGTGACATATCTTTGATACTGTCCTTTCTTCAAGTGTTGATGGATGAGGGTCGTACCCCCTCCACTCTTAACGTCTATGTGGAGGCTATAGCAGCTTTGCATGCTCCCGTAGCCAGACAGTCGGTCGACAGGAACAAACTTGTTGTCCGTTTCTTGAAGGGGTCTAGGTGGCTAAACCCACCTCACCCCTTTACTGTCTCTACATTGGACCTGTCTACGGTTCTGAGGGCCCTTCGGAGCCCTCCCTTTGAACCATTACAATCCGCCGACATCCGACCCCTGTTGCTCAAAGCTGCTCTGCTATTAGCTTTAACATCTGTCAAACGAGTTGGAGGCTTGCAGGCGCTCTCTGTGAGCCCTACCTGCCTAGATGTTGATTTCAGATGCTTTCTGAAAGCGTGCTGCAGACTGCTAACAGCAAACACTAGCAGTATTTCAATGTTGAGCCTCTGATGCAACAGCAACCAATCAGCTGCGCTATGTAGATAATGTGATCGCTACCAAATTGAGTTAAGGACCAATCAGCCTGCTCAATCTAGGGTTTCATGACAGAACTTGTTATTCTTTCTTCATTAGTGATTCTTTTTACTATATAAAAAGGTGATAAATATATGTATCATATATGTATCTGTACAGTGTATTTGATATTGACGTACCAGTTTGCGTGATTTTCTCCTGTAGAGTGTCCTTCAGTTGAGTCAGAGCTCTCCTCAGAGCCTCTAGACTCTCATCAGTCTTCATACTGATCTTAGACCAGTTCCTGGTGTTTCTAGAGCTGCACTGGGATGAGTAAATCTACAGCAGGAGAGAGGAGAAATCCTTCAGCATGGGGAGTGTTATGGTGTCATATACTGCATTATCATTAACCCGAGAGATGTTGACTGACCTGTAGGAGGTGGAGGTGATCTTCAGTGTGTGAGAGCTGCTCCAGCTCAGTGTTTCTCATCTTTAGCTCAGTGATCTCCTGCTCCAGCTCTTCAATGAGCTCTTCCTCCTGTTTCTCTGCTGCTTTCTGCTGCTCATCCATCATCTCCAGCAGTTCAGTCTGACATCTCTCAATGGAGCGGATGAGATCAGTGAAGAGCTCAACACGGGCTGCTTTCTCCTTCTCTGTGTTTTTCTGCTCAACCAGGACAATCAACAAATTACTAGTTACTAAATATAGATAATCAGATCCAAGCACCAATGGCACATATAGAAGATACGGTAATACATATATAGTGAAACAGTCACACTTTAGTTTAGGGTCCAGTTCTCACTATTAACTAATATTAAGTATGACTTTTGCCTCAATAAACTCATAATTACTGCTTATTAATAGTTAGTGAGGTAGTTGTTAAGTTTAGGTATTGGGTAGGATTATGGGATGTAGAATATGGTCATGTAGAATAAGGCATTAATATGTGCTTTTTAAGTACTAATAATCAGCCAATATCATAGTAATAAGCATGCTAAAAAACAACTAGTTAATAGTGAGAATTGGACTCTAAACTAAAGTGTTACCAGTGAAACTAGCAAAAATGTAAATGTATTTATTATAGCACAACTTTATATCCATCTTCTTTGTGAGAATCATCCACAAGATTTGGTACACAGCCTCGTTTTGAGTAATATTTGAAGAATATGTTAGCATTTTATCCACTGTGTGTCCACAGTGTGTGTAAACAAGCAGCCTATAATGGTAAAAATCCAACTCTTTTTTTTTAAAATAATTTCCATACATCATATAAAGTCTCTCCAAATGAGCAGTTCCAGATACGTAAGAGTAGAGGGAAGCCCCGCCCATGACTGGTCATGATCTACCCTATTAGCATAGATGTCACCCTGAGTGAGCCGCAGCAGTCCACCATTTCTGTTTCCTTGCTGTAGCAGCTGCAGAAATACAATGTCTGTGCCAAAAAAAAAATAAAAAAAAATAAATAAATTAAAAAAAATTACAAATGTTCTGTTATTGGATGTACCAAAGAAACATGAGAGTCTCCATAGACTCTCAGCATCTGAGGGTCAGTTCAACGCTGGATTTGCAAAAGTTGTTTCTGAAAGATTTTTAGATTAACATGAAAGTACATGCTAGCCAATGAGTTGAATCAACTTTACTCCAATTTCTGACGTATTGGCTGTGTGACATTCTCCAGGTTGTTTTTTTTTTTTTGGCCGGAGTATCTGAAGCGCAAGCTGTAAAGGCCCCGCCCTCTTCTAGAAAGGGGGCCGGGAGCAGCAGCTCATATGCATTTAAAGAGACACACACAAAAACGGCGTGTTTTTGCTCACACCCAAATAAGAGCAAATTTGACAAACTATAATAAATGATCTGTGGGGTATTTTGAGCTGAAACTTCACAGACACATTCTGCCGACACCAGAGACTTATATTACATCTTGTAAATAGGGCAACATGTCCTCCAACCAATACGCCCATATAGGTCGTTTGTCACTTCCCTGAAATACGACCCATAGGAACGTTTACTAAAGTTGCTCCCCTATCGACTACAGGACACTTTGATTTTAATGCATTGTACCCTTTTATCTGCGTCATATTTTGGGTTTTGCGTAGCTCAATGGTAGAGCATTGCAATATACAACAATATGCAATCATGTGATCATGTCATTGTGGGTTCGATCCCAGGGAACTCATGTGCTCAAAGTGTATATGCACTATAAATCTTTAAGGGTAGGTTTAGGGTAGGGGTAGGTGTAGTCGTTATTAAAAAACTGAGTTTTGCTAAATGGAAATAGGACAAATGGTGGGTAAGGAACAGTGTAAAATGACCACACATTGCATTTAAATGAACATGCATTTTGATTGGTAACGACTGTCATACGTCATTTCATGACGACAGACGTAACAGGACACTGTCATTATTTTTACGCCAGCTAGAGGGCGCATGACTTTAAAAGGTAATTATTAAGTTGTAATAAGGTGCTTGTAAAAACGACCTATAGGGTCATTTTTTGGAGGAGGACAGTCACAAAAAGGGGCATTAAAGGTCCCCTTTAAGAGAGTTTTTCAGTTGTAGCGCCCCCATGCCAACTTGGCATTTAGAGAAAAAAAGAATTTCAACTAACTCTTATAGCTCTTAAGTTCTGAACTAAAGCAATGTACTAATTATAGTGCCACCTAGTGTCCAATAAATGTGTGTGGAGGTGCCTGACCCCTAATCAATTATCCAGTAAAAAAAAAAAAAAAATCTACCAATCATCCACAACTCCTTGGCAACCACCCTCAACCACTCACTTTTCTGACTTCTGCTGAGTGTTTGACTTCGTGAAGTTTCTTGATTCTGTCCTGGATCATCTGCTGCGTGTCTTGAATCATCAACTGAGTCTATAAACAGAGAACAGCACAGACACATTTATCATAACAGTGATTTCCTGTCTTATACATTGTATTCTTGAATGTAAATGGCCAATCACATGTGAAACGAGTAACAGCAGTTTGTTGCACTGACAAACGTGCTGCAGTTTTATGGTCTGGTCTAATATTGAAGGCCCAAACATAACACCTTCTTTTCAAAGCTGCATCACTGTACCAGATTCATAAAACCATCAGCACTGAAACGTGATGCTCAGACTGTTTAAATCACACTGACTGATCAGGGATCTTGAATAAACTTTAGTCGCTTGTTTATAACCTGTTACACACAGCCAAGTTTTGACAGACTTTACTACATTTTGCTCTTTACTACATTTAGCTCTTATCATTAATTCTCCTGGTGTTTAAAAAGAATAATATCTATTCAACTTCCTTGTGCATTTTTTTATTTAATTGTCTGACGGCAGAAAGAAGAATAAACTCGGAGTCTGTTGCCATCTGTCCGAGCTTTTTTTCACTGTTTGAACGTGCTGAATCAGCATTAGATTGTCTGAGAAGTGATGTGCTGTAATCTGGTGTCTGTCGGTGAATGAGCCTTAAAAGTACACCAAGATCATTTATCTCAAAAGGACAACATTTGATTGATGGAATATTGTTAGTATTTAATACGCACCTCTTTTAAAGAAACAGTGTTGTGGTTCTTGTGGTCTGTTACATCACACATCGGACACACACATGTCTGATCATCTCTACAGAACAGCTCCAGAGGTCTCTCATGTTTCTGACATATATAGTCCTCCAGATTCCTCACAGGATTGATCAGTTTGTGTTTCTTTAAACCTGCTACTCTCAAATGAGGCTCCAGGTGAGTTTCACAGTAAGAGCTCTGACACACCAGACACGACTTCAGGGCTTTCAGCTTTCTTTCCTCACAGACGTCACACAGAACTTCAGGTTTTTTCACAGCTTCAGTTTTTTTCTTTTTATAGTGATCTATGAGCTCTCGGAGTGTGGTATTAATCTTGAGATCAGGTCTGATCTTGAATGTTTCTTTACAATATGGACAGTTGCAGGTCTGGCTGTTGTCCCAGCACTTATTCAGACAGGTCTTGCAGAAGTTGTGTCCACATGGAGTGGTGACTGGATCAGTGAACACGTCCAGACATATAGAGCACTGAAGCTCCTCAGTCAGTGGATCGCTGGAGGATGACATCCCTGGAAAGAGAAATAATGAAGATAAAATATATACACTAGTGTAAAGTCAAAATCTTGTTGAGAGAATGTCCACAATGTGCAGAGCTAGAAAAAAGGTGGCTTCTTTCAAGAAGATAAAATTTAAGAGATTTGATTGGGTTATTGACTCACATGGAGGAATATCCACACTCCCTGTCCTTTCTCGTCTTTTCTGTGATGTTGAGGAAGATTCTGCCATTGCTCTTCCTCTCTTGATGCCTTTTTAAGGAAAAACAAAACAACCTGAACTAGGAACTGCTTTTGAAAGGAAATTTAAGTACAGATAACCTTTCCCCTCAAAATTAACAGATATACTGTATGTCTTGGTGTAGTTTTAATCTCCTTAAAGGGATAGTTCACCCAAAAATTCTGTCTTCATTTACTCACCCTCAAGTAGTTCCAAACCTGTATGAATTTCTTTGTTCAGCTGAACACAAAAGAAAATATTTGGAAGAATGTCAGTAACCAAACAGATCTCGCCCCCCATTGACTACCATAGTATTTATTTTTCCTACTATGGTAGTAAATAGGGGACAAGATCTGTTTGGTTACTGACATTTATACAGGTTTCGAACAACTTGAGGGTGAGTAAATTAATACAGAATTTTCATTTTTTGGGTAAACTATCCCTTTAATATAAATTAGATTTTCAGCTGCAGTGTAGCAGGTTTGTGTTCAGTCTATCTGCTGGTCATTTACTTCCTGATTCTTTAGTCTTTATGTCATGTGGCAAAATAACAGAAAGATCAAACTTTGCTTTATAATCAATCGAATGGCATATTTTTAATACAATTCTGATATAATTTCAGTGCAGTAAACAACTAAAGCAGTTGAGTATTTGACATGCTTAAACCTGATTTTGTTCAACTCATTCCAGTTCAACATAAACTCTACTAAACCAGATCACTTCCATTAGAAACCTGTTCAGCTCAGTCTCTCTTATATTTCTATCTCTTACCTTTGAGTATCAGATGTGTCCACAAGACTCTTTGAATGGCTCAATAAATATTCTGTTGTTTAAAGAGGTTGATCATTTCAGACATTCATATTATTGTTGATCAATTTAGATTAACTTTCTCTGAATCTCTCTGAACTACAGTGATGTCAGAGCTCTTCCTGTATTTACATTTGATTCTGTATTCAGTGTGTTGGGTTAATGTGTGTCTGTTTGTTTTGGGACTGATGTTGCTATCAGGTCATGAAGGAAGAGATTTCAACAGACTTACAAAAGCTTGATTGTTTGGCAACATTTGTTAAGAGTTTCCAGGACAAATTCTGCTCAAAACCCAATCAACATTACAAAACAAAAGTACAAGATATTAGAAACTGAAGAACAAATTATGAAAATGTATGATTCATCCTTTATCCTGTATGATTGCCTGAGCAGCACACTGAACTAAGAAAAACAAAACAAACAGGAAAAAACTGCTTCTGTGAGAATGTCCTTTCGACAATTGAGATAAACCTGGAGCTTTCAGGAAAGTCACATCAGCTCTATGTTCACAGACAAAAAAGAAAAAAAAGCTTTCAAAGAAAAGAACATTATACCCGCTGTGAAACACAGAGGAGCTTGATCATGTTTTTGGGCTTCTTTGATGCATCTGGCATGGGATGCCTTGAATCTGTACAGGGTAAAATGAAATCAAGGCATTCTGAGAAACATATTTTCAGAAATAACTTATGTTCCACAGAAGAAAGAAAATCATATATGTTTGGAACAACATGAACGAGATATGATAACAGAAATTTCTTGATTGGGGGAGCCATTCCTTTAATAAAACACAAAAGTATTAGAATCAAAATATACTTAAAATATCAAGAGTAAAAATGCAGAATGTCAAATTTCAGATTATATTACTGGATTATAATTACTGAATGTATGTGTTCATCTGTAGAGTTGGTGGGGCTCATTTTAATTAGGCTACTGTTTTGCTTAAATTACAGCTCCGCTGACAATGTATAGCCTAATTTGAATCTCACACGGCAACATACTTATCCACGACATCAGACTCACGCGTCTGTGGTGGCGATGTACCCTCCTCTCACGTAAAAGTACAGGACTGTCTCCTTTGGTAGGTAATCCGTGGCATAATCCACCTCTCATTCCTAAATGACAATGATTCACCTGTATGTATTAAACCTTGTACAATATCATACTAGGACATCCAAATCTGCATTGGCGCTGACGCTGAACCAGAGAGAGCAGTTGTAAAGTTTAGGTCTTTTTCAAACACACTGTATCATTATTTCTGTGTTACAATTATTTAAGTGATCACAGAAGTACTTGGATAAAAGTTTATAGTTCAGATATAAACACTGATGTCTACAGAAGCAGTCAAAATAGAGCAAATCACCTTTTGAAAGTAGTTTGTCGCTTCAAATAAAGATTGTATAGATTACACTGTTACACCAGTAGGTGGCAACAATCATTCATTCAGGAGATTAGTTCAAAAACGATTCATCCAGTTAGGGCTGCACGATAATGGTTAAACTGATAATCTCAATTATTTTGCTCAAAATCATAATCACGATTATTTATCACGATTATTCTATCAAAAAGGGTAATGTAGTTATGGCCATTTTGCACATTCTTTACCAACCTACACTTCACCCAAAAGGCCTGTAGGTGGCACACCGACTTCATTTAACCAACTATGATAACTTCGTTAGATGGTAAATCAATACAAAACATGTGGTTTTTAACACATTTGATTTTAAAGCAACACAATTCGTTTGCAAATGAGACAAACCACAGATTCAGATTGCCCTGCAAATTCGTAAGGGACATTCTAAAATGCTTAACGTGAAAAATGCTTAACGTGGTTTAATGTACTGAGTATTTACTTAAGTATTTTTCTGTATAGTATGCTTTATTAGTATAGTGTTTACTAAGTTTGGTCTTTTAATGTCACTGTCTTAGTACATCAAGCCACGTTAAGCGTTTTCTTTATGGGAGGAAAATGCTTAATTAAACATGTTGCGTTCATATTCTGGGCTCATCTGCTTTTCTGTACATAGTATGCTTTATTAGTATGGTGTTCACTAAGTTTGGGTTGTTAATAACACTGACTTAGTAAATTAAGCCACGTTAAGCTTTTTCACGTTAAGCGTTTTCATGTTAAGCGTTTTAGTAGCCTACGTCCCAGTGGCGATATGATATGATCAACTGATTAACATTATGAAAACTGGTAAAATCTTTAGGAAGCACAGGCATATCCCAAAGAAAAAACACGTTTTCAAGATAAATAACGAGCGGGCCAGTATTGTGACGATTATTTGTAATCAATCGGAAGAAGCAGATATCGTTATCGCGATTAAAACACGATTAATCGTGCAGCCCTACATCCAGTGATGAAACAACTGAACTATTTACAAATCATTCATTCAAATTATTTAAACATTTCTAAATAGGCTGCTGACCACTTTTTGCCAGGGTCGATATTGTCCCAACCACTTTTTTAAAACATTTCACAGCACGGATACTGATACAAAAGAAACATCTCTAGTTGATTAGCAATTCATTCATTTGTGTTAAAAAATAGGCGATCTGGCGCTGGGATGTGTTGTTTTTGAAATCATGCCGACTCTGTACAGTGTATTTGACATTGTCATACCAGTTTGTGTGAGTTTCTCCTGTAGAGTGTCCCGCAGTTGAGTCAGAGCTCTCCTCAGAGTCTCCAGACTCTCATCAGTCTTCACACTGATCTCAGACCCGTTCCTGGTGTTTCTAGATCTGCACAGGGATGAGTAAATCTACAGCAGGAGAGAGGAGAAATCCTTCAGCATGGGGAGTGTTATGGTGTCATATACTGCATTATCATTGATCAGAGAGATGTTGACTGACCTGTAGGAGGTGGAGGTGATCTTCAGTGTGTGAGAGCTGCTCCAGCTCAGTGTTTCTCATCTTTAGCTCAGTGATCTCCTGCTCCAGCTCTTCAATGAGCTCTTCCTCCTGTTTCTCTGCTGCTTTCTGCTGCTCCTCCATCATCTCCAGCAGTTCAGTCTGACATCTCTCAATGGAGCGGATGAGATCAGTGAAGAGCTCGACACAGGCTGCTTTCTCCTCCTCTGTGTTTCTCTGCTCAACCAGGACAATCAACTAATTATTAGTGGTGTTTGCTAAGACAAGAATCAATGGTAGCCTACTATTGCTCTGCTTCAGTGTTTTAAGGGGTTTTAAATGAATCCTGCACTGACTACAAAGAATTACTTCTCAAATCATGTGTCTTGTTGAGGAGAGATGTCACATGCTATTCAGTAACTTACGTTATAGACACAATATTGACAGCTTTTTCTATTTTTGTGTTGCCAGCGAAAAGTTCCAACTTCCAAACAAAACTGCAGCAGAAACAATTGTTGAACATGTCTGAGCAGCACATACAGTAGTGGTGTTCCCGGGTTTGTTTCCTTCTTTTGTTTAAAGGGATGGTTGATTATGATTTCACTTTTTTAACTTTAGTTAGTGTGTAATGTTGCTGTTAGAGCATAAACAACATCTGCAAAGATACGACGCTCAAAGTTCAAAGCAAAACAAGATATTTTCTTTTAAAGAATTCTCTGTTTAAGGACTACAACAAACAGCTGGTAGGGACTACAATGAGCTTCTTCCCAGGTTGGTGACAATACCAACCCTAAAATTAACATAAACCCTGCCCCCGAGAACACAACAAAGGGGTGAGGCCATGTTATTGCAATACAGTACTTAACACAAATGCAATAGCATGTCATAAAAGCAAGATGACAACATGACAAATTATAACCGTAATTAAACTAAACTATACCTGTTCTATCTTCATGCAGCATATATTCTCTGACTCTGTAGGATCTTACAACAGTTCCCACATGAGCGATTTATAGATTATCATGTCAGAATATGCAATCAATAACTTTAAGATATCCCACATCAGCTACATAAATTCATCAACTAACCATTCAGAAATGTCTAGTTGCATTCTAAAAGTTGTCACTTCTTGAGTCTCTGCATAATTGTCTGACTCCGGTTTGAACATAAAAGGCTGAACAGTTTCTGACATTTTCAGTGAGTATTCTAGTGAGGTAATCTGCACTGCTAACACTATGCTATCAAGAGCTCTCTTAAACCTCTTCTTAGGAGCAGCAGCTCATTCACATTTAAAGGGACACAAAAACGGAGCGTTTTTGCTCACCCTCAAAAAGTGACAAATTTAACATGCTATAAAAAATTATCTGTGGGGTATTTTGAGCTAAAACTTCACATACACACTCTGGGGAAATCAGAGACTTATTTTACATCTTGTAAAAATGGCATTATATGACCCCTTTAAACAAGTCGGTTTGTTACTAAATCAATTAAGATTGATTATTCTCTCAAAAACAGTCACTTGTCGCCACCTAATGGTGTATCGATGTAACCTGCAGAAAGAGTCACTGTAAAATCGCCACCACTAAAACAGTCTGTCTCAAACAGACACAAAAAAAGCGTAGTGATGCAAACAGTGAAAATCCCCTGAGCTGAACTAACTGATGTAATAAATATTTAAGAAAACTGAATTACATAATTTAACTCACTTGTCTGACTTCTGCTAAGTGTTTGACGTCTTGAATCTTCTTGATTCTGTCCTGGATCATCTGCTGCACGTCTTTCTGTTTCTTTATCAGTTGAGTCTACAGACAGAGAACAATACAGACACATTTATCAGAGATTTAGGCCCTGTCCCGAACACTAGCGATCTTCCTACGAGTCGATTACGGCACTTTAACTGTCTAGAAGAAGTCTGCTGCCGAGCTCGCACCGTGGGGTCTCAGCAAAAGTCAAGCGTGGATAGTTGCAGCGTGGAGTAATGGGCGTGCCGAAAGGTAGGGGCATGCCAAAATGTAGGGGGTGTGCCGAAAGGTTTCTCATTGGTGAAATGAACTTCTTGTTGACACCGGCGTGATCCTCAATACGATCCTCAATTGGATGGAACTGAAATAAATACTTTTAATGTTGCGATCCTATTGGACTTATGATAGCAACCTGAATTGTAACAAAGCACTGTTGGCCAGAGGAGAACTGGCACCCCGACTAAGCCTGGTTTCTCCCAAGGTTTTTTTCTCCATTTTAACACCAATTTGCCACTTGTCTGCCACCTGATGTCACCTGATGGAGTTTGGGTTCCTTGCCGCTGTCGCCTCTGGCTTGCTTAGTTGGGGACACTTGACTTGACATTTGATATTCAACAGTGCTTTGATCTGCCTGCATTGACACTATTCTTTAAGAGCTGCTGTGCAGCCAAACAATGTACCAGTTATCAATGTAAAGCTGCTTTGACACAATCTACATTGTAAAAAGCGCTATATAAATAAAGGTGACTTGACTTGACTTGAACTGCGTTGGCCAGTCAGTGTTTACCGTTCATATACGTCATTCCTTTAGACTGAAAGTAGATGTGATGTTGCATATGAACATTACAATTAGGGCTGACGATTTTACGCCTTAAAGGGATAGTTCACCCAAAAATGAAAATTCTGTCATCATTTACTCACCCTCAGGTTGTTCCAAACCTGTATAAATTTCTTTGTTTATACAGAAAGTTTGTATAGTTTAGCAATATCTTACGTGCAAGTGTGCTGTTTTCCTGAATATCTGCACAATTGCAAATGTGATATTGATTACATACAGTTCAATAATCAAGAAGTTAATTTTGTGTTACATTTTAGACACAATATTTTCATTATAGTCTTTGCTCACGCATCAAGCGAGCCAATGATGAATAAGCTGAATGAATCGTTGAAAGAATGAATGATGAATGATGTTCATCGAAACAGTGATTTTCCGCCACCTACTGGCGGTTTTAGTTTCCTATTTAGAGTATAATTTCATTTTTACCACTACTAGTCTAAGGTTTCGATATACTTGAAACAAACACTGAATTTAATAATGTTGGGAATAAACAAATGAACAAAACAAACAAAAAAAGATGATGGATGGATGAATAAGAAATATTGATTTAAGCTGAAATTATTTGATCCATTACTGTACATTCCTGATCTTTATATTTCAAAATATTACTGTATGAGAAGAGTGAAAGTCATTCATGGTTACTGACTTACATGGTGGTTCATATTTACTCGATCTCATGTTTTGTTTTTTTCTTTTGTTGATGTTGGTAAAGAACCAGCCATTGTTTTTTTCCTCTTCAAGCCTTGTCAAGAAAAATTGTATTTCACAGTATAAATTATTACCAATGATTTGCTCCTTGTAATATTGAGTGTTTGTTTGGTCACTGAGGTTAAAATAAAACTTTCAAAGTCAGATCTTCAGTTACCCATTCTTATTATTTAATTCTAAAGTAGTTGAGTATTTGACATGCTTAAACCTGTTCAGTTCAACTTATTCCAGTTCAACATAAATCTACTAAACCAGATAACTTCCATTAGAAACCTGTTCAGCTCAATCTCTCTTATATATATCTCTTAACTGTGAGTATCAGATGCTCTTTGAACGGCTCAATAAATATTCTGTTGTTTAAAGAGGTTAATCGTTTCGGCATCTATATTGTTGTTGATCAAGTTCATTATTTTCTCTGAATCTCTCTGAACTACAGTAAGGTCGTAGACCAATTAATTATCAGTTTCCAGAACAAAGTCTGCTAATAAAATCATCTTTGTAGGAAAATAAACTGACATAGTCAGGCTTATAGTATCTTATACCGATATGTGGATCCTCAAACTATCCTTGAAACTACTAGGACCAGGACATTTCAAAGTTTAAGACAGTGGGCCTTCCCTTACAGAACTGTTTTGCTTGAAGTTGGGAAAAGATGGCAATCAACAATGGTTCATGTAACAATGCCAGAGAAAAAAATGGCATAATTTTTGGAATAGATTCCAAAATAGTGATTTATAAACACATTTAAGATATGCAAATCATTTTGAGTGCTTTCTATATTTTTGTATTGCCTTACACATACAGAAAATAAGCAGTCATTTCCAAAAGTCTCCAGTAGAGGCCGCCATTCCCACACAATGACTGCTGCTATCAGTGTTTTATGTGTCAGATGTGCTGCTATCACACTTAGTGATCCTTGGAAGATTCTTGTTTTTTTTTTTTTTTTTTTGTTTTTTTTTACAATTTTATCATTTTTTTTAAATTTGCATTTTTAATATCCATTAAGTAATATCAATTAAGCTGTATACACTAGATGTGATGGTTAAGATTTGTTGATTTAGCTTAATCCGTCATAGGAAGCCGTTAATTGTGAACGGATATTGGATATCTCGAACGGTTTTGCCATGGCGAGTGAGTAAAGTAATTACAAAAAGGAAAACAGGAAGAGTCTCATATCTTGACACAATTCTTTTACATTTACCCAGTTTAAATGCATATTGTCCATCATGCACAGTTGCCCTGAAGCCACCGAGGTGGCGACGTGACCAGGGCTTGTGCCCGTCATCGCTGCTTGCAGCTATATTGTTTAATTGTTGAATCATAAATCTGTGCTTCTGTCATAATCTTTCACATCTCTGTGTGCTTGAGAATGCCTGAATGACATTTTATTATATCTATGGCAGTATCTACTAGTTTATTTACTCTATTTGACAGCAAACGTTAATCACAATCAAGTACAAGATAAAATCTAGATGGCACAAAAATGTCAGCGTTGTTTTCTGCAGAGATGTGATCCTGTCATTTGTTTGCTTGGCAGACTTGCATCCATGTGCGGAAAATAAAGTCATGACTCATCAGTCAATATTTGAGTCATATCAGACCGTTTTGAAGGCCAGTGACAGCACAGGCAGGGTAGATACACATCTAATGATTGTGGTGACGTGCAGATAGTGAATATGTCCTGGTTTCGACACTGAAGATGCAGTCTTTCCAGCAGTGTGACAGTGACAATGTAGTGCGCATGAGTGTGCGCATGGAGATTTTTCCGGAAAAAAAAAGAAAAAGAAAAAAAAATTGAGTTAAAAGCATGAGTAATAGTAATAGTGATGCTTGATTTTTTTTCTTTTGACAATTGCAAAATTCCAAAGACTGAGATAAGAGAGGAGAAACCATGTTTAAAAAATTCTCTTTACCACAGCATTTTTGATTACTGAAAACTACTGTGATTCGGATCAATATTATCTGCAGGGGAAACTTCGGTACGTCCCCTTCATAGTGAGCTCAGGAAGATAAGCATCCTGTGCAAGAACAATAATCTCTGATAAGATTGTAAATGTAGGTGTTGTTACTGGCTCTTAGACCAAAAGACTGATATTTACTGTTTGATAATTGATCATTTTACTTGAGTTTCAACTTGCAGGATATGTAGAGTCACAAAACTGAGTAAATGAAAGCAATGTATTTACATACAACACTACAACAATATTGTATTTTCGCAAAACAACAGTTTAGACTAGTGGCTAAAGTGTGGGACATTTTGTAAAGTATAGCAGACAGTTAAGTTCAATATCACTGTGGTATTTTTGATTGTATTTGAGAGTTCTGTTTGTCAGCGCATGACTCTAATAATACAAAAAAATAAAAAAATATTGAAGATGGATTTCATAGTTTTGGGGAAGTCCAATGACCATGTGCACTGGAGACATGATCTCACTCATGACGCATTTGTCTGAACCACTGAAACTCTAGAAAAATTATGTATCAGGTGTATCGTTACGCAAGGGCATGACGGCTGTTACTCCTGAAAGAAGCACATCACATGTTAATCATAATAAATTGTACTAAACTTAGTCAGGAAAATTACTCACGTATGCTGTTTTCCCTCTCATAAAAGCTTTAGTTCCTCTGAAATCCTCTTTCACCTCCCCCAAAAGGCCACTTCCTCTGATAAAATGTATCTATTAAGGACATCTGCAGCTCTCCACGTATGCGTTTTTCTGACGCCTATGCTGCTGTTTGGTGTGGTTTGTATTTTTCCATTTGAAATGAAAAATTATTATTCTATAAACCCCATACAAAAGACATCATTCTTTAACCTAGCATGTTTGTTGTTTTTCTAATTGGCCGTTTTACCCTTCATTTGTTATACCACTTATATATGACATTTTATTTATATATTTTATTTTATATTTCTCTATTAGTGCAAGGTCTAACAAGTATGCAAAAAGTAATAAATAAAACAAATATTTTAAAAGACTGTTTCTCCCTTTGTTTCATGTTATTTCATGTTGACAAAAGTCAAGTTGTCCTTTATGGTTAGGATTCTGAATAATATCAATAATATTACTCTTAAGCTTTTCTGAGAAAAGTAGCATTTGCTCTTTACTTATAAACTCTCATTGCATGCTAGTGAAAAGTTTTGGAAAACTCAAGAACATTAGATCTTGTTGTCAAATACAAAGTTCTGTCATGAAACTCTAGATGGCACAGGCTTATTGGTCCTTAAATCAATCTGCGTGCAATCACATCATTCTCTGATTGGTTCCTGCTATATCAGTAGCCAATAAGCTCACTGCTCAACCTTCAAGTACTTGGTCAGCATTTGTTGTAGCAGTTTGCAGCGCACTTTCAGAAACCCTCCACCTTCCCCAGCTCCACCTGTATAGATCTGCTACGGGTAATTCATGTACGCTTTATTATACAGCAGCAGCATGTTTTACTTGCTCACAGCAGTGTGTCATGTATAGTGTTGTCAAAAGTACCGACTTCATTGTAGCCAATCACTGACATATCTGTTGAGCACGTGAACACAGCGGCCAGTCAGAGGCGTTTAAGAATTCACTCAACAGTGCTCAAAATGCTGGTATCATCACATTTTTAGCAGCATAGATCTATTCAGCCAAGACCAAACATATCAACATTGTCACATCCATTACCATGCCAAACACTCAGGAGTTGTCATGACAGAAATAACATTATTCTCTACTAAGCTAAATATCATTACGGCAAAATGGTTAGCATGTGGTTTCTTTGCTTAGGTGGTGTGAAACCTATCTGTTGGGTCTGTGGTATATATAACATTTACATTAGGTGGTTTCTAGAAGGGAACAGTGGTTTACGTGAAATGCATCATTCACAGACGCAGCATGAATGCTTCTAAAGATCATGTCTGCTCTAGCTTGTTACAAAGTATGTTCACACAATCATGCAGAGGTAAGACATTCACTAGAAGAGACAAGAGTTTTAATAAAAGTCAAAAACTGATATGTGTACATAAATATGGCATTTATTATCATAATATGAGATACAGCATAAAAAGCAAAGACATACTTAAATGATCAAAGAGAACATTAAGATCTGATATGCCGCTATGAAACGATGGCAAAATATTGCCTACTCAATATTGCAGACTCCCTTTTTAAAATCTAAACAGCTTCAATACAAACTAACAGAGGCACCAAAAGTTTCATGACAGTCGCATGTTTCATGCTTTTGGCATTTACCTTGAGAACTTACACTGGTGATGATTGCATGCTTTAAGACATTTTATAAGTTAGCACTTATTAAAATGGGAAAATACACCAAAGGGTGCATACTCTTCTACCTTTTTGGTAGTTCTGCTTAACAAATGTCAGTTACGGCACACAGTGCCAACACATTTAACCTACATGGTACTGCAGACCATGCAGAACCACAAATAATAACACTTAAAACACACAAAAAATGTCATGCCATCATCCATTTTTGTGAAAATAAAGACAAGGCTGATCCTGAGAACCACAGCAAAAGGGAAAACACCCTGTTGGTTAATACAACCAATAGTTAATTCACTATAGTTCTATGTCAAATAACAATATTAAAATACATCAGAAATAAATCTGGGCTTGAATGGAGTATATTTCATCACAAATTAATTATCCATGAAGCTGTGTAGACATGTCTATGTGTCTATTTTATTTCAAAACATGTCCTGACAATTTTTTGACAGTCAGGTCATTTTCTGTCCTTAGTGAAAGCGAAACGTTGCATGACTTGACAAAAAACAGCCAATCAGAATATATTTGATGTAAAGTGGGATTGTGGACCAATGAGATTTCACTATGAGCGGAGCTACACTGCATTACATGACAGACTACGACAAAATCACTTGTTGTAGTTGAGGTTGAGATCTTGCCGTAACGCACTCAGTGCCTGAATCTTTGTTTTGTTATCTAGTCCTTCAACAAAAATCATAAAGCCCCGTCCTGAGACTGAAGGGTCAAAATCTCTGCTGCCAGTCTTTGTGGGTCCAAGAGATATGGGAACATGTCCATGGCCCTGTCCACCAAACGTGCATTGAAAATTGCAAGTAATTTCTTCCTCACCTGCTCCCGTTCGGACCACTGAGAATTGTGATTGGATGGGGACCAGTGTCCATGTCCTCTCTCTGGCTGCATGGCATTGTGGGATGTTGGAGGATAGCCACCATAATGGTCGGACCAGTAGCCCTGGTGGGGAGGAGGCCCTCTGCTGTGTGGAAATGAATACTGGGATATGTTGACGGGAGGGTAAATTGGACCTCCGCCGTATGAGTGATAGCGAGGTTGACTGTAACCCGGGTTTGATGAGCTGCTGTGGTGCTGACTGGCACTCAGGGATTGGTAGGAACAGCAACTGCAGGGTTGACTATTGGCCGGAGCGTAGCGATGCCGCCCATTGCTGGATGGTTTGGACTTCCTGTGGTCGCAGTAGCGATCGCAATGTGGAGCTTCTTGAGAATGACATTCGTAGGAACCCAAGCCAGAATCCATACACTCTTGAGATCCGCTGGGAAAAGAATCCAGGCTTGTTGGCGAATGCCGACGTTCTTTTTTTGAAGGAAACTTCCTTTGCGTTGGCTGGGGGACTCCTTTAATGACAAGGACATTTTCACTGGCGTAACTCTTCTTGAGAGATCCGCACATGTCGAGGGATAATTTCTGTTCCATAACTTCCTCCAGAGACGGAGTCTGACTGGAAAGCGGCTGAGGTTTGTGCGGTGTGGATGAAATTTTGGCTTTCTCTCGGAGCTCATCGGCCAGGGCACGCTGGGATTGCTTGGTTCGCTCCGGATGATGGAACTTACACTTGATTCCGTAAGTGCACTTCTTTCCTGCATTGAAAATGGGAGAGTTTAATTCTTGTTCACAAATAATCAAATCAAATAAATGCAGCCTTGGTGAGCATAAGAGACTTCAAAAACATCTTACTGAGCCCAAGCTTTTGAACAGCAGTGTATATTGTTTATCAATTCCTTGGATTATCCCTTTTTATATAGGCTATGTCAAATAAAAATGCCACACCCTGATAATTACACTAACATGTGACCACAAGGCTGTGTGATTGTATAGTGTCAATCATTCATTTATGTTCTCACCGTAAGGACAGGGCTGTTTCTTAGGCATACGTGGGGTTTTTCTCAGAAAGTTGTCGAGGGTGGGTCCATGTCTTCCCAAAGGGTCATCTGGAGGCATAAACCTACACAAAAGCAATGTGAATTTAATTAAATTGGAATTAATCAGCAGCAGGGCTATTTTCAAACAGCTTAACGTATGCTGCAATGATGCAACAGCGCTTACTTGTCATTGACGAACGAGTACATCAGAAGCCTCTCCTCTATGAAACGCTTCCACTCAGGACGTTCTCCTTGCAGATCTCGGTAAGTGTCATTGGATACAATGATGCCGTCGGATTCGTACGCCAGCTTCACGATAAAACGGTCGTCATAGCAAACCACCCGTTTTCCGGCCACCCTTCTGGACGGTGTGAACACCAAGAGCTTCCTCCGTTCTAATTCCCGCAGAATGTGCTGATCTGAAGAAAAATATTCACGAAGTGTTAAAATAAGTGTTGACACATTTTGGAATTGTGTCACAATTAGGGCTGTCATTTTGATGCTTCAATTTAGTACAATTATAAAAAAATTAAGCAATAAAATTAACATATTTAGGCCCTTTTTACACAAGTGTGTTTTTTTGTTTTAAAACAGCGTTTTAAAATGAAAGTGATCCTCGTCTACACTGGCATTTCCATGACATTTCAGAAACGATCTCTGTCTACACTACATGACCGAAAATGCATGTCACATGACCGTTCATGCACACTGTGTAAACAGTTGCCTCTTGCGAATGCAGGTAGCTGCAGTATTTAAAAAATGCAGTTTAACTGTACAGCGGCTGCTAAAAATGACAACAAAGGCAGCAAAGATTGCAGTTCAGTCTCCATGTTTACTTATTTATTATTGTTTACACGGTTGTCAAGGATACGCAGAGCGAACGTGAGCAGCCATCATTTTCAAAAGTCTCTGTTTTGGTCTGTTTACAACGAAACGCAACCCAGGCGTTTTCAAACTAAAAACTATCTCTACAGCATTTTCGAAAGTCTCAGTTTTCGTAGGTCGAGGAATAGTGTAAATGACGTGACCTGTATGTAAATTATAAGAAATTTTCCTACCATCAAAGCATATTAAACTTGAAGTAATACCTAAATACATGTTTGCACTTCTAAAATCAAATATCTTAAGATGGGTTTTTCAAACTATTTTTTACCGTGATTAAAAATCCAGCTTTTAAGCTGCAGAATGCTGAAGAAAAAAAACAGTAAGACATTTTTGCAATTCCTTGAGATGTCTGTCTGATGCATATAGAGCAGGTATTTGAAAAATAGCAATGTTTTTTTATCGTGAACCTCGGACACATTTAAAAACCTGATTGTAAAATGAATTTCTGTGAAATGTAAGCCAGTGATAGGTTTACAGTATGTGCATGACATGGAAATAAAACAAACAAATTTCTAAAATCAATTTTTGCAATATAAATTGAATATTTTTGTCTGCCGCAATAATGTCCTCCATTTTCTCAGCATATATTGATATTTGATTGACATATATGAGATTTAACAGCATATCATATTATTAGTTTTACATATTATTATTGGCATGAGATTAAAAGCATATATTGTAATTAGTTTGACAGTTATTGACTGACAGGCCATTAACAGTGTGTCTACTCTATTAAAACTAAACAAGGTCTTGTTGTTATTCAAAATACCACTTTTGGACCAGCTGGAACAAACACCTCAAGGAAGAAAGATTCTTGGCATCTTAATTTGCTTGTGATTTCCATCTACACACTGACAGTTTATTTCAAAGGAAGCAGGAATTCAAACATATTTATGCAATGTTTGCATAGTGAAATGTCAACTGTTGGCAAACCACCATCACAACTATCTGTTGGTTGTATGGAATTATTACTCCAACCACAAGGTTGCATTATTTCCCTCTAGCTAAGTCAAAATTGAGGGTTTGGCAAACATGCAGATCAAACAGTCTGTTATATCTTACCTGCCAAAAACAGCAGTCGCATTATTACACCGCTCCACTGCGGCCTCCTTTATGTTACGAGGAAGTAATGAAAGTTTTAAAAACCCAAGGTACTTGCCAATATATCCTATGACATGCTTCATTCAGTCAGCTACACAAATTAAATCATTGCAGGGTTTTCCCCCCACTCCCAGTTCTATTATTTGAGACCAGAGTTTGATACTGCATTTCTAGTGCTCCATGTCTACTTTGAACAATCAATCAATCATAATTTGCTCAAGTGGTTCACAATATAACATGTCTGCTTGTCTAGGTATCATTTGTTGCCTCTATGTTTAGCCATTTGGTTGCTATGAGGAAACAAACCTTGCTTATGGGAATGTGCTTTTGGACAGCAGGAATTGTTCCTGACACTAGGTGCATTCCCTTATCCTCACCTGTAATGGGAACATCAGGTCGTGGCTGTTCTTTTCTCCAGGAAGGCACAAACACTGTGATGTCAATGTGACCCCGCTCCAGGAAAAAGTTCACTGCCAACTGAATTCCCAGACAGGAAAAAACTTCCTTGTTCCCGTGGCTAAGAAACAGTTTTTAGAAATTAGTCTTGAATTTTCATAATAAAATCGTATTGCATGTGCAGACATTAATTAATTTAGCAGACACTTTTATCTGAAGCTACTTACAAATGAGGAATATCACAAGCATTTTATCATATATTTAACTTTTAAAATGACTACATCAACGACATAGACATTATGAGCTGAAGAAAGCTTAAGATATCATTTTCAGTGTTGAGCAGTGTTGGGTAAGTTACTCTGTAAAAGTAATTACTTACTAGCTATTAGATTACTGTAATAATTACTCTCTCTAAAAAGTATTGCATTACTTAATACTAAATTCCATATAAACCTTGACCAGATGAAAAATAAAAAGATAGACATGAAACAGCTCTTTTAATTCTTTAAAATAATATAAAATTGCATAAATTAAGTAAAATAAGTATTTAAAGGGAGAAGGTTAAACATACATTTTAACATTAGGCGTTAAATTTTTTAAATCCACTCGTTTTATATAGAATTGTTCTATGGTCTATTTGTACATCAGAAGTAACTGTAATTAAATTACAAAAACAATGGGCCTTATTCACTAATAATTGCGTATGCTATTCGTATTTTTACACACATTTCAAATTCTCACGAAAACGTTCCGCCCCATTCACAACACGTGCGTACGCACATGAATTGGTTCTTAATCTCGTTATGATGTTGATGAACGTATTATGATGTTGATGATAGAGTATTCTAAATGAGCGACCGCATGCCAAGGTAAGTAATTTACATAAAACACACCCAAACCATGTCCATATAAGGGCATTCCACACACCCTTTTCTTTTGTCAGTGTCAGCAAACATGACGCTCTGTAAAGACACGTTCTCGCCTGAGAGCAGCGCAGCAAGATTTGAGCAAAGCCAAGAGTGCCATCCTCAAAACAAGTTCAAATGCAATAATCACCTTTATACAGACATTTCAGACCTCTGATTAGCTAGCTGTATTATATGCGTATCTACGTCTTTATGCAGTGCTACCTCGCAGCTTGAGCTATGACGCACTTTTTCTTACTTTTTTTACTGATGGGCCTATATATGATGAAATATAGCCTATTTAAGATCTATACCTATGTTTAAAATGTCATCTTAAAGGGTTAGTTCACCCAAAAATGAAAATTATGTCATCATTTACTCACCCTCATGTCGTTTCAGACTCGTAAGACCTTCGTTGATCTTCAGAAAACACATTTTAAGACATTTAAAATCCGATAAAATCCATCACCAGCAATAACACTCCCTTTTTCAATGCCCAGAAAGCTACTAAAAACATATTTAAAACATTTCATGTGACTACAGTGGTTCAACTTTACTATTATAAAGCGACCAGAATACTTTTTGTGTGCCAAAAATAACAAAATAGTGATTTTATTCCACAATATCTAGTGATGAGCAATTTCAAAACACTGCTTCATGAAGCTTTACGAATCATTTGTTTTGAATCAGTGGTTCAGAGCGCCAAAATCACATGATTTCAGTAAACGAGGCTTCGTTACGTCGTAACTGTTTTGAAACTTCAAAAGTTCACGTGACATTGGCAGTTTGATTCAAGCTCCAAACCACTATACAAAAGATTCGTAAAGCTTCGGAGCTTCATGAAGCAGTGTTTTGAAATCGCCCATCACTAGATATTGCGGAATAAAGTCGCTATTTTGTTTATATTTTTGGTGCACAAAAAGTATTCTCGTCACCTTATAATATTAAAGTTGAACCACTGTACTCACATGAACTGTTTTAAATATGTTTTTAGTAGCTTTCTGGGCATTGAAAAAGGGAGTGTTATTGCTGGCGATACAGGCCTTACTAAGTCATCGGATTTTATCAAAAATATCTTAATTTGTGTTCAGAAGATGAACGAAGGTCTTACAGGTGTGGAACGACATGAGGGTGAGTAATAAATGACATAATTTTAATTTTTGGGTGAACTAACCTTTTAACATGTCCACCAAGAGTATGTATTTTTGCGTACAAGTGTTTTCGGTTGTTCCTACATTTTTTCTTAATTTATTAATTTTTTTTATTTATTTATTTATTTTCGTAATTTAGAATAAATTTTAGAACTAAAGTTATTGATGAATCATGATTTTTTGTGAAAACATTCGTACGCAGAATTCACACACAAATTTGTGCGTACGCATGCTGAGTGAATGAGACCCAATAAGAGTAATCCCTTACTTTACTTTTTCAAGCGAAAAGTAATTAAATTACAATAATTAATTACTTAGTAATGAATTACACTCAAAAAAAGTGGTGCAAGATTTATTTGTATAGAACAGACACAATTAGATGAACAAGTCAAGTCTATTTCAAATCCAAGCCCTAAATCAACAGAAGTGGGTGTGTGAAAACTGTCTGTTTCTACGAGGTAATTAAAAAGTGTCTGATTTATGCGAACAATAGCAAAGATGGGCAGAGCTATCCAATCAGACGATGTTTTGCAATGCTGTTGGGCTTGTTCTGTTACACAGCGTACTTTTCAGAGATATTCTCCTTCAGGATAGTAAGAAGGAAGGGAGGGGACTGGAAATGGCACTGATTTGCATATAAGATTATTTGCATACTGGAGTGATGACAGCTACAGAAGCCTGCAGGGGCAAATCTGGGCTCTACTTGCAAACGTAGGCGAAACACAAAGGGAGGGTTTTCAAAGGTCATAAAACACGCAGGCAGCGCAAATGCTTCAAAAGTTCTCAAGAAAACTGTGAATTCACTTTAGCAACATTTGACCTAACTTCTCCAAATAACTTCCTAATTTTCGGGTCTGACATTTGGAACAAATTACTCATTACGACAAATCCCACGCAAAGCATTTGTGGAGAAAAATACTATAAAGTGGAGTGTACCATCCAGTCTGTCCAATAAACATCCAATAACATTTATCTGTTTTTCAGTAACATGACTGCCAAGAGCATGTACGTGCATTCAATCATGACTCAGAAGTTGTACACATTCACATAAGCACAAATCCACCTCTGTTTTTTTTACAAATACAGAAGGAAATAGATCTGATTTGCACATTTTTTTTAGGAATGTGTGAGGAAATACTGGGTTTTATTAAACTGTGACACAATTACTGAATGCTAGTTTGTAGAAAAACAATACTACAGGATACAAATTTCTCAAAATTGTTCCCTTGAACTAAAAAGAAAGAAAGTCTTAATTTTTAAACTCTATCGATCTATTTTACAGTAAACAAACAGACTTGGCCATGATGTAATGAATATTCCTTGATTGTTCTATCATAATAATTATTTGCAATATTTAACTATAATTAAGACAAAAAGTGTAGCACTACTAAAACATTAGCCCAACACAGCTCAACCATTTGTGATATTCCATTTGGGGATGCTAAAATGGCACAAAAATTGCACAGGCCAGCTTTATTATTTCAAAAAATGTAAAGGGAAAGCGGTCTTAAATGGAACTGTATGTTGTAGTTCTAGGAAAACTGTTATCCTGTGATATTTTTAACATTTAAACTGTCCTACTAAACATTTGAAACAAAGGAAAAGGTCTTCATTAACATTAATATTACCTTTAAATTTGCTGTCAATAGTAATAGGAAAGGGATTGAAGATGTAATTTGTACACCTAATGGCTCACCTCATGGCTACATTAGACCCATCAATGACTATAGGTCTGAGTGCGTCCTCATCCTCTACCAGCTCTTCCGGAGCACTCGACACTGCCGGAGCGCTGTGATTTTGGGCGCTTCGGACCTTACTGGAACCATCCCCACGTGAAACCAGCACCGGGGAGGCTGTAGGTTCCTCTCTCTCTTCAGATTCCCCAGCAGCCTGTATCAGCTCTCCCAGAACCCTGTTGGTGTCTGCGTTGAGGCCTAGTTTCAGTAAAGCAGCGCGGACCTGTGTTTGGGAAAACCCCAGCTTGAGGAACAGGTCGAGCTGCGTCTGAAACTCAGACCCCAGTTCTGAGGATTCATCTGGAGTCGGGCTGGGCTGAGCCGGATCCATTCTAACGTCGCAGAAAACGGGAGGGTTGTACAGAGGCGTAGTTGCTGTTACCCATGCGTTGGTGGTGTTTATGTCAGAGCTGTGAGATCCTACGCTGGATGACCAAAGGGAATCCAAATACAACTGTAACGTGGGGATGGTGCTGATTTCAGCACTCATATCTTCATCTGGAAAAAACGTCCTCGTCAGTCACACCTGTTTACAGAAAGTGTAATGTTAGAAATAAGATAAATTAAGCATTTATGGTGAATTCGGTTATTTATTTATAACCACTGATGACAATATTTCTAATAATCTGAAACTAAGGTCTCATCTATAGGTCACATGGAAATACATGTGACAAGCAGGCTGATATTTCAAACCTTTATGAATCTAATTAGTAATCTTAAACCAATTAAAAATGACTATAATACTATTCTGATAAGGTTAAAATAAAGACAAATAACATTTAATCTCAAATAAATAAAACAATTATTAAAATGAATAAAATCTACAAATGACAAACATGAATAAGTTTACATTTATATTAAACTTATAAAATGTATGAATATTTATGAATTATGTTTATTAAATCAGTGACACCTAGAAGCAAAGAAGCTATAAAATCAACGTATCTAAACTTAAGTCTGTTACTGTGCTTTTTGAACAGGAAATGTCATCTTCAGACGTGAAACTTTACGCTTCACTGCCATTTTAAAAATAGCAGGTTACTAAACTCCTCTATAATCTTACAAATTTTCACCACAACACATCACATTGTTTCTCTTCATTTGCGGCGCGTCCCCGCGTTCCAGCACATTGACGCGCTCTGTCCTATTTTTTTAACCTCATCACTTTGTTTACAAAAGTTTTAAAGTTAATTTCTACTTAAGATCACAATACAAGTAGCTAATAAACAGTTCGCTATCAGAAATGTAAATGACAACTACTAGGAAAGTCAATATACCGAATCTATAGCTTAGTGTACTTATATGTACACATAAATAAGTTCAACAAGTTACAAGCAAAACAAAAGTCATACGAACCTTTATTTTATCTGCCCTCTTTGTGTTCCGAATTGCTGTCTTCTGGTAATTAAGTTAATGAAGTTAATAAGTTCGTAAGTTTCGTTCCAGTTGAACCCAAAGCAATAAAACACTAGAGAGAAATTCGACACACCTTTATGTTAGACAACGCACAACCAGGAAGTAAGTCACGCACGTGTTGACGTCACGGAGAATTTTACCAGTTCTCATTTTCCTCCATTAAGAATAATAGTGTTCTGGCTGACAGGTATACATTTTTCTAGTCCTACTTTTATAACATTAACACCTCTTAAATCACAAATAAAAACAAAGAAATTTCTCTTAAACTCATTTACATATATTACCCTTGAAATGATATCTTGTAAACAGATTTAATTGTGATGTTGATATATATTTTGTAGGGTACATTTTGTGGTTTACATGAAGGAACATGCTTTCATTCATTTTGGAGTTGTCCTCATTCGGCTTGTTTATGGTCAGATTTCTGTTCATTTTTTAAGGATCCTATCAGGGCCATAATTCAACTGTGTTTTGGAAAAGTTTATTATTATTATTTTATTATTTTTTATTTTTTTACTCATGACAAGTCTTATCATAAGGAATATATCTATGCACCATATTAATTTAATTTCATATACATACATAAAGGAAAATATGACAAAACTAAACCTTGTTTTAATGTTTTACACATTTTATTTGTCAAATGTACAAAGGTTATTTATTTAAAAATGAAAGTTCCCATTAGAAGTGTTTTACATGTCACATGAGAACTAATGTCATATGAGAATTTTTTTAAGTTCTGCTTTTTATTTCCACGAAACCTCAGAACCCATAAACCAATACAATGATCTGAAGAAACTATGGCCTCAAAACATCAAGAACTATTTTAATTTAAGCTCAATCTTATTCATGTAATTTAAGTTTTTATATATATGTGTGTGTGATTCTGTACATTAATTTTTTAAGCAAATGGTCTACATTTGTGAATTTCACTTCCCCTAGCATATATGTGTGTGTGTATGTGTACACACACACACACACACACACACACACACACAAAGCATATGACAGTGAGAAGTGTGTGTATAATTCCTGGTGCTTTTTTCAATTCTCATTATTACTCTATAGGTCATTAGTTCCTCAAAAGCAGCGGAATACTACATAACATTACATCTGGCTGATGTTATCTTCAGGTCAAGAAATACAAATGTCAAGAAAATAACTTTTACAGAATCAAGAACATTTTGGTATGTGTTAGTAATTTCCTTTGTGGTTCGCAAAAAAGGGAAACCCCTGAGTGAACACTCACTCAGACCACAGTTGCATAGATTGCAAAGGCTGCTCTCACTTGCCTTCACCACAAAGCAAGAATCTGTTCTTGACAAGCAAATAATTAATGACAAAATACTGTGATATATTGTATATTTGTGTATTTTATTTAACAGATAGGATGTATTGCTGCTTATGATATATATGCTGTAGTTTATAGAGATCAAATTGTGGAAGTGTTAAGTGATTATGTTTATTCTAATAATGTTAATAAAGTAAAGGAGATGGTCGGGGTCTTGCATGAACTTTGTGGCAATTTACCTTTTTAATAATTTTTTTTATGGATATGGTGTTTGTCACAGGCATGCTTGAAGATGATTTATTCGGTTCTGCTGGAGGGGTTCCTCCATCTTCTGCTGGAGGAGTTAACCCATCTTCTGCTGGAGGAGTTCCTCCATCTTCTGCTGGGGGAGTTAACCCATCTTCTGCTGGAGGGGTTCCTCCATCATCTGCTGGAGGGGTTCCTCCATCATCTGCTGGAGGAGTTCCTCCATCATCTGCTGGAGGGGTTCCTCCATCTTCTGCTGGAGGGGTTCCTCCATCATCTGCTGGAGGGGTTCCTCCATCATCTGCTGGAGGGGTTCCTCCATCATCTGCTGGAGGAGTTCCTCCATCTTCTGCTGGAGGGGTTCCTCCATCTTCTGCTGGAGGGGTTCCTCCATCATCTGCTGGAGGGGTTCCTCCATCTTCTGCTGGAGGGGTTCCTCCATCTTCTGCTGGAGGGGTTCCTCCATCATCTGCTGGAGGAGTTCCTCCATCTTCTGCTGGAGGAGTTCCTCCATCATCTGCTGGAGGGGTTCCTCCATCATCTGCTGGAGGGGTTCCTCCATCATCTGCTGGAGGAGTTCCTCCATCTTCTGCTGGAGGAGTTCCTCCATCATCTGCTGGAGGAGTTCCTCCATCATCTGCTGGAGGAGTTCCTCCATCTTCTGCTGGAGGAGTTCCTCCATCATCTGCTGGAGGGGTTCCTCCATCTTCTGCTGGAGGGGTTCCTCCATCATCTGCTGGAGGGGTTCCTCCATCATCTGCTGGAGGAGTTCCTCCATCATCTGCTGGAGGAGTTCCTCCATCTTCTGCTGGAGGGGTTCCTCCATCATCTGCTGGAGGGGTTCCTCCATCATCTGCTGGAGGGGTTCCTCCATCTTCTGCTGGAGGGGTTCCTCCATCATCTGCTGGAGGGGTTCCTCCATCTTCTGCTGGAGGGGTTCCTCCATCATCTGCTGGAGGGGTTCCTCCATCATCTGCTGGAGGGGTTCCTCCATCATCTGCTGGAGGAGTTCCTCCATCTTCTGCTGGAGGAGTTCCTCCATCATCTGCTGGAGGAGTTCCTCCATCATCTGCTGGAGGGGTTCCTCCATCATCTGCTGGAGGAGTTCCTCCATCTTCTGCTGGAGGAGTTCCTCCATCATCTGCTGGAGGGGTTCCTCCATCTTCTGCTGGAGGGGTTCCTCCATCATCTGCTGGAGGAGTTCCTCCATCATCTGCTGGATGTTCGTCTTTTGACGATTCCCTGTCTGTGGACTGAGATTCATCTTGTTGATGTTGCTCATCTGAAGAGGATGAATCAGGTAGAGCAACATCTTCATTGCTACCCATGTCACCTACTTTCTGTGACTCCTCTCCTAATTTTCCATTAAAATCGATGATTGTTTGTATGACCTTTGGACCAGGGAAGTCCATAGCAATTATGCCTACACAATGTGGTCTATTGGCGCCCCCCTTTAGATCAAGCAGATAATCATCAACTTGTTTATTCAGTGTTTTTGCAATTTCTAGGGGCTCCTCTGATTCTCCTTTGGCCCCAGTGTATGTGAGCCTCAGCTCATGATCACACTCTTCTGAAGCTGACTTGATATTTTGTCTCATTTGCGTTTCTTTTGTATCCATGTTTGCATCCAGTTCTTTTATATGGACAGGAAGTCCTAATTCTAATGTTGAACTCTGAATCAAGACTATCTTGCCTCTCACCTGGCCCATTGTTGGAATCTCTTTGTCTCTCCACAAAGAAATTTCATGACGACTTAATTCATTTATGACTTGAGCAACAGCACCCTCATCTGGAGTCACTCTAAGCAACACTGCCTCTTTCTTCTGTTTCACAAGAAATGTCAGCAGAGTTTTCAGAACATAAATAAGGGTCTCTGTTTCCTGGACGCTTCCAGTCTTAACATACTTGATGCTGTCGGAAGACACGTGCATTTCAAAAAAACGTATGCCTGCGTCCAGTTGGTTGTGCAGTCCCCATGCTTGAAACATTGGTGTGGATGTTTTTAAGTATTTGTTGCTTTGGTGTGTTCCAGGGATCGATATAGCTGATAGAAGCTTGTTATCTTCTATTTTCTCCATCCAGTCGTGTTTGATATACTTGTAACTGAGGGTTTCAAAGATGCTGACATGTTTTTTACCCTCACACTTAAAGATAGCCATCCTGCAGTTAAAAAGTAAAAAAAAAAAAGATTTTATGTGCCACTCATATATTTTACTCACAGAATCAATCAGTCTAAATGTTTTCATGTTTGTCATATGCATATTACTCACCACAATGGAACTTACACTATCAAAACAGAGAGGTACCGAAAGTTTCCCATTATTCTTAGCTTGCTTCTGCAACAGAACGTCTGCAAAAAATAATATAAATTGATATAGATGAAAAGAATTATAAAGGCTATCATTTGATATTGACCATTAGTCTCTATTTCAAAAGAGCTAAAATCACTGGTCGCATTATTGAACATTGTAAAACAAGTGCAATTATTAAAAGCTAGTTTCGTCCTTTTGACAGAAAAGATCGCCTGTAAAACCTTGAGAAATCTAAACTTTAACAGTTCCGCAAGTTAAAAGTGCAAGAGATTTCCTGTTAAAAGTAATTTGCATTTAGCAACCATGCCAAACTAAACATATAATTTATATTTAGGAATGTGTTGCATCATGATTTTCAAACAACAACAACAACAAAGTATATTTATACTTACAAAGAAAGTCAAAGAAGTAAAGAACGTTGATAGAATTAGTTTATGCTGAATTCAAGCCTTGGCATCAGTCAGTTCATGAAGCCAAACAAAAAGGTGATGTTTGCAGTCTTTCCTTTTGCCATGTACTTTACATCTTTAACTGAGGCAGTTTTACAGCATTTGACTACATTTGCCTAAACAGTCGATGTAAAATGAGCCCTGAAATAGTTTGCATTTATTCACCATATCCAGACAGTGTATGAAAATCATCAAAAGATTTAACTGACAGATGAAATTTAAGAGGAATAATATATGAAACATTTTCCACAAACAGCATTACCACCTTTAAAATAAGAGCATTGTACTATATGAGGAAAGTTGACCTTAGCTTAAAGGTTACACTTTTACATGCCAGCTTGGGGCAAGTTGTCACATATTTGAAATCTTATAAATGTATTAAAAAAATAATGAATTACAATATTTGGTTTGGTTTTGAATGTTTTGATATGTTTGAATTTTATCTTTGACAGTTCGGTCAAAGATAACATACAATAAAATGAAAATAAACACATCAAAAATGTTTAATTGTTTACCTAGCCCTATAGGCTACTTCAGTAAAAAAAAAAAAAAAAAAGAGAGACATTTCAGCTGTCTCCAAAATGAATTAACAGATGATTAACTGAATCAACTAACGATTCTTTAAATGAATTAATAAACAATACAATAGAATATGCTAATACTTATAATCCAACCACCGCGCGCGTCTGAAATGACTGTGACAGGTGTGTGTGTGTGTGTGAGCGCGCGCGCAGGAGCAGCGGGTCAGCGTGGCATTACGCGACGTCATAATGCTCAGCTAAAAGCTCGCGCGTTTGATGTGACCGTCTGCGTCGTATACCAGAAGAAAATGAACTTGCACAACTGCAGTTACAAGTTCGTGATATAAAAAGTTAGCAGCTAATACATTAACTCATTCAGCATGTCTCAAAGAACTCTTCCTTTGCTCATCATAAACCTCGGCGGAGAAATGATCTACATTCTGGATCAGCGCCTCCGAGCGCAGGATGAAAACGATGATAAAACTCAGAGAGGTAACCAACAGTAGTCTCGACCCCCATATAGCTCATAACAGCTGCTTAACTAACGACTCCTGCTTTAGTAAACTATTAACAACTAGTGCATCAAAATGACTTTTGTCTGCCTTGCACATCTTGTTTGTTTTATTAATGTATTATGGAAATAAAAACAATTTTTTTTGGAAAACGGGGGAAATTTGTTAAATGCAAATAATAAAATAAAATAAAATGCAAATAATAAAAGTTTGAACATCGAAGCCACATCCACAAGTGTGCCACTGATCGTTAATCTTCCTATTCAGTCTATTCAGATGTCAGTCATTATTGCATCTGTGCAATTCTTGGCAATAGTAATATTAAATATTAAAGTTTGTTTTTAAAGACATGTTTATACTGTTACACAATAAACCTGTGCCCTGAAGCAAAACCAGTTAAGAACCACTAAGCTAGAAGTTCTAGAAATACAGTGGAGTAACCCTGTATCATTTCAACTGAAATTTTAGCTCTGCAGTCTGCAATATTTTTGTTTTTACTAATAGTAAATATAATGAGATTTGTTTTCATAGAAATTTCAGGAATAAGTCCAACGTGCATGATGTGATTCAATCTCAGCTGTTGTCAGAAGGCAATTTGTGTTACAGACAGATTAATGAACCATGTCTAATGCTCAATTACACTCATGCTGTGTCCTGTGATGGGGAATTGCATGAACTCATTCAAATGTAACAGGAATTTGACCTGAACTCTCTTTTGCAGGTGTTTGGACAGAAGATGACAGGAAAAGAGGTACAATATTTTTTTTATCTTCCTTCCTATTAAGTTTGTTCTAAATATCTGATATGTGGTACTTGTGCCATGCAGTTTATTTGTAGCAAAAACACATGTGTAAAAAAAAAAAGCCACCTACATGTTGAGCACCCCATATAATAATCTGTAACCAGTGCTTGCAATGGGCCTGTACGCACCAGTAAACAGTACATGTGTTGTGCCGAATTTCGACCCCTTTCCAGATTATTACCCCCCCTAGTATTGGTAGGTTTAGGATTAGGGGTGGGGCTAAGATTAGGCAATCAGGTAGCGACTTCAACGAGGGGGTAATAATTTGGCAGGGGGTCGAAATTCGGCACTTCTCTATTTTTACCTTTAGCATACTGCCACTTCTGACACGTTGCACGTACGGAAGCCCACTGGCCGCTGCGCGCTCCCTTCTTCTGGAGCGTGTTTTGAACCAAGCATCGGGAGTACCGCCACTTTTATTATTCCACTTCAAGCACTGTCTGTAACACTTTACATAAGGTTTCATTAGTTAACTACTTTAGTTAACATTAAGAATAAACAATACTTCTACAGCATTTATTAATCTTAATGTTAATTTCAACATTAAGTGTCATTTACTCATACATTATTAAAATCAAATGTTGCATTTAACATTAGTTAAAAAAAGTTAACATTAGTTAATGCAATGTGAACTCGTGTGAACAAACAATGAACAGGTGTATTTGTATTAACAAATGTTAACAAAGATACTGTAACGAATGTATTGCTCTTTGTAAGTTTGTGTTAGCTAATACATTAACTAATGTAAACAAATGAGACCTTATTGTAAAGTGTTACCTAATAATCCAAAGAATAGTCTGTTTTTTCCCCTAATTAATTCATTTAATCCAAAATTAAGATTCTAAGGTAAGTGACATACCATCTTTTCTCACTTGTCATTCTCTTTCTGTAGTTATGAATGATATAGTGGGCACCATGTTTAATAAGGCATTTCTAGAGGAGCTCTTGCGGCCGCAGGATCTGTATTCCCACCAAGCCCTGCGGACAGTTCTGACACGGATAGCACATGCCTCCATTATGCGTCTTAACCTGGCCAGCATGGACAAGGTATCCAAACTCCCCCTCTCCCCATGCAAAAACAAATAAATGTCTTGACTGAACTTAAACTTGAACTTAAAATTTGCCATGACTTAAAAATATGCCATCATCAACAGGTTACTAAATGTTAAAAAAACAAAGCCAATGTACATACAACAAGCAAACAATTCAACTATATTAAAGTCAGCATAAACAGAAGTTGCTTCTCTATTGTGACGTACACTCACCGTACACTTTATTAGGTACACCTGTACAACTGCTTGTTAAAACAAATATCTAATCAGCCAATCACATGATGGCATCCTTTATGATGTATGAAAAGATGCAGCCTTTGAAATAAGACACATCTATGGTCAAAACGATCTGCTGAAGTTCAAAATGAGCATAGGAATGGAAAAGAAAGGTGATTTAAGTGACTTTGAACATGGCTTGATTGTGGGTGCCAGACGGGCTGGTCTGAGTATTTTAGAAACTGCTGATCGACTGGGATTTTCACACACAACCATCTCTAGAGTTTACAAAAAATCGTTCGAAAAAGAGAAAATATTCAGTGAGCAGCAGTTCTGTGGGCGAAAATGCCTTGTTTATGTCAGAGATCAGGGGAGAACGGCTAGACTGGTTCGAGCTGATAGAAAGGTCAACAGACACTCAAATAAGCACTCGTAAAAACCGAGGTCTGCAGAAGAGCATCTCTGAACACACAACACGTCCACCCTTGAAGCAGATGAGATGCAGCAGCAGATGACACTCCTGTCAGCTAACAACAGGAAATTGAGGCTACAATTCGCACGGGATCACCAAAATCGGACAATAGAACATTGGAGAAATGTTGCCTGGTCTGATGAGACTCGATTTTGCCAATAAAGCATGGATCAGGCTGCTGCTGGTGTAATGGTGTGAGGATTTCCTTGGCACACTTTGGGCCTCTTAATACCAATTGCGCATCGTTTAAACACCACAGCCTACTTGAGTATTGTTGCCGACCATGTCCATCCCTTTATGACCACAGTTTACACATCTTCTGATGGCTACTTCCAGCAGGATAACGCACTATGTCACAAAGCTCAGATCATCTCAAACTGGTTTCTTGAACATGACAGTGAGTTCACTATACTCAAATGGCCTCCACGGTAACCAGATCTCAATCCATTAGAGCAGTTTTGGGATGAGGAGGAACAGGAGATTCACATCATGGATGAGCAGCCGACAAATCTGCAGCAACTGTGTGATGGTCTCATGTCAATGAGGAATGTTTGAACCACCTTGTTGAATCTGTGCCATGAAGAATTAAGGCAGTTCTGAAGGCAAAAGAGGGTTCAACCTCGTACTAGCAAGGTGTACCTAATAAAGTGGCTGGTGAGTGTATATCTGAGTGAAATGGCTTCTCGAACAAGAAAAAAAACGCAGGGAGGGACTTGATTTTGTCCATGGGAAATTGATTGGATGGTTGTGGTTTGCTATTGGAGGATCTCATGTGAATGATTGGTTGTCCTGCCCTCACGCCTGTAAACGTGTCATCAGAGAAGAGATGTTGCTGCAAGAGTGAGAAGTTTGATTTAAGATTATGAGGGCACATGAATTTGAAAAAAAAAATAATGATGTGCACAGATAAATCATTTATAATATACATGGCAATATTTCATAAAAAATAAGAACTGTCAATTTTGATTTTGAAAAAAAAAACAAAAACAAAAAAAAAACATGCAGTGTCCGAAAAGAAAAATGAGAAAAAAAAGCTTTACTTATGTTCCTGAACACTATACTTCTGAATATTAAAAAAACAAAAAAGCATTTTTAGCATTATTTAAATTCTCTATGAACCATTAACATTTTACACAGTTATGTAACTGTTGAATGGTGTTATTTCTACCTGTTCCAACCCAGGAAAAAATTATTTAAATGTAGTCAGGTACATTCAATAATATTTCTGACTTTAAAACCAATTAATTCGAAGCACATTTTTCAAGTTATTTCACACACAATGTTCACAGTCTACATTTAATACTGATTACCTGTTTAAATTTGTGTTGTTTTTGTAGCTGTATGATTTGATGACTATGGCCTTTAAGTATCAGATCGTTCTGTGTCCACGTCCACAAGATTTACTGCTCGTCACCTTCAACCACACGGACACCATCAAGGAACTGGTTAAGGATAATCCCAGCCTCGTTAACCAGATCAACGAAGCGCAGCGGCAGCTTATTGAGGTAAATGCCCTCCAGAAACTAGCCTGCTAATGTGGTGTGAACATCTCGTTTCATTATCTGTAAAAATATATAATTGTATCTCTTTATAAACTGTTGTAAAGATTCTTTTTCTTGTTGTGAAGTAAATCTATCTATAATCTATCACTTATCAAGTTGCTTTTTTGTGCCATGCAAGGTTATTGTTATTTTTTAGTGCATACTTCACCTCTTTCTAAGGTATACACACCCTTATCCGATGGTGAGTTTCAACTCATCCGACATATGCTGCTGGTTCTCTTTCAAGATATGCAAATCAGGGTGAGCAGTTTACTTCTGTGAAAGCTTGTTGTTCTTTCTGAGTGTTTGAAATGGATTGCTGGCATCGCTGGCAGATCATACGGCTGTATGCAAATCATTACTAAGTTATGACATTTTTTGTAAGAGCATTCAAGCGTAGTTATTTAGTCATGTAGCTGGAGTCACACTTACTGATTTCATGAGATTTGTGACATTTTCTTTCACAGGTCTCAATTTTCTTGAAAGAAAAAATCCAGAACCCTAACGGGCATTTTGTGCTGCAGACCTCAGGGCCGGTGCCTCACGGATTTGAGGCTCCTGGTTTAATTAGGTAAGGCAGGTGATGGTCAGAGGTCACTGTTTTGAAAACACAGACGCTTCATAGGAATAAGATCATATCCTTACAGTCATACACACTCATATGCAAACATTGTTTGTTCATTCAGAACCGCATTAAGCATACTTGTCTTACAGGTGGTTTAATGCGAAAGGGCGTGAGGTGAGAAGAACAAGGTTCCCCAGTGGAGGAAGCTACACAAGTGCTGTACGCCAGGCCTCGTTTGACCTCTCTGGAGACAGGGTCACACTTTTGGGCACCAACATGTAAATATGAAAATTAATAATTAGGAATTTTTTTATTTTTAAATATTACATTAATTGTAAACAAATGTCAATAATAAAATAATAACAATAATAAATGTAATTAATTACAATAAAACGTAATAAATATATTTTATTATATATTATAGACATTTAAATACATTTAAAATATAAAATTTATTTAGCCATGTCATTTAAGAGATAATTATTTATTATAAATATCAAATTATCATTAAAGTAAACAGCCATATTTATATACAGTATATCACAGAAGCGAGTACACCCCTCACATTTTTGTAAATATTTTATTATATTTTTTCATGTGACAACACTGAAGAAATGACACTTTCACTACTTTACATTGTAGCAGTGTACAGCTTGTATAACAGTGTAAATTTGCTGTCCCCTCAAAATAACTCAACACACAGCCATTAATGTCTAAACCGCTGGCCACAAAAGTGAGTACACCCCTAAGTGAAAATGTCCAAATTGGGTCCAAAGTGTCAATATTTTGTGTGGCCACCATTATTTTCCAGCACTGCCTTAACCCTCTTGGGCATGGAGTTCACCAGAGCTTCACAGGTTGCCACTGGAGTCATCTTCCACTCCTCCATGACAACATCACAGAGCTGGTGGATGTTAGAGACCTTGCGCTCCTCCACCTTCCATTTGAGGATGCCCCACAGATGCTCAATAGGGTTTAGGTCTGGAGACATTCTTTAGCAAGGCGGTGGTCGTCTTGGAGGTGTGTTTGGGGTCATTATCATGTTGGAATACTGCCCTGTGGCCCAGTCTCTGAAGGGAGGGGATCATGCTCTGCTCATTCATGGTTCCCTCAATGAACTGTAGCTCTCCAGTGCCGACAGCACTCATGAAGCCCCAGACCATGACACTCCCACCACCATGCTTGACTGTAGGCAAAACACACTTGTCTTTGTACTCCTCACCTGGTTGCCGCTACACATGCTTGACACCATCTGAAACAAATAAGTTTATCTTGGTCTCATCAGACCACAGGACATGGTTTTCAGTAATTCATGTCCTTAGTCTGCTTGTCTTCAGCAAACTGTTTGCGGGCTTTCTTGTGCATCATCTTTAGAAGAGGCTTCCTTCTGGGGCAACAGCCATGCACACCAATTTGATGCAGTGTGTGGCGTATGGTCTGAGCACTGACAGGCTGACCCCCCACCCCTTCAACCTCTGCAGCAATGCTGGCAGCACTCATACATCTATTTCCCAAACACGACGTTGAGCATGCGCAGTCAACTTCTTTGGTCGACCATGGCGAGGCCTGTTCTGAGTGAAACCTGTCCTGTTAAACCGCTGTATGGTCTTGGCCACCATGCTGCAGCTCAGTTTCAGGGTCTTTCAGGGCAATCTTCTTATAGCCTACACCATCTTTATGTAGAGCAACAATTATTTTTTTCAGATCCTCAGTGAGTTCTTTGCCATGAGGTGCCATGTTGAACTTCCAGTGACCAGTATGAGAGAGTGAGAGCGATAACACCAAATTTAACACACCTGCTCTCCATTCACACCTGAGACCTTGTGAGTCACATGACACTGGGGAGAGAAAATGGCTAATTTGGCCCAATTTGGACATTTTCACTTAGGGGTGTACTCACTTTTGCGGCCAGCGGTTTAGACATTAATGGCTGTGTGTTGAGTTATTTTGAGGGGACAGCTAATTTACACTGTTATACAAGCTGTACACTCACTACTTTACATTGTAGCAAAGTGTCATTTCTTCAGTGTTGTCACATGAAAAGGTATAATAAAATATTTACAATATTTACAAAAATGTGAGGGGTGTACTCACTTCTGTGTGCTTGGTCAATAGCTGTGTTTTATTCACGATAAAACAGGGCTATGACCGCTTCACTCAACGGTTCTGTGTATCACGACACAACACTCTTAGCAACCACTCTTAGCAAACTGTATGTTCTCAATTGATATTGTTCATTGAAGCTTACTGTATTATGTAGAAGAGTATTGTGAGAAAGAGATCGAGTGAGTGAGTTTATTACCTGCATTCAGATTTAACATTTTCCTTCAGGTCAGTCCTATGTTCATAATAAAAAAATCTGTTTAAATGTCCAATGTATTATCTTGTCCTTTTAACAGGTAATGGGTTTTCCCGTGACTGACAGCGCTAGTCAAAGCATTTTTCAGTTGCGTCTTGTTCCGTGTTCACAACAGTTCAGTCTTTTCAATGTAAAAGTCTTCGCTACTGACACACTCATAAAGACAGTCTTTGCCGCCATCTAATGGCGTAATAATGTAACTTCTGTTGCTGTTCACGGTCAGGGACTATTTTTTCCGGCGGAAGGAAGGCTTTTATTGAAAGTTTTCTTCATGAAAGTTGCATTGATACATATTTTTGGCTTTAATATTTGTATTGTGTGGTAACTAATATATAAAGGCTAGTGCTGTATCGTGAATAAGTCCAACTGAAGGGCGTTGTTAGGCACGACGTGAAGCGAAGCAGCACAGCCTCTCGTACCTTATTACTTACATATATATTTATATATATAAGAAATTAATACTTTTATTCAGCAAGGATGCATTAAATTAATCACAAACGTGAAAGTGAAGTATTTCACATTGTCACAAAAAAATGATATTTCAAATAAATGCCCTTCTTTTGATCTTTCTATTCATTAAAGGATCCTGAAAAAATATCAGTCTACACAAAAAATGTTAAGCAGCGCAATGTTTTCAACATTGATAATAATAATAAATGTTTCTTGAGCATCAAATCATCATATTAGAATGATTTCTGAAGGATCATGTGACACTGAAGACTGGAGTAATGATGCTGAAAATTCAGCTTTGATCACAGGAATAAATTACGCTTTAAAATATATTCACATAGATTCAAATAAAAAGCAGCTATTATAAAATGTAATAATATTTCACAATATTACGGTTTTACTGTATTTTTGATTAATACACGCGCGCACACGCTTAAAATAAACCTTTATATTTGTCGTTTTATCATCCTAAAACATATTTCTTAATTCATGCTCATGTGAATTTCTGAGGACATCTGTACAGGTACAGTACACCTTCACCTGAAGACATGGATCCACCAACCACCTCTACACGGAAACCAAAGCAGGTACACCCTCACTGCAGGCATCATGGGACATTCCAAGAGAACAACTCATGTTGAGGAAAAAAGCAAAAAACTAAATTAGGCCTATGTTTCATACTAATGTTATGAGTTTGCAACTCAAGGCTCTCTGGAAGTCACTGTATTTTTGTGTGAATATCTGGACAGGCAGACACAACCCCCAATCCTCTGGCCACAGAGGAACTCAATCTGCTCGCTAAACTGATGGGAGGAATGGAGGTGCAGAAACTCTTGAATGTGGAAGCTGGTTTCAGAGTCAACCTGTTGGCCTTGGACCAGGAGGAGGAGGGCATGTAAGCATTACTAATCCAGACATAATCCTGACACGTCTACACACAACCTCAAAGGCATGGTTGCTTCTTTGTCATTTATATATATATATCAAAGTGCTATCAAAATTAGCGCGTTAACGCATGCGATTATTTTCTATCAATTTAACGCGTTAAAAAATATTTAATGCAATTAACGCAGCATCCGTTTTTTTCCGTCATAATTTGGCTAGTTACATTATATGATCATGCTCTTATTCACGCAAATGCTTTTAAACCATCCAAGCGCCACAACACAAACGGAAAACGCGCTGTCTGTGAATGCCGTGTCTGTGTGTGTGACAAACACGGCTCGTGCACATAAAGACGAGCGCCAGTATCGAGTTCTCTTTCGCGCTTGAACAAACAATAACACAAATTATGCCAAAATGGCCGTTTTGTCGAGTATCCTCATAAAAGCAGTCTTAAATGAGTTAAATAACGAATTAAAAGACCTTAAAGAGTTGTGAGAAAATGAGATGGCGTCAGATCCACGTCTTTATTCAATTTCTGTATATTTCCACAGGTAAATATGACATTTATTATTATAATGGCTTTATGTGAAGATTGTTTTAAGTTCACTTCAATTAAAAGTTTTTTAAATCTTAATTTTTTTTAACTTTAATTTTTTAAATCTTAATAAATGTTGAAATTGATAGCTTTTAGTTGTACTGTAATGTTGAATGTCTATAATGTTTTTTTTTTTTTTTTTTTTTAAATCACTGTCATAGAGACATCAGTAGCAGTATTAGTAACATAATATAAATTATGCCATTAAACAAATATTTAAAATATACTGTATTCAAATTATTTCTACATTAATTTATTTGGAGAGTAACTGTGAAATTATTACAATTATTACAATACAATAGTTACAAAACTCCAATGTTTGTAATTGCGATTACTAACAGAAAAAAATGTGATTAATTAGTTTTTTTTAATCGATTGGCAGCACTAATATATATATATATATATATATATATATATATATATATATATATATATATATATATATATATAAAAAGCATTTTCAACATCTAATTTTGTGTCGCAAAGAATAATAAAGGTGAACTATTCTTTTCAAATATAATTTTACAGAAGGACTGATTGACAATAACAGGTAAAAATGTTTGTTACTCTAACCTTCTCTCAAACTTTTTCAGTGGAATTTCGGAAGGAACGGAGCACCAGTCATCTAGAGTCATTAACATACAAGTCACACAGGTGGTGTGTCGTGCACTTCACAAAACTGCTCATGTCCTTGTTTTGCTTTATTTTGTTACCCAGGGCTGGGAATGTCCTATGCTACTAGTAAAATGTGTTACCATTTGCTAAGAAACACCAGTGTTGCTCCAGGGCAAGACTAACTTGCTTTTTGACATATGATTTTAATTCCATTCAAATGGAAGTTACAGGGAAGTTATATAGAAAAAAGCAACCAGACATTTGTTCCTGGAATGTCTTATGCATTGAATGTTGAGTTGAATGAGTGTGAATGTTCAATTATGTTTTAGTAGACAATAACTTGTCTACTAAGTACATGCCAACATTATTAATATATTCCATCTCATTCAAATTCCACACTGGGTTTGTGGTAATCTCAAACCACATCAATACTACTGTAAAGAGACTAAATTCAAGGGATTTTTTTAATAAAGAAAATGACACAATATAAATCAATTTTTTTTTAAAAATGTCAGTTCTTACTTATGTCAGTACACACTTCCTGAGTGTTTACCTTTGTATTCCCAGGATCAGCTGGCAAGTACTGAGCTGGCACGCATAGCAGGAGAATTTGATGAAGAGGGAAGCGAGACAGAGGGACCCGGGAACAAGGGAGATGACTTGCTGGCCATGATGGATGAGCTTTAAAGGTCAGTCACTGAAGACTATGAGTCAGGAAGCATGTGGTAGGTCTGAGAGGAAACAGAAATAAATGGGAGTTTTGAAAATGCCTGGCATTCATGCATTTAGAAATCTGATTAAGAACAATCTGCAAGCAAAATTCTACTGTTTATGATTTTATTTAAGTTTAAATTAAATAAAATACATAATGTGGTGTTTTCAACTTTTTTAAAAATGTTTTAAACTATATTTTAGGTACAAATTTGTTGAAAAATGTCCCTGACATTGGCAGATCTGACTAAATCCCTTTATTGACATCTTCAAAGGGAAAATTATTAATTAAAAAACCCATCATGTCTAAAATGTCAATTCAGCCGATTGACATTTGCTTTCTGAAGTTGGACTTCTAATGTACGCCTACAATGACTGATTCATATGTCACCTAGTTTTTTTACTGCAGAAAAAAGTCATGAATTTAAGTTCACTGGAACAAAACCTGTTTCATTCTGCTGACAGAAAAACTATGATTTCCTGCTGCTCTTCATTCTAATTTCATTGTAGCCTGTTTTTCTGGCATTAGATAGTGTTCGGTGCTGCTGATGCTAAATAAACTGAAATCACAATGTGAATCACAAAGTCTATTAAGACATTATTGATAATGATTGAAGATTCTAAAAACATAACATTAAAAAAAAAAGGTGGGTAAACAAAAGGAAAAGCATACATTTAAACAACTGTCAAGGACGTATAAAATTTGATTGAATTGTTGAACTGCGTTCTCAGGACAAGATTATACATGTCAGGTCGGGGCAAGTTGCCACATGGGTTTTAAATGTTGTGTTTCGAGTAATTAGCTACTGTTTTAATGTTTCATTGTTTCATAATTGTTTTCATAATTGTTTTCATAATTTCATAATTGTTGTAGTATTGAAATAGGATAACAGCAATTAAATAACATAATTATATGTTAAATACAAATATGCTGAGGATGCTTTAACTTTTTTTTTTTTTTTTTTTTTTTTTAAACTCTATGAATAAACTTAACCGGACAAATATTCACTGGTACAACTAGTCACCTATTAAGTTTATCCAAGCAACTCGCTAGAGGGAGCGCGGACGATTTCAATCCGGTACGTCTTGATGACGTCACTTTCCTCTGCGACGAAGCGCGTCGCTCGAAAGCATTAAGATGCAAACATGATGTTTTGAGCATGTTAAAACACCAAGGAAGGTAATAAAACGAATATTTTTACTTCACATGGCATTTATGAGTGAATCTGGATTCTGTGAGGATTAAATGATCAGTGTAATGTTCCAGTGAATTATATGAAATATTCCTCTCTGATCGCATGCTAGATCTTTAGTTAAATACAGTTACAGGAAAGTTTTATATTTGTTGACGTCTTTTCATGATCCTCGACTAGTATCGTTTTCAGTGTCGCTACTAACTATTCGGTGGATGGTACTTCATTAGATACTTTTCAATAGTGAGTGTATTAAGATAGTCATTAGTACGTTGTCTTTGCAGCTAAGTCACTATTCCAATACTATTTCCAAACTATTGCATTGTTACTAGAAACAGACTGCAATTGCAGTTGGAAAATGTGGATCTTATAGTTACTAGTGAAACTGAAAAGATACTAATCACTACCGAAATACTTGATAGTAAGTTTAAAAGGTTAACCATTGCAGCATATAAATACATACTAGTTAAAGTAACGTGTTAAAGCTGCTGGTCACATAAATAGTGACGTTTTTTTAACTGATATATCTGGAAGAGATGAGACCTATATTGGAAATGTGTAACCTCAAAACGAAAATTCAACAGGATTGTGTGTATATACAATCGACAGTTTGTTTGATATTTTATTTATATATTGCAAATACATTCATTTATATTTTTTGTGACTTAAAAATTCAGAGAAAAAGTCATTAATTTTTAATTTGACATTATTACTTTTCATTCTGCATTTCACCTTGCTAGACAACAAAGCTCATTTGCATATTTCCCATCTAATCATTTCAAGAAGGTTTTGTGTATTTGGGTCAATGACATGACAGGTCTCTTTTTTTTTTCTTCGTCCAAAGGCGTTAATAATAAAATACAAAGATATGACATCCAAAGTATGTAAGGTAGTACAACTAGATCTCTTTTATTGAATCCAAAAGGTATATGTTTGCTACATATAAAGGTATTTTAAAGATTTTGAAGTGTCAAAAGGTCATTCGGTTTAACCGACAAAGGCCAATACAGTCATTTAATTAGTGAATAAAATTTCATAAAATGTAATAAATGTATATATTTTTTATTCTAGCATGATTTTATAACATCATATATCAACATAGTGCAAAATGGTATTAAAATTATGTGTAGAAGTCGTTGCTTTGCTATGAGAAAGAATGTCTGGAAAAATGAATTTCACTGATGTCATTCGGAGTTACCAATATAAAGGGACCATTTAGGATCAAGTCATGTGGTCAATATCATGTGACATCATTCAGACACCTGCAAAGGACCACATGGTCGTGAAGCAAAAACAAACTCTCTCTTAACTATTTGAAAAATTCATGTTTTCACTTGCTCATACGCATGTCCCTAAACATCAGGTAATTCGGTACAACCGCTATAAAACATGGAAAATGTTGTAGTATTTTAAAAACTTGTACTAAATATAAAATGTTTGATTGTCCTTTTGCTAGCTAGCCAGCTAGTTATCAGCCTGTTAGCATTGTTTGAAAATATCATCATTCGGTATAACCGAAATTTTGGTTAAACCAAATGACTTTGGTGACAAATTTTGTCCATCTTGTAAAAAATGACAAAAGCAGTGTTAATTGATTATAAAAACCACATAATCTCATTGTTAACTCTTAATAAAACTTCAAAATTAATTATATCTCCATTATGTTTTTTTTACACTTTTAAAAACCTTATTCATCAATGACCCATATTCAAATGACATTTTGCCTGAGGCTTTCTACTGCAAATACATTAATTTATATTTTTTGTAGCTTAAAAATTCAGAGAAAATACAATGAATTTGACATTTGAAATTATTACTTTTTCATTCTGCATTTCACCTTGCTAGACAACAAAGCTCGTTTGCATATTTTCCATCAAATCATGTCATAAGTTGCAATATCTGGTTTGTCTGCCAGCCGAGCCTCTCAGGCACCTGTAATTATCATTAATTATGTGCAAGTGTGCGCATGCTCAAAAACATTACAGTAAATATGTTGAGTATGTGGCTGGAGGTGTAATACTAATCGTACGTTTATTTGGGGCTGCCTTTTTACTGTTAATTGGCAGAGAATCACCAGTATTTATCTGCTTATTTTGGTTTTTCATCATATTTGGTGTCATGATGAACAGTAAAAAATAAATAATATACAAAGAAAGTGGTTCTTAAATTGCTCACACTGCTAGACAAATCTCATTTACCAACTGATTTCTCTGTGCAGAGGTGAACATGGAAGTGAGCCATTCGATTCGTGAACGCACCATCGCCGAGAACAGTCTGGTGATTCTCCTGCAGGGACTGCATGGTCAGGTGACCACCGTTGACCTGCGAGACGAGAGCACGGCCAGGGGACGTGTTATTAATGTGGACGCTTTCATGAACATCCGGCTGGAGAAGGTTCTGTACAAGGACAGACATGGACGCATGTCCAGTATGGATGACCTGTTTGTCACTGGCCGAAATGTCCGCTACGTCCACATCCCAGACCACATGAACATTACAGAGACAATAGAGGCCCAGCTCGCCAAAATACACCGCGTGCGAAACTTTGGAGCAGGCGGTGGACGGAAAGAATACTCTAAGAAAAAATAGTTTATATGCAAGATTAATGTTTGTCTTGCAAATGGATGGCTTTTGTTATTTATTTTTTTAAGTAATGCAGTCATGGAGCAAAAAGTAATGCAGTAATGTAGATTGTTGTTCCTAGTAAGTAACTGAAATAGTTCTGCATATGTTCTCAAGGAACAGTGTGGGAAAAGTGATTTCTGTTTACTTTGTTTTGCTCTGGTGGTTTGAAAATTCAGTAAATGGATAAATGTTGTGAAACAACCATTGATTGATGAGTTCTTTCATGTGTTTGTTTAGACAACGCCTCTTATTAGGTGTTCTTGTTTTTAATGGGGATGTCAATATTTCTTTACCACAAGTACACTTATAATTAAGTTTATAGAGTTTACTTGTGCAAATATTGGTACTTCAAGGCCTATATTTGCAATTTAACACACTGTTTGCAGTGTAAAGAATTTGTGGGATTTTAGGATTTGCAGTAATTTATTAAGATCAAATGAATAACTAATAGAACAGTCATTGATGAGACTTAAAGGGATAGTTCACCCAAAAATGAAATTGTTGTCGTTACTTACTCGTCCTAAAGTTGTTCCAAATCTGTATGAGTTTCTTTCTTCTGTTGGACACAAAAGAAGATATTTTAAAGAATGTGGGTAACCAAACAGTTGATGACTGCCGATAATTTCATACAGGTTTGGAACAACTTGAGGGTGAGTAAATGAAGACAAAATTTTCATTTTTGGGTGTACTATCCCTTTAAGAGGAATCGTCTAACTTTGGAAGCTATTGGAGACAAACATGTAAGTATTAAAATATCAAGTATGTAGTAACATGAATTTTACGTATGGTCATGTAAATGAGCAGGCAAATTTGATCTTAAAATTAGACTAAAAACAGAAGGAATGCTTTTGTCTCCTATGCTTCCTCATTCTGTTTTTGTGTCTGGTTGTGGTCAATGTGGCAAGAGATTTTACATGTTATTTTAGAACAATATTATTTTGCTTCCAGAATGATACATAAATTTTGCAATTGCGTATGAGGATACAGGAATTTTTCTGTGACCACATAATCATCATCTTTGAAATGACTCATGACCCTCATTCCTGTTCGGACAGAAAAGCCACAGTGACAGTAAACCAGGAGTATTCTGGTAAACAAAAAACATTACACAACATGAAAATTACACGTTGCCCATGATGAAATTGGAATCCATTTAGGGAAAGATTCTTTTTAAGGGGTTGCTTTTTATTATATGCAGTGTTTGACTATCAAATAAAGTTTGTTTGCAGTATTATAAACAGGAAAAAGTGGCCCTTTGTCCCTTATGATGGGAATTTGGTGCATGATCATCTCAGGACAGGCATTTAAAGGGATAGTTCACCCAAAAATGAAAACTATCCCATGATTTACTCACCTTCAAGCCATCCTAGGTGTATCTTTTTCAGGCGAACAATCGGAGATATATTTAAAAATATCCTGGCTCTTGCAAGTTTTATAATGGTAGTGAATGGGGGCGAGATTTTGAAGCCCAAAAAACTGCATCCGTCCATCATAAAAATAACTATCCCTTTAAGTTCAATCTCAGTGGATTCAGTTCAACCTGCATTTACCTTTCATTTTCACATCCTAAATTTCCCAATTATGTTGCCCATATAATATATAATTTCATCTCTGTCACACTCAACAAACACTTATCTGAAGAGCATGGCTCATTATACAGTCAAAGATGGGACAACGCAGGGTTTAGAGCTGCTTCAGGTGTGTAACTCTCGTCAGACGGGAGGGAACACAAAGAGCTCTTTTAATCCCGCAGTAGCTTGAAGCGGCAGGCGCTGTGCCCACTGTAGGCGTTTCCTGTTCTGTCCCACCCCACAGGGTTAACCCTCAACTCAACAGACAGAGATCTCTCTGGCACGTTAGACGTGGCCCGTCCCAGAGGCTGGGCGTGTGGCCTTATTCAAGCCTGCACACGCTGAAAGAGACATCATAGGTGCCCGAGTGTTTGAATGTTGAAAGACAAACAGAAACAAGAAAAAGCTCTGGGCATTTATTTTGGCTCCTTTTGTAAACATTAATACTGTAAATCTTTTTTTTTTCTGAAGAAAAAGTGAGCAGGGCGTGGTTGTACAAAAATCCTTTTAATCAGACGGGGTTTTGATGATTTTGATGATAAACCAATGACTCAGACAAAGAGACAATACTTGAGGAAAAAATGATATACACTACTACCTTTCAAAAGTTTGAGGTCAGCAATTTTTTTTAAAGATTAATTTTTTTATTATTATAAAAATGAATACTTTTATTGAGCAAGGATGCATTAAATTAACCAAAAGTGACAGTTTATAATGTTACAATAGATTTCTATTTCAAATAAATAAATGCTGTTTTTGAATTTTCTATTCAAAGAATGATTTCTGAAGGATCATGTGACACTGAAGATTTCAGATTTGATTACAGGAATAAATTATATTTTAAAATATATTCAAATATTATTACAATTTAAAATAATGGTTTTCTATTTTAATATATTTTAAAATATAATTTATTCCTGTGATCAAAGCTGAATTTTCAGCATCATTACTCCAGTCTTCAGTGTCACATGATCCTTCAGAAATCATTCTAATATGATGATTTATTATCAATGTTTTTTTATAACCTGTGATACTTTTTCAGGATTCTCTGATGAATAAAAAGTTTTAAAAAAGAACAGCATTTATTTAAAATAAAAATCTTTTGTAACAATATACACTATCATTCAAAAGTTTGGGATCAGTAATTTTTCTTTCTTTCTTTTGAAAGAAATTAATACTTTTATTAAGCAAGAATGTGTTAAATTGATAAAAAGTGATAGTAAAGATTTATATTGTTAGAAAAGATTTCTATTTTGAATAAATGCTGTTCTTTTTAACTTTTTATTGATCAATTTTTTAATTTTTGTATGGTATGGATTTTATGTTATTCTGTGTAGAACTGATTTGGACAATATTTATTGTGAAAAGCATCTAAATATTTAAATAAATTTTGCCTTTACAACAGCATAAACATGCCATTTCTTTCTTTTTTTATGTTTTTATAATTTCATACTATTTTTTATTAGGGGCTTAATTATATAACTGCCTTGAAAGGTTCTTTCATGAGGGGATTGTCATATTTTAGGGTCCTTGGCATCAAAACGTTTCTTATTCAAGGCCACTGTTTTAGTGTATAAACTACAATACCAGACATTCATTTAAACTCTATACTTCCTTCATTCAGCACAGCATGGATAGTCCGTCTGAGCTTAAAGAAAACAAGCAGTAGGTTTTACTGTGGTTTACACACCGACACAACACATTCAAATATACATGTGTGGACCTGAAGAAGAGGTTTACAATGATCTGTTGACCAGCGGGTGTGAAATGTGGCCTGGATCGCTCTGCCATCCTGAGGGTGTAAATTCGTGTGCCCCTCCCTGACTCTATTTTCCCCTCTGACAGGAAACACCTCCCTTTACCCAAACTGCTTTTCTATGGTCTGGTCGCAGTGAGAGAGACGCTGTGTATGTGTGACCACAGAGGGCTGCTGCGTCTCCTGATGTCAGGCACAGACATGTGTGAGTAGACCTCAAGAACTCAAGCACCTCTCAGAGTTTAGTGTTCCCGCTTCATCCTCCAGCCTGGTGAGGTCACACCGCCTCTGGATACGGGATTCATATTTCCTCCGCCAGGACATTCTGGATAGAAATGATGGTTCGTTAGAAAAGGTAAGAAATGAAATACTGCATTTTTGTTAAAGGGATGAAACATCAAAACTATAGTTGACTTTTTAAATTAAGATAAAATGTAACATGGGTGGATTAGTATACTATAAAAGAGCTGTACAAACTATTTTTGTCTGCTGTAAAATATAACCGGGTGAAAAGTCTCACTCTGAAGGACGGACTTGTGTCATATCTAAAGACCAGGGTATCACAGAGACTTAAGGGCTGACTCTTCTGATCAACATCATAGCGACCACAACACTCATAGAAGCAACCTAGCAACCACCCACAACAACCTAGCAATTGCTTAGCAATGCCCTAGCAACCACCGAGAACACCCTGCATTGCAATGCACTGGGTACTACGCACAACATCCTGTCAACTGCATAGCAATGCCCTAGGAACCACCAACAACACTCTAAAAATTGCATAGTAACACATTAGCAACACCCTAGCAACCACCCACAACACCCTGTATACAACAAACTGTATAGCAATGCACTAGCAACAGCAAAGCAACAACAGAGAAACCATCCACAACACCCTAGCAACTGCATAACAATGCCCTAGCAACTACCCACAACATCCAGTGAGAAAGTACCACTCACATTTTGTTCAGAAAATATAAAAATGTAATTTGGTTTGTTTTGATTACATAGAAACCATGTGAGGCTGGCGTATGAAGGCTTGTTTCCTACACTAATAAATAACAATTGCGACTTTGTAATTGCGACTTTTTATCTCACAATTCTGACTTTTTTTCTCTCAGAATTGTGTGATATAAAGTCTCAATTGTGAGTTATAGTCAGAATTATAAATTATAGAGTTATAAAGTCACTTCTGTCTGTCTTTTTTCTTCTATAACTCACAATTGTGAGATTATATTTCACTATTCAGAAATGCAAGATTGCAATTCTGACTCTTTTTCCTCACAGTTCTGACTTTTCTCCTAGCGATTCTGGCTTTTTTCCTCGCGATTCTGACTTTTTTCCTCGCAATTCTGACTTTTTTCCTCGCAATTCGGACTTTTATCCTTGCGGTTCAGACTTTTTTCCTCGCAATTCGGACTTTTTTCCTCGCAATTCTGATTTTTTTTTTACTCGCAATTCGGACTTTTATCCTTGCGGTTCGGACTTTTTTCCTAGCAATTCTGAACTCGCAATTCGATTTTTTTTCTTCTGCGGTTCGGACTTTTTTCTCGCATTCAGACTTTTTTCCTTGCGGTTCGGACTTTTTTCCTTCGCAATTCGGACTTTTTTCCTTGCGGTTCGGACTTTTTTCCTCGCAATTCGGATTTTTTTCCTTGCGGTTCGGACTTTTTCCTAGCGATTCTGACTTTTTTTCTTGCAATTCTGACTTTTTTCCTAGCGATTTTGACTTTTTTCCTCGCAATTCTGACTTTTTCCTAGCGATTCTGACTTTTTTTCTTGCAATTCTGACTTTTTTCCTAGCGATTTTGACTTTTTTCCTAGCAATTCTGACTTTTTCCTAGCGATTTTGACTTTTTTTCTTGCAATTCTGACTTTTTTCCTAGCCATTCCGAGTTTATATCTTGCAATTCTGACTTTTCCTCACAATTTTGACTTTTCCTTGCAATTGCGAGTTTATATCTTGCAATTCTTTTATCCTCGCAATTCACTTTTTTCCTCACAATTCTGACTTTTTCCCCCGCAATTCTAACTTTTTTCTCGCAATTCTGACTTTTTTCCTTGCAACTGCGAGTTCATATCTTGCAATTCTGACTTTTTTCTCGCAATTCTGCCCCCCAAATTCTTACATTTTTTAAATGACTTTAAATTATAAATAAACCTTTTGAACAGACTATTTTTTTGTTTGATTTCTAATGTTGTTAATAATGTGATTATGAAAGACGTATCAAAGTCATAGTTCTTGTGACATTGAAAAAACAAAAGATGCTGTAGCAGTTTGCTGATTAGAGAATATAGAGAAAAAAGCATGAGCTCAGCAGGCTCTCCGACATCTGCTGCTACATGCCCTTCTGCAGGTTTGCTCTTCTGGGAAAAGGTCTGACAGGTGGGAGATGGTATGTTTGAGAGCTGTTTTGTCCTGTGCTGATGATTCACAGCTGTGGGGTAGAACTGAAGGCCAGTTAGCCACTGTCTGGTAACGGGAGTATTTTTGGATCTTGTGGCATACGTCCCACGCTAATTGGTACTTGGAGCAGAACTTGACAATGTTTACAAGCTTTTAGTGTAATCTTATATTTCTGGTATCCTAGTTCCTGTTTGTCATTTGTTTATGTGAGGGAATGTAGTTTGTGTTTGCTAAACCATGCTGGAGGGGCTTTACAGGATTGCAGAGCGAGCACAAAACTGAGACCCACATGACAAGAATCCCTGCTTGCATTTAAACATTTAACTACTGGAAGTTTTGTCTCTGAAACATCTGAGGTGAAGATTTTATTGTTCAAAATGTGCTCTTTCAGTGCTCAATAGACTTTTAGTTACTTATGTTTATATAAAGTATTAAAATTAATTATTACCATTATTATAACAATAATGTTTTTAAAATAATAATAATTGTTATTCTTGTATTATTATTATTATAAATGTTTAATACTACTACTACTATGACTGTTACTACTAATATTAATAATTATATGTATACATCATTGTTATAATTGTAATAAACATTAATAATATATATATATATATATATATATATATATATTAATAAATAAATATTATTGTTATTGTTGTATTATAAATGTATAATAATTATGTAATAATATAGTTATGTAATATTCAATATAATACTACTACTATGACTTTTACTACTACTACTATTATTAATAATTAATATACATATATTACATAATTTTAGGAATATTAACATCATTATTATTTTTATTATTGTATAATTATAATAAACATTAATATATATATAACAATTATTATTATATATTATATTATAATATTGTATAATTATATTAAATGTATTATTCTTTTCTATTAGTATTTTTTATCAATTTAATGTAATTATGTAATATTCAATATACTACTACTAAATTATTATTATATTAAATAATATTGTATAAATATAATAAACATTAATTATAAATATAATTATATAATTATCATAATCATCATCATTATTATATTGCATAATATTGTAATATTGTATAACAATAATAATGATAATTATATATATATAATTTTTTTTATATAAAAAAAAAGTTTTATATAATTTTAAAAACAAGAAATTTTACTGTATACCAAAGATGTTCTTATTTGTGTGTTTATTATTATTAACATGAGATAATTAAATGACACAAAAATGAGATCTTCATTAAATCTCATGAGTTATAAAAATCAAATAAAACATTACTTTAGGCATCTGTGAGGAGAAAAGTAGAGCATTTTGACCAATAGAAAGCTACAAATAAAAGACATAATGAAAGTGAACATAATGTGCTTCACTTTAGTGTACTAAAACATGTGCCCTTGTTCTGCCAAGAGTGTGGCAGATAGGGATCAGGGGCGGCTGAGACTTTGAGCCTTGATGGCGTAGATTACCGTTTGCTGTAATTACAGGCCCCAAGAGGAAATAAACAGGAAGACAATAACATGGCACCTCTTCCGTGATCACGGCATGGTCTCAGCGACTGCGGGTTTTATGGTGCGGACGCACACAGGGAGTCACCGCATTTAAAGTCTGATGCTTTTTATCGTTCCCTCGCTTGGGCCGGAGGAGATTCTTGCCAAGCACACATCCAGGACTTGTGTGGCTCCAGCACATTATGGCGTTGGAAATCCAGATGTTCAGCTTTAATACTCCCCCCTCTCCTCTTTTCCTTCTTGGAGAGAGTGACACAAGCTGGATCCTTCCCAGTTTCCCAGGGAAGAGTCCCACGCAGACCCCGAGCAGCATGTGAATGTCTTCATAAAGTCTCAGTTCCTGTGGGAAAAATGGGAAAATCTGTCTGGGAGCAAACAGACCTGGGTCAATGCAATAACAACAGCAGTAACAAATGGCCTGTGTGGAAAGAGATGATATATAATGCTTCTTAATGGCACACTTAGTGCAATTTCAGCCTCAGGGGCCAAAATAAACACATTAGGGCGTATTTTTCTAATTAAGCATGGTGGGCTATGTTGTTTTAGTTGTCCTTGCGATACTAAAGCATGCAAGTATAACTATTACAATTGATTTTTCAAAACCCATAACCAAAAGTACACTTTTGCACGCAACTCAACACTGGTTTAGGGCTACTAACACGAATGATGGCAACTGCCAAGAACACACTGGGAACAACTCAGTCATAGGAACTACTCATAACACCCTAGTAACAGAATAGTGACAATTAGGCCACCAGCTAACACCCAGAAGTTTGTATTGGGTTCTTTTTTTCTTTTTTTCTTATAACTGCACTCTCTTAAAGGTGCAGTAAGCAATTTTTGAAAAACGCTGTTGAAAGTGGATCGAACCGAAAAGCACAACACACTTGTAGCCAATCAGCAGTAGGGGGCGTGTCCACTCTTGATGGGGGAGGAGAGACAGTGAGCAAGAGGGAGCTTTGAAGAAACACTGTAGAAAGAGAGATGGCTGAGAGACATTACAAAAGAGAAAAGATCAGAGGAATATCACTGGAAAAAGAAGGGTTATGATCAGGCAAGAGCTTTAGGATTCGAGTTAATATTACAAAAGCTTTCCAGCGCTGGAGAGACCTAAGCAGGAAGGCCTGAAAATGGATGCCGAGGTTGTGTTGTTTCTGTTCCATACGTGAGTGACATTGATTTTGCTGTTAGCTATAGTGACAGGACAGTTTTGAGTGTCGTTGTTTGTCTGGAGTTGTTGACGACCAACACCGAACTTTTGCTTGTATATGTACTCTTGTGTATACTCTTGTCATCTTTGCTTTAATTTCATGAGGCAATATTTTGCTTCGCTTCATCTAAGATTCACTGCATTGTATGTTTGTGCATTTTGGGGGCGGAGCAATGAAGGGAGGGGTGTGTTTGGGTTGATTTCAAATATCAACAGTGTTCAACAATGATTCTCAGAAATCATTATTGCATCTTGAAGCATATGTTTGTTTTTCCACCACAGGGGCTGAAGGTCAAGGTGTGATAAAGTAGAGAAGAAAGCACAAAAGAAAAGAAAAAGAAGCCAACATGAACCCCATACGGAAAGACATGGAGCTGCTGAGTAACAGCATGGCTACTTACGCACATATAAAAGGTGAAAGCTCAACACAAATGGTTCATTAATGCCCAGGTTAAGAGCTCAAGCGCTGAAAGGCACTTGGCTAAGCACTATAGATTTGGATCAGTTTTACTGAACTTAATGCCCCATCACACTTCTGACCTCAAGAACACAATAACAAGCCATTCCATGGACTTAAGTGTTCTGTTTGATTTGGCTTCACACCTCCGACTTCATGAGAGATGGCTTAAATGTTCCTAAACACTTCTTTATTTTTTTTTCTGGGGATTTTCTTTAGTGTAAAATCAATAAAAAAAAAAATAAATAAAATTACTCAATCATATGCATGTTATAATGACTTCTGAAGGATATATTTAAAGAGAATAATACATTTATGTATTTTAATAATACATTTAAAAAAATGTATAATAATACACTTTTTTTTATTTTATTTGAATGTTATGTTTAAAGGGTTAGTCCACCCAGTAATGAAAATTCTGTCATCATTTACTCACCCTCATATCGTTCCAAACCCGTAAGACTTTTGTTCATCTTCAGAACACAAATGAAGATCTTCACAAATTAGAATGAACTTCATTGGTTCTTGCTGAAGCTCAAACGTGCTGCGTAACGCGAGAATGAACCTAATTGGTTCTTGCGGAAGCTCAAAGTGATGCGTAACACGAGAATGAACCTCATTGGTTCTTGCTGAAGCTCAAACGTGCTGCGTAACAGGAGAACGAACCTCATTGGTTCTCGCACGTCAGGCAAGCATGATTGAGCTTCTGTTTACCACAACTGATGTGTGAGTTGATGAATGTTTATATGTGAATAAAAGCCTAAATTCAATTTGTTCATCATATAAAGCAATTGTGTCTCTTCAGAAAATTTAGACTAAATCGCTCAATTCATATGGATTAGTTTCATGATCTCTTTATGGACTTTTTGATGCGTCAAAGTGTCAGTTGCATAACTGTCAATAGAGGGACAGAACTGGCTCAGATTTTATGAAAAATATCTTCATTTGCGTTTCAAAGATGAACAAAAGTTTTACGGGTTTGGAACAACATGAGGGTGAGTAATTAATGACAGAATTTTCATTTTTGGGTGTGCTAATCCTTTAATATATTTATTAATATAAATTCTCTCTTTTGAGTTTATGCTCAAATATGACTCATGCATGTTCTTGACAATTTCCCTCCCCTATTTAATACAGGGAACATGGAGAGCTTTGCGCTGTACTTCATGTTGGGCGTGTGTTCAGGTCTTCTGTTGGCTCTGGTCCTCCTCATACTGGGCATCACCTGCCGACCGCGTTCAAAGACAAAAACGCCCTCCACACCAGACAAGAGACGACTAAAAGATTCCAGCGAGGAGGAGGAAGACAAGGAAGAGGATGAAAGTGAGGCAGGAGATGACGAGGACCTAGAAGTCCCAGTGCTCACCGTGAGTCCCCTGAGTGATCAGACCCAGCTGAACGGAACCATTAGGAGCGTGAATGTGTTTGCTTCAGCAGACGAGCTGGAGAGAGCCAGAAGACTGGAGGAGAGAGAACGAATCGTCAGGGAGATCTGGAGGAACGGACAGCCGGATATACTCGTCACCGGCACAGGAACACTCGGTCGAGTTCACTATCTCTAGGAGCATGTTTTATCTTCTGGACACAGTTGTTTCATGCATACAGAGAACCACACATGGTGACAGCATTGAATTTGAAATTTTCCTCACATATATATTTGTTTCTCATCACCATATGCAGATATGAAATGCCACACAGGACATTTATCTGCGCAAGAGATTTAGGTGTAATATACCTTTAAAAAGGGAAGGATTGAGAATTTGATTAGCATATTTCTGTTTTGAGGTTGACTTCACAAGCCCTTGTCTTCTGAATGATCATTTGTAAGTTTTTATAGATCACTTTTTTTCTTTTGCATTTTTTATATCTATAAATAAATTTTAAAACTTAAATGTTTGTATATATACATACACTATGTATTTTAAAAATAAAAACAAAACCAAATATTTACATCCAATCTTCACACATGGTGCACCATAAATGAGAAAGTGGAAGACGCAGCCCTTCACCTTCCATTATTTGCTAAACTTTTCAACTGTCTCTCCTCCGGTTTCCTTTTTCCATATCCCTACTCCCCTATCTTACAAAAAGGATACAAGAAATAATCAGAAGATAATCCACCTAGAACCGTAGTCGCACAGTTAGATGTATTAGACGAATTTAAAAGCTCAAATAATACATTTTGTACAGAAGAAATAATAGGAGGAGCAAAAACGTGCTTTTAAACCCTCAGGAATGTTTTTATAAATTGAGCAACGAGTGCCATTGGACAGTTCCATTAATTAAGTTGCAGAAAGGTATTTAACAACATAATAAAATGGATGTTCTTTGCAAATGTGAATACTAACAGAAAAACAACAACAACAAACAAATTAAAGCGGTCCTTGATTATGATTTCACTTTTTAAACTTGAGTTAGTGTGTACAGAAATCGCTTTTTAAGGACTACAACGATCTTCTTCCTGGGTTAGTGACATCACAAACCCCGAAATTTACATAAACCCTGCCCCCGGGAACATGCAACAAAGGTGGTGAGGCCATGTTGGGCTGCTTTAGAGAAGAGGAAGAGTTGTAGTAGTAGTATGTTATTGTCATGCCATCATTTTACACCGGACTGCTTCACAAATGAGGGTCAATTCAATGCTGGATTTGCACAAAAGATTAACATGACGGCACATACTAGTCGATGAGCTGAATCAACTCCACAGCAACTGCATAAATTTATCCACTAACCATTCAGAAACGTCCAGTTTCATTCTAATAGTTGTAACTTCTTCCTGAGTCTCTCCATCAGTGTCGACTCCGGTTTGAACAATGTAAGGCTGAACACCGTTACTGACGATCCTCATTTTGGGTGCGTGAGATTCTCCAGTTTTGTGGTTGTTGAGCAGCCGAAGCACGAGCTGTTAAAGCTCCGCCGCCTTCTGGAAAGGGGGCCGGGAGCAGCAGCTCATTTGCATTTAAAGGGACACACAAAAACTGCGTTTTTGCTCACACCCAAACAGAGGCAAGTTTGTCAAGCCATAATAAATGATCTGTGGGGTATTTTGAGCTGAAACTTCAGACACATTCTGCAGACACCAGAGACTTATATTTCATCTTGTGAAAAGGAGCATTATAGGTCCCCTTTAAGAATCTTAAATGCACTATACTTGCTGTAAATCAGGGGTGTCTAACCCTGCTTCTGGAGGGTGACCTTCTTGCAGTTTAACCAGAGATTGTATTATTATAGGGAGATAAGAGGGTCTGTATCTCTTACCATTGGAGAAAGCGTAACGGCTAACTTAATCACATGCGGCACCTCTCAGCCTATCGCATCGCCATTCAAAACTCCTCCATGAGTACCGCCAGTTAGCATTAGCCGTTACGCTTTTTTGGCTAAAGGTTGCAGGCTTGCCTTCCAGTGGCTTTGGTTTAACTCCAATCTCAATCAAACACACCTGAACCAGGTAATCAACTAGGCAGATGTGTTTGAGCAGGTTGAAGCTAAACTCTGCAAGAGCATGAATGGGCACCCTGAAACCTGTAACTGCACTGCAATATGAGATTTTAATCATCAGATGGCTCACATCACATTTTACTACAGCTGAACATCATCATAAAGTCACTAAAAGGCTCCAGCTGTCGAGAGCAGCAAGACCAATGCAACTCGAAACAAAAACAAGATTATGTGTAAAACAGAGGACGGCCTTTATTTGAAATTTACCATGGAGACTGAAAGCACTGAATTAACAGATTGTAAATGTTAAGAGAACGTCACAGCGTTACAGTATCATCACAAAGCAGGTTTCTAAAGAAAGCAGTTGAGTCCCCCAGTGTATCCTTACAACAACTGAACAGTGCAGTACAGAGATCAATGGAAGAAAAACCACATGATCTAAACATGCAGCATGAACTATTTTACATTTTGGTTGATAGTTTAAACACAATGCTGCAATAAATGCATCATTACAAGCTTAGTCTTGAATGTTCTATTATTATCTACACTTTAAAATCACATGAATGATCTAAAACTGACAAGATTTTTTTTGTTGTTCCTCAAAATAGAAAACAAGTCAATTTTTTTACACTTCACAAAGTAATTGGACTATTTTTTTAGTCATTAGTGGCATTTAAGGGAAGAAAATTAACTAAATTGGACGTTAAATATAGATGAGAACCCACTTGTCAGGACAATCTGATTCTGTACATTTTTTAACAGACAATTTTCTCGAGAAAATCGGCCCAGTACACAGTGTATTGGTCCGCAAGAGATATGCTCCAATAAGACTGAACCATACACCAATGACATTATAAAATAAAAGGGGCGAAATATAAATGAATGAATTTACATGCAATTCCAAAACATAGAAAAGGGAAAATCTACTGGCAGAATCAAAATTAAAAGTTAAAAAAAAAAAAAAAAAAAGGAATCATAAAACTACAGTTAAATCTAAGGCACAAGTGCATGGATTTTTTATTGCACTTTTTAAATGAAAAATGAATGACTGAATTTTTATTTTCAAATCACCCCCCCACAACTTCGAAAACAAGCGGAAAAAACACAAAAATTTGAAAACTGAAAAATAGTAGCAGATCATGTGATGCTATAAATGACATGGCTCTACCGTATGGGGCTTCACAGTCCAACACCTGAACACACGAGGATGCATTTCTCCCGAGGGCTCTCGCTGAGCTCGAGACAGTAGAGGAGAACAGACACAAATGGACGCGGATCCGTCTATGGCTTGGAAGCAGTGCTTTCCCCAGACTTTTCGTCGTCTTTGTGCTCTGCGCTGCCTTCTATCTCTCCCTCTTCAGCGTTGCCCTGGAACATGTCGTGGGTCCACTTGGGGCTGCCGCCACCCTTTCGAACAATGAAGGTGCCCCTGCCGCGGGGGTGAATCCCTCTGCCGCGCCCCCGAGTGTCCACCCACTTCATCTCCCCTTCCTTGTCCCGGTCGTCATGCTGCAGTTAGACGAGAGAGAAGGAAATTGAAACTCTCCTACTGGCCACCATGCAGCTTATTCAGTCCCAAAATTGCGCACTTATATAGGAAGGGACTGTCTGAGCGACATGCGAAGCAACCAACCAGCAGTTTTTGTTTTTAGCGTAAAGTTTAGGGGGGCGCGTGAATCTGAGATCAAAGCTAGGAATCACACCTGGAAGTACTTCCGACTCTTCGGGGTGTATTCGGGGTCCCACTCCTCCTCCGGGGGGCGTGAAGGGCCTCCCATATTTGGAGGGTTGTTATTGGTGTTGTTGCCAGGGTAATTTCCTCGGTTCCATCCTCTTCCTCTCATTCTGGGCTGCAAATACAAGAGAAGAGCAGATCAACTAAGAAGTCCAAGATATATGGGAGAACAACTTCAGGATCATTGTGCCACAAATACAAAAGCAGGTGGAATTACAGAATCCAGTTGTGAAAATGGAATTTACTGTATAATGTGCAAAGTCATGGAATTTGGCACATTTTGAATAAATAAATAAAAGACTGACGTTTTTTCTCAGAATTGCGAGTTTATTTCTCACAATTCTGACTTTATAACTCACAACTGCATATTATAAAGTCAGAATTGCAAGATATAAACTCGCAATTCTGAGAAAGTCATACTGCGAGACACAATTGCGAGTTTATATGATGCAATTCTGAGAAAAAAGTCAGAATTGCGTGATTAAATCTCTCAATTGCGAGAAAAAAACTCTATAAATCCCAATTCTGACTTCACAACTCGCAATTCTGACTTCATAACACGCAATTCTGACTTTATATCAGGCAACTGCGAGAAAAAAGTCAGAATTGAGATAAAAAGTTACCTTTTTAATATTTTTTTATTAAGTGACGGAAACAAGCTTCCATAGTAAACCTCTGTTATGCGGAACTTTGTTTGCCAAAAAATTAAATACAATGAATTGTTAAATTTCCATTGGATTACACTTCAAAAGATTCATTTGTATACATTCATTTGATTACAACCATTTTGGATAATAAATCTGTATTAAATTATGAAACAGAATTGCGAAAAATTCAAATGGAAAACAAAAATTCTGAAAAAATAAATAAATAAATAATAAATAATAAAATTCAATTTCATAGGGCACTATTGTTTCAGTTTTAATAAATAACTAAATAGTTAAAGTTTTATGAATTCAAATAATTAGACATGCTTTTTATTAAAAGGTTTATTAAAACTTAAACCACAAAAACCAAACCATCCCGAAAAATGAACAGAAAACACAGAATTTGAGAAAAAAATAAAACTGATTTCACAGGGCCTTATCCATCCTAAACTCTAGTGAGCTGCCCACCTAGACAACATTTCAGATTAGTTTTATTTATAATAGCTTTGAAACATGCTAGTGTCAAATTAAAACAGGATTGGGAATGAAGCCAGAGAGGAACAAAGTTGTGACAATCAACGATAAACAAACAAATCCCTTCTGTAACTCAATGATCAATAAGTCATATCAATGTCACAGAGAACTGTGGGATACTTACAACAAATCCCCGATCATAACCCCCACGACCCCTGTCATATCCTCCTCGGTCATATCCTCCTCTGCCCCTCTCATAACCCCTATCCATGTGGCCCTCATAGTCCCGAGGGCCACGCTCCATGGGCCCGGGGAACTCCCGTGACCCCAGGCGGGCCTTGTTAAAACCCCCTCCTCCTTCCATGTGCTCCTCCGGATGGTACTCTTTTCCTCTGTATGGATGAGGGGAAGGAGAGGAGGAGGAGGAAGAGGAGGAGGAAGGTGAACGTTCACGCTTCTTCTTGCTTTTCCTTTAGAATGAGGGAGAACAAGAGTTAAAAATCGTCTAGTGAGTGACTGCGAAATGACTGATTAATGCATGTTTTAAAATAATAGAGTAGTGAAGAGTTGTAATTTAACATCTTTTACTGTTTGTGATTACAAGACAGTAAAAGACAGAGTCCAGTCTAAGCAAATGCTGTAATATAAGCAATTCTACAACAACGATGATCAGTACACATTGAGGTGAAGAATATGAGGATAAATATGACATGAGTGTATATATTTGCATTTCCCAAAGAAAACAGTAGTGCTTGAAAGGCAGCAAAAGAATGAGTGTTAAAGTTAGACTAAGGTTTTAGGCTAATTCTGTATCACATAAGAGCTGCTTTGCCACCTGTTGGACAAGTATGAGAATAAACACACAACATAACACCATTTTTGAACTATAAAGTTAAATAGAAGGAAAACAATTGCAATTAAGTACACAAGTGAATGCAATAAAACAACAAATACCTATTCGGTATGCCAAAACATTGTCATGAAAATCAACATTCAGTCAACAAATTATTAGTCCAGTAAATGAGCACAAGACAACATGACCCAGAATCAGAAATCAAGTACTATTCAAATATTATTCATCAGTAAGAATCAAAGAACATCTTAAACATACTTTGATTTCTTGTGTTTGGAGGATCTGTCAGGGGAGAGTTCGTGACTGGGTGTGCGTGAGCCAGCTGAACTCTTTCCCCCCTCTCGTTTAGGATCCTTTTTACGGCGCTCAATAGCCAAACGAAGATCCAAAGAATCGCCCTCATGTTTTTTACCATGATCCTGTGGAGACACAACAATGTCCAAAATAATTAAGATATTTTCTTGAATCAATACAGTGTAAACAGATCAGAGTAAAAATTTCTTTATTTTATTTTGAACTACAATATGATTTCCACTGAACTTAAAGTTTAAAAGGATAGTTCATCCAAAAATAAAATTCTCATTCATTTCTTTAAGTCATTACAAACCCGTAACTTTCTTTTTTCACAGATGATGTTTAGTGCTGTTTTCCAAACAATGAATGTGAAGTTTAACAACTTTGTTTGGACTATTTTCATGCGACTGCTGCAACTTGACAGCATTGATCCTTATTCACTTTCATTGCAAAGGAGCATGTGGGAGAATTGGATAGAGATTTGAAGGATAAAATCACTTTTGTGTGAACTAACCCTTTAAACATTATTATGATTTAATATATTATTAATTTTGGATTAACCTAAGCACAAGAAGAAGAGGTTGAGAACATTTGTCTCACACTGAAATGGCAGATGAGACAATGACAGTCAAAACCCAGCTGAAAAACTCCATCTACTGGCCATCTTTAGGAATAACCTCAAATTCAATCCTCGTTTTATTTAGTCACCCTCTATGACTTTACAGTGTTGGCTAATGTTGGCCAAGTTATAATGAAACCAATGAAATACATGTGCAATTTTAAGAAGTAATGTGATAGAACATAATATATTCAACACCCAGTGAAAATGTGACAGACGTCTATTAACACGTGAGACTTTGACAAAAAAAACGACCAAAACAAAAACGCACAGATCTCATGGGAAAGCAGCATGCTCCATGCTTTCCCAATACTGATTAGTACTGATCCTCACTCTTTTTTTTTTTTTTTTTTTCATAAACACATTTTTGAGGAGATATACTTACTATTGCATTGGTTAGCGGTCCAGTGAAAGGCTTGGACACAGGATCAATTTTCACTTCCTTTTGATTAGCCATTTTGTTTGGGCAAGTATGTACCCACGATTAATCATACGACAAACTCTGGAGGGTGAGAGCGTAACGCTCAGTAATACAAGACTGAGATTAGGGCTCTTGTGCATTAGCATTATACACCTCATAGCACATTTCTGCTGTTTCAGTTGGTACACATTTGGGCAGGAATTTCAGATTTGAAAACGCTGTGTCACCTTGTAGCTGCTCTCTTCGAAATCCTCAAACAGGTGAGAGTGCTTCTTAAAAGCACTGGGAGACACATCGATTCGCCTGTGAAAGAACATGCAAAACAAAATATTAAGAAAGGAAAAGAGGAACATGGCATTTAAACCATAAGATACATGAGTGCAAATACACCTACCTGTGGATCTCAGGACTCTTCCTCTGCTTCATCATTTCCATCTCTGCAGCTTTTCTTTGGTATATTCCGAATCGCTCATTCAGAGTCATCCCAGATGACTTGAAATGTTGAGCTACATTCAGAGAGTAGGAAAAAAATAATTTCTTACATGCCACCATATTAATATATTCAAAAATGAAGACAAATTCTCCAAATTTCACAAACAAAAACGGTCCTAGGTTTGCACCCTAAGGCACCTCAAAGCACAAAGTGTAGAATTAAATGTAAAATTGCACAAAACCACTAGATTAGACTGGAATTACCTTTAATATGATGTACTATAGTGACAATGTGTTGAGCAAATAGCTCTGAAGGGCTCCTGCGAAGCTGAGCAGACTGAATATGTTGGAAGATCGACCGAAACTCCTCATGATCTTTTTTACCAGGGTGCACAAGATCCCGTGACAAATGTCTTTCTTTAGATAATACACCTGATGAGCTGAGCGAAAGCAGTGGAGTCATACACATGTATCCAAGTTGTTATACAAAGAAAAAACACATTAGAAAATTAAGTGATTTTAAAATTCATACCTTTCTCCACCATCAGTGAATGCCTTTATACTGAAATTAAAGTGTGGGTCTTTCTTTGCTGAGGATTTAGCTGGGGGCGAGGCCTCTCTTCCAGCTGGAAACAGTGGCCTTCCTCTGTTTTCTGATACTCTAGATGGCGATGGAGAGGATGGACTGATCCTGCTTTTTTTCTTTTCTTTCTTCTTGGAGGCCTTCTCTTCTTTTCTTGAAGCATGCTTCCGACTGCGATAAAGTTCCTCATCCAGATCCTCTTCAATATCTTCATCCCTTCTTGATGAATCTTTGTTGGACAGATAGACGCTGTCATCCCATTTTCCGAAACGCTCTTCGGTTAATTCCCGCATCGTGACAATGGTTTTGTCTTTATACTTGGATTCCTCCTCGGTCTTCCTGTCTTTCATTTCCTGGCGATACTCCTCTTCCTCGGCATCCAGAAAAGGAAGTCCTTTGTCAGTCTTTGATCCAGATTCGGATGCTTCAAACATGCCCCTAGACTTACTGCTGCTCTTCTCACTGTCAGCGTCGCCCAAGCTTAAAGCCTCACCCCTTCCATTATCCCTGTCTGATAAGGGCTTTTTCTTTTCTGCCAAAAACCTGAGGTGGACGATCACATGTTAATTAATAAGAAGCAGACTGTAATAGACAACATTTACATTTTCAAACTAGTTGGCACTAACCTTTAACATCAAAATAAGAAAGCCTATTTACAACAAAAACATTTAAGACATGCGCAAACTTATGGTTCAACTTTTCAGCAATGCAGACACGACTAACCAGGATGGAGTTTTTTCCCATACTTACATCATTTAAACTTTATCTCCTAAATTATGGGATTGCAAACAACCTCATAGCACAGGTAAACGCCCATTTGTGACATTTGACTTTGAAATAAGCTGGTTTCCATTATAAGCTCTATTCTTCCAAGGATCTTTGTTGCTGTACAAGGACTAAACACATTTGAGAGAATGATGATTGATTAAAAACTGCCTGGAGGACAAAAGAAAGAGAGGGAAAACATCCAAATTACAAAATCAAAAACATACTTTTTAAAAGCAGTTGAGATGGAGGCCGATTTGTCTTCTGTCTTCAAGTCCTCCTTTGTGATGAACCCAAAGCCAGTTGGGGTTGATGTCTTTTCTGGTGGACTTTTATTGGCAGGGCCAATGCTTCTCCACAGTGGACCACCATTGCCGGCACCTCCAGAAAGGGACACTTTAATCTCTGACTGACCCCCAGCAGACGCGACATTGCGTTTGGGACTGGTCTCGTAGTCAGATAGGCCTTCCCACTTACTACCGGGCTCCTCTGGGCTGCTTCCTGTAGGCTTGGATGCTTCCTTGCTTGCTCCCTTGCTTTCACCCGGTGAAGCCCTTCCTTTGGCTTCTTTGGCATGGGGTCGTCCCGCACTTGAGTTGCGTCGTCGTGGGGATGAGGAGCGGGAGGAAGAGCTGGAACGTCTGGAGCGCCCTGAGGAAGATCTTCCGGAATGGCGTGAATGGCTTCGGCTTGGTGATCTTTTCCGTGGTGTGTGGGAACGCGAGCGCCCCCTCCTAGGGCTGTACTGGTGGTCGTATGGCTGTTGCTGGTCTCTATGGCCGTGCCAGTTGGAACCATGGTTGGAACGGTAACCATAGTTGCTCCCACCTCTATGATAGTTCCCTCGTGGGAAGTAGCCACGCCCTCTGCCCCGGTGGTACTGAAAGGGCCTCCGGTAGCCACGGAAACCACGGTTATAACCACGATTGCCCTGGAAATCTCTAGAAGGATAGTTCCTCTCCCTGCTATGCGAACGGGATCTTGATCTAGAACTAAAAGAAAAGAGGAAAATGCAAAGCACAGGAAGAGAATTAAAACAAGATTAGAGATAGAAAAAGAGAGAAAGATGCAGTTATGATTATGACCACTTGATGGCGCTACTGGATCAATATTTACACAAATGGAACCACTTCCTTGATGGGTTTCTGCAATGAGCAAAATGTTTAAAAAGTGTTATATCACATCCTGTAAATTTCACAACTGTTGCAACTCTAACAACACCTTTTACCACTGTATAAAAGATTATGCTGCCTAAATATATGCCTTCATCACATTTTCTAAAATTAAATATGAAGTTTTCATTTAAATGGAACTGCAACTTGAATTCATTACCTAAACCTGGCAATGCATAAAGTAAAGCCATTTTCCAAGGTTTACTACAAGCACTGTGGTCCAAATTTACCACTGACTAAACCAAACATTCACCAACAGGAGAATGTCTTAGCACTTGCGCTTTTTCAATGGAAAACGGATTAAGACTAACGTTTATTGACCAGCTCCGATTATGAAAGGGCATGCTAATCCACATGCAGTGGAAAGAGGTAGTCACGTCAGACAAAAGGAAACCATTTTTTAAACCAACTTTCACAGGACACGTAAAAAAACTACAAAAAAGGGTGGGCTGTTAGAGGAGAAACAGTTAGAAGAGGAACAAAATTCTGGAAAAATATGGTATCTCATCTCAGTGCTATTTTAATATTAAATGACTTTATTTAAGGGCAGGATAAAGCTCTTGGGTGCAGCTGTTTTTAAACTGAGCTATGACGTTAGGGCAGCTTAAAATTTTTCCCATTTAAAATGCCATTCCAATCATCAATTTGTTGCAAAGAAAGTGGCTGGAATCCATTAAAGTCTGCGTGAACCAGAAGTTGCAACCAACTTTACTTCAGTGTTGTGACGCATTTCCAAGTGAAACGGAATATTGAATGGAGGGCAGGGTTTTATTTTATTGCACCTCCTCTCCATCTCTTGATAATAGCAGACTGACGGTTAGAAGAGAGTGGTTAAGGATATTCTACCCAAGCCATCAATCTCATTTTATCAGAGAGGGAAGGCCATTCCAGAGTGGAAGCAAATTTTCAGATTTTGATTAAAGATTACCACGCCGAACAATTTTTTTTTCCCGTGTATTAACTTGCACGGGTTAATTGTTCACCTCAAGACTAGTGATGTACGCTAACAAAGTAAATAGTGTCAATTTCGATTTCATGGCGACTTTGCCTACCTGTAGCGACGCTTTCTGGATCTCGAGCGGGAGCGACTCCTCGAGTGAGATCGTGTGTAGGACCTTGATCTAGTCCTAGACCTGGAACGGGACCGAGAAGCAGAATTCGGAGGCTTGGACATCTCTGTGCTCAGAGTATTTTCAGACCTGAAAAGAGAATCACATGAACACAAGGCTATCACTCTTGCACAGAATCAAAAAACACAGGACAAGATGTTAGAAGCTGTCTCTTGTGCCAATAGGTGGTGAGCATTTTTTCGAGATGTACCTTTTTGCTGGGATACCATTATAAAACATAAGTAGGACTGTGGAGAAAAGTCCCCTAAAAATAAAAAACAACCAAAAGCCAACAAAAACAGACTAGCTAAAAAAAAAAAAACTTTTTTACAACTTCTCAATTATCGGTTTGTTGTGCAAAACAGAGACTAAATTTTACATTTTAAATGACCGATAATAAATGATATGCAGAACCGACTTTTAATTGTTTTATTTTTTGCTTTTTTGACAATAATTAATTCATTACACTTCAACAAAGAAATATTAAATGCAATTGTTGTTATTTATGCAATTATATGTATTAGGGCTGCAATCAATAGAATTAAAAAAAAAAAAAAAAATGAGTGACTTTGCAGTATTGAAAAAAAAAATGTTTATTTGAAAAAAAATGTGCATTTAGTAAAATTGAAAATATTTAATTAAATCTCGCAGGTCATGCAAGTATTTAAATTCTTTTGCAGCTCTAATATAAATGCTATATATAAGCTGTTCTGAGATGGTTGTAAATTTATTTACATCTTTGTTTTGGGCATTGTCTAAAATGTCTAATCTATTTTTCAACACAGTAACATATTTATAAACCCTGCTGACAATGATTACTGTTATCTCTCCAGTACACTACAGTAGTATTGAATCACCAGTCCAAAATAATTCCCGTTTATGGTAACTGATGCAACTAAAACACACTATTTGTCTTCAAACATCTGCACCCGAACTGATTAACATTTACGATCAGTGTTGTTTTTACCTTGACCTACTATGGATGAATTCTGTTTGTGTTGACCAGATAAATCAAATATTAACAGAAAAAAACTCTGAAAGTATGCAGCAGATAAGGACAAAGATGAGAGCCAAACAGAAAAAATGAGCCAGAAAACAGAAGGTGAAATAGTTTTAGATCCTTAAACATTCAAAATCATACTTCCTTTAATATCATGCAAATTTTGCAGAAGTCATTTGCAATAAAAGAGTGCATATTAAGGCAGTATGTTTGCAAAACATACAATAGACTCTTGTGAGAAGTTTCTGAAAAGAACAGAGCACAGACTGCTCAAAATTGGTTACATAAATGGTCAACAATTACTCTGAGAGGTTAACATCACAAATCCTGGTTTTCCGGTGTGATTCATTTATCTAGTAACATGAGAAGTTAATTGATACATAGCATTCTTCAGTGTGGGATCAGGGTGTGTCTTCTAGCATGACAGACTTGTATGCATATAATCTATATATTTGCATCTATAGTCAAAGCAGGAACAGGAACAGCTGCTGCCAAACAATTATCACCCAGTCCTTCGGGGTAAGAGAAAGTCCGGCTCAACCAGTGCAGCTAGTTTCTAATCTATTCAGGAAATACTTTGGAAAAAAACATTTGCATTGATCCAATCATCAGTACAGAGCACATTTACTGGCTGTCTCAAAACCTATGGAGCTGTCTCCCTAGCTACTTTAGACTCCATAAGCACCAGATGGGACATTTCACTAGGTTTTTAGACATTTTGAGATCCCAAAATACTATCTAGGTCCGTAGATGCTCAAAACGTCCAAACACTGACAAGGTATTGTTTTGCTGTCTAGACATGCAGCTCACTATATCCAGACATTAGGGAAAACACTATTCTTTTTCAGACCCATTTAGATGGTAAAATCTAAATTCAAAAGCCAATAAACAGCAAAAAAAAAAAAAAAAAAAAAAAGTCCATTTTTGAGACGCATTCAATACGTTTGTACACTTTCGTTTTCACTTTTCATGTTAAGGGTGAAAAATAGTTTAGATACAATCACATTATAACTGTAACTCCGACTTGAAACGATCATCTACAGCCATACTCATTCAGGTGTGTTTTAAAAAGGTATGTTTTAAAAGGATAGGCCTATTTAATTACAGAAATAAAATGCATCAACCTCAGTGTGTTCAGAATAACACCAACATAATTCTGGATGAACAATAAAAGGCATTGTATTGTGCAAGTTACGCAATTAAATCACACATTGAGTCGCACAATTATACTACCAAAATAAGGAATGTTATTGCAAATTAAATTTCTGCTGTTAGCCGCTATGCTAACACTAGCCCCATTAGCCAATCTGAAACGGCATAAAACGCGCAAAGGCAGACACAATATCAAAAAAAAATAACATGAAACAACATTTTTAGGAGAAACTCCAGCAGGACATAGTAAGACAATAGCGCTATAGTCCTAAAATGCGTATAAAAGACTCACCTGAGGGGCTAGTCAGATGTGATTAGCGCGAGCTCACGAGCTGAGGCGCTGCGAGCACGCGACGGAAGAATAACGTGTATTATTCGTCGTATACAGATTAATATACGCTTGATTTTATTTATTCTGCTCTATTTCGCCCTTCTAACCTAAAGGGGTTCAGTTGTGTAGGGTTTCGGAGTAATAAGAATGAGAAGTGCCCATTTGGTCGCCTCAGGAAACGCAAAAGGCTTCCGAGGCAGTTCAGCTTCCTGATCAACGCACTCTCTCTCTCTCACACACGCGCGCGCGCGCGCGCACACAGACAATTATACACGCCCCTTTTTGGCATTCTTCTTTTTTATTTAATATTTATTTTCTCCTTTTCTTAAAAAAAATTGATGTTGAATTGAAAAACTTTAAGTTTGAAGGTTTTATGGGCCTGATAGAGATACTACGTTTGCACATTCTCACAGTCTCTTTCGAAGTACACAGAATTCCTTACATTTTAACACAACTACTATTAATTGTCTCTTTAATTAATTAATTAATTGAAAAAGATCTGTATGTTAATATAATATATAGCTATTTTCTTTCCTCTGAGCACCACTGCAGCATCTACACATGGTAAAACAGACACAGCGCCTCCATTTCAGACACCTGTTGAAAGCTTCTCAGGACTGACAGCTGTAATCACAGGCCACTGAGCCAATTCAGAGAAATCTGTCCAGCACCAGGCAGTATTTCACAGAGAGGAAACACAACAGAGAGTCAGCCTACATGAGCCAATCTATAACATGTCTGCAAAAAGACTGGATGCATATGTTTCTGTAAGGCATGGCCCTTTTCTAGGGGTTACTGAAAATATATATATTTTTTGTTAGCATATATATATTTCATTCATATAGGCTATAAATGAATGAATCGTGTAGGTCTTACTACTCTGCAACATGTGCACGTGTTTCCTGTGTCTGTTCCAGGAAGCTGGAGACAGTTTTAAGCATTGTTATATGTGCTAATCTCACTTTCCTTTTTTAGATTGTTCATTTGTGTTCTTTTTTTATTTCTCACATTTTTTACACTGCAGCTACACCGTTTTTTAATTACTATAGGTTGAGAAACACAACTAAAGGTTATTCTTAGCATAGTCTTGTACACTGCATGGTGCTACATTATGTCATTGACAATGGCTTCCAATAGTAAAACATAGAGATAGATAAACATTCTTCTCTGGGTGGCATCAAGACTGCTGGCAGCTGCTATCGCAAAAATAGTCATCTGCAACAGGGCGAGAGAACGTTTCTGGTGCAGATCTGCAGCGTGTATGTCATAACTAGTAGAAAATAAAGATTATATATATATATATATTAATAACAATACCTTTAGAATAAATATTTAATTTAAAGAATTATATATATATATATATATATTAAAAAACAATACTATTAAGTCTATTATGTCAAATGGCCTGAACCCTGGAGTCCTGTAATATTATCAGCAAGTGTCATGTTCTAAATAGCTCTGAATCAGACTGAATGAAAGATCGCTTCACAGCACGACTCTGCAATCCTGCCTGTCATTTTGGCAAACTGTTTACATTCCCAAACTGATCTAGGGGGGTAACAACATCGAGACAGTGTGATGTTAGCTTAATTCATGTCTAATAAAGTCTTTATTTTTTATCTAGATGAACTCAAACAAAAACTTAGTGTGCCTGGATGCTAAAAAATAAACACATGCAAAGCAGAAAGTGTGTGATGAAGCAAAGCATAAACTAGAGAAAGCTTTTCAACATGAAAAACCACAAATACATATCTATACGTGTACCACAACCAAATTTAGAGCGAGTTCGTGTATTCATGCCATGGGTTATTTATTTCAAAAGAGTAGCACAGTTTCAGTGGAAAGTTCTGCCTTCTTCGTCTTGTGGTTTTGTGTTCAGTTAAGAACTATTTTTCCATTTACAATCAAGGGTGTGCTGTTTCTCTCCACACTCTGCTCAGAAGCTGTATATACAATGTCTTTTAAAGCCATATTTCTCTTTTCTGGTTGAGAAGTGGCATGTTTGACATTGAGGGTTAAAGCACTAGTCCAGTGCATTAATAACATGTTACGCCACCATTTGAAAGAGAACACAGATTACATAAACTACACCACATCCAATGAAAATTATTTAGGACAAGCTAACAAAAAATAAAAACTTTTGAGACATTTTCTGAATTCTGCTTTACTAGCAGGGTGTTTAGTTTGTCCATTTCCAGGCCTTTACAATTTTAGTGACGCTGCAAGAGTGCATAAATAGTTTCACTTAAATAATTATCACATTAAATCACACATTAAAACACGTTCAAACATGCACAGGAGAAATATGAACAAAACAAAGAGAGCAGCCTCACCTCTAGTGTTCAGTAATGGAGAGAATTCAAGAGAAAATTCAACGTATCTGCAGCGAACAAAGAACTTCCTGCATTTGATGGATGAAGCTATGCTAAGTCATTTCTTGTATGATGCATTCAGCCTGCTATATGAAGTTAAAATACTATTAAAAACCTACACAAAGTGTTTATTATTGGTCCTTCCATGAGTAGAACATTATTATTACAACTTCTGTCACCAAGCTCATAGAGGGATATGCATAAATATATTGTAAAATATATTTAGAACAGTGTTGTTACTACAACCCGAATTCCGGAAATGTTGGGACGTTTTTTAAATTGGAATAAAATGAAAACTAAAAGACTTTCAAATCACGTGAGCCAATATTTTATTCACAATAGAATATAGATATAGTAGAATATAGATATAGTATAGTCTCAAAATAGTTGGGACGGGGGCATGTTTACCATGGTGTAGCATCTCCTCTTCTTTTCAAAACAGTTTACAGACGTCTGGGCATCGAGGTTATGGAGTTTTGGTGTTGAAATTTGGTCCCATTCTTGCCTGATATAGGTTTCCAGCTGCTGAAGAGTTTATGGTCGTCTTTGACGTATTTTTCTCTATAGGTGAAAGATCTGGACTGCAGGCAAGCCAATTCAGCACCCGTACTCTTCTACGACAAAGCCATGCTGTTGTAATAGCTGCAGTTTGTGGTTTTGCATTGTCCTGCTGAAATACACAAGGCCTTCCCTGAAATAGACGTCATCTGGAGAGGAGCATATGTTGCTCTAAAACCTTTATGTACCTTTCAGCATTCATAGTGCCTTCCAAAACATGCAAGCTGCCCATACCGTATGCACTTATGCACCCCCATACCATCAGAGATGCTGGCTTTTGAACTGAACGCTGATGACACGCTGGAAGGTCTCCCTCTTCTTTAGCCCGGAGGACACGGCGTCCATGATTTCCAACAAGAATGTCAAATTTGGACTCGTCTGACCATAGAACACTTTTTCACTTTGAAACAGTTCATTTTAAATGTGCCTTGGCCCACAGGACACGACGGCGCTTCTGGACCATGTTCACATATGGCTTCCTTTTTGCATGATAGAGCTTTAGTTGGCATCTGCAGATGGCACGGCGGATTATGTTTACCGACAGTGGTTTCTGGAAGTATTCCTAGGCCCATTTAGTAATGTCATTGACACAATCATGCCGATGAGTGATGCAGTGTCGTCTGAGGACCCGAAGACCACAGGCATCCAATAAAGGTCTTCGGCCTTGTCCCTTACGCACAGAGATTTCTCCAGTTTCTCTGAATCTTTTGATGATGTTATGCACTGTAGATGATGAGATTTGCAAAGCCTTTGCAATTTGACGTTGAGGAACATTGTTTTTAAAGTATTCCTCAATCTTTTTACGCACTCTTTCACAGCTCTGCCCATCTTTACTTCTGAGAGACTCTGCCTCTCTAAGACATCCCTTTTATAGCTAATCATGTTACAGACCTGATATCAATTAACTTAATTAGTTGCTAGATGTTCTCCCAGCTGAATCTTTTCTAAATTTCTTGCCTCTTCAGCAATTTGTTGCCCCCGTGCCAACTTTTTTGAGACCTGTAGCAGGCATCAAATTTGAAATGAGCTCATTTAGTGGATAAAAGTGTAAAATTTCTCCCTTTAAACAATTGTTATGTTATCTATGTTCTATTGTGACTAAAATATTGGCTCATGTGATTTGAAAGTCTTTTAGTTTTCATTTTATTCAAATTTAAAAAACGTCCCAACATTTCCCTAATTCGGGTTGTATTAACTAAAAACAACAAAAACAACAAAATGTTTTTGGTATTTGAATAAAAGGTGAATTTATTAGATGAAAAACTTAAAATTAATACATTTTATTAACAACATTAATAAATACTGTAATAGTATATAAAACAATGCTATATAGAGAGAGAAAAAAAGGTCATTAAACTGAATCCGGCTTTCAGCTATGTCAAACAGTTGACAAAAAGTTTTTTTTTTAAAAATAAAATACACATTGTCTTGAATGAACACACTGTGCAAATATTTACAGTACAAGGTGGAAAAAGTATGTGAATCCCTATAGGCTAATGACTCAAAGTGAACTGGATTTGATTAAATAAAATCATATAAAATATTATTTCAACCTATTTTTATGAATAACAAATTGAGGAGTTTGCTGTTTGTCTTTAATGAAGTTTTCAATAATATTTCACTGTTCCATAATCTGTTTCATACAGTTTGTCCAGTACATTGGCTTTGCTCTGCATGAAGTTTTCTCATGCTTGGCTCACATTATTACTATCTATGACATCAGCCCATAAATCAAAATACAATCCACAATAGTAACCTTGCAAACTGGCCAATAGAACGTGGACACAGAACTCTGTATATTTTGGAACCTGTATTCTAAAATCCAAAAGAAGGGCTGCCTTGGAAACACTGGAAAGATCCTGTATGGAAATAATCTTTCACAGTGCAGCTGGAAGCAGGTATATATAGAGCCATTAAACAAAGCAACTCCGATTCGGTTTGAAGCAAATGTGCGGCTGATGGAAACATGCTGCAAGACCACATTTAAATAGAGGTTGAAAATATAACACATACAGAGTGTGTTTAGATGCACACAATACCCACATATACACACTCATTCACGCACACTTATCAACAGCAACCAAAACAGCCCACGTCAATCAGACAGTAAATTCTCAGTTGTCTTCTCACCTTGCAGTGACTCATGGGAAAATGTTCAGTGAGGCTTTATTGTCCATCTTGTGCGCCAAGGGTCTGTGACACAACATACTGTTTAACAGGCCTTTAAAGGTCAAAGGCTAGAGACAAATATGAACTTTGGATTCAGAGCTCTGTCAGCCATCTTGGCCAATTTGCAATGCAAAATTATGTTATGAGATCATTACTTCTATACTATTTTAGTATTTATTAATATCTTTTTATTTTTATTTCAGGTTTAGTTTTAGTACTTTTAGTACTTCACCTGGCAATTTTTAATTTCTAATTTTTATTTAAAAAGTTTTTTAAACGTAAGTTTGTCATCTAATAGGCTATTTCAGCTTCATTTCAATAAATGAAAACTATTTTTAATAGTTATAATTTGGGATTTAGTTAAAAATAACACTGATTGAAACAAATGGCAGCAGAATTTTGTGCTTTGCAACTTTGGAGTTTAACCCTCTAAAAATTAAAATTTATGGGAAACATATAGGATAGGAAGGAATGTTCTCAACCCAATTCTCATCTAGATTTTCAAAAGTGATCTCAAATTTTGCTCAGATTTGCCAACATACCAATATCTTCCATCAAAAGTCATAGATTTTAGTATGAACTCAGAACTCAGTATTTCTCATTTTCCAAGACCAAATGATCTGATTTTAGAGCTTTATTTGTGTCTATTTTAGGAGAAACATCTGAGACAAAGTTGAAGCATGACTTGAAAAGTATCCCAAACTCTAAAAGAGCAGCCCTTAAGCTACAGATTTTGAAGAGTTATTCAAATCAAATGCAAACCTGAGAGCAGTTCTTGTGGACTCAGGTGGCGTGTTCTGTCACTCATTAAGATCCTATTCATTCCTGCCATGCCAAATGAATTAAAACCCAGCTGGCAGCGCCTACCTTAGTCATAACTTACTTTATATCTGTTATCATCCATCTAAAAATACTGTGCTTGAGATGACCATCGGACTCTCAGGGCCAAGAGCATGTCAGTGGGTGTGCGCTGGTGAAACTTTGGGTGGTCGCAATGTGATTTAAGGCTAACCACAATGTTTTTTTCCCCCCTTTAAATAATACACTATATAATAATAGCGTATTGTCACTGCGTTTTCTTCATATTTGCTTTAATATCGCTCTGAAGTACCAGAACTGAGTGTCAAAACATGCACAGACTCTCACCAGAGAACGAGAAGATCTAGACCTACTTTATTAACAGCATAAATAAAGTATGCATAGATAAGGGGCAAAGATGAATGCAAGTGTACATCATAAATGGGATATTGCTCAGTATACATGAGTGACATGGGTGGAAGGTTGAGTTTAGATTCAGGGCTGCAGGATTGTGTTGCCCTCCACTGGCTGAAATTATTCACTGCACAGAAATCAAGTATGGCAACTGTGTCAAAATTATTCAATTTAAAGTTGATATAGCAAAAAACATGCTTGATTGAAAGTAAAAAGGTTCCCATATTTCATTCGTAAAAGTAAACAGTTTTTCTAAGCTTAGGGTGTATTTAAATCAGACCATTGCTCATCAAGTCATCATGACCAGTGCAATATATACTTTAGACTTGATTGAGATTGCAAATAATCAAAATAGTTGCAATTAACTGATTTTTATTCCGTGACGGTAACAAGCTTCCATAATATATCTTAGTATGCTGATGTAGTTTACAGTATTTCTTAGTACCTTAAATTACTGTCTGGATCTTTCTGACTCTCTGTTGTGCTCATGTGTCGTCTGCTGCACAGAGGGGTTTCATGCCACAACACAAACTGTGGAAACACAAAAACATGCCTTCATGTGTGACTACAACATCTTAAGACCTTGAAATCATAAAGTACACAGCACTGACACACAGCCCCTTTCATAAAGATTTATTCCACAGGTCTGTCATAATCAGGCAAATATACATTAACATACAGAATATCGCCCTCTTCTGATGCTCCACACGTTAAATAACGCAATAATTCAAGACACACACGTTTCTACTTAAAAGAACAATAACAATACATCATAACAACAACAACAATAATTAATATCATAATGATAGCCAAACATTGTGTATTTCCAAGTTGTATTTTCTAAAATTCATTATATAGTGACTCTTTTAAGGTGCACCACATAAATGGCAGGTGACTTTTTAAAGAAACTTTGCACCATGACACACAGTGAAATAGACAGAGACTTTTTGCAAACGTTTTTTATGTATATAAGTGTCTTTTTAAGGTTCTACTCCTCTTCTTTCACTTCCTCAAAGTGCTTCCACAGAAATCTGCGGTTTCTGTCTGTGTTTCTAAAGTTAAAGCAGTCTTTTTGTTGGTTTGGCACACGTCAGGGGTGGAAGCAGTGGTAGCGTAAGGCTTCTCTTCTCTCACAGAAGGCTCTGCTCTCTCACAGGACCTCTGCAGAGAAAAAAAGACAAACAAAAGTTCATTTCATGCCATGCAACTCAAATAGAGATGTTTTGCAGAATGTCCAGGCTGCTTTTTCCAAGTTAATGAAAATGAAAAAGTGATTCACACACAGTAAAGCCGAATAAGTTGGTAAAACTAAAAAATATGAGGCAATCAGTTGCCTCAAATTTTTTAAGTTAAGAAATTCAAAGTTTAAGTAAGCAGAACTGGCAGATTTTTATTTTGAACCCATACATTTATTAACTATTCTTAACTTGAAATGTTTAAATACACTAATTCATACATTTAACTTAAAATGTTCATGTAACCTCAATGTAAACCTTTTTATTAGTGTAAACTTATGTAGCTACAACAAGCTAATTCAGAAAATGCTAACTTGCTAACATGTTAACAAAAGCATGGTATAGCACTTGATGAATGAGTGCAGCAATATAAAACATTTAACATACTTGCTCTCAAACCAAGCCACACGCACCACGTCACCATGATGGTAACTCTCCAAAAACCCACATTAACAGAAACTGTTCTAAATTAGCATAACAAAACATTAATCACTACTAAATCTCCCACTTAACATTAATCTTGCTCAAAAAAACAAACAAAAAAAACAAACAAACAAAAAACATTATATAACACTTAATTTTAGCATTTAATCTCCCTTTCGAGTGCCATGAGCAAAGCATGCTGGGAAACAGAAATCCCGTCCAAGTTTCAGTTAAACTTAAGTTTGTCTTAATTAAAAGAAATGAGTTCATTAAACTCAAAACAATGAAACAGTTCAGTTTACTTAAAATATATCAGTTCTGTGAACTTGAAAGAAAAAGAAAGTGAAAAATACTCATAAAAGTTAATATGACTGAACTAATTTGTTTAATTTAAGTTTGTCCTACTCAAACCAATTAATTATTCTGAGCATTTGGGTTTGCAATGATCAAGCTCCAAAAATGACAAAATAAAGTTTGCACATGGCTTCAAAAGACAAAGAAATGTAAATCATTTTCCATTTTCATGTAGAAAAGATCAGCTTTGAGATTCTGCTAACCATCTTTTATGTTCAATATCTAATCAAAAATCTTCTTATCTAATCTAAGGGGCCGTTAACACCGTTGTCAACTAAAAATGTAAAACTTTTAATGTATTTTGGCTGTTCATTTACACGACAACGGCGTTTTAGGTGCCTGAAAATGCAAGCTTTTGAAAACGGGTTTCAAAGTGCAAGTTTTTGAAAACGGTCTCCGTGTAAACAACAAAAACGTGAATCTGAGGAAACAATGACACCATGCACATGCGTATTACATGTTCAGCCTATGGTGTTTCATGGCCATCTAATGGCAGCAGAATACAGCGTTTTAGTCGTTTTTTATGGATTCGTATGAATGGGGATCATTTTGACAATGGTGTCGTCTGTACGCGGAAAACTCAAAGGAAAAACTTCTATGTTTTAAGCATATCGTTGTCGTGTAAACGTACCCTAAAACTATCCAATCTTACCTGCCACATGTTGAGGTTTCATAGGTCCCGCCTTCATCATGAACGGTTCCCCTCCCTCAAAGGCCATGATTGGGTCAGCAGGTTGACCCTGCCCACTGTTTCCACTGCCACTGTGATTGGACAGCTTGATGATCTCCCCAAAGTCTGCTGCCTCTCCATTGGAGGACAGTCCATTCTGATGTTTGGTGGGCTGGACACCATTAATGACAGGTGTTGCGTCCCAGGACACAGAGCTGACAAAGAAACATGGGTGTAGTTTTCATTATTTTGTCAGATATTATCTCAAAATATTCATGCAACTAATTATGCAAATTCTTGTTTACCTCATTTTCACGTCTCCTTGTGATTGGTTAAAATTTGTTGCACCACTATGGAGAGTTTCTGAAGGATTTTTCTGGATTACTGCAAGACAAGAGAATTAACTGCTTTATATTTTTTCATTTAAACTAATTTAACATATTTTTAATAGAGAAACAAGTTATTTCAAAGGGTAACATCACATGCACAATACTACAAATCGATTTTTACCATTGTCAGAGACTCTACCATTCACTTGAGCTGGGGTCTTTACGTCTTTCTGCAAAGGAACAAATAAAGCAGGTTCATTTTCCTTTCACTCTGTGTGTGAGATGAATTCATACTCAATGAAACACAGACGTGTCCCACCTGTCCCCCTGCGTCACTCTTACGAGTCCTTTTCATGATTTCTTCCAGACGCTAAAAAGGTGAACATGGATGTTAGTCAAATCCACAAGTAAGGAAAATCACTCAGTTGTTTCTCTTAGAGAGCAATAAAAGCATTTGAAGAGTCTCTCGTTACCTTCTTTCTCTCCAGGCGCTCCTGTTCCTCCTTCTGGAAGTGTTTTTCTCTTTCTATCCTCTGTTTCTCCGCTTCCTCTCGGGCTTTGGATTCAGCCTCCTCTCGCTGGCAAAGACACAAATAAAACTTCATTACCCATAAATCCATTACACATCCCTGAATTACCCATAAGCCCTATGACATGACTCAAGGTTTGCCTGGGTAGTGTAGTTCAGTTTGTCTCTGCTGGTAGAAAAATAACAGTAATTCACTGTTACGGAGGCAACATCAGTGTTGTTATTGTTAACAAAAATTAAAACTAAATTGAATAAATAATTGAAATGAAACTGAAATAAAATAAAATATAAATATTAGATGAAAAACTTAAATGAATATTGGAAATGTTGGCTTGGCAACTAACTGAAATAAGTTTTAGTACTAAAATTACTAAAACTAAAAATTTAAGTTTTGCACACACACACACACACAAAAGGAAACAAATGACTAAACTGTAAAATAAAATGAAAATGAAAACGGATGATCTAAAAATAAAAGCTAATTTAAAATATGAATAAATACTATTAATAACAGTGTATATAAATAATATTAAAATAACACTGCCCAACATGATCACGTCTGTAAAATATTGAATGTCAGGCTAAAATCTTTGTGAAACTTCACGATTTTTACAAACAGAATGTGTTTTATTTTCACTCCCCTGCCACAAGAGGGAAGCAGAGGCCAAATATATAACTGAAATAAAATAAAATAAAAATAAACCTTTCATTTTTTTTTTTCAGCTAGTTGCCAATTTCCATTTATTTTAAGTACTAGTAAGGTTTAGTGAAGTATTAAAATAACTAAAATTAAATAAACATAAAAAATACTGAAACTAAAACTAAAATGAAAAACTAAAACACAAAAATAAAATCTAATTCAAAATATAAACAAAAACTATAATAATATATAAATAATACTACAATAACACTGACCTAGACACAGTATATTTTAACTGCATATAAGAAAATGGACTACATATAATTTAAAGACATAAATGCATTAAAGTACATTGCAAAAAATTCATTAGCTTAATCTCATTGCCCATAAATCCAGATGTGGCATCAAGTTCAATCTGTTTATGCATATCTGTGTCCTTGTAACAGTTTAAATCCTTTTTGATGCTGCTGAGACACCACAGCTGTCCTCTGTCCGTCCAGAGAGCCACAAACAGACCCATTAGGCCTGTCCTGCACAATCAGATCAAACCAGAACACATGCAGGCTTCATGTCAGATGGGCTCTGTGAGCTGACGGGGCAGCAGATGAGAGTCGCCCGAGGCTTATGTATCTTCTTCTCATGTGAATACGAATCTGAACGGCTGCTAATGCACTGCAGGAGACTCAAGCTGAGACTGTCGTATGAAAGCCTTTTGTCTGCCTGTGTCTCAGTCACCTTGATGCCTTGAAGGTCTTTTGTATTAAAATTATTTTACTGAAGACTGCAGATGGATTTTAAAACATTTTGGTATGAATGTACAAGAAAAGAAGAAATAAAGCTGATTTGAGCAAATTAATAGATTCTGATTCAACACAAGACAATGCAAATATTTATATGCTCACCAAAACACATATGCCACAAATACATAATTAAAGTTAATATTATTTAAGCCAATAAAACTGATATATATCAGCCAGGCAAATTAATCGCGCAATTAATGTTCACTTGACTATGACTTTGTAAATGGATAAAATAAATCAAATAAAACCTTTCAATTGTATGTCCAGGTCACATTTTGGTCCCTTAATAAAATAATAAAATAAAATAAAATAAAATAAATATATGTGTATATATAGATACACTTTTCATATGTGTGTGTGTATATATATATATATATCAGTTTTGCATGTCTCATTTTTTTGTTACTTGCTCTCATTAAATTGTTTAGATATTGGCATCACATTGTCCATCTGTTCTCTAAATTTCATCATTATCGCCGCCCATTAAAAAAGCCATTTTTCTCCCATGTTTTCCACAATGCACATTGTTTAGATTTGACTTTACAGAATGTTCAGAAGCTTCATATTAATTTTCAACACTATTGAAACACTTAAATACTCTATCCTGTTGATAAGTTTGTCATCAATGGTAGCCATTACCCATGATGCACTGCTCACCTGTCTCTGCAGACGCAGGTTTTCCTCCTGCTCGGCTCTTGCTCGCTCCTGCGCCTCCTTCTCCTCCTGCAGACGCTGCTGCTCTGCCATGAAGCGCGCCTCCTCCTCCCTGCGCCTCCTCTCCTCCTCCTCACGTCTGGCGTGTTCCTCACGCAGCTCTCTGAATGAAGATGACACAGGATTAGCATCTACAGAGTTATGACTAGATACTCAGAGTTATTATAGTTAAATAAAAGCATAAAAAAAAAATTTTTTATTACTTAAATCATTAAAATAATCATTAACTGAAATAAGACTAATTATATAAAAAAAATAACTTATTTTATTTCAGCTAATTGCACAGGCAAATTTATAAATAACTGAAATTAATAAAATCTTTTACAAAATCACGTAAATCATGGTCTGATAAATTATTAAATCTAACTGTAAATTTTTATTTAGTAAATAAATGATGTGGTTATGATCAGCAATAAAATATTTCAGAATTTTCTTTTTGAGTGCAATCTCTCTAAAATGATTTTAGAAATTGTCCAATAATCACAAACAACTGGAAAAGTCCTGGAAATTCACTGTTAAAATCTACAGAAACTACTACGTATATTATTTATCTACTGTTTGTATTAATATTTTGAATTTGCTTTTATTTTTATGTATTTTTTTAAGTTGATTTTTTATTAATTATGTTATGTGCTTTTGTCATTTTTTGTTAGGTATTTTACTATTTAGGATTTATTTTTTTTTCCAGTTAGTAATTTTAGTGCTTCAAGTAAATTTTATTTCAGTTAGTTGCCAAGGCAAAATCTCTATTTTTTTGTTTAGTTTAATTTTGTCATCTAATATTTATATTTTATTTTTTTTCAGCTAGTTTTAGTTTTAGTTAATGATAATAATTCTTCTGTAAATGTCACTGTAAATGTCAATCAAGCAGCCTCTTTCTGTCAAAGTGGGCAGGATTTTATGTTTAATATGCAAGACTGACAACCTTCACTCGGCCTATAATCCACTAACCTGCTCTTCTGCTCCTGCTCTCGTCTCTCTTGCTCCTCCTTCTCTCTCTGCTCACGTGCCTGACGTCTCTTTTCTGCCAAAACCCTGGCCGCCTCCTCTGGATCATTGGTCCCAGCTGTGGGCTTGGCAGCCGGAGGGCCGGGTTCAGGAGAGAGCGATCGAGAAGGAGCGGCGGCTACAATAGGCACCGCCTCTGGTGTCTGAGAAACTGCTGTGATTGGTGCAGAGGTAGTGAGGGGCGTGGCCGGAGCAGAGGAGACAGTGATGTCAGGAACACTAAGAGCAGCTAAACAGAAAAAACAGTCCATCAAGAAGAGTAAAATCCTTACAAGCACTTGCGTTTCTTTTATCCATATTAAAGCTATAAAAGTCACCCTGGGCTCCTTGAAAACCATTGAGCAGTCATGCAGATTTATCTGAGAGCAAAGCCTCTCTGCTTCAGTCGTCATGATGATCACACTCACTCTTTGTGTCCTTGGGAGGGTCAACCTGACGGGGCTCCTTGGTTTCCACGGCGACAGCGGCGACGGCAGGGGGCTGTACGCGGGCGGGAGTTTGAGCCCGTTTAGGCCGTGTCTTGGTGCCAGGAGGAGTCCGGCCCGAAGATGAGGGTGGTTTGGGGGACACCGCTGGATTGGGGGAGAGGGGGCGACTCCTGGGCGTCGCAGGTGATGAAGCTCTGTTTTTAGCTTTGAGATTTGGGCTAAAAAAAGAGAATTAAGAGAATTAAGAACACATCCCAACACAGACCAAAACAAAGGGTTTCGTAACCACAATTAAAAATGATTGTCTTACTTTGTGTTTTTATTTTGATTTCCATTACATTCTTTTGATATTTTCCATTTTAACTTCTTTTTAAATTTTTAGTAATTTTGTTATGTGCTTTTGTCATTTTTGTTAGTTTTTGATTTTAGTATTTAGTTTTTTTTTTTTTTAAGTTTTAGATTTAGTTTTTATTTATTTCCAGTTAGTAATCTTAGTGCATCCACTTAAACTTATTTCAGTTAGTTGCTAAGGCAATATTTCTAATTTTTCGTTTAGTTTACTCTCGTAGTTCATTTAGGTGATGAATCTCTGTTTTTAGCTTAATAACCTAAATGAGAATAGAATTAAGAACACCTCCCAATATTGTAACATGTATGTCCTGTTTAGTTTCATTGTGTTTTGGTTCTGTATTCCCTGTTCTGGTTTGCCTGAATTCCCTGTGCTTATAAGGGTACGTTTACATGACAACAATGTACTTAAAAAAAAAAAAAAAAAAAAAAAAAAAAAATTCCTTTGTGTTTTTGTGGGTACAGACGACAACGTTGTCAAAACGATCCCCGTTCACAAGGATCTGTGAAAACGACTAAAGACGCTCTGCTGCCAGGCCAGTAGTTGGCGATGTCACTTTGTAAAGATAAACTACCCGCCAATAGACCAAACACATAATACGCATGCGCACGGAGCACCGCACATGACATGCAAAAAAAAAAAAAAAGTAAATCGTACGCACGATTTACTAATTCGTTCCCTCGATTTGCTAAATCATGTGCACGATTTTGCCTACTATTCTTTTTCTTGCATGTCATGTGCGGGGCTCCGTACATGTGCATGACGTCACCGTTCTCACAAATTTGCATTAAAAAAAAAAAAAAAAGGAGACAGTAACGGAATCATTTTTGAAAACTTGCACTTTGAAACTTGTTTTCAAATGTTTGCGTTTTAAGGACCCCAAAATGCCATTGCTGTGTAAATAAACAGCCAAAACACAGCGAAAAATGTTTTCCATTTTTAGTTGAAAACAGTGTTGTGTAAACATAGTTCCTAATAGTTCCTAATTTACACACCTGTTCTTTTTTCCATTGATTATACATTTCTTGGTTCAGTCTCATTTACGTTTATGTGTAGTGGTTTTGCTATTTCTTCTACGTTTGCTGAGTATTTCTGATTAAAGATCATTCTCTGTATTCTCTATCGCCGTGTGCTTATTTGCAGCAACTCACCAGTGACAAATATAGACCAAAACATATTATTTCCAGTTTGTAATGTTAGTGCTTCAAAAATTATTATATAATATACATACACAGACACATATATACACTAACCTCAAGTTTGAGCAATAATAATAGTGATGCTTGCCTTAGCAAGTAGCACTAATAATGTGGATTTTGTCACTTTTTAGCGAGAAAACAAATTACCCTGATACCTTGGCGCCTGGTGTAAATAACCAATCAGGCAGGACATGGACAGCCATAATAAGAGTACAACTTTAATCCCTTTAATGGCTAATTTATCACTTTTTCCACAAAGCAACTGAACACAAAGGCCTGTATAAAAGCGAACAGCCTGCCAGACGCCCTGCTGGTCTGGACCAGTGCCTCTCTTTGGCTTGTGAACGCTCAGTGTTTAACCTGCAGCAGCCTTGAGCTCAGAGAGCATGTGCTGTGTGTGTGTCTGTGTGTGTGTGTGTGTGTGTGTGTGTGTGTGTGAGTGTGTGTGTGTGTGTGTGAGTGAGAGAGAGAGAGAGAGAGTCACCTGGCTTCTGTTTTTGTTCTGGTTATGGATTGAGATTGTCTCTTCTTCTCCACCTTTTCTTTAGACAGAGCGCTCTTCTCCTTTTCGTTCTCTCGTTCCTTGTCTTTCTTTTCTTTCTTCTTCTTCTCAAACTAGAGGAAAACATTACAAATCATTTTAAAGAGTCAAATCAATGTTATATATCAAAACTTAATTATAATAACATTTCCCATTGTTAATCAAATAAATGCAGATTTGGTGAGCAATAAAAAAATCTTAGAGAGATACAGACTCCAAACTTTTGAACTGAAGTGTATATTAGCATTTTTATATGAATATTTCTGCATTTGTTGTTTGCTGTGTTTTTACTGGTGTGGAGTTGCGTCTGTGCTGGCGCTGTGTGATGTCAGGGGTGCTGGCCGAGACCCTCCAGCGTTCAGCGCTGTGCTGGTGAGGATGATGATGGGAGCAGGGCGTCAGAGGAGACACGGACGCAGAGCGGGAACACTGATCTGAGATCAGACACAGAGATGTTTAGAGACATTCACTTATTTATGCACAAATCATTACATACTGAATTGAGATAATACACTACTGTTGGTAAGATTCCTACATTTTTTGTTTTTATAGAAATCTCTTATGTTCATCATTTGATCAAAAATACAGTAATATTGTAAATAACATTGTATTCAGTAAATAAGTGCAATTGCTTGTTTGCACTCAATTACACCTGTTTATGATGTGTGTTTAACTCATTACATGGCTGTGCATGTAGTATGTGTTGAGTATAACCATTACCTTAAGCTCCTCACATGTTAAGTGTGTGTGTGACGTTTCACTCACGGGGGTCGCTGCTGTTCTGGAGGGTGGCGACGCTCCGGCTGCGAGCCAGAAAGGAAAGGGTGGGTGTCATCAACCTCTCCACGATGCGGCTCTCCCACGGACTCAGGCGCAAGCTGCGGGCTGACACAAGAGGGTGCTGTTAGCATCGGCACATGTGAACACATACCGCAGGTCACTCGACAAAGGGCTGAAGCAAGCGTTCAGCCAATCAGCTGGCTGTAACATCCAGTAACAACTAGTCTGACCAATCAGAGAGGCTGTTACTGGAAGTGGAATTCTCAAGCCCTTCGTTGCGTGAACACTGACAGTGATGTCTTGATCTGGACTCCTGCAAGACACAGAATCTACACTATTGTGAATGTTGTGATCGCTGTACTTCTTTACACACACATTCACACACTTTTTTCGCTTATCTGCTCACTGTAAATCCAATAGAATTGAATTTTCAATTTAAATAATGAATTTAACCAGTAATTTTACTCATGCTGGTTAAATCAAGGACACAGTAACTAAAGTTTATGTATGTTAGACTTTGATGCTTTATTGCTCAAAGTTTTCTTTCACAGCTCTGGAGACAAAATGGAGCACTTATGTATGTTTCATTTAAGATATTTCTCTTAAAATGTCTCGTAAGAACAAAAAAAAGACACAAATGAGTCAATCGTTGACTCAAAGTACAGAGCGATATCACTGTAAAGTTAATATTCAGTAAGATTTTTTTGAAAGAAATCATTAATTTTCTTCAGCAAGGATGCATATATTTGAGTTACAGAAAGTGACAGAAAAAAGCATTTATAATGTTAAAAAAAGATTTTCATTTAAAATACAAGTTCTTTAAAATCAATTTAAAATACATTCTATTTTTCAAAGAATCCTTAAAAATGTATAATGTAAAAATACTAAGAATTTTCAACATTGATAATAATAAGAAATGTTTCTTTAGCATCAAATCAGCATATTAGAATGATTTCTCAAGGATCATGTGACACTGAAGACTGGAGTAATGATGCTGAAAATTCAGCTTTGATCACAGGAATAAATTACATTTCAAAATATATTAACATAAAAACAGTTATTTTAAATTGGAATAATATTTCACAATATTACTGTATTTCTGATTGAATAAATGCAACCTTGATGAGTATAAGAGACTTCTTTCAAAAAAATTAAAAAATCGTACCCACCCCATACCTGTGAACAGTTGTATGTAAATAGCTCAGATCATTTAGTCTTACAAAAATATGATGAGACATGTTTGAGTTATGAGCAAACGCAAACTTTAGTATTCTCGGCAAGTCTGAGCACAGTTTGAGACATCATTGAGATCTCTTATGAAACTCCAGAAGAGACAAATCAGAGTCTTTTTCTCAGGAGAAACACCTGAATCACATTTTGCTCTCCATTTAATCTCATTGTTCTCAAGGAGAAACATTTGCAATATTTAAGAAACTTCATTTATGAATTTTCTGCATGGTTTAACTGCATGTCTAGACGAACAGCACTCTAATAGCAGAATAATTAGAGTGTTCATGGGTTTTTATTCTGGGAATTATGGGATGCTGCCGCTGAGTTAATATTCTGAGAGCACATTAAAATGAGTTTTGGGCTGTCACGGAGATGACTGAATGACACTTCTCTACAGACATGAGAAAAACAAGTGAAGTGACGAAGAAATGAATCTGTGGTCTCAATAACACTCATTTTCTCCCATGCTTCTTTGCTACAAAAACACACACACTCGGGCACGAACAGGCAGAAACACACTCTCAATGTCGTATTTGCAATCGTGTAACATTAAAACAATACTGTGTATCAAAACGGACCCTTGTTCTCAAAATAACAACGAGATGGTGTTCCGATCTGACACTGTAGCAACACGAGAAAATTTACAACACTTCGTGACGGCTGGTCACTGGACGTTGCTAGGCAACAGCTGCCTTCTTTTCTCCCCCACTGCGGCAAACCGAGCTGTTGCCTGAACTACTGTAACAGAAGGTTTGATCACGATCTAGGATATAAACTCCTGCTTCTAAACAATCTTCATTCTATATGTTATAAAAACAATATTTAGCAGTATTTCCAGGAACAACCCTCAGTGGCCAGAAAGTCTCTCAAGACTGCAGCTAAAATGTTTAACCTAAGTATTTCATATTATATCTCAACAAAAAGTGCACTTGGAGTGGTCATCTCTAATGACAGGGAAATAAGACCAGACCATGAGCTACACAGTTGCCATGCGGTGCACAATGCTGTTATTATCTTGATTTATACACATCTGCATAGCCACAGTTTTGCTGACTTATAATTGGTGCTTTCTGCTGCATGTGGATGTCAGCATTCTAGAAAACACATTATTTCCTTAGAGAGGAAACTTAAAATGAGGCTATGTTCAGAATAACTACCATACTGCTACTATCTCTGCAGGTTCTAGCATTTATACTGCGCATAGTATGTTATTATCCATTTGCATAGAATATCGGGATGGCATACTACTTTTGCTGTGTATATAATGTGCTTAAACTGACCTTCCATTTAAAGAAAGATGAGTGTCCTCTTGTCTTTAATTTGACTGGACCAACAAGAGTGGACTAAAAATGTAGAAAATAACTGTTGCGTACACATACTGATAAAATGTAGCATACTACTGTTTGTGAGTGTTTAGCATTGCATAATGCTATACTGCTTGAAAATATATATATATATAAAAAAAAAATAGCGTGCAGTATACAGTAGGGATGGGAAATTTCTTAATCATTATCATTTAAAAAATATACTAGAATACTATGGGCCAAATTTACTAAACAGAGCAAATTAGTGTGAAAAACAGCGCAGATGGGAGTGGAAAGTTCTCCGCGTGATCTACTGATGACGCAAATTAAAGAACACGGACGCAGCCGGACGAATTTCCATAATGATCAATGCAATCTACCAAGAGCAGCACAAATTAGAGTCTGGTTTGAGATATGCTTTTTTTGGGCAGTAAATAATAGGGCTAAGGACAATACATCGATTCTCTATTCACAATACAAAGAATCTGGAGCGATTCTGATATTTTCTGATTTATCGCGATTCTCCCGAATTGATTCTGCGCTTAGTTTTTAACAGCAGATGGCACTATGTGCTTTAGAAACACCCATACTCTGCTTGCTTCCAATTCCTTTACACACCCCACTTAAATCTAAAATAATCATTCATAAAGTTTGAAAAAGTTGAAGCGAATTACTAGGGTGTTCACAGTGGGCTGTGTTTACATTAATCTCACGTCATAAAAGCATTCTGAGCCGAGGTGCAAATATATTTAACCACTTACATGACTCAGCCGAACACACGATTGCTCTCCAGTGCTCTTCTTCATGAGCATTTGAGTGTGCGGTTAAAAACTAGCCTAGAGCACCATCTGCTGTTAACACTAAGCTCAGAATTGATTCAAGAGAGAAATTATCAGAATTGATCCAGTATCATTGTATCACGAATCAAGAATCAATGTATTGTCCCAGCCCTAGTAAATAATGCCGCAAATACCCGTAAATTGACGAGCGCAAACCTTATTAAATCACCTTGCATTTCATTTAAATACTCTCCTCCCATAAATTTTGCGTCTGAAAGGGAAACTCCAACAAATGCATATGCAATAAGGTCAGCTGTAAAAATAAATGTGTCCACGCCTTTTCAGTGCTAATTTTTCACTGCGTGTCTTTAGTAAATCCTGACAGTAGCTTTTTAACGCAAAAAAAGGGGGTTTGCGCTGATGCAAGCTGTTAATAAATCTGGCCCTAGTACTGAATGATGTATAACATTAGATTGCACTAATAGTACTTGAGTGGTGCTTCTTCTATACTAAACACTATACCAAACATATTTCTTTCGTATATAAACCAAAATTTTGGATTTTTAATTATTATTATTATTTTTTAAAGAAATTAATAGTAGTATTCAGCAAGGATGCATTAAATAAATTGATCAAAAGTGCCAGTAAAGACATTTAAAGTGTTACAAAAAATGTTTTTCAAATAAATGCTGAACTTTCTATTTATCAAAGAATCCTGAAAAAAAAAAAAAAAAAAAAGCATTACGGTTTCCACTAAAATATGAAGCAGCACAATACTAATGGCTGCTTAAAATTCAGCTTTGCCATCACAGGATTAAATTATTTTAAAATATATTCAAATAGAAGCCACATTTTAAACTGGAGCAATATTTTACTTTTTTTTTTTTTTACTGTATTTTTGATAAAAAAAAAAAAAAACATTTTGTCCATAAGACATATGGACAAATATATATATATATATGAATTAAGAATTCATTCCCACAAATTATTAATTTGTCCCCTCATTTTAGTAAAACGTGATTCGTGGCCATGTTGAAGTAATTCCTTCCCTCACTTTGCTATGATTTAACTAAAACAAAGGAATGAACTATTACAGCATGGACACAATTTAATTTCCTTAAAATGAGGAATTTTTTCCCCCGCATGCCATGTGTGTGGCTCCATACATAAGAGACTTCTTTCAAAATCATTAAAAAGATCTTTCTGCCCCCCAAAAAAAGGCAAAATAATCATTAAGGAATCAGAAGCATTAAGTGGATTTGGAATGAGAAATAAATTCCATTACATTCTCATCCTCAGTATACAGTGTATATTGAGCAGTATACAGTAAGCAGTATGCAAGTATTCCAATCTGAACACAGCCAGAAACACTTGACAGCTACTTAACTATTGCACAGCATCACTTATTTATATGAATCAATCAATCCATTAATATGATTAAGATCAGATTAGTCAATTAAAGTGGCACATATTATATTATATATCCTAACTTAGTTACCAGACCACTGTTTTATGATCACTGATTAATAATCAGCCTTTCACATCACACACTCAAATTAAAAACTCCACCACCAGCACCACAACCCACACAAAAAACTGAAAGTGATGACAGGAACAAAAAAATAATAAATAAATAAAATAAAAATAGATATTTCCACCACTTACTGGACCACAGATAAATAACCATCACAGACTATGATGCAACAATATGAGCACTGATCAAAAAGTGCACGGAAGAAGAGATTACCCACAATGCAACACAAGAACGAGGGGTTGTGGGGTGGGGAAGTGAATAAGAAAGGTGTGAGAATGACCATCGATCACCAGGCACAGGCACAGGCAAGCAGGCCACCAGAAATGAGCAAATCAAAAGTAGTTCATGAGAAAACACAACTGAAGAACCAAAAACCAGACGAAGGGTTTGGAGGGAGGGATTTTTGGAGGTGAAACGCGGGAGCTGCTCCGTTCTTACTTCTGCAGGGCGAGTTCCAGAGCGTGGCCGAGGACTTGGACAGCCTGTTGTTAATCACAGGCTCCGTCTGCCGCGGCAGGTTGACCGTGGAGGCCGAGCATCTGCCTGCAGAACGCAACACAGAGAGCAGAGCGTTCATACTGACCCCGTGAGAGACAGCGGGACGGGGCGCAAAACTGGAGCTCTTGGAGGGTCATGCAGACTTTCGGAGGGAGAGCTGGAGGAGGGTCACTCTTGCATCAACTTGGGATCATGTAAGATGATCGTACATTTAAGATGTACATTCAGTTCCATATAATGCTAAAAACCATTTTTATATGATGACTAACTTTTAGGCACATGAACGCTGACCAAAGTGGTTAATTATTTAGATAAACTACCGTTCAAAAGTTTGGGTCGGTAAGATTTGTTTTTGTAAGCAGTCTGTTATGCTCACCAAGGCTGCATTTATTTGATCTTCAAATACAGTTATAACAGTAATATTGTGAAAAGTTATTAGGATTTAAAGTAACTGTTTTCTATGTGAATATATTTTAAAATGTAATTTATTCCTGTGATGCAAAGCTGAATTTTCAGCATCATTATTCCAGTCTTCAGTGTCACATGATCCTTCAGAAATCATTCTGATATGATGATTTGACAGTTGTGCTGCTTAAAGGTTTAGTTGACTTCAGAATTCAAATTTCCTGATAATTTACTTACCCCCATGTCATCCAAGATGTTTATGTCTTTCTTTCTTCAGTCAAAAAGAAATTAAGTTTTTTGAGGAAAACATTCCAGGATTTTTCTCCATATAGTGGAGTTCAACAGTTACCAACGGGTTGAAGGTCCAAATTGCAGTTTCAATGACTCTACACGATCCCGGACGAGGAATAAGGGTCTTATCTAGTGAAACAATCAGTCATTTTCTAAAAAAAAAAAAAAAAAAAAAAAGTATACTTTTCATCTTGCACTGCTCTGTGATGCACCACGCATGACGTAATCACATTCAAATGGTCAAACGGCCTTAAAAAAAAAAAAAGGTAAAACAACGATGTTGGAGAAAATAAGATGGCCTTTTTTTGCCCTACCGCGGTACTTCCGCCTTACCAACGTGATTATGTAATGTGTGGCGCATCGCAGAGCTAGTGCAAGACGAGCATTTGTGGTTAAAAAGTATATAATTTTTTATTTTTTTTTTTAAATGGCGAGCGTTTCTCTAGATGAAATCCTTATTCCTCGCCTGGGATTGTGTAGAGCCCTTTGAAACTGCAATTTGGACCTTCAAACTGTTGGTAACTGTTGAAGTCCACTACATGGAGAACAATCCTGGAATGTTTTCCTCAAAAACCATAATTTCTTTTCGACTGAAGAAAAAAAGACAAACATCTTGGATGACATGAGGGTGAGTAAATTCTGAAGTGAACTAATCCTTTAATATTTTAGTGGAAACCTTGATACATTTTATTCATGATTTTCTGTTGAATAGAAAGTTCAATGAACAGCATTTATTTGAAATAGAATCTTTTGTAACATGTATTTACTGTCAATTTTGCTCAATTTAATGTATCCTTGCTGAATAAAATATTAATTTCTTTAAAAAAAAGTTCTTACTGACCCAAAACTCTTTAACAGTAGTGTATACTAAACTATCTAGGTAAATCAGCACTATCCTACTGATAAGACCAGCATTATCACCAGCTGTGTTGTGATATGGATGATGTTTTCTAGCATGGCATGCTGGTGTCTACGTCAGGCAGCTTAACCATGTTGGTCATCCTTCATTAGCAACTCCCACCAGCATACTTGAAATGCATAGGTCTGATCTGGACTTTTCAACAGGGTAGAACTGTACAAAGTGATCCAACATGGCGTCACTTCCTGTAACACACTGGTCACTGAAGATACATCAACAATTAATCAGAGGAAAAAGAATAGGCTTCTTATCATTTGTGTTATAATCACACAATGTCATACATATAGTAGACACATCAACGCCCATCACTGTGATGTTAAAATCCCACACTAACATCTCTTTGGTCTAATAATATGGAGAAAATCACACCTTAGCAAGAGAAAGAGATGATATCAAAGTCCTTTGCCTACATATATCCAGCACAGCTACTACAACACCAGAAAAATGATTTTAAAGAATAAAAAAAACATACAAAAACCATAGAAATGATGTTCATGCCAATGCAAGTTTGTGGTGGTGAAACCATCATAAGATGATTTTTGTCCCTCACTTTTTGATGTCTAGATGAACTTAAAGTGTGTCAACAAAATCATAACCAGATGGTGACACATATTAACCATCTACAGCAGTAAAATCTCAGCACTCAAACTGACTGACACAGAACAAACACAATATTGTGTCAACATAAGAAGTTTCCAAATTTACATCAGGTTCTCTGCTCCTTCCTAAATATTGTTTTAGATGGATGTAATGAATCTAGTTCATATTCTAAAGATGTATGAGTCTGTAAAGTTTGACTAATAACACTTACTCTCTCTGCGGGAGGTCTGGTTCAAGCCGCCGGCCCATGACCATCTCTGCTGACGGATCTCAGCCCACGTTTTTTTGGTTGATCTCTTTATGGCAGATTCATACCTCTCCTGTGGAGAAAAAGATAATCACAAGGATCACAACTCTATTATGGTTACTTTTTCATTTTAATAAGAATCTGAATCATTTATATGCTTGTTACAAGAATTCATTTGGTAGTTCACCAAATTTCAAATATTGACTATCATTTTGACTTTTCATAGTCATTTTGAACATTATACACACTACTGTTCAAGTTTGGAGTTGGTAAGATAAAAATAGTAATATTGTGGAATATTATTACAATTTAAAATAACTGTTTTCTATTTGAATATATTTTAAAATGTAATTTATTCTTGTGATAGTAAAGCTGAGTTTTCAGCATCATTACTCCAGTCTTCAGTGTCACATGATCCTCAGAAATCATTCAAATATGCTGATTTGCCGCTCAAGAAACATTTTTTAATATCGATGTTGAAAACAGTTGTGCTGCTTCATATTTTTGTGGAAACAGTGACACATTTTTTTCAGAATTGTTTGATGAATAGGGACAGCATTTATTTGAAACAGTAATATTTTGTAACTTTATACAAATCTTAACTTTCACTTTTGATCAATTTAATGCATCCTTGCTGAATAAAATTATTAATTTCTTTAAAAACAAATCTTACTGACCCCAAGCTTTTGACTCCAGACTTTTGAATTTGAAACCTAACAAGCTTCTCTTGCATTTACAATACTGTGTATATCACTTGCTTTGATATTTAGTCATGCTGTCTCAATGAACATTATGTTTGCAGCTAGTCTCCACACCTTATTCTTTTCTAGTTTCTGTCTCTGTTTCTCCTCCAGCAGAGCTCTTCGTTTCTCCGCCTTCAGCCTTTGTTCCTCTAACTTCCTCCTGCGCTCTTCCAACTGGCTCTCGCGCAAGCGCCGTGCCTTCTCCTCCTTCTCCAGCCACTGAGCTTTCTTCGCCGCTGAGAAAGAGAAGAGAGAGAGTTTTTGGGTGACGCTGCCAACTGCTTCTTGTGTCAATTCCAGTTAACAATTACATGTCATTTAAGAAACATTTTGCCTCATGATACCCCTGAAATTTCTCATGAGAAATAAAAATAGATGCAAATGAGATAGACTAAGACATTAATTTCTGAAAACCTGAAGTGGGATTACTGAGGATGTTTTACTTGGATGTTCGTTTAACTTTTTTAAATGTTGCTACTTGTTTTAGAATGTTTAGAGAACATTCAAATGTAACATTCCCATAATGTTTGTGAAATAATAAAATGTTCTATTAATGTTCATATAATGGGAACATTAGCAAAATGTTCTTAGAACAAACTTTTGTTAGCAGGGGTTTTCAGCAAAAGTCTCAATTTATCAAAAATCTCATTAGTGACTGGCAGAAATAAATGAGATATTATTAATATCTCATATGTGCATTTTCTTATTTAAGGTTGCGTGGAAACCAGAACTGATTGTTTTACGTTCATTTAACATTAATAATCATTAACAATTGTGCAATCACACCCATAGCTATTGATTTACTCTCCACTGAGAACTTGTCATATTTATAAATCAGTGCTTGAGGAAAAACTAAACTGCTAATAAAACAGCCTTTTCCTCTCATGTGTGTTCAGCAGTTAGACTTCAAAAACAATTAAAAACCAATCAAAGCTCTTTATTTAAAACCCCCAGCATGCTGAGCGGCAGCTGGATGCATTCTGCTCACAGGCCCAATTTAAGGAACACACGAGACATCACACTGTGGAATTTCCTGTTTTTCAGTCCCTCAGCCATAACTAAGTCTACACACACACAGCAGTCCAGATGGGATTTGAGTTGAGGAATACAAACACAGGGGAACTGCTTCCATTCACAACACTGCTTTAGATCCATGTGGGGCGACACACTGTATTTACTTTACCCTGTTTCTTTTCAAAAGCACATCCTCTTTATACCACAGGAAATGCAGTGACTCAGTAAAGAGACGAGCTGTGACTCACAAAAGCTACATGTGAATGACAAGCACTGAAATTCACTGAACACAAACATGGCAAAAATCTGAACACAGAGAAAATGTGTCTGTATTTTGTTGATTAACATCTTTTTATACATGTAAAGGGAGAAGTTTTATAATATTTTCCCATATAGACAGATAGAGAGATAGACAGATAGATAGAGAGATAGATAGATAGATAGATAGATAGATAGAGAAAGACAGAAAGGCAGACAGACAGACAGACAGACAGATAGACAAATAGAGAGATAGATAGACAGACAAACAGATAGATAGATAGATAGATAGATAGATAGACAGACAGAGAGATAGACAGATAGATAGATAGATAGATAGATAGATAGATAGATAGATAGACAGACAGAGATAGACAGACAGACAGACAGATAGACAGATAGATAGACAGACAGAGAGACAGACAGACAGATAGATAGATAGATAGATAGATAGATAGATAGGTAGATAGATCACAATTTTTTTTAACATTAACTTTAATAGTCTCTCATGCAGGGTCTTTAAAACTGTATGATTGTATTTTGTGCTCTGAATAAGTAAATCTGACTTATTTTAAATCCAATTACATAAAACCCTTCAGTCCTTAACAAATGAAATAACAATTCTGTTTTATATCCTTCAACATAAGATGATCTCAGCCTTCATGTTAAACCGCTGGTCTCAGCTGCAGTGAACCGCTAGCGAGCTAAACACGCTCACTAATCCTATTAGTTTCATACAATATGCAATATGACACTGCGACTGCACTGAAAAATAGAATTTATTCTCAGTGCAATTCAATTTATCAGCAATCTGGCATTACAGCGCTTGCTTCGCTCTAACAACTAAGCCAGGTTTACATCTTTGTATACACAGCATTCGTCAAGCTAAGATATTTTGTTGAAAACTACAATAAACCCTTTATGTAAAGCCTACAGCTGTGGTGAATGACTGGACTTGTCGAACTGATAAACAGCTGGCTAGACATTGAGGTTTATCTGCGTCTCTCCAGCTGAAAGTGAGATGATAGCCAAGCAGGCTAATCATGCTAATGGAAAAAGTAATTACAGCTAATCTGAGAGAGAGAGAGGCATGGCTAAATGAACTGTAATGATGGCACATTTTTCACCCAGTGCCTGCAGGGATCTATCAGATAGTTAAAAGTGGAGAATATGAGACACATGCACTGTTTTATGAAAGCTACTGCACATGGGAATGATGAAATATGCATGTATTTCATAATCATTTGTAGCATGTGACAGCCTATGTTCTTTCGCTACTGTAAAAGATGTTAGAAATGTTGAGTAGTTTCTTGTAACAGAGCATAAACTGCATGTTACTTAATCATAGGAAACAGTGAAAACACAAAAAAATAGGATATGCAAAGTAAAAGTTTCAGTTGAGCCATTGTGCAAATGAGATTTATTTGAAATAATATCCCTTAATCATATGATTTATAAAATAGAAAGTTGGACACAACCAAATGAGAAAAACAATGAGCACAGGACATGAAATAAATGGAAGCGATCCACTTAATCAAATGATTGATTCCGTGACGCATCTTACCTTGCTCCTGGGTTCGCTGTTCTGCAGCAGTAAACACAAATCACAAGCACATCTGTCAGACACATCAGTTTGTACTTTACATGATGCTGCTGACTTCACAGAAATGTTTTCGCTGAACATCATTAGAAACCCGTTGGCCTTGTATTGGCATTTGAAGTTGTATTAATTACAAACTGTTTCACATGGGAACAGTGTATAATTGAGTTAACTATTATTTGGCTTTGGCTGGTACTCTCAGTGTAGTCCTAAATTATATATATTTTGATGTACTTCAATCACTACTAGATAGATGCTTTCTGTGGCATAACCATAAGTACAGGGCAGGACAAAAGATATGTTTATAAAGCCTCACCCAGATATTTGGCCCGTTCCTCTCGCCGCTTTTTGGCCTGTTTCTGTCTTTGTTCTGAACTCATCCCATCTGTTGAGAAAAAAAAAGCAGATAATGCTTTAAAATGCTTAAAAATTGAACTACATTAAAGTTGACAATGACATGAGAAAGTCATTTGCAAATAATTGTAGAGATTTCAGTAGTCAATACCCATGAAATACCCATGAAATTTGAGGGAAAAACCCTTTGTTTAAAATGTTAAATATATATATATATATATATACTCTCTAAAAATACTGGGTTGTTTTTTAACCCATGTTGGGTCAAATATGGACAAACCCACCCATTGGGATTAAAAATGTAATTATATATAAAAATTAGAGGTGCACCAATACTAAATTTCTCTGCCGATACCGATAGCTGATTATTCAGAATGATATCGACCGATGCCGATACCGATAGTTTGGTTTTTCTTAAGGAAAAAAAATCTCTCCCAAACAATGTTGCAAACTATACAGGGAACCCTCTCATTTGGTACACTACCATATTAAAGGTTACAATTAACAACAGAAGTTTTATATTCAGCTGCTGTTTATTTTCAGATATAATAATTACACTCAAATAAAAACTGAAATGTTTGTATAAAACTTAGTATCACATAAGGTAGTTTTCATAAGCACTTGTTGTCTTCATGGCAAATTTACACAAACCTAATTAACAGTAAATAAGCTCCTCTCTATTGTTTTTTATATATATAGATAGCTAAGGAACTGTGAACATTGGAAAACATTCCTGAGGTAAATTTGACATGATGTGACATATTGTTCACAAGCTGTTTTATTGACGTCTTTCCGCGGTTGAAGCACAAATAAAAGTGATTACATGAGACGTGATACATTCTGGTAAGTTGTACTAGGCTATATCTTTCAACATACCTCTGATGCTCATTCATGTTTTTCGAGATATAACTTGTACTGAAGAGGAAGAAAAGACTCGCGCTTCACGCTGCCGCCTGAACTGAGGCATTACAGCGATCTGACACGTCACATTTAAGAGCGTCAAAACGCCATTTATTGTTTGAATTTCATGATAAAAGGGACAGAATTTGAAAACTTAAACTTATATTCTTATCAGAAGTAACAAAGCACAAAGTCTTTTGCGATTACTGGATGGAAGGCGCTACAAATAAAAACGCAGACCTGGCAACCCTGGCTTGAAATACAGGTGATTCACAGGGTCAAAAAGAGCCTGCTTTAGCGTCACTATTTTTAAACTGTTAATGCGTTAAAATTCAACACAAAAGCTGGTTTGCCAACCGCCAAGAAGAAGAAGAAATTCAACACAAGAGTGATTTTCTTCACACACAATATTTATGAGTTTCAGTCTGAACACGTCTTTCCGCATCCTTTTGACTGACAGGATATAATCGGCCCTGATCATCGGCTGTTTTTAAACAATCGGCTGATGGCCGATAGTGATAATTACAGCTTTTATCGGCCGATACTGATTGTTGGCCGATAAATCGGTGCATCTCTAATAAAAATGTTTACTTTAAAATATATATTATAAAGTTATTTAAATTTTATAAATATATACTATTGTGAAAATTTATATGTAAAAAAGTTATATGTAAAAGTTATGTATAAAATATTATCTAAATATTTTTTTTTATATGATATAATCCTTATTAATGTTATATATATATATATATGTGTGTGTTTGTGTAAAATATCTTTAACCTTTGCTTGATTATTAAATTATATTAATGCTGACACAGTGCTGTCACGCTTTGAATTAAAAGCAGGGCCTGTAATTAAAATTCACATTTTTTTCTTTTAAATATTTTCTTTTCTCTTTTCTTTTATTTTGTTGATAAATGGACAAATTTTGGCAGTCAATCACTATCATTTATGTATAAAGGTAGTAATGAAAGCCTGTGTAATTCTAAGGACTAGAGAGAAGATTGTAAAAGGTAAAATAAATAAAGACATTCTAAGTAAACTTTTTTTGGGTAAAAAAGGTAAAAGGCTACGAAAAGTGTAAAGTATGGCGCTTTTAATCTGATGAGAGCTGGTCGACATGATAACTAAGACATTTGCTGAGTAATTTGTCTCTCAAGCTCCCCCTCTTCTTCATTTCTCTTTCCTGACAAATTACAGACTTATAACTGACATTTTCCATTTTCTCCCTGGCCTCAGGAGTGTATTGATTCAATCAAGATAAGTGTGACTCCGGCTCTTTCACTGCGGAGGTGGTTTAACCCAAAGCATTGAAGAGAAATGCGGTGAGTCAGGTATTATCCTGATCACACAGACACATGTAAAAGATGCTCAATTCAATTAAGACGAATGCAACAGTATTTAATCTATACGTTCTTCTTGTGAAGCGTGTCCTCCTTGTAATGCAATATACATGCAACTCTTTCCCTGCGAATCGAACTGTTGCTATGGCAACCGGCCTGCCCCGCGCCCACCATCAAAAGGCTCGACTAAGCCTTATACACTCGAGACTGTTGGAGAACACTCAGCAAACCTTCCCCAAACACACAGCCCAAGGTTCGCTCCCTGCTTTGATGCACGGCCATGCCGGGTTTCCACGTCTCGCCCTCTTCACAGACAATGACTTGGCTTGCTGCCACGACCCTCTGATTAGGATGAATTTAGAAAAGGGTCTTTTTAAAGTCAGTCTGACATGGATGTTCACATGCATGAGGTCTACTATGCCGAGTGTATCGATGGACTTCTTGAATATGTTTTCTCTTTTATTCTTCTGTTTTCATCCTTTTACTGTACAAATTTACTGTAAATAAATGAGTCTCCGTAGCATCAGTCCTTTACTTTAACTCTTGTTTAGTGCCTTATCCAAAGATTAGGCTATCATCATTAAAAATTCGTACATTTTTAAAAGAAATGTTCTGATATTGTTGAACATATTTGAAATATATTCCTCAAAATAACGAATTACTGTGATGATACCAAAATTTGTGTGATTGATAACAATACTAGCAAAAATATGGGAAATCTCACTTGGCTATTTAAAAAGTTAAATATGAATTTAAGTAAACCAATGGCATAAAAATAAAAACTTTATTATATATATATAATTCTATTCTATTAATTAATTATCATTATATTTATTTTGGTTCAGTTGCTTGCATTTAAATGAAAATACTAGTGAAATTTGGAATAAATCACTTGGTTATTTAAAAAGTTAAATATGAATTTAAGCAATCATGAGGCTGCAATGGCATAAAATTAATTAATTAATTAATAAAAAATAAATAATAAATATATTTAAATTAATAAACAATTATAACATAAATAATATGATATAATTAAATACATTTATAACAAAATAATATTAATTAATATTACTATAATATATACTATATTATAAAATCTATATTATTTTTTTATAGTTATTTTGATTGCTTGCACTTAAATATAATATATACACATATGTAATTAAAAAATAATAGCCTAAATGTAATACATATAAAAAATAATATTTAAAGATTATTTCAATTACTTCTATTTTCTATATGTGTCTTTTGTTCTTTTACATGGTTGCTAAGACATTAGCATCCAAGCTATGTGGTTGCTAAAGTGTTTAGACTGGCTTTTAACTACATTGGTTTATATCGCTTTACATCATATAAAGCGATCAGGTGTCTTCAGGAAATTTGGACTAAACCGCTCTATTCATATGGATTAGTTTCACGATCTTTTAATGGACTTTTTAAGCATCAAAGTGGTAGTTGCGTAGCTGTCAATAGACAGAAATCTCTCAGATTTCATTAAAAAGATCTTCATTTGAGTTCCGAAGATGAATGAAAGTCTTACGGGTTTGGAACGACATGAGAGTGAGTAATTAATGACAGAAATTTCATTTTTGGGTGAACTAACCCTTTCACAATCAGTGTGCTATTTGGGACAGGGCCTTTGCGTTAGGGTGATTGCTAAGTGATTGTTAGGAGGCTGAGTTCCCTCCTTCAATGTAATGATGTAAATGACATAGACAAAATGAACATATCCAACACCTGAAAGATAATGACAAGCAATAAACAGTTTATTGGTCTCCTTCTGAGTACCTTTTTTTGGGTTGGGACTGGCTCCGGGTGTGCTGGGTCTTCCGTCAGATTTGATTGGTTCTGTTTTTGAGGGAGGGTCTGTTATGAAGGAAGAGTCTGTGACCGTTGTGTCGTCGGCTTTCAGGATCTCACTGTCCAGTTCACTCTCTTTCTGAAGCGTGCCACTCGTCTCTGGAGGAGATGTGAGAACTGAGAGAAAGACAAAAAGAGAACATGGATGAAAGTAATCAAAACTAGAATCATGCTTCTAGTTCAGTTTTCACCAAAATACTATACTGGTCATTTGGAATTAGCCATCACTATCATATTTGAAGAACTTTGCAACATTAACACTGTTATTAAACTGAATTGAATTTAATAATGACACTATTGTGTTCTAGCTGCATTATAACTGAACTGAATGTGTTTCATAATTGATGAACTTTGCAACATTGACACAAACCAACACTGAACTAAACTGAGCTGAATAATGACACTATTGTCTTCTGTAGAGCCGCTTTACAGCTGAATCTAAAGTCGTTTCATAATCAAATTTTGCAATATTAATAATATTATTTTCCTGTTTATTACTGTGAAGCTGCTTTGAAACAATCAGTACTGTATAAAGCTCTATAGAAATAAATGCGACTTGACTATCATTATCATCATCAAAAATACTATATATTTATTATTTTATTATTGTTATTGTTATTATTAAGATTTTATGTATATTTCAGTAATTTCTTTTTGGTGGAAAGTGTTAATGTGGTGGGAAAAAATTATGTTTTGGCAACTTTAAGCTTTTAGTTAATGCTTTTGAATAAATAAGTAAGTAGGTGAGTAAATAAATAAATGAGTGTTTTCGTGTTTTGCTAGGGTATTCTGGGTGTTTGATAGAATTTATGGATGGTTTCTAAGTGGTTTATTACTAGCCAAGTCAAAAAAAGCCCTCTCTGATATTTTTGTCTCTTGTGTCTCTCCTTAAATCTCTATGGGACGTTGATACCTGTTACATCATCTGCAAATTGTGCAAAGCACTAATCATAAACATACAGATACTGAAACTAAGGTTACCATGGTCACATTTTTTGCATGGGATATACAGTAAACAGCATCATGATTTCGAGCATAATTCCGTGACACCTACAGCACAATTTGAAGGACTTGTGTGTATCAGCACAGAATCTCCAGGAATGTTAATACAGTATTTCGTATGCATCCAGCATGCAGACAGTTTCAGATATTCACCAAGATTCTCTCTGCAGAAATGTTCTCTGCTTTCTCACTAACAAAACACTTTAACCCCATTAGCAGGGCATTAGCATCCTGTTCACACTTTACTCGCACATAAAATACGTTAAAGATGGCATGTGATCTCCCTCCCGCAGGATTTTCACATGAGAAACACAGCAGAGAATCACTAGCCTCTTGTGTATCTCTTTTCTCTGAATATAAAGGTGTGGATGAGGCCTGGAGGAATCACTCGCTACACTAATGTCAATATCAGCATTATAAACATGCACTAGTCAAGCCATTTCATAGGGTCTTTGGGCTACACATTTCAACTTAGTGCTTTCATTAGTTTAATGCAAGTCTTAAACCCTCCCCCATCCTCAACATAATGGATTTAGTGGCTTCTGAAGGATTAACCGAATGCTATACTGTAGAAATCCATGAGTGCAGCCCTTCAGATGAGTTTAGATAATCGTGGCATGAATCTAATTAAATAACAGGATCAGTAGTGACCGCTGATTTAACAGCTGACTAAATGTGTTTATTCTCTTCATATCAGATGCAGAAAAGAGCTTCAGACATGTTGAAGGTCTGCTGGAGCAGCAAGACCCTCTGGAGAGGCAATTTGAAGGGCAATTAAAGAGCTGGTGGTCTCAAGTCAACAGCTTCATTTTGCTTTCAAACAGTAATTGCCAAAAAGTAATTTTCATCTGTAACACAGCTGAATGATGGGTACATGAAGAAACCATTTGAAAAAGCATCAAATGCTCTTATAGCATGAGCAGTGTTGGCGTTAGCACATTATAAGATACACAAGTTACGTAATCAGATTACTTTTTTCAAGTAACTAGTAAAGTGACACGTTACTTTTAAAATTTCAACAAAATATTAGTTTTTTTTTTTTTTTTTTTTTTCAAATAAGTAACGCATTACTTTGTTTTTCTATTTGTTAACTGACATCTCTCCGGACTCCATGTTGAAAGAAATCAGGAGTAAGTGCAGAGGTGTTGTGTGCGCTGTGTGAACATGATGGTTATTGTAGTTCTAGACTAAATGTGAACAGGCATTTACTCATCTCATTTGCACAAAAAACAGTTTCTTCTGCATCCTATTCTTCTACAATCCAGAATGGCAGCACAGCTGAAAGGTTTTATTTGAGCTGCGCCCTCTACTGTACAGGCGTGAATTTGCACAAGCCCAGTCCAGGTGAGAAAAAGTAACACAAAAGTAATGTAACACATTACTTTCCATAAAAGTAACATAGGATTGTGAGAAATAAGTAGAAATGCGAGATATAAACTCACAGTTACGAGATAAAAAGTTGCAATTATCTTTTAAATTGTTTTATTTTGTGGCGGAAACAAGGTTCCATACAATATTGTAATGCATTACTTGTAAAAGTAACTTTCCTTAACATCAATGTGTAATTTTAGTGCCACACCAAAATTATATTTTATATCAGGGTTTCCCAAAGTGGGGTTTATGAGGAAGAAATGCAAGTAGCAAGTAGAACCATTTTTCTTCCATAATGTGACATATTTCCAAGTGAAAATGGATATTCCATAAGAAAAAAATGTTGGATCATAAAAAGTAGACAGTGAATACCAGAACTGATCAGGAATCGTTCGCAAAAAATGCATTAATAAAATAAATATAGTCAATTTCATGTTAACTTGAAAGTTATGCAAGATTAATTATGCAAATTAAATTAAAGCTTAATCTTAAAAGCTTAAAATCTATTACATAGAAGAAACGTTTAGCAGTCAGAGCCGATAGCCTCGTGGGCAGCACTCCGACAAGCTGCGGGTGACCCAAGTCCGACCCAAGTTTCCTGATCCTGTCCCCCTCTCTCTCCCACTTTCCTTCCTGTCTACTCTACAATGTCCTATTGCAAGTACACACACACACACACACACACAAAATGTATTGCAAAAAGCATTTGTTAAATAACTACTTATAAATGGACCTTTGACCTTGTGTCAATCATATCTATTGTGTCACACCAAGTCCAAAACCATTATTTAAATGTTAAACAGTTGACTAGCATCTTGACCTATGACCTCATGGGGTAAACATGAGGTCAGCGTGGGTCTAAACATCCTGTTTTGATTAGAGGGCACGTCTGTGTTTCTCAAGTTGTTTCTGAGGTTTCAGTCTGTGATTGCGCAGCTGTCGTCTTCTTAGGGAAGACCTCATGACAGGAAGACAAAAAGCTTGACTGCCTACAGAAGCAACTGCAGTTTAGAAGTGGAAAGAGACAATCGCTGAGCTTTGCTACTGTAAATAACTCAGAGTAAAACATATGCCAGAAAATAAAGTGCACTGTTAGCAATTCAACCCCTTACAAACATTTAGCCACACGTCAAAGTCCAATGATAAGTCCCAGCTTCCCCTCTGTGCTCTTTTTAGATGGAGTCAAGTTCCCATGTTCAGTCTGTAAAGGTTAGCAGCAGGGCAGTGTCTCAACATCGAGACCAAGGGGTCAAACTGTCTGTTTTAACAAAGAAACGCCATCTGTCCCGGGAAAGACACAGAAAGTGTGCCATTTTTCTTCTGCTTAGAAACAGATACGCTCACACTAATCAGATGCTAAATTACTCTAATTTGGAGACGGAATTAATTAGTACTTCACAGAAGCAATTAGGCTGGTACATAAAGCATGTTAGATGTGAGATATAATAAGCAGACACTGATTTGTTATCAAACCAATACGGCAAATTTAGGATGGAGATTTAATGTATCTGGAAATCTTTCAGGATGCCCACTGACCACCAAACTCAAAAGTTCAAAGTTCAAATCTTCCTCATGAAAACAAGTGCAGCCTCTTTAGATATGATTTCCAACTATGCGTTTAGACCTATTAGACTTCCACAGAATGAGCGCAATTACCTACCATATATTTAAAGGGGACCTATTATGCCACTTTTACAAGATGTAATATAAGTCTCTGGTGTCCCCAGAATGTGTCTGTGAAGTTTCAGCTCAAAATACCCCACAGATCATTTATTATAGCTTGTTAAATTTGCCTCTATTTGGGTGTGAGCAAAAACATGCAATTTTTTATGTGTCCCTTTAAATGCAAATGAGCTGCTGCTCCCGGCCTGCTTTCCAGAAGAGGGTGGAGCTTTAACAGCTCACGCTTCGGTTGATCAACAGCTGGAGAATCTCACGCAGCCAAAATGAGGATTGTCAGTAACGGTGTTCAGCCTTACATTGTTCAAACCGGAGTCGGACACTGATGGAGAGAATCAGGAAGAAGTTACAACTTTTAGAATGAAACTGGACATTTCTGAATGGTTAGTGGATAAATTTATGAAGTTGCTGAGTTGATTCAACGCAAATATCTCCCTTTGCATTGAACTTTGAGCGTTGTAACTTTGCAGATGTCGTTTATGCTTAAACAGCAACATTAAACACTAACTAAAGTTAAAAAAGTGAAATAATCAAGGACACCTTTAAAGCAAAAAGCAGGTAACATGGGGGACTTGAAGTCATTTTGGGGGGCAGAATGATCTTCTTTACACTTCTCTACACTTCTTTACACTTTACGTAATATATTTAATTATCATTATTATGCTAGGGTCATATTTAAATATAATCACAAAATTTTGGGCCAAATTGTGCAGACCTATATAAGACCTGAAAAAAAAAAAAAAAATCAAATTTTCAATCACACAATTTTTATCAGAGAGAGAGAGAAAAAAGTTGATTCTAATTTTAGCGAAACTAAGTGAGAAGTTTCATTTCCACCTTTGATTTGATTTGTCTTGGTGGCTCAGGTTATAAAACAGGTTATCAGGATCAGAATATACAGTGGGAAATAATTTTGACTGGGTTTTGATTGGATAGTAAAAGGTGGGGTATGATATTATGTAAAGAATAACTGATAAAAGACAGTTGAATTATTGAAAATTAATAAATGCACAACCTTGAGGTGGTAATGCTAGTTCAATAGCACTAATGATACATTGTACTAATTATAATGGTTCTTGTTGTCTTATTAACCCATCAGCACGGCAACAAGAACAAATACAAAACCTCCCAAGATGCACTAGGGGAAAATGTAGAAAAGAGGTTGATGCCAAAGTTTTGGGAGCTTGAAAGAGAAAAAAAAAACATTGCATGTGATCCAGGGATGAGACAATGTTTGGGCAGAGTGACAAAGATAAAAACAGCAGTAAAACCCGAGACTAAAGCATAAAAAGGGTTTAGGACGTGTCTGGGCAGATCATCTGAGACACAGCAAGGGAAAACCTCAGTACAGTGACGAGAAGTCTGGCATTTCAGGCAAAAAAGAGAAAGATCTCCCTGACCTGTTGCAATACATTTGGTGTTTCAGAGAAAAGGCCACAAGGAGGAATCTTCACCCAGATAATCTGATTCATGAGGGCAGTCCTATAGTCACAGCAGGGGGCATCGCTGCTTCAGCAGATCTGACCGCAGTGAGCTAAACATGCAGACACCTGCGTTTGAGTATAAAAGTTCACGTGATGGGCAGACACAGATCTGTCAGGTCCATTGCAGCCAGATCGAGTTTCACCTCTAGCTCGCAGTAAAAATAGACCCCACAATCCCTCATCTGCCATAAAAGGAGCTGATACTCTTTTAAAATATAAAAATATATAGTAGACATGCAAATATATAGTCTTTTCATGCAAAACTCACCACCATGATAGGGGGTTATGTGTGGTTGCCAGGGTGTTGCTATGCAATTGCTAAGTTGTTGCTAGAGGCCCTGTCTACACCTGGTATTAAGATGTGTTTTGGTTGATCAGATCACAAGTAGATGAGGGTCAGTTTACACCTGGTGTTTTGATCCGTCTCTTTTGTCCACTTTCCACCACTTCTGTCCTGATTTCTTCGAGAGGAGGATCAATGGGCGGGTAAATGTATGGTATATTTCAGATCTTTCAAACTAATGGACAAAATAAGCTTGTGCAATTTACATATAACTGCGAATGGAGATGACTGAAAAACACACGGTGAGCAGAAGCTTTTGTTTCTGCTTTGATAGCCGAAAGACCACACCGAACAGCGAGTGAGTGTTAGAAATCAGGAATGGTGAGAGAACATTGTGCTTGGTACGTTTTTAGTCTTCAAACCAAACTTTGATCTTCAGCTGACAAAGTTTAAATCCCATGAACGTTTACAGCAATCTGATCAAATGCGTTTTTGACAACCTCTGGAAGTGGTTGAAAGTGGACAAGCTCAAAACGTTTTAAACCCCGTTTACACCTGTATTTAGCGTCGTCCACTTGTGATCCAATCGAACAAAACCGACCAGATCAACCAAAACGCATCTTAATACCAAGTGTAAACAGGGCCTAAAGTGGTTTGGAATGTCTTGCTGTGGGTAGGTGGTAAGATTATCATTGTTAACTATAAAACTATTAAAAACATTTTGTTCATTTAAATAAAGCTGAAATAAAATAAAATATAAATATTATATGGAAATAGTTAAACTGAACAAAATTAAGTTGAAGCACTAAAATTACTAAGTGGAAATAAATACTGAAGCTGAACTGAAATCAAAATAAGAACTAAAATAAAATAACTAAATTAAAAATTAAACTAAAAGCACATAACAAAATTACTACAAATTAAACTAAAATGAAATATATATATATATATATATATATATATATATATATAAAAGCTAATGCAAAATTTTAATAAAAACTATAACATATGGTCCCTCCCTCATTGTAAGTCTTTGTGATTTTATTCCACCTTGCAAAATTTATTCATTCACCAGGCAAAAAGCACAAGTCTGAAAAGTAAAAGCACACATTTCCTAAACAGGCACCACAAAATATGACCCTTTCAACTATAAATATAACAAGTACGGCATCTGAGCAAAAGTTCCAATTAGAAAACTGTTCTTAAATTAAAGGGGTACTGGCTTTGAATGAAACTCGGCTGCCTACACAGTAGAAAGGTGAAAACATTTTTGGAATTGGTGCTACCTGACTAGAGAAAACAGAAAAAAGGCTGTTGCCTTTTTGGTAAATAGGTAAGAACACTTCAACACCCCTAATGCACTGGGCATGTTGCCATCCAAGGCCATTCCCACCCGTCTGCTATGGATACTCTTGACAAGAGTCAAATAACTGCCTGGCTTTAGTAGGAAATACTTCTTAGCAAACTTTTAGTCATAATGGTGTCAACTTGTATTGTTCCTAAGTACCAGAATTCAAAGAGTGAACGTTTAGAAGAGTTACTTTGGTTCTGTCAGTTCCGTGAGACGTTTCTCCTAAAATTCCATAGAAGAATAAAAATAGAAATTAGACAACTAATGACATACATTAATTTATTCTTAACTTTATGAAAAACGTTTGAATATATATTGAAATCACGGAAAACTGAGCACTCTTCTGAAACTCTAGTGAAGACACATCCATTTGCTCTCAATTTAATCTCACTCCTAAGAAAAGGAATCAACACATTAACGAGATCCTATTTGTGTTTTGTCCTTTCCTACATGTGGTAGGAAAAACCCTGATGTGCTTTAAATATCCAACTAAATGCACACAGTTCTGTGTTTTTTGCACTAGTATGAAGGGATTTACAGACACAATGGTGTGAAGTGGGTCAGTGGCCCGTCCACAGCAGAGGGAAGAGCACAAGGCTCAGTGGATCTGGGTCAGCTGGACCTCAGGCATGTGCGGCATGCGTCTCTACTGTCTGTGTGGATGGCAACAGAGCACAACATGGCACAGGGCGTCTGTGTTCTGCACACACAGGCACATGACCGTCAGAGAGCAGCAGCGGAGCTAAACAAGGACACAGAGAGACTGAGAGAGACAGAGGGAATATTTCTTCTACTGTTTACACTTGAAAATGCCACAAATACTTATTGCTAATAATTTAATTGTAAGGGCCCTGCAGCAGGTAAACTTCAATTCAGTCTTTCCACATGGATCTTTCTCAGGAAACGGTGCCATGCTGATCTAATTAATAAGATGCTGAACTGAGTCACAATATTTGACAAATTTAGTACTGATTAGAAAATGATGCAAAATAAATAGGATAAATAAAAGCTTACACACTTCTGCCCTGTTAGACTTAAAAAGTTCATCTGTGGAGGGGAAAAAAAACCTTTTGATCAGTTTTTACAGATTTTTTTTTTCTTTTTTTTGGCACAAAGAACAAAAATATTGACTGTGAAAAATGTGGTGTGATGTGATAATATTTGCTAGGTTATTATTAACCATTTTGCATGACCTTCAGTGTATGTAAGCATGTTTGTAGACAAAAATGATATACACTAGTGTTTTAAATTTAGGGCTGATAAGATTTTTTTAAAGAAATTAATATTTTTTACTCAGAATGGATACATAGAATTGGTCAAAAGTGACAGCAAAGACATGATAGAAAAGATTTCTATTTCAAACAAATGCTGTTCTTTTAAACTTTCTATTCATCATAGAATCCTGAAAATTCGATCACTGTTTCCACAAAACACATGAAGCAGCACAACTGTTTTCAACATTGATAATAATAAGAAATGTTTCTTGAGCAGCAAATCATCATATTAGAATCATGGATAGGATCATGTGACACTGAAGACTGGAGTAATGATGCTGAAAATTCAGCTTTGATCACAGGAATAAATTACATTTTAAAATATATTCAAATAGGAAACAGTTATTTTAAATTATAATAATATTTCACAATATCACAGTTTTTACTGTATTTTTGATCAAATAAATGCAGCTTGGGTGAGCAGAAGAGACTTCTTTCAAAAACATTACAAAAATCTTACAAACCCATAACTTTTGAACAGTCGTGTAGGTTAAGATTATCAATATTTTTTCAATTACAACAAGGCATACAAAGTGATACTACCAGAATTTACAATATCTATTCAAATTATAAGCTTAAATAATATAATTGAATACTAAGATTTACTAGTAAATGTTTAAGAACAGTTTATAAATAATCTTCCTTAAAATTTCAGGAACGAACTGCACCATTTCCTGAGAATGACCCAGTTATACAGTTGTGACACAGTAAGAATAAACAAAAGAAACTGTGTATATTTGACGTTCCAAACAAAGCTGGAATACTGAAAGCTGCTCCTGAAGCACTATAGAGCTCAGCGTTTCAGTAGCCCTGATACAAAAACAGACCGTCTACTTTAAAACAAAAAACTCTGCAGTAAATCACTGCTACCTAAACCATAACACCTGTTTCTACATGTCTACTGAACATCTGTTTTGTTCTAGAGTCTTTATCATGTGATGTGCTAAGCACAACATTTAAGATAACTTTAAAAGCAATGCAAGCAAAAACATTCACAGCACTAGAAATACAAAACAGAACAATGAGCAGCAACAGAATTACATGTTTCTCTTGGGGTTCTTCTGAAGGATTCAGTGGAGTGGCAACAATCTGTCTGCAGATCAACATACCGCATAAACTGGGTTACCCACATCTGCATTCACACACACACACACACACACACACACACACACACACACACACAGTATGCCAAAGGAGTGCTGGAATCATCCAAACACTATTAATATTTTAACATCCCTCTGCATCTCCCCCCCCTCAATGAAGTCAGACACTTGCACAAATGGAAACTCAGAAACAGCCTATATCTTGATATATGACGATGAGATTGTAGGGCAAGACTGACTTCACGACTAAAAGCTGTTCATCAAACTAGACAGCTCATGGCACAAAAAAATGATTCTCAATCCAACAACAAGAACCACACGGCCTGAACGGTTGCCCTGATCACAGACAAAACAAACACATAAAAACAGTTTAAACCACGACACCCGTAAGCGCTATATTGCATCATTTGCTAATTTGTCTCCTACTGAGACGCTTCATGCTTGTTTGGTGTGTGATTGTCGAGGTCAATCATCTAGAAATAATCAGCATCAATAAACATTTCAACTCAGGGCACAATGATACTCAAAAGACATTGATTTTATATGTCAGAATATACAATTTTTTCAACAGTTGTTTGTGTTTTTTTATGGTGTTTTTTCAGCACCACCTCAGACCTCAGATCAGTAAAAAAGAGATAAGCTGCTTTAATGGATTTTTATCCTTCTATATTAAAGCTGCCCTTGAGTGGTTTAATGGAAAGAGCATCCAAATGTATATACGCATGCTTAAACTGTGTGTGTTTATGTGTGTGGACGTGAAGGATGTCGGCACGGTGACTGTGTTTACATGTGCAGTGACCCACATCTATCCGTCCGCATGTTTTGGCAGCTGCCTTCAGCAGCATGGCCACGAAATGTCAACGGGAAATCAAATGAATGTTTTTACTTTCTTAAAGGGTTAGTTCACCCAAAAATAAAATTATCCCATGATTTACTCACCCTCAAGCCATAGGTGTATACGGCCGTCTGCTGAAAGCTAGTTATTATAGTTAATAAAGATTTAAATATGTATATTTTTCTTACAAAAACCCATTGCTTCACTTCATAAGGCCTTTATTAAACTCCTGGAGGCGTATGGATTATTTTTATGGATGGATGCATTTTTTGGGGGCTTCAAAATCTGGCCCCCCATTCTCTACCATTATAAAGCTTGGAAGAGCCAGGGTATTTTTAAATATATCTCCGATTGTGTTCATCTGAAAGAAGATAGTCATATACACCTAGGATGGATTGAGAGTGAGTAAATCATGAGATAATTTTCATTTCTGGGTGAACTATCCCTTTAATACATGTTTCTGATCTTTCTGCTTATTTAAACATATGTATTTGGCAAAGCAACTTACATTCCATTTAAGCAGTACATTTTTTTCAATTCATGCATTCCATGGGAATCAAACCCATAACCTTGGCATTACCGGTGCCATGCTCTACTGTTTGAACTACAGGAAGGCTATGCACACAATTTATCAGGGCATGTTATCGCACAGAATAAAATTGTTTGTCTTTGTAAAGTGTAAAGTGCAACATATTACAATATATATACAATATTAAGTAAGTGGACTTCTGAGAAAAAAAGTATAGAATGACCCCTTAAAAACCCCTTGCTTATTTTAAAGAGCTGTGCACACAACAGCATTTCCAGGCCCACACAAAACCAGTGTCTGCAGAATTCCACCAAAAGCTCAACAAATTTCCTCAGAATATTTTGGCTAATTCAATGTTTTCTGCTAACAATAAGAGTGCAGTTCTCTCAGCTCCGTCCAACCCATGTCACGGCCTGCAATGTGGTCACTTAACCACGCCACAATGATAAAGATAAGGGGAAAAAAGCTGTGAACCTAAAATAATTGAAAACAATCCATTCTGAAAGGTGTCATGGGATCATCACCCACTGAGGAGTAAAATTTGACAAAAAAAAAAAGAAGAAGTCTCTTATGCTCATTAAGGCTGCATTTATTTGACCAAAAATACAGTAAAAACAGTAATATTGTGAAATATTATTACAGTTTAAAATACTACTGAAATGTAATTGACAGTTGATAAATAGAAAATTCAGAAGAACAACATTTAAATATAAAAAATATTTTGTAACATTATAAATGTTACTTTTTATTAATTTAATGAATGCTTGCTGAATAAAAGTATTTCTTTTTTTCTTAAAAAATCGAACTTTTAAACAGTATTTTGTATTCAAAAAGATAATTTAAAAATAATATGTATAATTAAATTGTAATGATAAAAAAAATTAATGCAAATAACAATTTAAAATTAAAATATATAGACAAAAGAGGTGAAATGAATATTATGTGATACTACACTCTAATAAAATGCAGGGTTAAAAACAACCCAAGTTGGGTCAAATATGGACAAACCCAACGATTGGGATAAATGTTTGCCCAGCGTGCTGGGCAGTTTATTTAACTCAACTATCGTTTAAAAATTACTATATGTCTGGCTTAAAATGAACCCAAAATAGGTTGGAAATTAAAAATACAACCTATTTTGGGTTCATTTTAAGCGAGGCAACATAGTAATTTTTAAACAATAGTTGGGTTAAATAAAACTATCCAGCAGGTTAGGTCAAATATTTAACCTAACTGCTGGGTCAAAACAACCCAATTGCTGGGTTTGTCCATTTGTAACCCAACATGGGTTATTTTTAACCCAGCATTTTTTAGAGTGTAGCTTAATACAAGCTAGTATAATTTTTACTGCAGATTTTGCCCCACGACAAAATACATAATTAGTCCCAGAGAGCAAAATCGAGCCAAACATCATATACTTTGCTATGTTTAAATTCATGCAAAAATGTGAAAACGTACGACGAGGGTGTAGAGAAGCTATATCTGGGATTGTCCATGTCATGTCTAGCCGTCTCTGTGTGCACTATGTAAAACAGAGCAAACTGATGCTGCCTGTCATAAGAGCTGATCCTGGCAGAAGTGTCAGGACTCAGGAGTGAAGGCTCTCTGAACCATCACAGTATAAAATAGCTTTTGAAAGTCATAACATTTGTGAAAACTATAGTGAAAAGGATTGTGAATCTGATGGTTAGATCTCTGAACATCAGTTGTTTTGATTCTGTAAACAATAATAAAGAACATTAAACATTAATGAATAAAAAACGAACAATACACCTTCAGAAACGTCAAATTACTCCAGGTGCACCCTGCAATCAGAGCTCTGTAAGCTGTTTTTAGAGTAACCTACCTGCTAAATAAAAAGTTATTGTCTAAATGCAGCCAAACAGAGCAAAAAGAGTTGTGTTTAGAGGAAATGCCCCTGTAATTCCCTGCACGCTCCTTCCATTAGGAGCCACTTGATACTGAGGTCATTTTATGGAGGACGGACAACCTGCGTCCTTGACTGAGTCTCTTCCAAGCCAAGATGAAAGCGGAAATGACACCGCCAACCCAAGCCACCATGACTCGATATTTAAAACATACAAATGGAAGATCATTCAGCGTTCTGTGAAGAGCAGCTAATATTACCTTCATCATATGACCATGTCTATAAATACCTACTGGTCTATTCAGACACACTTGGGGGAAAGTGTTAATCTGCCTTCCTGCCGCACATGCTGCGGCGACAGAAAATTCATTTTGAAGGTGACCAGAAGCAGATGTGAGAACATCAGGGAAAGAACCCAAGAAATTATGAGTCATGTGACTCATTCCCAGCAGGAAACGCCTTCTGAGATCACGACACATGCTGTAGACTCTCTCCCACCACGTCCTAATAGATGTTTCTCTTAGCAATTGCATAGAGCATCTGTTTTAGATTATATTACGACTGCTGAAACACTTTAAGGTGTGGCAGTGCTGTTTCTAGATCAGTGTTATGCAGCAATAATGTTGAGCAAAGGGGTACAAACACACTTGTGCAGCTGTGGTGCTAATATTAGTAGGCCAGTCCTGTGACCACACTGGAGACAAGCGACTGACGGGGTGTGTGAACACACACACAAGCACATGCTAACGACTGTTTTTTCTTTCTTAAACACTCATGTCTCTCGTCAAAGCCGCACTGATGGCTACAGCTGCTGGTGAACCAGTTGAAACATTATATGTGCACCATACATGAACACAAGTTCATGCCAACAGCCTTAACATACACTAAACAACAGCATCTGACAATAACACACACTGTGATCAACATATACAAACCAGGGTCAGAAATAAACCCTTTTGAATTGATTTTCATAGGTATTTTAAACTTTATTATACTCTTAAAGGGTTAGTTCATCCAATAATGAAATTTCTATCATAGTTAACTTTAAAATGAAAATTACCCCAAGCTTTACTCACCCTCAAGCCATCCTAGGTGTGTATGAATTGCTTCATTCTGATGAACATAATCAGAGATATAATAATAAATATCCTGATGCATCCGAGCTTTATAATGGCAGTGAATGGGACCAATGAATACACTGCAAAAAATGCTTTTCTTACTTAGGGTTTTTGTCTGGTTTCTAGTCCAAATATCTAAAAATTCTTAAATCAAGAAGCATTTTCTAGACACGTAAAAATTATTGTCTTGTTTTCAGAAAAAACTAAATTAAAGGATTAGTTCACTTTGAAATGAAAATTAGCCCAACCTTTACTCACCCTCAAGCCATATGACTTTCTTGTTTCTGACGAAGACAATCGGAGAAATATTAATAAATGTCCTGACGCATCTGAGCTTTATAATGGCAGTGATAGGGTTCAATGAGTATGAGCTGAACAAAGTGCTTCCATCCACATCCATCCATCATAAACGTACTCCACACGGCTCCGGAGTGTTAATAAAGGCCTTCTGAAGCGAAGCGATGCGTTTGTGTAAAAAAATATCCATATTTAAACAAGTAAAATATGTAGCTTCCACCAGACTGCCTTCCGTATTCAACGTACGCAGAAAGTGTAAACCTCTTGTAGTTCACAAAGCTTACGCTACGCCATGCGCCTTCCCTAATAAACTTACGGAAAAAGTGTAATTGACACGACGCCAGTTTACACTTTCTTCGTAAGGCGGTCTGGCGGAAGCTCGATATTCGACTTCATAACTTAAAATATGGATACTGTTTTACACAAACGCATCGCTTCGCTTCAGAAGGCCTTTATTAACACTCCGGAGCCGTGTGGAGTACGTTTATGATGGATGGATGTGGATGGCAGCACTTTGTTCAGCTCATACTCACTGAACCCTATCACTGCCATTATGAAGCTCGGATGCGTCAGGATATTTATTAATATTGTCTTAATAATAGATTGTCTTCGTCAGAAACAAGAAAGTCCTAGGATGGCTTGAGGGTGAGTAAAGGTTGGACTAATTGTCATTTCAAAGTGAACTAATCCTTTAAGTGAGTTTTTCCTTAAAAACAAGCAAAATAATCTTATTTAAAAACCGAAAACAAGATTATAATAATAGCCCACAAGGGCTTATAAAAAGTATTTTCCCACAAATAAAATTTAGATCAAGATATCAAATAGTTACATTATTAATTAATGATGAAATTATTTAAAAAGAAACCAATATTAAATACATTTGATATTACCACAGTTAAGGGGGGTTTAGGCATTGTGCTTTGTGTCCAAACAAAGCTTCTTAACTCTGGTAACTTTTAAGCACAACCTGTAATGGCTTATTGTTTTATAAAATACTGTTGAACACTAAAAACTGCACGACCATAATTCTTCTTGTCTTGTAGTCCAGGCACACCAGAGTCTTGCCAACCACACTTTAGTGATTCTACATACTTCCTGAGGCCACCAACTCTGTAGACAAGGCGTCAAATAATAAACAGAGCCCATAGACCATTGGAGTAAACTCTAAAAGTTCACTTCAACAAAGAAAACACTATGTCAGGGGATTCATAGAGCAAAAGAAAGCTCAGAAAGCTTTGTAAACCAGCAAGACTTTTAAATTCTCCACTATTCTGTAGAAGTTTAGGAGAGTGTTTAATGTGCTTACAGAATTCTGAAAATCCCTTTTGGTCTGCGGAAAGGATGAAAGAAATCAAACCGATGTACTATAAACTGAAAGTGCTGAGTAAAGTGCTAGAATGCCACAAGCTTTAATATAATGGAAACTAGACTCTGGGCATGTAACGTTGTGTCTAATTACAGTAAAATTAGCTGCATTTCTGCATAAATTAGCATATATAATAACCATTTACAAACATTCTCTCAGCACACCAACAATGAAATGCATTATTCAGAAATTATTCAAAGTTTGACCTCATTTTCAGATCTGTATGTTGGTAAACACATATTCATTCCGGTTCATTTAAAATCTTCTGTCCTTGAGGAGATCCTGTTTTCTCATGTTTCGACTCAAAAGGAATTCACACGCCCTGCTTACGTAAGACGGAGACAGATTTCCACTGTTTTCCTGCCGCCAAGAAAAGTCATTGTGCAACAGTGAAGACGAGATCTAATCACACAAATTCTCACTTTGTTTATATTTCAGCTGCTGCCACAAAACAGTTTTGCCAACAAAAACATGATCCTGACTTCCACGACTCTGCAGACACCACACCTCATTATTGAAGCAGAACTGCAGATTAAGACGATTAATCTCTAATTTCATAGTGCACACTGTCAGTTTTAAAACAGAAATGGCTCTGAGATCTGAAACATCAGTGAACACCATCATTATGAGCTTTAGGGTAAATAGAGCTCAGAGTGGAAAGAACTGCCAAATTATGGTGTTTCTCCATGTTAAAATGACTTCATCGTCTGCCAATTGCTGCTTAAGGTTATTAAGAGGTCATTAAAAAGTCTGCTATTGATGTTCTAAGAGGAAAGAAGGATATCCAGGTCATCCAGATATCTAGTGTCATTGTAGAGCCGGATGTGGCATTTCCTAAACTTCCTACAGTTACATACAACTAAAGCAGAATGCAAAAATTGGACTCTAGAAACATCTCTCTTGTTTCACAACTCAAATCTTTGTAGATCAGTGGTTAACTAAGGATAACTTCTAATCAAAGGGTTAGTTCATCCAAAAATGAAAATTTCTATAATTTATTACTCACCCTCATGTCGTTCCAAACCCGCAAGACTTTCGTTCATCTTCAGAACACAAATGAAGATATTTTTAATGTAATCTGAGAGATTTCTGTCCCTCCATTGGCAGCTACGAAACTACCACTTTGATGCTTTAAAAAGTTCATAAAGAGATCGTAAAATTAATCCATATGTATGTAGCGGTTTTTAGTTCAAACTTATAATGAAAATCAATATTTTACTTCCAAAGAACAATTTGGCAATGCAAGAAGACTATCCAGCCAAAAAACCTCATATAAAGAGGAATTGAAATAATTTTTGTTAAGACTGAGGATAATAACAATGCATTTCTGGTTGGTAAGGTGGTTTGAATGGTTGCTATCTCATAAATTCTTAATTCAGCAAATAAATCATATTAGAAAACATACAACGTCCTGTATAGCACTAAAATCCAAGCTGTTTCCGGGCAGATTTTATAGCTCTCTCCAGTTCTTGTCTTTTTTCCTCTCATCTTGTTGCTCTTCCGCCCACATAAAACTTCAGATTCAGGCCTCTGGAAACAAACATCTCACATTGAAATGAAATCCTTCCATGCTGCTGCTCACTCTATTCCTTCCTCTTCTCTTTCCTTTTCCGTCTTCCCACACGGTTATGACACGCAGCTCTTGCCAAAGATACCTCCAGAAATAGAAGTCATCCCCTCATTACTTGGTGTGCTTGTATATAACAACATTATGTTGGAAAACAGTCATGATTACTCGTGGACGACACCGACTGCCATGATGTATGCAACATAAAATCATACAAAATGTGATGATATGCCACAAACTACTCATATTTTCCACTGAAAGCAGAAGTAAAAATTGAGTGTCTATATTTGGATGTATATTTATCATGGCAAATGTTGGCTATGACAACAATTGACATGATTTGAGAATTTAGATGATTAAAATACAGTTAAAAGAAGCTTATTTAAACTGTGAGTTTTGCTGTAGACACAGAAAATGATTTTAAATCATGCTTAAAAAAGCAGTCTGTTGGGTAATATTATTATGAAATTCTTTGTATGAAACCTGTCGCAAGAATCTTGTGCAGTCTGCTGAGCTGGCCACTTTGGCCAGATATTGAAATTTCCAACCCTTTAAGACCTCCTGGAAAAAAAGCAGGAAATATTTCGTCATTGGCCCTGAGTGTCTGAGAATGAGAATATCCACGTCATACATTACCAACGCAGAAAAAAGCCTTCAGCTCGAACAATTACTCAATCCCACAGGAAATAAACCTCACAAATGTTCATCTGGGCTTACTCTTAAAAATTAAGACTCTTCAGTGGTTCTGCACATCAGGTCGAACCCTTTTCTCAAGAGACATTTCGGCTGTGCAGTGTTCTTGAGTTGCTATATGGTTCTTTGGAGAGTTTGTGCTTGTGCCTATTCCTCACAAACTTAAATATTTGTGGCTGAACATTTTTATTGTACATTTTGCTGACTTAAATATGTCACCAAAATAACGCCAGCTGGCACACATAGCCTAGATATTTTATTGAAATGGTATACATTTAATTATAAATAAAATTCTAGTGAACTACACTCTGGGTTAAAAACAACCCAAGTTGGGTTAAAAATGAACAAATCCAGCGATTGGGCTGTTTTAACCCAGTGAATGAGTTGTTTTAACCCAGCGGTTGGGTTAAATGTTTAATAAATATAATATGTTTATTAAATGAACATTTATTAATAAGTTTAATGAATAATAATTAAACAAACATTTATTCAATTGCTTATTAATGAATGTTCACCTTTTGATTATTATTGTTGCCTCTAGTAATTATGTCTGGTTTTTAATTTCCAACCTATTTTGGGTTCATTTTAAGTCAGCCATATAGTAATTTTTAAACAATAGTTGAGTTAAATAAAACTGCCCAGCATGTTGGGGAAACATTTAACCCAATCGCTGCTTTTTTGTCCATTTTCAACCCAACTTTGGTTGTTTTTAATCCAGCATTTTTTAGAGTGACAATAAAACGTTTTATCTTTTTTCTCTTATGGCACAAGGCTCTAATCTTCTTGGTTCCTATCGCAAGACAGCAAAGATAAATATATAATATGTAGATATATAATAGTCAAAAATAAAGTTCCATCTCATCAAGTGGAATCTTTATGTCCAGTACAGAAAATGTCTTCCAGTGCGTAAGAGAAAACCTGATAATCTTTGTAGAGAGAGCCATACCATCTCATCTGTGATGGGGAAACAGTGTCCCTTTGAACAAGTTCAGTCTTGAAGAGTGTTGGTCCGGAGCCCAAAACACTCACTACAAAGCAATCAATGTTTCTGGATTCTCTGACCTGTCTTTCTCTTTCTCTCTGAGCTTCAGACTGCAGGACAAGGCCTCCATCAGAGCTGATAATAAAGCCACACTGCTGTCCGTGACTCAAACAGCCCAAAGTGTGAGACATACAGCTGCCACTGATCTAGGATCAGCTTTACATTCTCAGGATATGAATAACAGACACCAGAACAAAATGTGGGAGGAACCAGATCACAACTGATTGGTCCTTTAAAAAGAAGGAATGAGGTTATTAAAGAGCTACAAGAATGGCAGAATAACATTACAGACAGTAGAGCTGCTTTATAATTCATCTTCATGGTTGCTATAGGCTGTAGATTACTGGCCCGGGTCAAAAATGAAGAGAACGAGGTCTGTTTTTAACACAGTCATCACATAGGAATGCATTTACAGTACTGAGATTCCTCCTCTTTTGCGCATTATTATAATTTAGGGCCACATGAGTGTACATGTGGTATGCCTGTTCAAAACAGCCTTTTTGAATTTTACATTTTAAATCAACCAGCATAAAAATACCAAGAGACAGGAATGTGCTGCTCAAACTAAGATCTTGTGAGATAATGACCAGGATGTTTTCTTAGCATAACACACACTGACCTACTGTCAATAGTCTACCTGCAAGCACACATCTGGAAGCTCTGACCTTGCCATAGTGATTTATGAGAGGACTCATCCTATTTCAGAAGATACTTTCATTCAAAGCAGCTTACAGTACATTATGACTAAAACATGAGGTTAAATGCCTTGATCAAGGACACAATAGCTGATTATGAATCACACTTTATGGGATTTGAACCTGCAACCTCTAGGTTTAAACCCCAGATCTATAACAATTATACTACAGAATCCATTTTAAACATGATCCATGCACAATTATAAACGAATTTCTCTCTTTCATGTAAAATTTATTATGAAATGCAAGTTGGGGATGTTATTTGACACAGACTGTCATGTGTGTTTCGATATTTTTACTGGCAAACAATATAAAAATACTGATTAAGAACATTTTTTTTGTAGTTGCTAAATGCAGGATCACATTGAGTACTGTATCATAAAGCAATAGGAGTGTTAATCATGATGGCAACAACGAAAAACTTGTGAGCTTTCATTTGGTGCTGAATACATATGTAGAGGGTAAATAGACGTGCGCGTGGCTGTTTTTGCGCACACCGGTACTGCGCTTAAACATATGAAACCTCTTAACATATAAACGACGCACTGGTGGTTTTCTCATGGAAATATAGTAATGATCACATGAACAAAACGACGAATATACTAACTGTCCAAATCATGTTATGCACAAGAAATTTACAGCGTCGACGTTACACCACAAATTTTCCTCACAGAAATGCGAATAGCCGTTATCCAGGTCACGCGCAGCTGAGCCGCTACTTTTAACGCTTTCTTAATGACAGGTGGCACAGAAATCTCCATGAGCCACCTTTAACATACTAACAGTGTCATGCAGAAAATAAACACTATAAAATGACTGAAATTATGCGTACATATGAAGACTCCCCTGAAATATTCAGCGTCCTTTGACCACCCGTGCGTTTATCCAGGGTTTCATGGACATATTGTGCGTATTTCTTAAATTCAGTTGTACATACCTTTGTCTGACAGCGTCAGTTTTTCTTCAAAGCTGCTCTCTAGAGCCTTGTTCTCCATTTTGTTCATGGTTTGTTGTCAGTCATTCCATTACAGGGTCCAAAAGAGACGCGTAAAAAGAGGAACTCCCAGTTATGAACACACCCGAATACGGTGGCCCTTTAAATCTGATCAATAACAAACAGTTGAGCTCTATTAAAAGAGAAAAACGATCGATGATAGATTAAATTCGCTATTCCCACTGAATTGTGTGATCTCAGCTGTGAAAACTAAAGATAGAAGAAGAGGGGGGCCCAGGTCCGGGGCCCTGCCCACCACACAGCAGCCGCTCGCTGAATACAGCCGCTCTATGCGGGACGGTCTCTGCCTATCCACTGGACCGCACCACTGACCTGGATGGGGGACACTGACACACAGTTAGCACGTTTAAAAAGGATACTCGTGTTTATATAGACTATCTTTTTGGTTTATATGTTTAATTCACGTCAATAAACAAAGGAAAATACTGGAGTCTTCTCATGTGCTGTAAAGAAAAAGGTATGTTCGTAGGTTTTTTCAGCATGGCTCCCCCTTCTGGTTTCTAAAAGCTGGATCTGCGGCAGAGGGATGGAGGCACACGTCCTTTAATGTGTCCCACTGGAAAACTGAGATGGATCCCATATTTTAGAAGTCATCCAATGTACACTATGACCTGGTGGGCCTGCAAACGCAAGACAGATAATAATCTATCTGAACAGTTGTTTATTAAAAATGCTTAATATCTCAATAAGTAGCACCTAATAATAATAATATATAACAGTAAATACCCACCTTTTGGATAGATGTTGGCAGATTGTGGGGCAAGTTGGCAGTGTCTAAGGCTTTAGTTTTAAAACAAATTATGATATATGATTATATATACTGTATATTATATATATAAAATTAATGTGTTGCTCGTTTACTTTTACACAAAGCCTACAGGTCTTTTATATAGTTCTCTAAAAACACAATAACAATGATTGTTCTTAAAGGATTAGTTCACTTCAGAATTAAAATCTCCTGATAATTTACTCACTCCCATGTCATCCAAGATGTTTATGTCTATCTATCTTTCTTCAGTCAAAAAGAATTTTAGTTTTTTTAAGGAAAACATTTCAGGATTTTTCTCCATATAGTGGACTTCAGTGGGGACCAACGGGTTGAAGGTCCAAATTGCAGTTTCAGTGCAGCTTCAAAGGGCTCTACATGATCCCAGCTGAGGAATAAGGGTCTTATCTAGCCAAACAATCGGTCGGTTTTTTAGAAACAAAAATGAAAAAAAAAAGTATACTTTTTAACCACAAATGCTCATCTTGCACTGCTCTGCAATGCGCCATGCATTACATAGTCATGTTGGAAAGGTCGCACGTGACGTAGGCGGAAGTACTGAGCAAGTTTTTGCAAAGCAAACATGCAAAGACTAAGTCAAACAGCCTTTACAAAGCAACGATGTCGGACGATTTTGAAGTTGGAGGAGAAAATGAGATGGAGTTTTTCACCCTACCGCGGTACTTCCACCTACATCACACGTGACCTTTCCAACATGATTACATAATGTGTGGCACATAGCAGAGCAGTGCAAGGCAAGCATTTTTGGTTGTTTTTATGTTTTTTTTTAAATGACAGATTGTTTCACTAGATAAGACCCTTATTCCTCGGCTGGGATCGTGTAGAGCCCTTTGAAGCTCCACTGAAACTGCAATTTGGACCTTCAACCCGTTGGTCCCCATTGAAGTTCATTATATGGAGAAAAATCCTGGAATGCTTTCCTCAAAAACCGTAATTTTTTTTCGACTGAACAAAGAAAGACAAACATCTTGGATGACATGGGGTGAGAGTAAATGATCAGGAAATATTAATTCTGAAGTGAACTAATCCTTTAAAATAGAAAACATGACTGTAAAGCAGGTTGCCCATTATATCTCAAAATAACTGTAATAAATTAATATTGCATACATTTATTTAAGTACCAGGTCTGCCTTGAAACAAGGTGTAACAAACTGATAACCTTACTATTTCTCTTAAAAAACATTAAACATCACATTAAATTAGATTTAATTCAAACAATGTTGCAAGAATACAGTTATGTCCAAGGTCTGAACTATAATAGGCTAATAAGCACCAATCCAAGACCCTCAGACCTTCTAACTGAGACCACACCAGTCTGAGACTGCTGGAAATGTCATTATGATTCCCACTGGATTGAGTCATGTGTAAGCCAATGCGAGTCTGGTCTTATTTAATACTTTAACTAGAGCATTTAAGAGTTGAAATCAGGCCATTATAGCAGCACGGAGCAAATCAGCCATCTGGTACCACTGATATAACCCAGCCAACAATACCAGCACTAAACTAGTGGAGCATAACTGCATTAAACCACTTACATTTGTGAGTCATGTGCATTTCCAAAACAAAATCGGGCAAATGGATAAAAAAAAAGACATGTAGTGTTTATGCAGCTAAAGCAGACATAAAAATAATGCAGAGGTCAAAAACCGCATGCAACGCAGTCAGGCGGCGAGTTTTCTCAGACTGCTTTCAGTCCATGCTTGGGGGTATTTTGAGATAAATGTAGATCCAATCAGTCATGAGTTAAACAATTGAGATCTGTACAGTGCAGGACCCTGGGGATGTGTACCCGGCATGATGGCGCAGTCATTGCGCACCCTTCCTAAATTCATCTCAGTTATGTCTCGCTGCCATGGAGAATGGTGCAGATGTGATAAAAGAGGCTTTGTCTACATCAGGTGAGAATGCGGTCAGGTTGGTCCAGACTTCCCCAAACCACAAAACAGATTTACATTTAGCTGACGCTTTTATCCAAAGCAACTTACAAATGTGGTGATTCATCTTAAAAACAGGTTTGTTTATGATGGGTTTTATATAAACTGTGCAGTGCTTTGCGAAGATTTCACATCAAAATTCTCAAGAGAGGCAGAACTAAAGTAAAGAGGTTAGACATAAAATCTGATAATGATCCTGGGTTATTCTGTGATCTACACAACAACTAACATGCACCATCATCATTGATAAGAAGGGCAAATCTGATGTTGTGTCCCAAATGACATACTATACACTATGCACTTAAACTATGCATTATGTACTCTACTGTGCATTAAATTTAGACCTCCACAGCATAACTGAAACTGTGCATAAAGGGTCCAACATTCCACACTTTCATGTGATTACACTATCACTATCTATACTACAAACCGCACAGAATTGTGCACAAGTATATGAAATGGGACGAATCTTGAGTATAATGGTGTATTTTGGATGTGCTTTTGAAGAAGCCCATTTTGAAGCTCATCTGTTGGCGTCTCCTTCAAAGCACCTTCAATTGCACTTCAATCATGTGGCCATCTGTCATCTAGTAATGCATGATTAATAATACAATATTATTATATATAAAAAAGCAATTTTAAATGGTTATAAACACAAAATTCTAATACAAGTAGATTAGAAAACGAGAGGCAACTGCACTCTTAAAAGTAAAGGTTTCAAATGGGGGACTTCTTGCCATAGAAGAGCCAATTTGATTCCACAAAGTGTCAGAGTTCTGTCACTTCTGTTCTAGTATATTCTTGGTTTTGTGAGAGCTCTGAAACTCCCGTATTCTCTTGTCTTTGTTTCTTGCCTCATGCTTTCTTGTCATGCTTGTGTTTATGTTTGGTGTGAGCACATGGCTTGTCTTGTGTTTCCTATTGCCATGTGCTCACCTGTCTATTGTCTGGACCCCGCCCATCTTGTTATCTGTTCATTGGTTAATTTGCCCCACCTGTTCCACATCGTTACCTGCCTTGTTTGTTCCCTACTTATTCTCCTTGTGTTTGCAGTCCTGTGCTGGTTCGTTGTCGTACTTTGGATGTTCCCCTGTGTGTTTCCTCGCTCGAGTCGAGTCGAGTCGAGTCGAGTCGAGTCGAATCGAATCAAGTCTTGCTGTTTGTTATGTGTTCCCCCTTGGGGTAGTTTTGGTTTGTGTTTTGTTTTGTTTGATTTCTTAATAAAAGCCCATCATCTGCACCTTTGAGTCCTCACTCTTTCCATCCAACCACAGACCGTGACACAAAGAACCTGCAGTGAACAGTTTTTAAAAGAACCATTTTTTTCTCAGTGTGAAGAACATTTTAATAATCTAACCTTTAGATTAGAACCTTTTTCTGACTGTAAAGAAACTTTTGTGGAATGAAAAGGTTTCATGAATGTTAAAGGTTCTTTGTGGAACCATCAATGCCAATAAAGAACCTTTATCTTAGGTGAACCTTTGAAAAAAGAACAGCTCACCAAAAAAAAAAAAAGTTATCAATGCAAAATTTGACCATAGAGAAATGTGAGTAACAACATAGATTATGGGATATTGTTCACACAAAGTTGGACTACTTTAATTGGGAAAACTGGTCACATTCCACGTTCATTGTGTGCAAACATCAACAAACAAAAACCTATAGGTTCATCATAAGGGTGAGCAGATTATAAGCAGATGTTTTTCATTTAAAGGTAAACTATTGTATTAAATTGATAGTTCACCCAAAAATGAAAATTCTTTCATCATTTACTCACCCTCAAGTTGTTTCAAACCTTCATGAGTTTCTTTCTTCTGCTGAACACAAAAAAAGATATTTTGAAGAATGTTGGTAACCATACAGTTGATGGGCCTCATTGACTTCCATAGTATTTTTTCCCCCCATACTATGGAAGTCAATGGGGCCCATCAACAGTTTGGTTACTCATATTTGGGTAACCAAACATATGGTTTGCAACAACTCGAGGGTGAGTAAATGATGACAGAATATTCACTATCCCTTTATGGAAACCTCATTACAGTGGATCCCTCCTCACATGTGATGTACAATGACTTTTTAGGATGTTGGTCAATAGCATGCTCAGCTTCAACATCACATCACTTTATCAGCTAAGATCAGTTCATGAAATCTGTATGATGTATCGGACAATGGTGAGGTCAGCATTTGAATATATTCACAGCTGCTGACGGGGGTGGTCCGAACAGCTGCGGGGTTTGAGATATCACCAACAGGCGACATTCGGGATGGGTGGACAACATTCTGCATTTCTGCACTCTTATTACTTCAAATATTTCAACAGCTAGATCTGGTACTGAATGAAGCGTAGCTCTATAAAGCAAACTCTAATTTAAAGGCTTTTAAATAGGAGAATGCATATATATGTTCTTATATAGGTGTTGTTAAAAGCAGAAAGCTCACATATGAAAAACCGGTAAACCTAAGAATCAAAATTCTTAACTTGTTCTGCATCGACTGCAGAATGACACCTCAAATAATCCAGCTTGTTAAGGAGAGGTGAGATATTACTTCAAAAAAGCTATTACTTCTTCAGAATTTGTCAAATGTAAAATTGGGTGTAAAATTCCCACAGGCTTACATTAAGGGAGGGACTGTCACTGGAGCCATCTAAAAATCAGACAATCAGAGGTTTGAGGGTGGCTCATTTGACTTGGGCTAGCAAGTAACCACATAGCAACCACCCTAGCAACTGAACAGCATCACACTCAATGTCACTCAGAAGAACACATTAGAAACCGCATAGCAATGACCTGGCAACCACCTACAACAAATATGTACAGGCAAAAACCACACAATTTCAAATTTCAGAAATGGAAAAGTCTAAATACAGCCCTGAATTACCTAAAAATAATGCAAAATTGAAATGTTAAAAAGACCTCTATACCATAGACTTATTTTAAAGCTTTTTAAATGGAAGATTTAGAGTATATGTATTTATAATTATCATTAAAAATCATTAGCATATAGACTACCATTCAAAGGTTTGGGGTCAGAATTTTTTTTTTTTAAGAAATATTCAGCAAGGACACATTAAATTGATCAAAAGTGACAGTAAAGACATTTATAATGTTACAAAAGATTTCTGTTTCTGTATTCTTTAAAGAAACCTGAAAAAATGTATCTCTGTTTTCACAAAAATATTAATATGTTTTCAACATTGATAATAATATCATCATATTAGAATGATTTCTGAAGGATCATGTGACACTGAAGACTGGAGTAATGATGCTGAAAATTCAGCTTTGATCACAGAAATAAATGACATTTTCTAATTTATTAACATACATTTATTTTAAATTGTAATAATATTTCACAATATTACTGTTTTTACTGTATTTTTTATTAAATAAACGCAGCCTTGGTGAGCAGACGAGACTTTCAAAAACATGAAAAGTCTTCGTATATATTAGCATGTTGCCACTAATACATTGTGAAATAATAATTGAATAATCTTTTAGAAAAAAAAGCCATTAAACAGAAAATAAACAGTCCTGATGAATCATTTTATGCATAATGTTGACCTTGCGTAGAGGTCATTCACTGAAGCATGAGCGTCTGAAATCCCCTCATAGATTTTGGCATTGTTCAGATGAACACAGACCTCCACACCCTCCTCCAGTCCCACAACAGCTGCTCCTACCGCTTATTACATCACTGACCCAGGATCAGCTGAAGCACATTACTCACATCATCATGTTCACTGTCCAGCAGGTCCAGGATCAGCTGCTGAGAGATCAAGGGTTTGGAGCTCAGCTGTGTCTGCTCTGACTTTCAGCTGTTCAGACGTGAGTCAGACCGAGAAAGCAGCTCTACGCTTCTGAGAATGCTTTGATTTGTTCAGATCACTGCAGACATGTCTGCTAGAAGTTCAAAAGCAACTAGACATGTTTTAGGAAAATCCTTAACCTGTGAAATCCTTAACCTGTTTATATATCTGTTCATAGCAAGAATTTGATATAAAAATTCATAATAAGAAATAATAATCTTACTGGGGCTGACATTTTATGGAATAAGAGCACACAAATACTTCAAATCTTTAAGTAAATCTTTACTAAAACGTATTCAAAAGTCTAAGCAGGTATCCACATTTTTGCAGGATTATACAAAAATGATGTCTTTGAAAGGACCGTGGGTTCATAGAAACCTGGAAGGAGGAAATTTAGGATATTCAGTACATAGTTACATGATAAAACTCTTTAGCCAACAATAGCTAAAATAAGTAAAAGCCTCATTTTTCAATGAAGTAGAGATGATGTATGTGTTACCTGGACCAGGTATGTCCTGTCCTTTGGCCTCCTGTATCCACCTGCTTGTTCCAGACAGGAAGGCGGCGCTGGACACAAGCTGTTTGGCTGGACGATTGTCGTGCACTATGTCATAGTGTCCCGGGCCGGGGAAGGGTGGGTCTTTGGCGGGTATCAGAGGTGGCGCTGATAATCCCAAGTAGTGTCTCCTTCTGCACAAAGATAAAATCATCTTATGTAACATACATAAAACAGCTATATTATTTTACTATACTGGGGGTAAGGCATTACAATAACTTGAGTTACATAATCAGATTACTTTTTTCAAGTAACCAATAAAGTAACGCACTACTTTTGCAATTTACAACAAAATATCTAAGTTACTTTTTCAAATAAGTAGCTGCGCCCTCTACTGTACAGGCGTAAATATGCATTTCCTTCAGTCTGAGGCTTATTCATTTTACTTTTGGTGTGAAAGGGCCTGAATGTTTGTCAAAAATAGAACTTTTTTTGTTGTTATTAAAAAACAAACAAGCCCATCCCAGATGAAAAAGTAACGCAAAAGTAATGTAACGCATTACTTTTCATAAAAAGTAACTTAGTGACGCAATTAGTTACTTTTTTAGGGAGTAACACAATATTGTAATGCATTACTTTTAAAAGTAACTTTTCCCAACACTGGTAACCATTGTATAAGCGAAGTAATTGACTCCGGTCCATTGAATTATTAGAAAATAATGCACACCCGTATTACCACCTCAGGTGTGCATTATTTTCTAATAATTCAACGGCCTGTCATCAATTATTCCTTACTTAATCCAGAGAAGAATGAGACATTTGAGGTATCATGATTATCCTTACACCGCTTTTGAAAACTAGTTAATGATAAAAGCAGCTATTTTATGTAAAATATGTTCAAAAGTAGCTGTTTATTCTAATGAAATTCTTTGCAAGCAATATTTAAATGGCTAAAAAGGCATTCTATAACAGTAGATGTTCCACCAGTGCATTAGTGCTCTTAACAGCATGAAATAAAATATAAATTGGTTTAAGTCCAGTTCTGGCAACACTTACGGCAGAACAGTTCTTTTCACGGGTTCTGGAGGTTGATATGGGTTGTAGGTCCCGGGACCGGGGATGTTGTTTCTCACTGGTGGCTGGATCCGGGCAGTGGTGGATTTAAAACAGGAGACAGGAACTTGAGGAGTCTTCTGGATCATAACATCACTCACTTTATAGTGGCCTTCAGAACAAGGATAAAGATGGACAGATTCATAATTCATTTGTTTGGCAGTAGATAGTTTTAAACATGAACATATGAATGAAAAGATTAATGGCATTACAATATTTGATTGTGATTAATGTGATTAGAGCATATCTAATTGCATTAGACATAATATCTCTTCTTTTCCAATGAATTCTATACCTCATTTGGTAACACTTTAGTATGGGGAACACATATTCACTATTAACTATGACTTTTTCCTCAACTTCCACTTTTCAACTCCTAATTTGCAGCTCAATAATAGTTAGTAAGGTGGTTGTTAAGTTTAGGTATTGGGTAGGATTTAGGGATGTAGAATATGGTCATGCAGAATAAGGCATTAATATGTGCTTAATAAATAGTAATAAACAGCCAATATACAAGCTAATAAGCAACTAGTGGCTGTAAAGACCCTTGAAAAGCCGACAACACTCATCAATATTCATATGTTTTCAAATATAACGCTGTTTTTACCTTTGTGTTAATTACTGAAGTGTTGATCATTTTAACAGTTTGGATTGCACATTTAATTATTCTCATCTAAATCTGGCCAAATATGTGAGTTACTCACAGGGAGAAGGTCCTTTAAAGTTGTCCGAGACACTGGCACTACGTCTGGTTTTGGAGCGAAACGCACAGCGAGCTGAAACGGTTGAATTTCTGTCCACGACACTATAACACACCTGACAGCAAATGAATAAGTAAATAAATAATACATTACTATTCAAAGGTTTGGAGACAGTAAGATATTTTAAAGAATTTAATACTTTTATTTTAGCAAGGACGCATTAAATTGATCAAAAGTCACTGCAAAGAAGTTATTTCAAATAAATGCTGTTCTTTTGAACTTTCTATTCATTATAGAATCCTTAAAAAATTATCATGTTTTCCACAAAAATATGAATCAGCACAACTGTTTTTAACTGATAATATTAAGAAATTCTTGAGCAGAAAATCAGCATATTATAATGATTTCTGAAGGATCATGTGACACTGAAAGCTGGAGTACTTGCAAAAGTCATATTTAATCAATGATACTACATACATACATACATACATCATACTGATTTGGAGCAGGATTTTCACTTTTTTGCGTTTCCCTCTTTACTGCAAGAGGCAGACGGAACGTTCTGGATTCTCCTCTGTTAAAATCATGCTTGTGAAGCAGAGACGTCTGGAGGTTATAAGCATCAGGTCCTGGGCTTAACCTCGGAAAGCTACGGGGCACACGACCAGCCTTGAGATGCAAAAACAGTCAGTAGTATTATTCATAATATCATATTTCAAAGAGCTGCAAGGAATGAACCAATTATTCAAATTAAAATGCCAAATGTCTAAAGAATAAGAGTAAATGTTGAATGCCCTAGACTTATATTGAGACCTTAATTATAAAAAAGAAACTGATTAATGTAGGATAAGTAAGTAAAGTGTGTGATGATAAAGGTCTCACTTTTGACGCAAAGCTGCCTGTTCCTCTCTTAGAGAATGAAGGACTGGATCCTTCAACAGATGCATGTGAGATATATGAACCAGGCCCTGGGTTCTCATTCTGATAGATAGACAGACAGATAGATAGATAGATAGTTAGATAGATAGATAGAACATTGCTTTTATTGGAATGCCATATACTTGGAGAATATATTTGATTAATTATTTATGAAACTCACCAGGTGATCCTGAAGCCTCTTTGTCTGAGAGGAAAAGCCTTTCTTCTCTTCATTACTGATGATGACTGTCTGGTACTTAGTAGGAATGGATGAAGCACATCCCTGAGCTACAGAACCAAACACGTGACTCGGAATAAGAATAAATGCAGTAAAAACTCTTTAGCAGATTTAAGGAGGTAACTAGAGGTAATTCACTCACACACATATAGTCCTTTGTGTAGTTTACCCATGCCTTCCTTTCCCTGATCATACAGTTTTCTATGTGCAGAGGGAGAAAGAAAAAGATAAACAGAAAAAAGTCTTTATTTACTAATCACTAGTCAGTTTAAACATCGAGAGAAATACCTGTCCTGTTGTTTTCATTCTGTTGCAGGTGAACTAACTCAAGAGTTTGGGGCGGATTAATTCTTTGTTGTCATGGCAACGTGTAAACGTCAAGCTGTGGGTTCAGAAAAAAAGTTTACATGAGTTTAACTGGCACACGCAAAAAACAAACAAAATAAATATACAAAAATACCTAAAATAATTATAAATTATTTAAAATAATTTAGAAAATTCTATAATTTTATGACCCCGTTAGCTTTATAAGGTTATTCATATGAAATATTTTTTTTAATTAAAATGATAGTTCTTCCTTTCGTTCCACTGTCCTCCATTTACTGGGACGTTTGGCAAGTGCTTTTATAACAAACACTATGTCGCCGCTTGGTGGCTACTGGCTATATATTTGTGTATAAAATGACGGAAAAGTCAAAAAAGCGGGAGAAAGCGCGAGATCTTGTTGTGCGGGACACACGCGAGCTCGAGCTCCATGTTATTGTTGGCTGAAATTTCATATTGGCTAGAACGAAAAAGAACGCAAGACCAAATCCCACGAAGGCGTGGCTTACCCGTTTGTGTCCGTGTTTCATTGGTCAAAGAGGATACGTCACATGGAAACGCCTTAAACGTAATCTTCAATTAGTATGAAATCTGATAAATGTTATATTTTTTTGGATATAATAATTGTCATTATTATTAGGGCTTTTATAGTATACATACAACTACTGTCAGATTTATTATTATTATTATTATTATTTTATTTCCTGGCATAAAACGGATCGTACCCAAACCGCAAGACCTAAAAAAAAAAGTTCAATTCAGAGGCATGACAACAGCAAACAAGTTTAAACATACCTTATGAATCGAAAACTGCTATTTAAAAAATAAATAAAAAATCAATAAGAAAATCTAGAGAGCGCCCCCTGGTGGACTGGAGGACATGTACAGTACTGCAGTCAGCAGGATCTGCATCAGCTTCTCTCGGTCATTGAGCAGTTCAGTTCCATCATGGCGATGCACGCCAAAGCGACTCCACCGCAGATTCCCGATACCCGCCGCGAACTCTCCGAGCTGGTCAAGAGAAAACAAGAGCTTGCGGTAATTATACACGTTTCTAAATATCCAAAAGTCCAAAAACCATCTTGATCCGGCACCAAATAATGCGTATATAGCCTAGAATACCCGTATCTAGGTTAGCATGCTAAGGCGAGACTGAAATAAATTTGTACAGATACATTATTTAAAATTAATGCATGTGTGTTTGTATTTAATAATCAGATAGTCTTAGATTATCCTATTTGTTCTACATTTATCAAAATGACTTTTCTAATTGCTGCTGTATATCTTGAATATTACTGTAAACATGCTAACTGTATTAGCCGCTTTTGTTGTGGCGCCTCCTGATGCACAACATATACAGCATTAAAGCACGCCACTTGTGCACAGATTGAAGTTTGTGCAGTTTCAGTTTAAGAAAATAACAAGTGAAGAAAGTAGAACTGCACAGTGTAATTAATATTATTAAGATGTGATCTTATGTAGGTCATGTATGATTGACAGCTGCAGCTAAAATGATTTTTTTAACGTCGAATTTACATCTTGTTTTTAGCATTAAGTTAAAATAAACACTATGTACAGTGTGTGTGTGTATATATAATATATATAATTACAGATTTTGCACATATTTTTTTTTCAGGAGACTCTGGTGAATCTAGAAAGACAGATTTATGCATTTGAAGGCAGTTACCTGGAGGACACTCAGATGTATGGGAACATCATTCGAGGATGGGACCGATATCTGACCAATCAAAAGTGAGTGTGAAGTGTCTTCATGTGGTTTAACGATGTATATATCTTAAAGGCCTACAGGTCAGCATGAACTTTCTTCTGTTTTAGGAATTCCAACAGCAAGACTGATCGGAGGAACAGGAAGTTCAAGGAAGCGGAACGTCTTTTCAGCAAGTCCTCTGTCACATCAGTGGCGGTGGGTATTTTAGAAATATGTATTAAGAATTAATAACAAAGAAATTAAACAATAATTAAGAAAATTATCTAAATTATTTTTATGTGTGTGGATTGTCTGATAGGCTGTTTGTGCTCTTGGAGGGATTCCTGATCATATGAATGAAAAACGTGAGTAAAATCTTGAGCTTCTTGTGTCTGCAAGAAATTTCAATCAATTATGTATCTTCGTTTATTGTAAAAAAAAAAAAAGCTGTGTTTTAAAACCTAGTGAGCTGTCTGTGTAGGCATTCCCCTCCATCATAGGCTCACCTGAACATTCAAAATCAAAAGAGATGTACCTAGGCAGCATTTTTGGGTATTGGCAGTAAACATAAGTATTGTCAAAGGAATATTCAGACATAAATGTAAAGTCCAAAAATGCTGTCTAGGTTGGCAGCTCACAAAGTTAAAAGGTGTGTTTGACTTGGAGTGACACTGCGCAGACCGATCGGTGTATGACATCAAAGAGTGGTTAGAGAGCAGACGGCTCCATATGTGGTATTTTGATGTAATACACTGATCGGTCTGCTCAGCGCCGCTTCAAGTCAAACACACCTAATGGTATACTATGTAGCTTCCGACCCTCTAGTGGTTCAAAAACAAAACTGCATGCATTTTGCAGAAGAACATTGTTTTGGTTGTGCTTCATCTCTGTGTGATTTTGCGGATGAATATGGTTATCCTACTGCTCATAAAATATTCACTACTAGTCTTAAGAGATATAACCAGTTTAGATGGAAAGATCTCAAACTGACTAGCTGAAGACATTACTGTAGCTTTACCCAATAATAGACACAAACTTCCCTGAAAATAAATTCCAGCACAGCACTACAACAACCATAATGAAATGACCCTTCATAATAGATAATGCTTTACAATGAACTCTTTTAGAAAGCTACATATGGTTATTTATCTGTTCAATAAAATACCTTACTTACCTGTTGAGTAATAAAAACATCATCTCCGCATCGCTTTAACAACATTTTAAATCCCTCAGTTCTCGTCATCTTCGAAAAGCCAAGCTGATGTCGATTCTTGTTTTATTATGAGCTCTGTTGGGTTTTCTTTTTGTCAGCAGATATTCAGAGGTTTGAGATTTAGCTGCTCCATATCAACCTTTGTCATTTGTTGTGACAACTAACCTATGCCACTCCCAGACTAAACATGCGTCAAAGTAGCCGGAGCAACTTTTCTCTATTTACAGATATGACGAAACACACATGGCGAGTGACGTATGCACTCAATTTCCCATGAAAACAATCCCTTCAGGTCTAAAATATAAACACTTATAATAGGCTTACCATAGTGAATCAGGGTAAGACAAAAACACGTTTTGGAAGAAGGATTGATGATGCATTGAAAAAAAGTTATATAGTGTATTAGGTGTGTGACGAGATTTCTCTTTGGGGTCAAAAGCTATTTGCGATATTGCCACGACAGAGTATGAGGGTGAAATTAGGATAGAATATGCCACCACTACGTTTACATTACACTTCCACTGTCGTTTTGCTTTTTATAGAGATTAATACCATTTAATTCAGTTGGATAACCACCCAACATAAGCTGCAGTCAGAGGTCACTGATCATGTGTCAAAAGTGACGAGATGACTGACAAGACCATGGCAGAGGATTTGTTGCACAACAGAGCCTAAGCTTCTGACAAATGTCTTATCTTGTAGAATGTGCACTCAGCACTGCCGCTTCCTATTCACAGAGTACACGTGATCATGAAATCGAAAGTAAAACGCGAGCGCACATTTAGACGCAATTTTAATACCTCACATTTTGAAAGCGTCTCCTTAATGCATGCAAATATCTCCCAATATGAAAGCTATCTTAGGCTGGGATGTGTAGTTGTAACCATCTCGATTTGTAAGTTACTTTGATTCAGTGTATTTGGTGGCCTGATATGTTAATCACTTTATGTTTGTAAACTTTCCTTTTCTTCTGCTCTTATAGGTGAACCAGGCAGTGGAACAGAGAGCGACACGTCCCCGGACCTCCAGAACCAGGAAAACGAACCCAGCCAGGAAGACACGGAGGAGGCAGATGGAGCCCTACAGGACCTGAAACCCCAGAAAGCTGCTTCCTCTTCCTCTGGAAGCCACCACAACAGCCACAAGAAACGCAAGAACAAGAACAGACACAGGTACCTGATCTCCAGCATGCCCTTGGGGTCCAGGATATAAGATGGTTAATTATTTATGACTTCATTCCAGCTGATCCAATGCTATTTCAGAACAGGCTGTGAAATGTTTAATGTAATCTCCTGTGGACACATCTGAGTGGATGTGGGAGGGGTTATAAATTAACATATTCATAGATGATTATAACCGTGCCTCTTTTCCCAAATGCGAGGGGTTTACTTCAGTTTCATAATGCTGTGGCTCCTGCTCAGTTGAGTTTGCTCTGTATCTTTCTTTGTTCTTTTTGTTCTCTCTTGTGGATTTGGTCTAAAGTCTCTTACTCTGTCCTAATGTTTATCTAATGCTGTTTTGGTCCAGTTCAGACCTATAAGAGTCTGGTTTGATTAGAGAATAAAACACTCAAATAAAACTGTTTAAAGCTGCCAGACGTCTGTGTTTGTATTAGATAGAGAGAAGGAAGATTTTGAGAAGCTAGTTTTCAATGTCTCACTGAGTGAAGAGTATATATACAGCTCATTTTCTTACTGTTTATAGATGATTTATGGAAAATTACTATGGATTGGAATTTTTGATATTAACAAAGTCTAAAATTAACCTCAAATGTGACTTTCATGAGTAAATCTTGTTAGTTGGCCTGTAGTTTTTTTTTTTAAGGAAATGCACAATATGATATACAGTATGAACAATTTTCAGACTCTTTTGATTTTTTTTTTTTTTCCTTTATTGTTGTACAAAATAAAGTAAATTTGCAGATATAATCCTGTCATTAAGCCACAAAAATGATGTTGAATCATGATTTTGTCACGTGTGGTTTGCTTTGGAGCAGATGAAGTTTGCATTCAGGATCGTTTCCCATTAAATAAGATGAGCACTAGTTAGGGTCTGATATTGGCCCTATAGAGGATGTTTTAGTGTCTATATATAAACCCAAGTGTTGACCCTATCTAGTCCACTGTGGGATTGATGGTCAGTCTAGTGCACTAACCTCTGATGCTCTCTTCCTTCCTAACGCTGCCCCCTTCAGCCCCTCTGGCATGTTTGATTATGACTTTGAGTAAGTCTCAATTTTACTTCCTGTTTCTCACTCCCGTGTCTTCTGTCCGTTAGCTGCGTAGGGCCGTCCACGTCGCGTGGATGAATGCTGTGCTGCTTGCTTCTACCTCATCATTCGCAGATGTTGCTGCAGATTTGTTTTGGTTTTGTCTTTATTTTTCAGCTGCATGCTTGTGGAGTTCATAGACATGTTGGGTTTTTTAGTTAGTTGCATGCACAGTTTTAAACGGGTTCATTAGTTTATCTGACCATGATGGGGTTCATTTGTTTTCTGTGTACAGATTTGATATGAAGATGAACAAGAAACCCAGAGCGGTAAGTTCAGATGTACTTTTCTTGTACACATGTAAATAACTTTTCTTTTTTTTTTTTTTTTTGCTGTTAAATATAATGTTGAAGTTTGAATGTGCCAGATGATGTCACTACAGACCAATCAGTGATGAGAGTATTTGCATATTCTGATGTTATCCTGCTTAAATCTTTTGTTAATAATTTACTGTATATTTGAATTGTCAACGCTTTCACATACATTAGCTCATCTCTTTATCCAGTGTTTTTCTCTGTGTAATAGTTTGATTTGTTTGATTCTGCAGGATTACTCGGCCTAACGGATCCTCTCAGTTTCACTCTCAGACATTCACACAAACCTGTTCAGTCAGTCCTGATTCTTTCCGGTCCAGAACGTCTGGATCTTCCCCTGCATTTCTCCACTCTTGTGTTTGCTTCTTTCCTGACCGTAGTGAAGCTCTCAAGTGATTTTTAGTCTCTGATGGATTCAGATCCTGTTATTGCATGATATGTATTTCAAACATGTTCCAGAACTGCTCATAATGCTGGAATCTTTTTATTTATGATGTTACATTGATGATGTATCAGTGGATCCAAACCTTTCCCTCCTGCTTTTGGATATCCATCACTTTTGTTTTGTTAAACTTGTGTAGCTAATGTAAAAAGTTGGTTTTGTCATTTTTTTTTTTTTTTTTTTTTTTACCATCTTGTTTTGAATAAAACTGAAATAAGACAATGATTTGTTCTTTGGTGGCTAGTTTTAAATCATTTAGACAGTAAGCATCTTGATGAATGTTATTAAATCAATTAATACTAGTTGTTCAAACAAACACTGAGATTATTCTTCATATCAAGAAATTCGTTTTACTGCTGCTATCTTTTGTGTTTGAGACGTTATAAACCTTTTAACTTGGATCTTGTAAAATCATAGCAGTGTTTCTCAGAGCAGGTTCCTACAGATCGACTGAACCCTTCCTCTACGAGAGCAAAAGACCACCCCATAAAATGTCATATAAGAGCAACAAATTAACTAACAATCCTTATGACTTTATGAAACATCTATAAGTTGAGCAGCATTTGTCTTGGAAACTCTTCACAGATATCACCAAACAATCAAGCTTTTGTAAGTCTGCTAATTTTTCTTGTTTGTGACCTGATAGAAACATAAGTTCCAAAGTACAGACATACATGAACCCAACACACTGAATACAGAGACAAATTTAAGTGAAAGTGTGTGAATACAGGAGGGGCTTTGACATCACTGTAGTTCAGTGAGATTCAGAGAAAGTGAAACTAACTTGATCAACAACAATATGGACGCCTGAAACGATCAACCTCTAGAATATTTATTGAGCCGTTCAAAGAGTCTTGTGAACACATCTGATACTCACAGGTAAGAGATAGAAATATAAGAGAGATTGAGCTGAACAGGTTTCTAATGGAAGTGATCTGGTTTAGTAGGGTTTATGTCGAGCCGGAATAAGTTCATGAATCAGGCATGTCTGCTTTAGTTGTTTGCTGCACTCAAAAGGTATCAGAATAGTAGGCTATTAAAATGATATGATTTGTTTGGTTTCAAAACAAAGTTTGGTGTTTCTGTAATTTTTTCACACGGCATAAAGGCTAAAGAAACAGGAAATAAAAATAACTGCAGACAGACACGTCTGAAACCTCAAATAAACATGTGGTTGAAACACTGAATAGCTGTGAAATATGAAAAGCGCTGAACGCGTCCGTCTCTGGCTCAGCTCCAGCCAAAGGGTTTGAATTTAGCAGTGCACTGAACGTTCTAATCACACCGGTGTAATCGAAGCCGTCAAAGGGTTAAAATCGATCGCATTTCGGGGTTGGAGGGTGGACAAATCAGATCTGAGGGGGCAATGCCTCTCAGGATGTTCAGACCCCACATTGGAAATGAATGGGGGTCGATAAAATCGATATATTTTTTTTAATTTGTCAAATAAAATCAATAAATCAGTCACAATGCAGAACAGCAATGCTATAAAACATCCACGCTCATGCTCACATAGCCTACACACACTGAAGTTTCATGTTATTTTAATTTTAGAAGTGTTTGTTGTCCAGTAGATGGCAGCAATCTTCTGCTAAAGTAATTGAGCAATATTATGTTTGTTTAAAAAATTACATTATGTTACAAAAAACTTATCTTACTGTCTGGGGTCTGGGGAGGCTCCAAACATTCTGAGTGTAGACCCTAAATGAACAATGCATAAAGGTTAAAATCAGACTAGTAGTGAAGGTGATTTATCTTCATCATTTCTCTGTCCAGGTATGTCATCCTCTAGCGGTCCACTGACTGAGGAGCTTCAGTGCTCTATATGTCTGGATGTGTTCACTGATCCTGTCAGCACTCCATGTGGACACAACTTCTGCAAGACCTGTCTGAATAAGTGCTGGGACAACAGCCAGACCTGCAACTGTCCATATTGTAAAGAAACTTTCAAGCACAGACCTGATCTCAAGATTAATACCACACTCCGAGAAGTTGTAGATCACTATAAAAAGAAAAGTCCTGAAAGAAAACCTGAAGTTCTGAAAAAACCTGAAGTTCTGTGTGACGTCTGTGAGGAAAGAAAGCTGAAAGCCCTGAAGTCGTGTCTGGGGTGTCAGAGCTCTTACTGTGAAACTCACCTGGAGCCTCATTTGAGAGTGGCAGGTTTAAAGAAACACAAACTGATCAATCCTGTGAGGAATCTGGAGGACTATATATGTCAGAAACATGAGAGACCTCTGGAGCTGTTCTGTAGAGATGATCAGACAATCGTGTGTCTGATGTGTGGTGTAACAGGCCACAAGAACCACAACACTGTTTCATTAGAAGAGGAGAGTGAAGAGAAGAAGGTAGAAGTTACTAACAAACTAATTTTAAAGGGCTCATATCATGAGGAATCACGTTCTTTGATATAAATGAATCAATTATGAAAACATATTGTGTATTGTTCTCTGTCTATAGACTCAACTGATGAAGACACAGAAAGACACACAGCAGATGATCCAGGACAGAATCAAGAAGATTCAAGATGTCAAACACTCAGCAGAAGTCAGAAAAGTGTGTTTAAAATAATGCAATTTGTATAAATTTCGCATAAACATTCGCTCTAATGATTTGTTCAAAAACTCTGATTCATTCACCTCTACAGTGCAAGTTATTTTAAACTCTTTCTGGTGGTCTAAGTAATTACAGACAAGGTAACTGACAATAATTTGAATGTAAATTCAAAATGTAAGTTATTTTATAGTAACTTCTTTATTAAGTTGTTGTATAAATGTAATATCACATTCACAGTTGCACTGTTGGTCTGAATATCAACATGTCTGTGATTACCTGATCACTTAGTGAAGTAATAACACATCTCTCCTCAACAAGACACATGATTTGAAGAATCATTCAGTGCAAACCGTACAGGATGAAGTTTAATACTTCAGTTGAGAGATTTTGAAAACCCCTTAAAACACTTATGAATTATGAGCAATAGTAACACTGATTCTTGTCTTATCAAACACCACTAATAATGAGTTGATTGTCCTGGTTGAGCAGAGAAACACAGAGAAGGAGAAAGCAGCCCGTGTCGAGCTCTTCACTGATCTCATCAACTCGATTGAGAGATGTCAGACTGAACTGCTGGAGATGATGGAGGAGCAGCAGAAAGCAGCAGAGAAACAGGAGGAAGAGCTCATTGAAGAGCTGGAGCAGGAGATCACTGAGCTAAAGATGAGAAACACTGAGCTGGAGCAGCTCTCACACACTGAAGATCACCTCCACCTCCTACAGGTCAGTCAACATCTCTCTGATCAATGATAATGCAGTATATGACACCATAACACTCCCCATGCTGAAGGATTTCTCCTCTCTCCTGCTGTAGATTTACTCATCCCTGTGCAGCTCTAGAAACACCAGGAACTGGTCTGAGATCAGTGTGAAGACTGATGAGAGTCTGGAGACTCTGAGGAGAGCTCTGACTCAACTGCAGGACACTCTACAGGAGAAACTCACACTAACTGGTACGTTCTTCTGCGCTATTCAAGGGAATAAATTTTATGACTATTGAAACTTGCATTGTGATCTATGATAGCTTAATCCAATTACAAAATGATCATATGTAATTAGATGATTAAATATCTGATCAGAACGAGTTATTTGTAATCATAAATGTTAAATCATATTGAATATTATCTAATTATATCATATCATATATATTATAGCATTATATCATAGGGAATGTATTCTTCCTGAGAAGAGGGGTGTGTGTGGGGTCAAGAAGACCCCACAAAGTACGAATGATATGGAACCTTTCACTATCGTCCTGCCCTACACTATACCTAAACCTACCTGTCACAGGAACCTAATGTAATTCTAACTTTCTTATATATATATATATAAACTTATAAATAGAAACCTAAAGGGTTAGTTCACCCAAAAATAAAAATTGTCATTAATTACTCACCCTCATATCGTTCCACACCCGTAAGACCTTCTTTCATCTTCAGAACACAAATTAAGATATTTTTGATAAAATCTGATGGCTCAGTGAGGCCATTGCCAGAAAGATAATTTCCTTTTTCAATGCCCAGAAAGCTACTAAAAACATATTTAAAACAGTTTGTGCGAGTACACTGGTTCAACCTTAATGTTATGAAGCGACGAAAATACTTTTTGTGCACCAAAAAAACAAAAAAACAAATAGCAACTTTATTCAAAATATCTAGTGATGGGTGATTTCTAAACACTGCTTCATGAAGCTTCGAAGCTTTACGAATCTTTTGTTTCAAATCAGTGGTTTGTGTTCCGAAGATGAATGAAGGTCTTACGGGTGTGGAACGACATGAGGGTAAGTAATTAATGACTGAATTTTCATTTTTGTGTGAACTAACCCTTTAAGACATTTAACATTCTTATATATATAACATATATATATATAACACACACACATTCATTACATTCATATAAATGATTTTTAAGGTGATCCAAAAGATCTTTGTGGGGTTCGACTAAAGGACCCAACAATGTTGTAAAATGTTGTTTATATTACTTTGGACCCCACAAAGTAGTATAAACAAGGGTGTGTGTGTGTGTTTGAAATGTCTGGCTTTTAGCTTAAAGAGCCTATAGCAGCACTGGGCTTTAATTTAAAGTTTTTTTTTTTTTTTTTAAAGTTACAGTTTTAAAATGTTGTATTTGCTGCATAATCAGATGATAATATAACCTTAATGTTTGTCTATAATTCCACACATAAAACATGTCAAAGATCTGATGATGTTTTATTGTCATGTGTCTCTACAGATCTGAAGAGGATGCAGCAGTATGAAGGTACAGTGTGTGTCTGAGCTACACTAGATTACATTCATATACTCACAGCTTCATCACTGACCTACAGGATGATTAAAACACTGATTAAATATTAAAAATATCATCACAAAATATCTGTAAAAAGTTTTTCTGTAAAAATTCATATTCTCTGTTTTCTCAGTGGATGTGACTCTGGATCCTGATACAGCTCATCCTAAACTCATCCTGTCTAATGATGGAAAACAAGTGAGACATGGAGACATTAGACAGAAACTCCCAAACAAACCAGAGAGATTTGATAGAAGTGTAGATGTCCTGGGAAAGGAGGGATTCTCCTCAGGGAGATTTTATTTTGAGGTGCAGGTGAAGGGAAAGACTAAATGGACTTTAGGAGTGGCCAGAGAATCCATTAACAGGAAGGGAGAGATCACACTGAGTCCCAGAAATGGATTCTGGACTGTATGGCTGAGGAATGGGAATGAATATGCGGCTCTCTCTGCTTCTCCTGTCTCTCTGTGTCTGAGAGTGAAGCCGCAGCGGGTCGGTGTGTTTGTGGATTATGAGGAGGGTCTGGTCTCCTTTTATGATGTGGAGTCCAGCTCTCATATCTACTCTTACACTGGTCAGTCTTTCACTGAGAAACTCTATCCATATTTTAGCCCAGAATTTAATGATGGAGGTAAAAACTCAACTCCACTGATCATCACACCTGTCAAATACAATAAATGAATTTATACCCCAATATGAAATACTTGATGAAAATAATGATTTTTATAATTACAATTCTGAAAACATTATCTATGTGCTGCTGTTCAAAGGATGAAGGATGCATTTTTTCATTTGTTTTTAAAATGAATCTGTAATTAATAATCTGTAATTTTAACAAAAAATGTAATGCTTGTTTCAACAAATTATGCTTTTCAACATTTCATAACTGCTCATGCCATTTCCAAGGCTGTTTCTACCATCTCAATATAAGATGTTCTGTAATATTACGGTACAGCAGATTATCATTATCACTGTGTATTTAAGTTCCTCTTTGTTCTCAGTTTATTTGACGGTCCTCGTCAATGTATGAGTGAAGTTTGGTTAACTTAATCTTTTGCCTGTTTCTGTATTCTGAGTTTTTTTGGTTTGTAAATAAAGACTGTTTGAATGTTCGTTGTGCCAAGCAGCACATCACCAGCCCGTGACTTCAAGGTACCAAAAAATAAATAAATAAAAAAAACTCTCCATGATATTATAATAATGGTATAAAAAAAAAAAACATGGTATTACCATGGTACCATGTCAAATTTTTACACCACGGTAAAACCAGATAAATTTTACCATAAGAAAGTAGAATAATTTAGAAGTGAGTAAATTTCTAAAGACAAATTAGATCCATTCAAATGGTTTTTAAAAGAAAAAAAAATGATACACTTATAATTTATTGTAAAATAAGACTGATAAATATCTGATGGTGCTGATATGAAGTAGAGACACAAATTCGAAACCTTATAAATGATGTGTATTTTTTTCCCCTTCTGGATGTAATAGAGTTGATTTTTTTTTTTTTTTTTAAATATACATATTTATTTTTCTGTTTATCTACAAAATATTTTAATATGAAAATTGAGTTATTGTCTATGGACAGCTGGTTTTAAAAGTAGTTATACTTTAAAAAATCATGTGTAAATCATTGTGTAAACAGAAGTTACAAAGCTAGTCACACATTCTCACATTGTTGTGAATCCTGATGGAAAGAACAGAAAACTTTCTCTTTAACCCAAGAATGCATAAAGGGTGTCAAATTGACCCATAATCATTTCATATATTGAATTTTGACTCAAACGTATTTTTGGATACATTTCTGACTACACATGCATAATTTTTGAACAGTCATGAAGTTCTTAAATGTAGAACCTATTCAGACTATGTGATTTCAGATGCAATAGATGAGGAGAGAAAGGCTACAGGACGGACAGCTGAAGGCCCAAACAAACTCTGACCAAAAGTTATGCTTAGAAAGTAGCAAATCTTATGTGAAATATTCGTTCTCTGTCTGAAAATATAATTTTCACATGGTCTGGAGAGATATATGGGGAGTGAAGGTTCAGACTGGAATATACTTTACAGCAGATCTAAATTAGTTTAGGGTTTGTTTTGCAATCTTTTGTAATGCATATATACAAGGAAAGTAGACAAATAAACGTTTGATTTATTAAAACATTTGTGTATCATCAATTATTTTAATTATTTCATTAATAGAACACTTTTTTATTTTTTTGAAGAAAACTGATAATACAGAGACTTTAACGTGAAACACTAAAACACAAACATACACTCAGAACCAAAAAAACACAATATACCCCAAAACAACTGACAATAACAAGTCATTCAATACAAACCAATTTTGGGACATTTGGGAAAAACCTGAAAAAAAAAAAACAAAAAAAAACATGAAGAATTGGCAATTAAAAATGGAAAAATATGGGAACCCATTACCAATTGGAAATACTAGCAATTAAATACTGGCAATTAAAGAAAACCAAAGTCCATTAGACTTCATCATTAATGTAAAGGAACTCAAGACAAAATTAAAACCATTAAACCTTAAAAAGCATCTGGACCTGAAATTATTCAATATGGTTCTGAGTGTTGGTCACTTCCCTGACATCTGAAATCAAGGACTGAATATACCAATTTTTAAAAATAGAGATGAATCTGACCATAATAATTACAGAGGCAATTTGTGTGAGCAGCAACCTGAGAAAGATATTCTGTAAAAAAAAAACTCTTAGACTTCATCATGACACACAATGTCTTGAGAAGTCAAATTTCTATTTTTACCAAATTAAAGCACCTCTGATCAGTCCTACTGTACATGTTATAATCTAATTGAAAAACATGTCCAAAATAAAGGTAAAATATTTGCATGTAGGAACTAATATCACATATCTCACTCATCACAACATAACTATCTATAAGTCCAAAAATCACCTCCACTGGAAACTTTAACCCGCAGAGAATGAGCTGAGAGATAAAGCTCACACCTTTTATGCCACAAAATGGCAATGTCCTATAGAGATTTCTGCTAGAATTGTATAGCAGTGAGGTGTGAGGTCCATTGTCAAATCCAATTCAAGAATTCAACAAATGGGACAAATGTCTAATTGAGACCCAGAATTCTGTAAAAATATCCTGCACGTCCACCAGCATATCACAAATAAAACATTCAGGGCAGAATTAGGAATTTCCACCAAACCTAAAAATACAGCAAAGGGCAATCAAATTATGGCAGCATTTAAAATTTAGTGGTCCATACTGATACCAATATAAAGCCCTGCAATACCAAGAGTTGAGCAAAGGAGCCAGTCTCGACTCTCAGCTGGTCCAGAGCTTCAGTCCTGATGATCCACTAATATCTACTGACCCCGTCAAACTAATTAGGTTGGAACTAAACTATCCCCTCCTTCCATTTCCTTTCCCTATGTATAGATAAAACGTTATCAAAATGATTCCAGTTCACATGGATCCGCGGAAACGACTAATAATGCTGTATTATGCGGACCAGACAAGTAATTTGGCAATGTCACTTTGTAAAAAAGACTAAACGTCTGCGCACATACACATTCAAACTCATATAGACTAAACACGTAAATGAACGGCAAGAACACATTAAAAGTCTTCTTTTTTTCAGTTAAAAAGGTGTCATTTAAGCGGCCCTCGAGTTAATAATTAACAATTTTTGCAGCGGAAGTGATTCCATCAAAAACTTACTTTAGCTCGATAATAACTTTAAAACAATCTAAAAAAATCTTTAACTCTAAAACAATCTCTGTCCATTAATTTTCCTATTATCACTGTGAAGCTGAGTGACCTGAGGGACTTTCTTCTGTGGAACAAAAAGACATTTAGAAATTCATGCAATTTCAATTTCTTCTTCTATAGGCTATATATACAGTATACAAACACTGAGACTAATCTGAAAACATCAGTCATGATACACTGAATACAGTGACACATTAATGTGTAAATACAGGAGGAGCTCTGACGTCACAGCAGTTCAGATTCAGAGAAAGTGAAGCTAACTTTATCAACAGCAATATGGACACCTGAAACGATCAACCTCTTTAAACAACAGAATATTTATTGAGCCGTTCAGAGAGTCTTGTGGACACATCTGATACTCACAGGTAAGAGATAGAAATATAAGAGAGATTGAGCTGAACAGGTTTCTAATAGAAATGATCTGGTTTAGTAGGGTTTATGTCAAACTGGACATTAGTTGAGCAAAATTAGGTTTAAGCATGTCAAATATTCAACTACTTTAGTTGGAAATGGTATTAAAATTATGTAATTTGACTGGCTGTAAAGCAAAGTTTGGTGTTTCTGTCATTTTGTCACACAACATTAAGTCTAAAGAGAAACAGGAATTAAAAGAAAGACTGAAGACTGAAGAGAGACTGAACACAAACCTGCTAAACTGCAGCTGAAAATCACATTTACATTAAACTACATTTAATATATTTTGTGGAGAGATTCATAAAAACACACACATATATATATTTGTTAGAAAATATTTCGCTTTTACTATACTTTCGTTAATCTAAACAGCAGGTCAAAGTTCAGATTGTTCAGTGAGTTTATGAGTCTCTCACTGTGTTTCAAAAAATGATTGTAAATATTGATTTACTGCCATGAACCAATTTAAGTTTGAGAGAAAATAAATTATTTAAATAACTTGAATGTCATTCTCTTTCAGAGATTAATCACAGTGAAGAGTTGTTCACAAGAGTGAATGGACTGTGTGCTCTTTGAAATTACCTATAGTATGAAGAATAAGTAACCAAACTGACTCTTGAGGTAAGATTTCATTTAAACATCAGTGACCAAATACACACTACTAGGAGCAAATGGACTTAGATGTTTCTGTCAAGGTGGGTTGCAGGAAAGCAGAAAGAAGATCTGCTTATAATAGAATAATAATTCCAACAAAAAGGTTTATTTATCCAAAGAACAGTGAACGGGTAGCAATACACACACTAAACTTAGACGAGAACTGGATGAGACAGGGGGTCTAAACACACAGGGAACATAATGACAGACACCTGAATGTAATCAGTAACAAAGGAGACTAACTCGAATGCAGACTACACTGAACTGAAGCACAGGAAACAAGCACACAGGAATGAAACTAACACATAACATAATCCTGACGGTTTCTTATCAGACCATTGGTCATAATTTATAAGGTGAAAAACAATGTGGTTTTTTTATTGAAAAGGCTTGAAGAGAGAAAGAACAATGGCAGAATCTTCACCAACATCAACAAAACCAAGAAAAACCAGGAGACAGAGTATTGAGCACACACCTCCATGTAAGTCAATAACCAAAAAAGAATGAATAGAATTAATATTGCTGTAGTATTGTTGTACTTCAAATAAGATGATAAAATAATCTGAGCTCGAATCAATATATTTCATTTATGTATTTATTTATTTGGTGGTCATGTAATGAGCTTCACATTACGGTACTGATCAGCTTGTCTGTGTTCATTTTGCCGTAATGACTAACTGACTGTACATGATCTCTTGCACATGATTTATCTTCATCATTTCTCTTTACAGGGATGTCATCCTCTAGAGGTCCACTGACTGAGGAGCTTCAGTGCTCTATATGTCTGGATGTGTTCACTGATCCAGTCACCACTCCATGTGGACACAACTTCTGCGAGACCTGTCTGAATAAGTGCTGGGACAACAGCCAGACCTGCAACTGTCCATATTGTAAAAAAACATTCAAGATCAGACCTGATCTCAAGATTAATACCACACTCCGAGAAGTTGTAGATCACTATAAAAAGAAAAGTACTGAGAAAAAACCTGAAGTTCTGAAAAAACCTGAAGTTCCGAAAAAACCTGAAGTTCTGTGTGACTTCTGTGTGGAAAGAAAGCTGAAAGCCCTGAAGTCGTGTCTGGTGTGTCAGAGCTCTTACTGTGAAACTCACCTGGAGCCTCATTTGAGAGTGGCAGGTTTAAAGAAACACAAACTGATCAATCCTGTGAGGAATCTGGGGGACTATATATGTCAGAAACATGAGAGACCTCTGGAGCTGTTCTGTAGAGATGATCAGACAACTGTGTGTCTGGTGTGTGATGTAACAGACCACAAGAACCACAACACTGTTCCTATAGAAGAGGAGAGTGAAGAGAAGAAGGTAGAAGTTACTAAAAAAAATATTTTAAAGGGCTCATATCATGAGGAACCAAAATTTTTAATTTTGTGAAAAAATGAATCAAATATCTGGTCACTGTGATTCCTTAAGTCCAACATGTTCCTGGATCAACATATTTTGTTGATCCTGGAACAACATTCCTGTCCGAAAATGTGGTCCTAACCCTTTCTCTACCCCTACCCATAACTTATCCCTAAAATCAGAGGGAAATGATGGTGAAACTGATGTACAGTAGAAGCACCAAACCCTGGTTGTAAGCCAAATTTGACATAAACTGTAATTTTGTCCCTCAAATCTGATTGGTTGATTGGAATGTTGTTCGAGGATCAACAAAGATGTTGATACAGGAACATGTTGTATTTGGTGAAATCATGTTCACCTTCTCTGTCTATAGAATCAACTGATGAAGACACAGAAAGACACACAGCAGATGATCCAGGACAGAATCAAGAAGATTCAAGATGTCAAACACTCAGCAGAAGTCAGAAAAGTGTGTTTAAAATAATTTAATTTAATTAATTTAAATATTTTATTACTCATCATTTAGTTTCGGTTCTCCAAGAGTCCTGATATACAGTCCAACAACACTGGGACTTTATACTGTTTGTTTTGTTTGAGTTGTTTGAAACTCTTTTTGGTGTTCAGAACAAATACCAACAAGGTAACTGACAATAATATGTCTAAAATTTCAGTTACTTTATAATAACTTGGTAACACTTTACAATAAGGTTCATTAGTTAACATTAGTTAACTAGTTAACATGAACTAATAATGAACTGCACTTCTACAGCATTTATTAATCTTTGTTAATTTCAACATTTACTAATACATTATTAAAATCTTGTTAACATTAGTTAATGCACTGTGAACTAACATGAATAAACAATGAACAACTGTATTTTCATTAACTAACGTTAACGAAGATTAGTAAATACAGTAACAAATGTATTGCTCATGGTCAGTTCATGTTAGTTAATACATTAACTACTGTTTAACTAATGAACCTTATTGTAAAGTGTTACCAACTTCTTTTTTGAATTGTTTATTGAATTGTTGTATAAAAACAATATCACACTCACAATCTCGCTGTTGCTCTGAATATCGACACGGCTGTGATTACATGATCACTTAGTGAAGTAATAACACATTTCTCCTCAACTAGACACATGATTTGAGGAATCATTCAGTGCAAACAGTGCAGGATGAACTTAATACTTCAGCTGATGGAAATACTTCATGTTTTATGAAAAAGTATGAGCAATAGTTACACTGAGTCTTGCCTTATCAAACACCACTAATAATGTGTTGATTGACCTGGTTGAGCAGAGAAACACAGAGAAGGAGAAAGCAGCCCGTGTCGAGCTCTTCACTGATCTCATCCGCTCCATTGAGAGATGTCAGACTGAACTGCTGGAGATGATGGAGGAGCAGCAGAAAGCAGCAGAGAAACAGGAGGAAGAGCTCATTGAAGAGCTGGAGCAGGAGATCACTGAGCTAAAGATGAGAAACACTGAGCTGGAGCAGCTCTCACACACTGAAGATCACCTCCACCTCCTACAGGTCAGTCAACATCTCTCTGATCAATGATAATGCAGTATATGACACCATAACACTCCCCATGCTGAAGGATTTCTCCTCTCTCCTGCTGTAGATTTACTCATCCCGGTGCAGCTCTAGAAACACCAGGAACTGGTCTGAGATCAGTGTGAAGACTGATGAGAGTCTGGAGCCTCTGAGGAGAGCTCTGACTCAACTGCAGGACACTCTACAGGAGAAACTCACACTAACTGGTACGACAATATCAAATACTATGTATACAGATACTGTACATGAATAAGAATGAATCTGGTTCAAGCTGAAATAAGAGAAGTATGTGATCATGTGTTTGTAGCTCATTATCATCAGCTCACAGTTCTTCTTGAAGAGAGCAGCTCATTTTCAGCTCTAATTTCAGAAAACAGGCAGTAAATTAATTTTGTACTAGAAGCTTCATCACTGTAACCACAAACATGAGGCTTTAGTACATCTACGAACATGTTTAGATGAGAAACTACAGAGAGAAACATTCATTTTCTGCCATTAGCTGTTGGTCTTTTCAGCTGTCTCATCTAAATGTTGTGATTATGTGTCAGATAAATTCAGTTTAGCAGAAGAAAATCAAATCAATTGACATCATGGATTTAAGATGCAAACTTGTTGTTCTTTAGAGATGAATTTCAGACCTGTAGCTCAAACAGCTTTGCAGTGCTGGGTTTTAATTTTAATTTTATTAAAGTTTAATTGTTATAGTTTTGTCTTCACTAAATAACCACAACACTAATCCACTCTTAAACTGAGATGAATAACATTAGGCATAAAAATATATAAAATAAAAATATCATAAAATGTTTCACAAAACAATCACAAAGATGTTCTAAAAAGCAGGAATATTTAGAGTTCAAACACTGATCAGATAAAACATGATGTTGTATACAATTCTTAATATAACCTTAAATCTTGTTTATTATTCCACCCATAAATCATGTCAAAGATCTGATGATGTTTAATTGTCATTAGTCTCTGCAGAGCTGAAGAGGATGCAGCAGTATGAAGGTACAGTGTGTGTCTGAACTACTCTAGATTACATTCATAGATTACAGCTTCATTACTGACCTACAGGATGATTATTAAAGTGGATTAAATATTAAAACATCACAAAATATCTGTATTTTGAATTTGTGAGTCATATTCTCTGTTTTCTCAGTGGATGTGACCCTGGATCCTGATACAGCTCATCCTGAACTCATCCTGTCTGATGATGGAAAACAAGTGAGACATGAATACACTGAGCAGAAACTCCCAAACAAACCAGAGAGATTTGATACATGTGTAGGTGTCCTGGGAAATGAGGGATTCTCCTCAGGGAGATTTTATTTTGAGGTGCAGGTGAAGGGAAAGACTGACTGGGTTTTAGGAGTGGCCAGAGAATACATTAACAGGAAAGGAAAGATCACACTGAGTCCCAGTAATGGATTCTGGACTGTGGTTCTGAGCAGTGGGAATCAATATTGGGCCTGTGATGATCCTCCTGTCTCTCTGTGTCTGAGAGTGAAGCCGCAGCGGGTCGGTGTGTTTGTGGATTATGAGGAGGGTCTGGTCTCCTTTTATAATGTGGAGTCCCGATCTCATATCTACTCTTTCACTGGTCAGTATTTCACTGGGAAACTCTATCCATATTTTAGCCCAGAACCTAATAATGGAGGTACAAACTCAACTCCACTGATCATCACACCTGTCAATTACAATAAATGAATTTACACCCTAATATGATATACACAGTGAAACTAATGATTTATAAAATTAAAAATCTAAAAACGTTTTGATATTTTTTTTTCATTTGTTAAAATGTCATTTCTAGCTATAATTGCAAACTATAATGTAAAAATATGCTTGTTTAACAATTTTTTTTTTTTTTTACTTTTCATAATTATTCATGCCATTTTTCCAATTTCTACTTGACAAAGTGAAATTGCCTGTAATTTGTTTTATATCAAAATAAACCACACTTTGATAACCTTGATAAACTCTATCAAGCCTGTTTCTACCATTTCAATTACAAAATTCTCTTTGATATTACTGTGGTACATCAGACAGTAATACCTCAATATATATCACAGAACTGTATGATTACCATATTCATACACTATGGTACTTAAAGGTGCCTACAAAAGCACCATGATATTATGATCTTGGTAATAATAATAATAATAATAAAAACACAAGGTACCATGTTAAATGTTAACCCCAAAACTAGGTATGTTTAACTATAAGAACGGTATAGAATAAATTAGAAATGAGTTAAGTTCAAAATACAAATTTCAGCACATATTAGATTAATATAAATGCTCCTTTTTTATTGATACAGTTGAGTCCATCTTCAAATAAAATATAGGACTGTTAAATATCTGGTGGTGCTGATCTGAAGATACAAATATGAAACCTTATAAAAGAGTACCTTATAACATGAAACCTTAAATATTTCAGGACATAGTAGAGAATGTTCTTTTGAATATGCATATTTACACCGGTCAGACATAACATTATGACCACCTTCCTAATATTGTGTTGGTCCCCCTTTTGCTGCCAAAACAGCCCTGACCCGTCGAGGCATGGACTCCACTAGACCCCTGAAGGTGTGCTGTGGTATCTGGCACCAAGATATTAGCAGCAGATCCTTTAAGTCCTGTAAGTTGTGAGGTGGAGCCTCCATGGATCAGATTTGTTTGTTCAGCACATCCCACAGATGCTTGTTTGGATTGAGATCTGGGGAATTTGGAGGCCAAGTCAACACCTCAAACTCGTTGTTGTGCTCCTCAAACCATACCATTTCCATGAAAGGGTGTACATGGTCTGCAACAATGCTTAGATAGGTAGTACGTGTCAAAGTAACATCCACATGGATGGCAGGACCCAAGGTTTCCCAGCAGAACATTGCCCAAAGCATTACACTGCCTCCGCCGGCTTGCCTTCTTCCCATAGTGCATCCTGGTGCCATGTGTTCCCCAGGTAAACGATGCACATGCACCCTGCCATCCACGTGATGTAAAAGAAAATGTGATTCTTCAGACCAGGCCACCTTCTTCCATTGCTCCGTGGTCCAGTTCTGATGCTCACGTGCCCACTGTTGGCGCTTTTGACGGTGGACAGGGGTCAGCATGGGCACCCTGACTGGTCTGCGGCTATTCAACCCCATACGCAACAAACTGCGATACACTGTGGGGTGTTCCCACAGACCGGGAACACCCCACAAGAGCTGCAGTTTTGGAGATGCTCTGACCCAGTCGTCTAGCCATCACAATTTGGCCCTTGTCAAACTCACTCAAATCCTTACACTTGTCCATTCTTCCTGCTTCTAACACATCAACTTTGAGGACAAAATGTTCACTTGCTGCCTACTATATCCCACTCATTAACAGGTGCCGTGATGAAGAGATAATCAGTGTTATTCACTTCACCTGTCAGTGGTCATAATGTTATGCCTGATCAGTGTATGTCAATTTATGTTTAATATATTTAGATCTGTGAAATTGAGCACAGCTGCTTTTTATAGAAGTTGGCGATAATATAATGTCATAATTTTTTTGTAAAAACAAAACAAAAACAAAAATAGATGTATAGAAAGCTAGTCACACATTGCAAGAGGAGGCCTAACAATGCTCTGCAGTACAGGCAGTAACCAAGGAGGCTCAGAGGGAGCCTAACGACTCAGTACTACAACCTGGTTGAGCTCTGAGGATGGAGGCTTCAGCATGACACCTCTCTAAAGTGAGAGGAGGCCTAGCTACATCAACACCAGGATGGCTTACCAAGGAGGCTCACAGAGAGCCAAGCAACTTGATATTGCTATCCAGGTGGAGCTCAGGGGAGCGGAGGCCTCTAACAGAACGACTCTCTATAGTGAGAGGAGGCCTAGCAACATTCCTAACCCAGGGGTACCAAAGAGGAGAACCTGCCACTCAGTACCAATGCAAGTACAGAAGCCTCAACATGACGAGAGGGAAGGGAGAGGAGGCCTAACTACGTTCCACGGTCAGGACAGCTTCCAAGGAGTCTCACAGAGAGCCTACAACTCGGAATATCTATTCAAGCGGACCTAAGGAGCGGAGGCCTCAAAGGACAACTCTCAATAGTGAGAGGAGGCCTAGAAATGCTTAAAAATAGCCATCAAGGAGGTGCACCTTTTTTTTTGTTTTTTTTTTAAAGTGCCAAGCCACTTGAAACTGCTGCCCGGGTGGAGCTCTTAGGTGTGGAGGCCTCAGCCTCACTCCTCTGTAAGGGAAGTAGTCAAGGAGGCTCACAGAGAGCCTAACAACTTGACACTACTGCCTGGCCGAGCTCAAAGGATGGCGGCCTGAATATGGTGACTCTCTAAAGTGAGAGGAGGATTATCGGTGTTCAATGCTCAGAACAGCTACCAAGGAGGCTTCTCAAAGACTAAAAACTCAGACTCACTGTCTGGGCGGAGCTCTAGGGAGTGGAGGCCCAGAAGAATGTCCTTCTAATATCCTAACAACACTCCAGTACTGTAAAAGTAGTAGTCAAGGAAGCTCACAGAGAGCTTAACAACCTGGCATACTGCCTAGCTGAGCTCTGAGGACAGAGATCTCTGTTATCCGAAGGAGCAGGGCATTTATGTCCAATGGTGGACTGTGTACAACTCGCTGTGAACTCACTCAGGGTGGTTCTATGTTAAAACGGCAGTGTCTGTCAACATTCATGGGCGGGGCCTGTGTCTAATGTGACGTCACATTGCCAGGGATCTGGAAACGGCTTGTTCTGAGACATTGCTTATGATTTATGGGGATTAAAAAAAAAGAGTGGTTGGATTTTTATCATTATAGTGTGGTTGTGTACACACACTGCCAACACACATTTATAGCCAAACACCATGCAAAAGTAAATTTTGCATAATAAGTCCCCTTTAATGTTATGAAGCGACGAGGATACTTTTTGTGCATAAAAACAAAACAAAATTAAAGCTGCAAGCAGTGATGAAAGGGCCCTCGCACCCAGGCTCACTGCCACCCGGTGGCCTTAGGAAAACTGTGAACAGTGGGTGATAGTCATTTAAGCGGATAAATAGAGGAGAAATATGGCAAAATTATTTTGATGCACCACATTTCCTGCTGCCAGAAGGTGGTGCTTTGACTATAACTGAATATTGCCATGTAGATGTCTTCAGGTCAGGACTGTTATCAAACATGTGAAGTTTGGAGCAGATCGGACATTGAATGCCTGAGTTACAACAACTTCCTGTTTCGCGGCATTAACCGCATACATTAGCACTTAGCCAAGTGTTTTAACGATCTGACATTGTATATTCAAGTTACAACAACTTCCTGTTTCATGGCGAAACATCGAACTTTGTCAGGCCGCCACGGACACGCCCTTCAATGAAAACTCAAGATCTTCGCAATTTAACGTCTCAAAGGCCTTTAGATTAGACTGACCAAATATGACATTGATCTGATTAAAGCTCTAGGAGGAGTTCGTTAAAGTAGAACGTGTGGAAATGGCAAAAACTGACAAAATTTTGCAGAGAAAATTCAAAATATCTCACTTCCTGTTGGGTTTTTTTACAGAAATGCATAGATACGTGTGTGTGTGTATTTTAAAGAGAAAACTGACTAAACCTCAAATGATATTTGAAAGTTGTCATTTTATTTACATAACAAACATTTTATTGAAAGAAACACAGCAGGAGCGGTTTTACAAAAACAATTCATATTCAAAAATACATCAAACATTTGACAAAAAAATGTAAAATACATTAAAAGTATTCTTTTGAAAGCAACACAAATATGAAGCTACCTGTTAATATTTAATGTGAGAATTATTAAAAGTGAATTTTACAGTGCACTATTTTAATGAACCTATGCTTGTGCATTAAAATAGTGCACTGCAAATGTCACTTTTTAATACAAACATTGTCTGTCCATATTCTAATGCTTCAGTACATGATTCAATCCTGCCTCACACATGCCTTTACATATGAACAGTCATTTGGGTCAGGGTGTTTTGTTCAAATGCAAATTTCATTGAGGAATGTTGCTGTTGGAGGGAATATAAAGGCCTGGTGTTAATGCAAACACACTGAAATTTACTCAGATGTAAAATCAAAACTATGCAAAGAAGGACTACAATGATGAAAACAACAACATCTCAGGAAACTGAGTGACTTTGGAATGAAACTCATGTTGTTAAATTTATCATTTAAACTATAAAATGCTTTTACCCAATCAAATGTGTCATTCTAGTTTAGAGATTTTTGAGTAACATACAGATTTGAGAGAATATAACACCAAAACTTTCCTGTACATATATTTAGTTACCACTTGTAGTACACTATGAGTTCAAATGTACTATAAGTGGTATCTAAATACATTTTTTAAATACAGAGATAGTATATTAAAAGCACATTTTAGTTCATATTTCATGGTGTCTCAAAATAGCACAGTTGAGTACACTTAGATGTTCTTAAGATTATCTTAAGAAGTACTAAAGAAGAATTTTTAGTGTATTAAGTACAAAATTAGTGCACGAAAATAGAGCACTTTAAGTACATTATAGAAGTGTACTTTTTTATCACCTGGGTATCTCGTCCACTATGGGATTGATGTGCTGGTCGGTCTAGTGCACTAACCTCTGATGCTCTCTTCCTTCCTAACGCTGCCCCCTTCAGCCCCTCTGGCATGTTTGATTATGACTTTGAGTAAGTCTCAATTTTACTTCCTGTTTCTCACTCCCGTGTCTTCTGTCCGTTAGCTGCGTAGGGCCGTCCACGTCGCGTGGATGAATGCTGTGCTGCTTGCTTCTACCTCATCATTCGCAAATGTTGCTGCAATATTCATTTGGTTTTGCATTTATTTTTTATAGACATGTTGGGTTCATTAGATAGTTGCATGCAGAGTTTTAGACAAGTTCATTAGTTTATCTGACCATGATGGGGTTGATTTGTTTTCTCCTTATAGATTTGACATGAAGATGAACAAGAAACCCAGAGCGGTAAGTTCAGATGTGCTTCTCTCACACACATGTAAATAACTTAAAATATTTACTATTAAATAATGATGAAGTTTGAATGTATCAGATGATGTCACTACAGACCAATCAGTGATGACAGTATTTGCATATTCTGATGTTATCCTGCTTAATGTGAGAAAAGTTTTGTTAATAAAATAATTTAATGTAAATTTGAATTGTCAAAGCTCTCACACATATTATTTCATCTTTTTATCCAAAGTGTTTTTCTCTGTGTAATAGTTTGATTTGTTTGATTCTGCAGGATTACTCGGCCTAACGGATCCTCTCAGTTTCACTCTCAGACATTCACACAAACCTGTTCAGTCAGTCCTGATTCTTTCCGGTCCAGAACGTCTGGATCTTCCCCAGTATTTCTCCACTCTTGTGTTTGCTTCTTTCCTGACCGTAGTGAAGCTCTCAAGTGATTTTTAGTCTCTGATGGATTCAGATCCTGTTATTGCATGATATGTATTTCAGACATGTTCCAGAACTGCTCATAATGCTGGAATCTTTTTATTTACGATGTTACATTGATGATGTATCAGTGGATCCAAACCTTTCCCTCCTGCTTTTGGATATCCATCACTTTTGTTTTGTTAAACTTGTGTAGCTAATGTAAAAAGTTGGTATTTTTGTTGCTGTTGTCATTTATTTATTTATTTGTTTATTTTTTTTACCATTCTATTTTGAATAAAACTGAAATCAGACAATGATTTGTTGTTTGGTGGAAAGTCTTAAAAATTAAATGATTGAATTAAAAATAATTTGGACAGTAAGCATCTTGATGAATGTTATTAAGTCTATTAATACTAGTTGTTCAAACAAACACTGAGATTAATCTTCATATCTAGAACCCCTGCTGCTTTCTTTTGTGTTTGAGATATTGTTCACCTTTTAACTCAGAGCTTGTAAAATCATAGCAGTGTTTCTCAGAGCAGGTTCCCACAGATCAACTGAAAGCTGCCTCTACGAGAGTGACTAACAATCCTTATGACTTTATGAAACATCTATAAGTTGAGCAGCATTTGTCCTGGAAACTCTTCATAGATATCATCAAACAATCAACCTTTTGTCTGCTAATTTCTGTTCTTCATGACCTGATAGAAACATCAGGCCCAATACAAACAGACACACATGAACCCAACACACTGAATACAGAGACAAATGTAAATGTGTAAATCAAGGTTATAATCGTTAACGGAAACGAACGAAAAAACGAAAACTAGGTGGGAAAAAACATTGTCGTTAACTGAAATAAAAATAAAAACGAGGCATTACAAAAAAAAAACGATAACTAACCAAAACTGTAATGTGTGTTTGGCAAAACTAACTAAAATAAAATAAAATTATAGATTAAATGTCCTTAGTTTTCGTCTTTGTCAATGTCTTTCATAGAGCAAATAATGTTCAGCCGCATTTCTTTCCCTGCATCTCTCACTCACGCGTCTCTCTCACATGCGCGCGCGCACACACACACACACACACAGCCCCTCCTCTCTGTGCACGCCGCGTCTCCATGAGAACGAGTGTTCGACGTTAATAGCAAGTTCGCGAAAGGTTAGTATCTCGTGAACACCTTTACACAATCACACATTAAAAAGTGGTATAAAAATATTTTTAATTCTGAATATAATTTTGTCAGTGTGTTAATGCTACTTTAGAAAGTTAACTAGTCGCAAGTTTGAGGTAAAATGCACTTGGGTTGTCGATGTCAAAACACTATATAAGCTGTGATTCAAATATTAAATAATGTTATGTCATTTGTTTACTCTTACACTGAATGTTTGCTGCTTCAATCCAGATGAGTAGGCTGTTGTATAGGGTAAATTTAGACAATCTGACAGAAATGTCTTGTTGTGGCTCAAAAATGGGTTGAATACATGCGGTTCATGTATGTCTTCTTTAGTCTGTTGGCTCTTTAGGTTTTTTACTGGCACACGTCACTTACACATTTTGCACTTACTGCGGAGTGTTGAGACTGTTTACATATTTGTGCCCATATGTACATTTTATGTACTGGCTTTATTTTTAAATGAATATTTTCTAAAATTGTATGATGTTTTTGTTGAGCTATTATTACACAATACTTTTTCTGACTTTTTTGAATCTTGCCCCTGACAAATAACCCAAATTACAAAAAAAAAAAAAAAAAAAAAGACTAAAACTAACACTAAAACTAATAAAAACTAAACTAAAACTAAGCATTTTCAAAAAACAAAAACTAAACTAAACTAGCAAACCCACTTTAAAAACTAATTAAAACTAAACTGAATTTGAAAACAAAAAGTCAAAACGAAATAAAAATAAAAACTAATGAAAAATGCAAAACTATAATAACCTTGGTGTAAATACAGGAGGAGCTCTGACATCACTGCAGTTCAGAGAGATTCAGAGAAAGTGAAACTAACTTGATCAACAATATGGACACCTGAATCAACCAACCTCTTTAAGCAACACAATTTTTATTGAGCTGTTTAAAGAGCCGTGTGAACACATCTGATACTCACAGGTATGAGAAATATAAGAGAGATTGAGCTGAACAGGTTTCTAATGAAAGTGATCTGGTTTAGTCGGTTTATGTTGAACTGGAATAAGTTTAACAGAACCAGGTTTAAGAATGTCAATTACTCAACTAGTTGTTTACTGCATTGAAATTGTATCAGAATAGTATTAAAATGATGTGATTTGTTTAGTTTCAAAGCAAAGTTGTCTGTTTCTGCCATTTTGTCACACGACAATAACAGCAGTCATTGTGAGAGAATGGCGGCCTCTACTGGATACTTCTGAAAAATACTGCTTCTTAAATTTAAAATGTAAATATTACAGGAGGAGCTCTGACATCAGAGAAAGTGAAACTAACTTGATCAACAACAATATGGACGCCTGAAACGATCAACCTCTTTAAACAACAGAATATTTATTGAGCCGTTCAAAGAGTCTTGTGGACACATCTGATACTCACAGGTAAGAGATAGAAATATAAGAGAGATTGAGCTGAACAGGTTTCTAAGGGAAGTGATCTGGTTTGGTAGGGTTTATGTCAAACTGGAATAAGTTGGTTTAAGCATGTCAAATACTCAACTACTTTGTTGTTTACTGCACTGAAATATGCATCGTATTAAAATTATGTAATTTGATTGGTTGTAAAGCAAAGTTTGGTGTTTCTGTCATTTTGTCACACGACATAAAGGCTTTTTTTTTTTTTTAAGTTTGTCACTGTTTTATTTTAATTATTTATTTGTCTTATGCGTTTATTCAATGTTTATATCTTACTGTAATAGTAATTCTTTAAAACAATGAAAAAAAGAAACAGGAATTAAAATTAACTGCAGATAGACTGAACACAAACCTGCCACACTGCAGATGAAAATCACATTTATATTAAACAAGATTAAAATCTTAGTCATACAAACTACACTTGGTATCTATTTTTATATGTAGGTAAGTATATGACCTACTTTGTACTTGCTGTTTCTGATCTAAACATCATGTCATAGTTCAGATTGTTCAGTGAGATTATGAGTAACTCACTGTGTTTAACAAGGAGAGATTGTATTTCCCTCACTATCAGTGAGATTTTAACACATAATACAATAAAAGGCCAAGAGAGAATATGAAGTAATGGGCAACCCCAAATAATGAAAAAAAAAGAAAAAAAAAGTTACCTTCATCTAAATGGCATGATACTTTTGTGTGATTTCTCAATTGCTCTCTTACATAATTTGTCAAAAAGTAATAATAATAATAATAATAACATTAATAAACATTATAGCCTACTGTATACATTAATGAAGTGAGCAATATTGAGTGATATTACGTTAAAAAAATACATTATTGTTACAAAATCACATCTTATTGTCTTGGGACTGGGAGACCCCAAACATTCTACACATTAAATGAGCAACATACTATAAAGGTTAAAGGTTAAATTAGTAGTGCAGGTGATTTATCTTCATCATTTCTCTTTCCAGTCATGTCATCCTCCAGCGGTCCACTGACTGAGGAGCTTCAGTGCTCGATATGTCTGGATGTGTTCACTGATCCAGTCACCACTCCATGTGGACACAACTTCTGCAAGACCTGTCTGAATAAGTGCTGGGACAACAGCCAGACCTGCAACTGTCCATATTGTAAAGAAACATTCAAGATCAGACCTGATCTCAAGATTAATACCACACTCCGAGAAGTTGTAGATCACTATAAAAAGAAAAGTCCTGAGAAAAAACCTGAAGTTCTGTGTGACGTCTGTGAGGAAAGAAAGCTGAAAGCCCTGAAGTCGTGTCTGGTGTGTCAGAGCTCTTACTGTGAAACTCACCTGGAGCGTCATTTGAGAGTGGCAGGTTTAAAGAAACACAAACTGATCAATCCTGTGAGTAATCTGGAGGACTATATATGTCAGAAACATGAGAGACCTCTGGAGTTGTTCTGTAGAGATGATCAGACAATCGTGTGTCTGATGTGTGCTGTAACAGACCACCAGAACCACAACACTGTTCCTATAGAAGAGGAGAGTGAAAAGAAGAAGGTAGAAGTTACTGACAAACTGATTTTAAAAGGCTCATATCAAGTAGAATCATATCCTTTGATTTTGTGGGCAGAAAAAATTCATATTATGAAAACATTGTGTTGTTCTGTGTCTATAGACTCAACTGATGAAGACACAGAAAGACACACAGCAGATGATCCAGGACAGAATCAAGAAGATTCAAGACATCAAACACTCAGCAGAAGTCAGAAAAGTGAGTTTAAAATAATGTAATTAAAGTGCAGGCATAATTATTATGCAAGTTTTCTGATCATATTTTTTTTTCCCCAAGCACATTTTACTAATTCCAAACCACATCAATCTTAATAACTACTATTAATTTTGTATTTAATCATTTATAAGTGTTCATGAAGGCTGGAAGTGAAAAACGCCTTCATTTTTAGTCCATCTCTGCAAGACAGACTTTTCAGGATAGGACATAGACTAAAAATGAACTCCCAAAATGTACTGCCAGATTCTGGAAGATAAATTCTTCAAACAGTGGTACTGTGCGACTGCAGGTACCTCCCGATCTCTTGGATGTTCCACTCAGTCTGGCCATTCGTTTGTGGGTGGTAACCGGAGGAGAGGCTCACGGAAACTCCCAGAAGCTTGAAGAATGCCTGCCATACCCATGAGATGGGTATGAATTGGGGACCACGATCTGATACTATATCTTCTGGCAGGCCGAAATGACGAAACATGCTGGAAGAGGGTCTCTGCAACTTCAAACACGGTGGGTACACCTTTCAGAGGCATGAGCTTACAGGCCTTGGAGAAGCGGTTGATGATGACGAACACACAGGTAATGTTATCGGATGGAGGAAGGTTGGTCATCCCCAGGTGTGACCATGGACGTTGTGGAATGGGTAGAGGAACCAACTTTCCCTCGGGGAGTTTCCGTGGAGTGTTGGTGATGGCACAGACTGAGCATCCCTTGATGAATCGGGAGATGTCCTGGGCCATGGTGGGCCACCAGTAGCGATGACGTAGGAGCGAGAGAGTACGTTGTACACCTGGGTGACCAGAGCCTGGAGAAGTGTGAGCTGAGTCCATGAGGGGCAGGCGATAGGCTGGTGGGATGTAGAGGAGCCCCTCAGGACCTCCCAGCGGAGCAGGTTCTTGGAGTAGAAGGCACATGGATGGAGGCGTGAAGGCTCACCCTGTCGCTCTGACCCTGGTGGTAGAGGCATCCACCTCGACGACGAATAGGAGATCTGGATTGGTATGAACCAGGATCGGAATGGATTGGAAGGCTTCCTTGAGGCGTTGGAAGGCATCGAGGGCAGATGGGTTCCAGGACAGAGACTTGGGATGGTTTTTGAGAAGTGAGGTGAGAGGAGAACTGAGCAGGCTGTGATTATTGATGAACCGTCTGTAGAAGTTGGCGAATCCCAGGAAGCACTGCAGTTCATTCACGCTGGCAGGTTGGGGCCAGTTCCGGATAGTTTCCACCTTCCTCTGGTCCATATGAATGCCTTGTTGGTCGATGACATATCCCAGAAAGTGCACAGAGGTGGTGTGGAACTCACACTTCTCAAGCTTGAAATATAGATGGTGCTGTCTTAGTTTCTCAAGGACCTGCGTCATGTGATGGCGATGTTCGGCCAAGTTCTAGGAGTATATGAGGATATCGTCGATGTAGACAATGATGAATCGCTGGAGGAACTCCCGGAACACCTCATTCATGTAACCCTGGAAGACTGAGGGAGAGTTGGACAGGCCATAGGGCATAACCCGGTACTCATAGTGCCCTGAGGGGGTAACGAAGGCGGTTTTCCACTCATCTCCATGGCGGATGCAAATGAGATTGAAAGCACTCCAAAGGTCCAGCTTGGAGAAGATGCGAGACCCTCACAGTTGTTCCAGAGCCACGGGGACCAGAAAAGGATAACTATACTTGACTGTCTGGGAGTTGAGATGACAGTAATTGATAAACGGCCGCAAGCCTCCGTCCTTTTTGGCCACAAAGAAGAAGCTGGAAGCGGCAGGGGATGTAGATGGTCGAATAAAGTGTTGTTGTAGTGCCTCCTGGATGTACTCCTCCGTGGCCTTCTGCTCCGGGATGGACAATGGGTAAACTCTGCCTTTGGGCAGAGTAGCCCCAGGTAGCAGGTCGATGTCACAGTCCCATGGCCGATGTGGCGGTAGTAGGGTTGCCAACCACTTGCTGAATACATCCTGGAATGCCCAGTACTCTGGAGGGATCTCCACTTTGCTCTAGGTCTCAGGACTTTAGATGGTAGGAGAGTTGATAGAGACTGCAGGTTGAGCTGGACAGGAGTAAGCTCAGGAACGAAGTATGGAAGTCTTGATCACCGGGGTCAGGCAGTTGTGAAAGCAAGAATCAGACCATTGAAGGATCTCTCCAGTGTTCCAGTTTATCTTAGGTTCATGTTGTGACATCCACGGGCATCCCAGGATGATGTCGGCGGTGGATCCTTCCAGCACCGTGAACAAGATCTTCTCCATGTGCAGGCAGCCGATGCGGAGCGTCATGGTGGGGGAGAAGTGACGGATGCGACCACAGCCCAGTGATTTTTCTAGAATGGTGTGGATAGCTAATTCCTGGGACAAACGTTTCCAATTGATGTTGTTTTTCTGGAGAAGTTGGTGGGAGAGGAAGTTTCCCGCTGAGCCAGAGTCAATGAGGGCTTGTGCTGAATCGACCTGCATGGATTCAGGTGCTGGAAGGGCGACTGATGGTACGGAGGGCGGAGGATGCAGATCGGGTTTAGAGAGAGAACAGGCTGTCAAGCGTTGTGAGACGTGGATGGTTTTCTGGATGAAACTTTCTAATCCGATCGCGTCATCTTAGATGACCATGAGCTGGCATAATTCAGTGTTCAGTCCTTGTCTGAAGGCAGTGAGCAGTGCAGTCTCATTCCAGCCACTAGAAGCTGCTAATATACGAAATTTTAGAGCGTAGGAGCTGATGGAGTTTTCCCCTTGGCACAGGTTGAACAGTTGATCATGAACAGAGAGCTCAGATGCAGTCTGACCGAAGACCTCTTTAAAGTGGCTGATGAATGACGTGAGTGAGGTGGTAACTTGAGCGTCAGACTGCCGCAAGGACTGAGCCCACTGAAGAGCATGTCCAGAGAGGAGAGAAATCATAAAAGCCACTCTGGCTCGATCGGTGGTGAACTGGTGAGACTGCATCTCAAAATACAATGAGCATTGGAGGATGAACCTGTTGCAATCCTCCGCCTCACCGGTGTATGTCGCTGGTCGGGCCATGAGACCGGCAGGGGCAGTGGGTGAAGAAGCGGGTGCAGATGAGTAGCAGGTAAGGAGTCTGTTCGCATGGAAACAATGAGACCAGATAATGAAGTGCAAGTAGTGACGGTATATATGGGGTGTGCTGATGAGGAGGTGCAGATGCAGTGAATCAGAACTCCGGTGAAAGTGAACGAGTGGGCGAAGCATGCTGATCTGGTGACGATGGGTTGATTGGTGGTTGTGATGGCTGTGAATCCATGACACTCATAAGCATATAATAATTTTTGACTTTTCAGTCTGAGTTAAATCTCTTTTTTGACTCATTTTATCTGTAAACAAAACCTGCTTAATAATTATGCACACCTGAATATAAGGCGTTTTTCACTTCCAGCCTTCATGAACAATTATATATCATCTTATAAATGATTAAATACAAAATTAATAGTAGTTATTAAAATTGATGTAGTTTGGAATAGGTGAAATGTGCTTGGAAAAAAAAAAATAATAATTATGCACACACTGTAATTAAAATCTTTTTTTTACTCACCATTTAGTTCCAGTTCTCCAAGAGTCCTGATAACAGCACTGGGACTTTTCATTGTTTGTATTGTTTGAAACTCTTTTCGGTGGTCAGAGCAAATACAGACAAGTTAACTGACAATAATTTGTCTAAATGTCAGTTACTTTATAGTAACTTCATTATTGAACTGTTTATTGAATTGTTGTATTAAAACAATATCACACTTACAATCATGCTGTTGGTCTGAATATCAACAAAGGTGTGATTTACCTGCATTTAAAGTAATAACATACCTCTCCTCAACAAGACACATGATTTGAAGAACCACTCTGTGCAAACACTGCAGGATTTTGAAAACCCTCTAAAAAAAGCCACTGAATTACGAGAAATAGTAACACTGATTCTTGTCTTATCAAACACCACTAATAATTAGTTGATTGTCCTGGTTGAGCAGAGAAACACAGAGAAGGAGAAAGCAGCCCGTGTTGAGCTCTTCACTGATCTCATCCGCTCCATTGAGAGATGTCAGACTGAACTGTTGGAGATGATGGAGGAGCAGCAGAAAGCAGCAGAGAAACAGGAGGAAGAGCTCATTGAAGAGCTGGAGCAGGAGATCACTAAGCTAAAGATGAGAAACACTGAGCTGGAGCAGCTCTCACACACTGAAGATCACCTCCACCTCCTACAGGTCAGTCAACATCTCTCTGATCAATGATAATGCAGTATATGACACCATAACACTCCCCGTGCTGAAGGATTTCTCCTCTCTCCTGCTGTAGATTTACTCATACCTGTGCAGCTCTAGAAACACCAGGAACTGGTCTGAGATCAGTGTGAAGACTGATGAGAGTCTGGAGACTCTGAGGAGAGCTCTGACTCAACTGCAAGACACTCTACAGAAGAAACTCACACAAACTGGTGAGACAATATCAAATACACTGTACAGATACATATATTTTAAAATATATTTATCATCTTTTAAAGGATAAGTTCAATTTAAAATAAAAATTACCTCAGGCTTTACTCACCCTCAAGCCATCCTAGGTGTATGACTTTCTTTTTTCTGATGAACACAATTAGAGTTCTGTCATGACAACTCTCAGGATATTGGTATGATAATTGAGATTGGCATGGTAATGGATATGACAATGTTAATGTATTTGGTCTTGGCGGAATAGATCTGCTACACTGCTGCTGCTGCTGCAGAGCAAGTACCGAGACTTGCTACTGCCAATACATTCACAGACATTGCTATAAGCATGCAAGACATGCTGCTGCACATGTAACATACATGAATTAACTCCCCAACAAAGCAGGAAACAGAGAAAAGGGCAGAGCCTTTTTCAACACAAACATCTACAAATCATTACAGGTGTACAGGAAATGCCAGTAAGCTGTGGTGCAACAGCTGAAGAAGATTATTGCTATACATTGTAAAGCACTTTTACCTTACAAGGTTAATGAGAGATTTAGACAATACAAGTACTATACAAGTGCTGCTGAGTGAGAAACATGCTGCTGCTATGCATAAATCTGCACAATGATGACATAGACAGAAAGACCCCCCAAAACAGCAGATCTATCGCCAAGACATATGTACTGCAATTTTTTTTTTAAATGGGACCGCATGTTTTACTATCTATGTGTGCCTTGGCTACCTTGCCGACCAGCTTAGCACTAGAATACATGCTGTGTGTTCTCGTGAGCAATAGATATAATGCTGCAAATATCATCAATTAGTCATTTGATAATGATAACATAACCCTTATGCTTTATTTGATAATAAAACTGTTAGGAGCGATAATGAATGACTGAGCTGCATCAACATGTTAGCATAGCTAAGAAAACATCCTTTGAATAAATGTTTACATGTTTATCTGCATAAAATGGCATCAAGTATGTGAATGCTTATTTACTTTTCCTTCTCATCCATGCTTAGACAGCATACTCACAGAAATACAAACAATAGATCATATTGCTGCTGCATAGACAAAACTGCATATTAATAAAAGCCTTCTGAAGCGAAGCGATGCGTTTGTGTGTTTCTGCCAGACCACCTTCCATATTCAGCTTACAAAAAATGCGCAACTGACATTGCGTCAGTTACTGACGCGACATTACATACATCCAGTTACATCCTAGGTGTATATGACTTTCTTCAGAAAGAAGAAAGTCATATACACCTAGGATGGTTTGAGGGTGAGTAAAGCTTGGGGTAATTTTCATTTAAAGTAAACTAATCCTTTAATATCAGTAATGAAGAATGAATCTGGTTCAGGCTGAAATAAGAGAAGTATGTGATCATGTGTTTGTAGCTCATTATCATCAGCTCACAGTTCTTCTTGAAGAAAGCAGGTCATCTTCAGCTCTAATTTCAGAAAACAGGCAGTAAATTCATCTTGTAGAAGCTTCATCACTGTAACCACAAACATGAGGCTTTAGTACATCTGTGAACATGTTTAGATGAGAAACTACAGAGAGAAAAATTCATTTTCTGTTGGTCTTTTCAGCTGTCTCATCTAAATGTTGTGATCACGTGTCAGATAAATTCAGTTTAGCAGAAGAAAATCAAATCGTAGTTCAAACAGCTTTGCAGTGCTGGGCTTTAATTTAAAATTTTTAAAAGTTAAATTTTTATAGTGTTGTCTTTGCTGAATAACCACCACAACACTAATCCACTCCAAAAATGAGATGTATAACATTAGGCATAAAAATATATAAATTAAATGTATCAGAAAATGTTTCACAAAACATTCACAAAGATGTTCTAAAAAGCAGGAATATTTAGAGCTCAAACACAATAGGGGTGTAGAAGAATCTCATTGATCAGATAAAACATGATGTTGTATACAATTCTTTAAATATAACCTTAAAGCTTGTCTATAATTTCACACATAAACATGTCAAAGATCTGATGATGTTTTATTGTCATTAGTCTCTACAGATCTGAAGAGGATGCAGCAGTATGCAGGTACAGTGTGTGTCTGAACTACACTAGATTACATTCATATACTCACAGCTTCATTACTGACCTACAGGATGATTAAACACTGATGAAATAATAATAATAATAATAATAATAATAATAATAATAATAAAAAATATAGCTGCAAGCAGCAATTAACAGGGTTCAAGCGTATTAAGACCTTTATGCCATCTATGGTGTCTAGGCCGACACAAAAGCATTTAAGATTTATAGGCTTTTGGGTACATTTGGAGATGGACATTTTCTTAATGATCCTGTTATAGCTTTCCAAATGGTAAAGTTCAACAGTTAATAGATAGGACAGTTAGTAGATAATTATTGACCTAAAAAATCTAGAGAATTGTACTGCAGTGGTTTTGAGGTTAAGTGAAATACCTAGGACCTTAAGGCAAAGTTATAGAGAATGAGGAGATTCAACATATGCTATGAATATTGTTTATGTGTGATACGTAGCACCACCCGGTGGCTGATTTCTTTCATACTTTACACAGACCGCTAGAGTCAAGAGTCAAACAGGCCCACCAAGTTTCGTTTTGATCAGCTTCCGTTAGCCTGGCCTAACAGGTTCTCAAATTTCATAGGCCAATGGCAGCCATGTTTTTTGAGAGACACGAAGGTCCTCATAGACATTCATGGCACCTTCGACCAAGACACTGCATGCCAATTTTCAAATCAATCAGACTAACGATTGCGTAGTTATAGCCATTTGTCACCAAGTGGACAATCGCTTTATCATTGTGGCAACTTGGACAAGGACAGTTCATGCCAATTTTCAAGTCGATCAGACTAACTGTTGTGTAGATGTAGTGGATTTTGTGTTTTTTTTTCCTATTACAGTGCCACCAAAGGGCCAAACTCTACAACTTTTTTACTGTGACCTCGGACTGAGCTTGTACACACGTGCACCATGTTTGGTGAAAATATCTCATTGCAATCAAGAGATATAACCATTTTAGTAAAAGGCAACTGCCTAATTCAAACGTTTTGACGTTCTGTTGCGAACCTGAATCACCAATCGAAATTCTTTTGATAACTTTTTGCCATGAATGTTTCTAGATGATGCATGTCAAGTTTTGAACAAATTGCACAAATGGACTACGAGGAAAAGTAGATTTTTCAAAGAATCGCAAATGTTTAACGAAAATTTGATTGACAGCAGTGGTTCTTGAGGCATAGTTGTTCAGAATGAGGAGATTCAACATATGATATGAATATCGTGTGTATGTGTGATACATTGCGTGATATATAGGTTCTAAAACACGATTGCGCCACCCAGTGGCCGTTTTCTTTCAAACTTCGCACAGACCTCTAGAGCCATGAGTCAAACAGACCCGCCGAGTTTCATTACCATCAGCCTCCGTTAACCTGGTCTAAGAGGTGCTCAAAATTTATAGGCTGTTGGCAGCCATGTTTTTCGAGATACACAAATGTCATAATACATCATCAAGGCAACTCGGACAAAGACAGTGCATGCCAATTTTCAAGTCAATTAGACTAACAGTTGCGTAATTATAGCTGTTTTTATGTTTATTTCATATTATAGCGCCACCAAGTGGTAAATCTCTGTAATTTTTTTCTGTATGACCACAGAATGAACTTGTACACGAGTATGCTATGCGCTTGAACCCCTTATAATAATTTGTTTTTCATATTCTCTGTTTTCTCAGTGGATGTGACTCTGGATCCTGATACAGCTCATCCTATACTCATTCTGTCTGATGATGGAAAACAAGCGAGATGTGGAGACCTTTGCCGGAATCTCCCAGACAACCCAAGGAGATTTGATAGGTATACAAATGTCCTGGGAAAAGAGGGATTCTCCTCAGGGAGATTTTATTTTGAGGTGCAGGTGAAGGGAAAGACTAAGTGGGAATTAGGAATGGCCAGAGAATCTGTTAACAGGAAGGGAATAATCACACTGAGTCCTAGTAATGGATACTGGACTATTTGGCTGAAGAATAAGAATGAATATGCGGCTCTCTCTGATCCTCGTGTCTCTCTGTGTCTGAGAGTGAAGCCGCAGCGGGTCGGTGTGTTTGTGGATTATGAGGAGGGTCTGGTCTCCTTTTATGATGTGGAGTCCAGCTCTCATATCTACTCTTACACTGGTCAGTCTTTCACTGGGAAACTCTATCCATATTTTAGCCCAGATCTAAACGATGGAGGTAAAAACTCAACTCCACTGATCATCACACCTGTCAAATACAATAAATGAATTTATCTGTCTAATATACAATATTAGATGAATTTTTTTTTATTTTTTTATTTAAAGTCTGAAAACATTTGTTGCTACTTGAAGAATGAAATGGCTGTATGCCTCTGAAGTTTGTGATGTTCTGATTTAAAGGAAGAGTTGGATTCTGTCATCATTTACTCAACTTATCTGTCTGTTGTGATGGATTTTTTTAAACTAACATATGCATTGGTGTGTCGAAATAGTGAGAAAACTTAAGACACTGGCTAAATATATCTAAATATAATAGCCTCATGACATATTGAGTAATCAACAAACTAATAACACCATGATTCTGATGATTTTGATATATCTAAATTTGCTTTGTTAGTACCAGAGGGAGTAGGTGGATGCTCTTTTGCAAAAAATGAACCAATTAGAGGAAAATGATGTGATGATAATGAGTAATATGTCATGTTATTTTGACTGTAACATGTAATCTATCCTATATAAACTGCTGTATTCTTTTTGCTGGTAGGACTCTGATTGACACAAGGTCCTCCGGCCGTGATTAAAGCATATTCAATAGCATTGTCTGGAGTCTGTCTGTTTAATGCTGTGCAGCAAGTTAGTGGAACACTAGAGATCTTATTCCCATGTGATAGTGTTATAGGGGACAAGACGTCGTCCGACTCAGCCGATGTCGATTAGGAGATGCGCTAGAGGATAAATTTCTAAGCGTCAATCAGGAGACGTTTAGGGGCATCGATTAGGAGACATCCGAGGTAAACTTAACTCATGAATTAATGGTGACCAGTGGCAAGTTAAAAAAAAAAAATTTAAAAAAAAAGTCTAAAAGCAATATATATTTTGTCTATATGACTTATATTCAAAGTCTTCAGAAATTATTCAATAGCTTTGTATGTCCAAAATTTGTTATTCACTGAAAATGGTTCGTGTTTGCTATTCAAAAGTGGCATGTGAAGAAATAGTGAATATCATGATGATGTCAGTAATGGTAAATGTTGATTTTCATGTGTCTCAACCGGAAAGCACAAAATTACAAAATGCCCATATGGAAATAGTATAACTATGGCAAGCTGTTTTGACTTTTATTCATTCTCAGGATATGAATTCTTGATATCAACAATTCAATTTTTACTAGTTAAAATGCTAATTTTTGATATCAAGAATTACATTTCCACTAGTAAAACCTAGAATTCTTGATATCTGGAATTGTATTTTCACTAGTGAAATGTCAGCCTAGGCTGCCATTCAAATTCAATTGTTGATATCAAGAACTGATTTCTTACTAGTCGAAATTCCAATTTCACATATCATAAATACAATTCTTACTAGTAAAAATCATAACAGGGTATGCAAAGAGATTTAGATTTTGCTTGGTTTGTTCAGGGCTGTCCCATAGGCATAATAGGCTTGCTAGGGGTGCAGTCAGTCGCCCCAGCTTCACCCCAACCTGGCGGATTAATCGCTGCAAATGTGTCTATTTACAACGTGATTTTGCAGCATTGAGTATTGTAGCCAAACACAGGCATTACTGTTGAAAATAATGGCCAATAAGGGGTGTTTAAGTTACTGGTGGGTTGTGAGACTCAGCTCAATATCACTCAAAACATTGAATAAGTTGATGTTTAGTGCCAGTTTAAGTCCTACACTCACAAGCCCCCTCATAAAAACAAAGCATAGTAGACACATTGTAATTTAAAGATTTATTGTGCACTTTAGTCAGATTCTATTATTAAAAAGGGAGTTTTCGCAAGTGTGCCGACCTACAGCTTCAGTGATTACGGGAGGGCTCGTTAATTGCTTGCTTTCTGTGTAATTAATTCGTAATTTGAAGAAAAGTTATTTTTCACAAGACTCTGTGACTTTTCCTACTTCAGCACATAAAGTGCTGAATTTTGACAGTTTATCAACAAACTAAAGACTAGTGCATTTGAGGAATGTTTGTCAAGCTCTAGACATTTAGTTTCACGCTGGGTTAAAGTTTTTTAATTGCCTATCAACACAATATATATAAAAGAAGACTGGACTAAAGATTTTGATGAAGTATCTGATGAAACTTGAAATGAAAGTCTTAGTAAGATTCAAGGCTGCTCAATATGTGAGACACAGGCTGATTAAGTTCTAAGTGGCACAGATTGTATTACTCCAAAACTGAACTGAGTAAAATATATAATTTCTCCAGTTTGTGACAGATGTAAAATAGATAAAGACTGCTGTCTTTGACTTTTCTCAAAAGTTTTTCTAGAAGAGATCAAGCCTGATCATGGCCTTGTGATTTGTGGATCCTCTGAGACGTTAAAGAGTCTTCCAAACTTTCAGCAATGACCTCTGTTGATGGGCATGATTCCTGCTAAAAAACAATTGCCAGGACATATTTCTCAATACTTAGGTCACTTTTTACTCCACTCCACTTTCTAGGTTGTGAGAAGCCTCGAATTGGGCCACATCCCCCAGATCGTTGAGGGTTGCAAATCGGGGCCTGTGTGGGGCCTGATTTACTCAATGTCATTCTGAACCTGCGTGGCTTTGTTCTGTGGATCACAAAAGACATTTAGAAATGTATACAAAAATTTCTTCTTTGGTCCACTTGCATTGGCTATATACAAACGCTGAGATTACAGGTTTTTACAATCACTAGGACACATTTCTCAATAGTGAGCACAACAGAAGTCTATGTGGGCTAAACTGTGGATCATTTATCATTGCTTTGGCACAAAAGTGGACTGACTGAGTTTCATAGAATCTGTCTTGAAAGGAAAGCCAAACCTTCTGACCTGGTTGGTAATTGGGTGCAGGGATTCGACAACGGTCAGCAAGGTGGTGATTGCGATCAGCTGCCCTGTGATCAGCAGGGCAGACCGGGCTTCCGTTCAGATCTTACAGCAGCGAGTAATGTGGACTTGAACTCATGGAACTGCAATATCATTCTCCTGGACTGGAAACAAAGGAGGCAGATATCCCAATGAACATTCAAATACAGACATTCCAGTGGCAGATCTGGACAGGGGAATTGTGAGCATATTCAATCCAGGTGAGATTGGTCCTCCAGGACGATTAATTATTTGCCGCCACACACCATAATGCTGCTTCCAGCTCCTGGTTAGCCTGCTCTGCTTGCCCACTAGACTGAGGGTGGAAACCAGAGGACAAACTTACAGTGGCACCAAGCACATGGCAGAAAGCTTTCCAAACCTGAGACTTACAATTTACCCAAGTCACCAGAGTATGGTTCAGGGTCTGGAACATGACCCTCACGTAAAGGATGGACAGTCTGAGGTGGTGATGCTGGTGGGACTGCAGAAGCAGGCTGATTGGACTGAGCACTGGTAAACCACTGAGCAAGAAGAGAAGAAATTTAATTTACTGCTAATATGAGAAATCTGACCTGCTTTCTGTGAGATTCTGAAGCTGGAGTTCATGCTGTCCCAGGAGTGTACCTTGACCAGAAAGAGCTTTGTGAACTGAATCTGTGTCTGCTGGGTCTGTAATTCATGGCCATATCATTCTGTTGTAACCAAACACAGTTTTGGACCCAAAAGCAGAACACGGACTAAATATAATGCAAATAAAAGTCATTTATTGTCAGAAATTAGATAGCACTGTCCATCTCTCATAACTGGTGAAGATCATAGAGGTGGACTGGAGAATAAACCAGCCAGAGGTGTGTTGGTAGAGCTGAGGTTTGTTGGCTGGGCGTGGCGTGGCAGGATGAGAGAAATCTGAAGCACAGAAAAAACAGAATCAGAACTCCAACAAAACACAAACTTGAACTGGTCTAAAGATACTGAGAGGCCTGAAAGAACTGGTGATGAACAGCCGAAGAACCAGGGTTTAAATACTGCAGGCAGGTTAGAAACAGGTGAGTCACATTCAGCAATCAGCCACAGAGTGGAGAGCATGGCCACGCCCCAGGATACACCAACTCACACACACACAAACACAGACACAAAAACCATATCCCTGACAAAAACAGAATCATTTCACATCCCTGTATCAAAACTAGTAACAGATGAAAATTCAGAGTCAAGTATCAATTACAATACAAGAATATTTCACCCAAAACTGAAAATTCTATCATCATTTATTTGCACTCATGTTGTTCCAAACCTGTAAGACATTCTATCTTCTGAGGAGCACACAAAGGTTATATTATGAATAATGGAAGAAATTAGGTCATACGTGGCGTCTGTGGTGCGGCATGAGTATAAGTAAATGACAATTTTCATTTTCAGGTGAACAACTTGTTTAAGGAAAAACATTCAGTTCACTGTAAATATATATTTTGTAAAAGGAAAGTCAGTCTTACTGGAAAATGGGTCTTTTAATGACAGAAACAAAGTCACAATTCCAAGTGCAGATCTCCCTGTGATGAAGCTGGACTACTTCTATCAAGATGAATACACATATATGGGACAGCATATAAATAAATAACAGTGCAAGCATACCAAAAGTCTTACATTTTACAAATTACATATTTTTCTAGAAAGAGGTCAGACTCTTAATTATTTTTAGGCAAATACAAATATTAATCATCAAAAAGTTATGCATGACAATCAATAATCTTAAATATGGAAATGTGGCTTACCCATGTCTCTGTTGTGTTATATATTAACAAGAGCTCTTCTCATCCCACTTGACAATGTATTGATGGCTTTATACTCTTCAAGCACATTATGTATTTATTTATTTGGTAAGTGGTTGTGTAATGAGCTTCACATTAGGATACTGATCAGCTTTAGGTTTAGTTTTATCAGGTTCATTTTGCAGTTATTATCAGCTGACTGTACAAGATCCCTTACATATTTAAGTTTCTTCTAAGTCGCCACTCTTTGTCTCTACTCTAGAAACTCTTGTCAAGCTTCATGAGGTGCATCATGAGATTCTATATAAACAGTAGAAATTAGATCACAAAGTCTTTAAGACTGTGAGAAACTTCTGCATTTCAAGCGTGTCCAAACTTTGGTATTTATCTTTTAATTACAATAAATGAGCTTGCCCTGATAAGTATGATATAAAAATGTACTTTGAAAATGTTTTTTTTTTTTTTTTGTAATTAAAAATCTGAAAACAATATCCATGTATATATGCTTTATGGTTAATTTTATTGTTTATGTATACAGCAGCACGATGGCTCAGTGGTTAGAGCTGTTGCCTCACAGCAAGAAGGTCCCCAGGCTATGTACAAACACTGAGATTAATCTGATAGAAACATCAGTCTCAAAACACTGAATACAGAGACAAATGTAAATGTATAAATACAGGGGGAGCTCTGACATCACTGTAGTTCAAAGAGATTCGGAGAGAGTGAAGTACCCGGAGGAATGTTCCTCCCTGACACAGGAAGAACATGCAGGGAGGAACTCTGTGTCAGGGAGGAAAATTCCTCCCCTTCACAGTCCAAAGACATGCAGGTGAATTGGACAGTCAAAATTGCCTGTGTGTGATTGGTGTGTGAGAGCCCTTGGACTGGTCATCTGTCCAGGGTGCTCTCCCCCGCCTCTGGCCTAAGAAACTGGGATAGGCTCCAGCCCTGAATTCACAGTATTCTTAAAACATATAGGTAATAAAATGTGTCCTACTTCTTCTGCCAAGATTCTGAAGTTGACATCCAATGGACACTTTACTATCCACAGACCATGGGAGGAGAGTCATGAATGACAGGGATACCACACAGGTAACTCTATAGCTCACATGACAATGCTAACATGGCAGTGGATGTATAGATTCAGATTGCATTTATACTACACACATTCATGCTTGATAATACTTTATTCATACTTGCAGTGAGGTTTGGAGTGTGGAAGAAGGAGGCGGGAACCGGCGAACATTCAACAAACTTTAATAAATAAACAAACAAATACAAAACAAAAGTAAAAGCGGCAGCCCCTCATGGATGACTGCCGCACACACATAAACAAAACATAACGTAAAGTCCAGGCCTGGTCCCCTCTTGTCCTTCACTGTCGTCGCTCCTCCTTTTATGCTCCCTGAGTTCGCCCCGTTCTCACGACCCTCGGCCTTGTCCTGCTTGCCACAATACTATACACATGCATACTTTTTGAACAGTCATGAAGTTCTCAAATAGATTCAGACCATGTGATTTCAGATGCAATAGATGAGGAGAGAAAGGCTACAGGAAAGAACAGCTGAAGGCCCAAACAAACTCTGCCCAAAAGTTGTGCTTAAAGTTGCAAATCTTATGTGAAATGTGCTTATTTGAAATGTTCTGTCTCTGTCTGAAAAGATAATTTTCACATGCTGGAGAGATATATGGGGAGTGAAGGTTCAGACTGGAATATACTTTACAGCAGATCTAAATTAGTTTAGAGTTTGTTTTTTAATCTTTTGTAATGCATATATACAAGTAAAGTAGACAAATAAACGTTTGATATTAAAACATTTGTGTATCATCAATTATTTTAATTATTTCATTAATAGAACACTATCTTTTTTATTTTTTGAAGAAAACTGATAATACAGAGACTTTAACGTGAAACACTAAAGCACAAACATACACTCAGAACCACCACCCCCCCGGAAAACAAACAAACAAACATAAAAAACAAAGAACAAAAGCAAAAAAAAAAAAAAAAAAATAAAATAAAATAAAATAAAATAAAAAATATATATATATATATATATATATACCCCAAAACAACTGACAATAATTGAGAAGTCAGTCAATACAAACCAATTTTGGGAGATTGGGAAAAAAACTCAAAAAAACATGAAGAACTGGCAATTAAAAATAGAAAAATATGGGAACCCATTTCCAAAAACTATTTAATAAAGTAGAAACAGACATTGTAAGCAAAATCAAATATCCAAACAAACAATTGGAAATACTAGCAATTAATACTGGCAATTAAAGAAAACCAAAGTCCATTAGACTGCACCATTAATGTAAAGGAACTCAAGACAAAATTAAAACCATTAAACCTTAAAAAGCATCTGGACCTGAAATTATTCAATATGGTGATATGAGTGTTGGTCACTTCCCTGACATCTGAAATCAAGGACTGAATATACCAATTTTTAAAAATAGAGATAAATCTGACAGAACCATTTGTGTGAGCAGCACCCTGGGAAAGATATTCTGTAGTATAATAAACTCCAGACTCCTGGACTTCATCATGACACACAATGTCTTGAGTAGAAGTCAAATTTCTATTTTTTACCAAATTACTGCACCTCTGATCAGTCCTACTGTACATGTTATAATCTAATTGAAAAACATGTCCAAAATAAAGGTAAAATATTTGCATGTAGGAACTAATATCACATATCTCACTCATCTCAAACATAACTATCTATAAGTCTAAACATCACCTCCACTGGAAACTTTAACCAGCAGAGAATGAGCTGAGAGATAAAGCTCACAGGACCTTTTAGGCCACAAAACGACAATGTCCTATAGAGATTTCTGTTAGAATTTTGCTTAAAATATTAGAAACTACGGAAGCCCTAAACGGCCATGGATTATTATTTTTTTCTATCTTGTTTTGTCGTGATCACGACTTAATCTCTGCTCTAAATTACACAAATGTGCCAACATGTGTCAGTATATTACCAAATTTAACTGATGATGTGCGGTAAATATCCACTTTACTGTATTAGTTCATATTGGCCCAGATTGTACGAGTTTCGGACAGAGAGAGTCTTCGTGATCGCTCTATTTTGTGCAGTATTGTGTGTGTTAAGTAATTAACTTAACTGTTAAATGCTTGAATATGATTATTTTGCTTGAAAGTGTATCTGTTATCGTTAGTGCATGACTCACCACAGTTTCACGACCGCAATAGTTCGGTGTGATACTAAACTTATTGCTTATTAAAACTAATTTTGATGTCACTGTATAGTATTCTGTTTGCACCTTATTGTGTATCTTTAAGACGCCATTTTAATCATCGCAATTTCAGTGTTCGTTTACCTCATGTCACTCAGTGTATATTGATAAGAAATATGATTTGTAGCCTATGTCATTTAATTCAGTGATATTGTGTAACCTATTGTATTTTATACATTTCTTTGTTGGAAACCACACACATACATAAACACTCTTCTCAAACAGCATCCCAAGATTGTTTTAGCCTATATCAACTGGATTAAAGTTTTGTTTTTTGGAAATCTGGAGTATTGCAACTCTTTTTAATGGAAGCTGGAGGAAGACAGTTTAATGATATCACAGCCTATCCTACATGACGAATAAAAATAACAAACACATTATGTAATATAATTTTATTTCAAACGAATGAGGAAAATAAAGTGGGTTTAATCTAATAATTTTTAGAATTATAGAATAATCTGGCATCTTTCTGAAGGCACTCTGGCTGCGCTTGAGATGTTGAATGCTCTGTTGATCATTAAACATGTTAATTACACAAATAAAATGTTTAGCGTACATTTATTGAACAGTGATTGATTAGCCTATATCTATTTATTTATTGTAAACTTTATTATTAAGTGAAGTAGCCTAAACATTTTGCTGAAATATCCACCAGATATAAGAGCGCATGATTTATCCGTCGATCAGATGCGCGTGAAAGTTGTGTTCGTTACTATAGCAACAGTAGAATCCGGGTACAGTGTGTTTCAGAATCAATCACTGTAAAAAGAACTTTTTTGTCGTGATGACGAGAAAACAACTTTTGTTATCTCGAGATCACGAGAAAATAAGTCGTGATCACGAGAAAACAAGATAGAAAAAAATAATAATCCATGGCCGTTTAGGGCTTCCGTAGTTTAGGGCTTCCGTACTACAGTAATATTGTAATGAAATATATTTAGAATCTAAAAATTAAATACTATAAAAACAATTGGACCAAGCACAGCTGATTCCCATTGTAGCTGAACATCTACACAGGTGTTACTCTTTCAATTTCATTACTATCTATACAAAAGGAGACAACTTAAGTATAGTTTTGTATTGTGATGTAAACATGGAACCTGCCAGAGATAGAGAAGTGGCTGAAAGAGGAAGAAGAGTGGCTGGGAGAGGGAGAGGAATACATATGCATGGTGGAATAAGAATAAGAATAAGAATAAGAGGAAGATCAAGAGCTGTAGTCTCAGATGAGATCACAGCTACTGTAATTGATCATGCAATAAGCCATGGTCTCTCAATGAGTGAAGCTGGTCTGCCAAATCTGCAACGCTCAACAGTGGCATCTATTGTTAGAGTTTTCTAGCAAACCAACAGGTAAGTTGTATTCTGTAAGGGCATGAGCTGCACATTGCAGAAGTAAATAGAGTAAAGCCTCCAAACCCACTTGTGTGTAATTGCTTTTGCAATTCTTCTTAGAACCCGATGTTTACCTCACACAGGTGGGAGAAGTAGGATGTTCACTGATGTGCAGGAAACTGCAATCGTTGATATGGTCATCAGAAACAATGGCATAAAACTCACTGAGATTCGAGACAGAGTGTTGGCAGACAACATTACATTTGCAAATATGAAAAACATCAGGTAAGGATGAAGTAGTTGTACACTGTGCAATTTGAGAGGAACTCTGAACAAGTCAAGCAACTCAGGTACCAATATGTCCAGGTAAGATGACTATAAAATACAGAACTATTTTTGAACAAAACCAAACACACACAAAGACAAATTTTAGGTATAATGTATACTGTTATAGTCGATGTAAGAGCCAATTTAATATGTCAAGAATTTGTATATTATTATTGTTTACTTAGAGTGTTGGTTTTGCAAGTAAAAATCATCATTTTTGTAACTTTCTTTGAGAGGCAATTCTGATATTTCCTGTGTTTATGTAATTCAGTATTTGTTTTCTGATGTATAATTTCTGTTGTTTCTTTAATGGTTACGCCCACTTGTTGTGACAGAAGATTGAACCTGAATAGTTTGGGCAAAGGAAATAAGGGAGAAACAGTTTTATCTGTCATTTATGAATAAAACTTGTTTAAACGTTTAAGGTAACTCAAGATAAAGTTTTAAATATCATAAGATACAGGAGCCAACAGGATTTTTTTGTATATTTTTGTATTTTTGTGTTTGATTAAATTCACACTTCTTTACGGATTCTTGACTGACATCTGTGACGAGTAAGAACCCATTTTTTTCTGCCAATATAATACCATTGAAGTTAGCCTAGGATATCACATATTTCACTCATCACAGTATAACTATCTAGGTCTAAAAATCACCTCCACTGGAAACTCAGCAGAGAATGAGCTGAGAGATAAAGATCGCAGGACCTTTTATGCCACAAAACGACAATGTCCTATAGAGATTTCTGTTAGAATTTTGCTTAAAATATTAGAAACTGATATTGATTCCAAATCAAGAATTCAACAAATGAGACAAACTTCCAATTGAGACCAAGAGCCCAACTAAAGCAAACACTGATCTCCATCGTGTCTCCAATGTCAAATGAAACAATAATTCATCAATATCTAAGATTTCCTCTGTTAGTTCTCAATAGGAACTTATGTAGACATATGACAAAAATAAAGTCAATCTGGTTAGTAATGTCACAAACTTGTATGGTTGTGACGAGCAGGGCGGGGCGAGAGCCGTGAGGGAACGGCGCGAGGCCGGTGACGCGAGTGATAATGAGCGTCAGCTGCGTGCTGCACCGGTCTCGTATCTCTCACGGAGGAGCTCTGGAAGCATAAAAGGAGGAGCGACGACAGTGAAGGACGAGAGAGAACCAGGCCTGGATTTTACTTTATGTTTTGTTATGTTTGTGTGGCCGGCAGTTGTGCGTGAGGAACTGCCGGCATTTTACTTTCGTTTTGTTGTTTGTTTATTTGATAATTATATTAAAGTTTTGTTAAACATTTGCCGGTTCCCACCTCCTTCTTCCTGTATCAACTAACCTTACTACAATGGTATCAATGCACGAAGACGAAAGTTAAATTTTCAAACAGAGTTTAATAGTATCAACAATATATTCCAGGAAAGAGGCAACACAAGTCAAACATAGACAACACCGTACAACTAAAAAGTGAAAATACTAGAACTTTTATACACAGGGTAATGAGGTGAACACAGCTGAACCAAATGACGAAATCAAATTAATAACCATGACAACAAATGATTAACTCAGGCAGAAGGTGGCAAAACACAAAAAGTCCAAACTGAACCATAACAGAACGCCTCCTTCCGGAAGGCACGTCCTCGCGCTGTAGAGCGGAGGCGAGGAGGATGAATAGATGGATGGTGAAGGGACGGTGAAGGGGGCTGGTGAAGGGATGGCACAAACAGGCAGGAGGAGGCTCTGGAGGTGGACGGATAACCGGGAGGAGGACGAACAAAAAAAGTCTAAGGTGGTGATGGAGGTGGAGAGAGCCACTGGATGACATTGAGCAGGGGATGCTGGATGTTTATCCAGGCCACAGCCAGGGAAGTGCCCCACGGCGGCATTGCTGGAGGGAGGAGCCATGGAGGAGTACTGATGGGAACTGTCATGGGGATGACAGAAGGCAAGGACTGCATGGATGGAGCTAAACGCGCAGCCGAAGAGCCAAGGTGGTGGGGAGATGGTGAAGATCTAGGCAGCCACAATGGAGGCGAGGCGACGACCTCCCGAGATCAAATGGCCGATGGTTCACGCTGAGGTCAAGGTTGGAAGGAGTGCATGCGCAGGAGCCAGGGCGATGTGTTGGGGGAGATTGTAGCGCACCGAGGCTGGGAGTGGAGCCTCGGACTCCTCATGCCCAGGAGGAGATGGCTCCCAGCAGGTCCAAGATGGTGCCACGCTACTGAGTGGAGGCAGAGGTGGTACCGTGGGACTGATGGGAGATGGGGAATATTTAATATTTGATATTATTATATATGTTTTCATGGAAAACAGTTTGTCACTGTCAAAATGTGGCCGTTTTTTTACAGCAATTTTCAACAGTGTATGCAGCAATGCTACAAATGCTTTGGCAATATAAATGTACAAATATTTGTCATGCCAATAAAGCACCTGAAAACTAAAACAGAATGGCAGCCTCACCAGACTTTTGGGAATTATGTCTTCTTATTTGTAGATGGTAATGCAATACTAAAATATAGAGAAAACTTGAAATGATTTGCATATTTACATTGTGTTTTATTACAGTAGGTCGTAAATTCTCACACATTCCAAGACCCAACAAATGTAAATGCAGCTATTAAAAAATATTAATAGTAACAAACCTGTTGTCACGAACTCAGCTACACCTTAAGCACCAGATCCCATAACTCCTCCTACATGATCACAAACCAAAATTCTGACTCAGTACACCTGTTGCACCTCATCACAGCCACACATAAATGACAGTGCTTCACCAACACTCAGTGTCTGGTCTTATCTACAACTACGGTATGTTACTGCCTAACTGCCTTTCTACAAACAAACCTAACTACAGTGATTCTTCGTCTTCGGGTCCTCATCTTCTTCAGTCCTGAGCCTGATCCTCTGCCCAGCATAGATACCTCTTACAAAACTCTTTTCAAGTTAAGTGTCAGCGCACCGTTATCACTGATCTACTCACCTGCTCAAGTTTGCCTTTGCACCTTTCTGTCAATAAAGCCTGTTGCATTACCGTCACGAGTCTCCTCTTCTGTTGCATGATACCTGTTTATACTTGGTGTATGGAGTAGCCTAAACAAATAAATTGCACCACTTGCAGAGAATCCCAACCAGAACAGCATTTTGTCATCATTTACTCATCATGTCATTCTGAACCTGAATGACTTTCTTCTGTGAATCACAAAAAACATTTAGAAACTTATGCAAATATTTCTTCTTTGGTTCACTTAGGCTGTACAGTACAAACGTTGAGATGAATCTGAAAAAAAAAAAAGAAAAAAAAAAAACATCAGTTCCAATACAATCATACATGAACCCAACACACCCAATACAGAAACAAATGTAAGTGTGTAAATACAGGAGGAGCTCTGACATCACTGTAGTTCAGAGAGATTCAGAGAAAGTGAACCTTGATCAACAACAACATGGACGCCTGAAGCGATCAACCTCTTTAAACAACAGAATATTTATCTGTTATTTATCTGTTTATTTATTTGTCTTTCTATTTATCTGCTGTTCAAAGAGTCTTGTGGACACATCTGATACTCAAAGGTAAGTGACAGAAATATAAAAGAGATTGTCCTGAACAGGTTTCTAATGTAAGAGTTAGGGTCAAATACTAAACTACTTTAATTGTTTGCTGCACTGAAATGGTATCAGAATTATATTAAAAGTATGTCATTTGATTGGTTGTAAAGCAAAGTTTGGTGTTTCTGTCATTTTGTCAAAGGGCATAAAGACTAAAGAAAACAGAATTAAATGACCTCTAGACAGACTGAACACAAACCTGCTACACTGCAGCTGAAAGTCACATTTACATTAAACAATATGAAAATTACTCCTGATCACACATATATTTTGTGGAGAGATGTGTCTAATTTTATTTTTTGTTGAAAGATATATCACTTGTACGGCGTTCTTTCTTTAATTTAAACAGCAGGTCAAAGTTTAAATTGTTCAGTGAGTTTATGAGTCTCTCACTGTGTTTAAAAGGAAAGATTGTGTTTCTGTCATTATCAAATCTTGCATGAGATTTAACCAATTTAATATAAATATTGATTAAATTGAATCATTAAATTGTCATGAATGATCCAATTTGGTTTTAAATGAAAAAGTAACGCATTTAAATAACTTCAACATCACTCTCTTTCAGAGGTTATAAAGAGATGAAGAGTTGTTCCCAAGAGTTAATAGTTTGTTTGCTCTTTGAAATTAACTTATATATGAAATAATAAGTAACCCAAACTATGACTCTTGAGGTAATATTTAAACCTCAGTGGCCAAAAATATGCTCATTATTACAAGGAACAGGAAGATGTTTCTTATCAGTCCATTGGTCATACTTTATGAAACACAATATGTTTTTTTTTTTTTTTTTTTTTTCTTGAAAAGGCTTGAAGAGGGAAAGAACAATGGCAGCATCTTTACCAAGATTAACAAAAGCAAGAATATTCAGTAGACAGAGTATAGAGCGTAAACCTCCATGTAAGTTAGTCTCCCCCCAACCCCCACCCCTAAATAATAATACTAATTATTATTAGGGGCCAAGCACAGATTGTATCCATTGGCGTTCTTCTTCTTCTTCGTCTTCTTCTTTCGCTCTGGAAGTCTTTGGCAGCCCATAGAACCGCTTATGGGAAAGTTGTGAAATTTGGTGCACAGATAGAGATAAGTCCCAACATTAACCACACCGATTTTGCTGTCTCTAACTCAATCCCTTTAGCGCCACCAACTGTCCAAATTTTCACTTGCATTTATACTAATAGCTTTTGAACCATAAGGGCTAGAAACAAAAATATTTTTTCCTCTGATTCCTTGGCTCAAGCTGATTCAATCATAACAATTTGAATTTTCCAGAAAAAAAACCCCCTACTTTTTCTAACCCTTTCTATGCCGTTGCTCCGATTTTCATGAAAATTTAAACAGATCATCTTCCATGCTGGCAAAAAGTTATGGAATTCAAGTTGATTTGTCAAAACGGTTTTGAAAAATGTGCAAATGAATTTACGTATTTTATAGCGCTTGTAAAAATAGACGTAAGGCACTATCTCCTCAACGCTTTATCGTATTCAGACCAAACTTGGTCTATGTTATCACAAGCATTCTGCGTTTCAGCGCAGCGCCACCTAGATACAAAAATGGCTATTTTTGCTTATAACTTCTGAACGGTTTGTCCAAAAATCATAAAAGTGGTTAGATTATGGGAATCATGCCAAGTCACGCCAATGATATCCAATTTTCCCATGTCTGCCATTTTGGGCGTTGGCCATTTTGAATTTTGTAGTAAAATGCTGTATTTTACGAACGCAAGAACGCATCATAAGGAGACTGAGAAGCTTTGGACCAGCACCGCCTAGTGGTGAAATTTTTTTTACATGCTTAGAACTTTGCATGTGGATGACTTATTTTCATGGGAGTCATCTCCTTGGATTCCTGAATCCTTGCCAAGTCCAACGATACCAAACATGCTAGGTTTCGCCTTATGGTTAGTACAACGTTGTGATTAGCATTTAAACAACATTCATAAATATCTTAGAAACCGTTAGTCTGATCGAGACGAAACCACTGTAGGAAAATTGGAAACATAGGTCATTGACTACATGCTGATGGCCAAATGAGATATCCTAAACAAAATGAGATATTTTCACCAAATTTGACACGCTTATGTATGGGGGCACTCTAAGGACACACAAAAAAAATGGTGGGACTGCCACTTGGTGGTGCTATAATTGAACAAAACATGACATTGGCTCTAACTACAGTACTGTTGGCCTGATTGACTTCAAAATTGGCATGCAGTGTCTTTGTCTAAAGCCCGGGATACACTGCACGATTTTTGGCTGTCCCAGACGAAAGACTGCCATTGTGAAATAATCGTGGCAATTTCTGTGATCGTGGCTCTTAATTAGTGGTCCTATGTCGTACAATGAGAGAGGTTCAAAGATGGCCGTTTTTCCGGGTTTGCGACCAAAGATAGGCTACGATCATTTTCTGACAGTGTCAGAAATTCAGCATGATCAACACACAATGTGTTTGCTGCTACGACCTACGTCTACTGACCAGCCAATAAAAATGCGACATGAAATCAACGCGACATGGCGCTAAAACTTAAAACTGCTTACCTCAAGCTCTTTTCCCTTCTTCTTTTGCCACTTCCTTTTTATTTTCAGCACACATAAAAGCTTCCAAAGTGTGATTCAACATAGTGTTTTGTTTACCACTAGCGCATGCTGATGACGTTTTATTCTTCAATAGAAACTTGCATCGTAGCCTACGGGTCAATAGGTGTCATGATCGTACAGTCTACATGCATGTCATACCCAAGTTTAGTAGATCCATGTCGCACAATGTGATAAAGTAATGATCTTATAGGATTGCTAAAATCATGCAGTGTATCCAGGGCTTTAGTTACTATCACAGTCCATTATGACATTGTTGGTCTGCTGCTAGCTTCCTTGTTTGCTTCTGTTGTGCTTGGCCCCCTAATTGCTGCTTGCAGCAATATTTATTATTATTTTAGTCATTTAAGCAGAAGACTTTAGATTAAAAAGTCTTTAAAATTGTAAGTAATTTAAAAGTGTGTTTTTCCAGCAATGTCATCCTCCAGTGTTCGACTGACTGAGGAGCTTCAGTGCTCTATATGTCTGGACGTGTTCACTGATCCAGTCAGCACTCCATGTGGACACAACTTCTGCAAGACCTGTCTGAATAAGTGCTGGGACAACAGCCAGACCTGCAACTGTCCATATTGTAAAGAAACATTCAAGCGAAGACCTGATCTCAAGATTAATACCACACTCCGAGAAGTTGTAGATCACTATAAAAAGAAACGTCCTGAGAAAAAACATGTGAAAAAAAATCACACAGAACTTGAAGTTCTGTGTGACATCTGTGAGGAAAGAAAGCTGAAAGCTATAAAATCGTGTCTAGTGTGTCAGAGCTCTTACTGTGAAACTCACCTGGAGCGTCATTTGACAGTGGCAGGTTTAAAGAAACACAAACTCATGGAACCTGTGAATAATCTGGAGGATTATATATGTCAGAAACATGAGAGACCTCTGGAGCTGTTCTGTAGAGATGAACAGACATGTGTTTGTCCGATCTGTGCCGTAACAGACCACAAGAACCACAACACTGTTCCTATAGAAGAGGAGAGTGAAGAGAAGAAGGTAGTAGAAGTCACTAACAAACTGATTTTAAAACGCTCATCATTTTCAGCCAAGCTGTGACAATGAAGTTTGATTTTATTAAATAAATAATTATAAAAACATATATTGTGTTGTTCTGTGTCTATAGACTCAACTGATAAAGACACAGAAAGATGTGCAGCAGACGATCAAGGAAAGAATCAAGAAGATTCAAGACATCAAACATTCAGCAGAAGTCAGAAAAGTGTGTTTAAAATAATTTCATTTATAATAAGTTAATTTAAATATATATTTTTTATATATATACAAATTTTAGTTCAGATCTTGGATTTTGAAAACTACAGAAACACAGATGTATGTGCAAAAGAAACACCAACTCTTACCTTAGCAACACAGATAATAATTTGTTGACTGTCGTGGTTGAGCAGAGAAACACAGAAAAGGAGAAAGCAGCCCGTGTCGAGCTCTTCACTGATCTCATCCGCTCCATTGAGAGATGTCAGACTGAACTGCTGGAGATGATGGAGGAGCAGCAGAAAGCAGCAGAGAAACAGGAGGAAGAGCTCATTGAAGAGCTGGAGCAGGAGATCACTGAGCTAAAGTTGAGAAACACTGAGCTGGAGCAGCTCTCACACACTGAAGATCACCTCCACCTCCTACAGGTCAGTCAACATCTCTCTGATCAATGATAATGCAGTATATGACACCATAACACTCCCCATGCTGAAGGAATTTTCCTCTCTCCTGCTGTAGATTTACTCGTTCCTGTGCAGCTCTAGAAACACCAGGAACTGGTCTGAGATCAGTGTGAAGACTGATGAGAGTCTGGAGACTCTGAGGAGAGCTCTGACTCAAATTAAGGACACTTTACAGGAGAAACTCACACAAACTGGTACGGCAATATCAAATACACTGTACAGATACACATATTTATCATCTTTTAAAGGTAGGGTAGGCCATTTTGGAAAAGCTAGCAAAAGCAAGCTAGCTTTGAAAGAATAAGATCCCACCCTCCCTTCAGAGCATCTCCAAAGCCACGCCTCCTTCAAAACACATGAACGCACACAGCAGAGTCTGCAAAGCGTCATGAGACAAGAGACATTGTTAAATTACCTCATGTCTCAAACCACATGACATTACAATAATAATGAACATAAACAACTTACAGAGATATGGAAATACATACACTAACAGGCAGGTAGGACATCGTATCATTGCATTCGGACCACTTGTATTATTGATTGCTATCAGGATGTGAAGAGAGTTTCAGTATAGTATAACAAAATGTGTTTATGAAAAAAATGTCTACCCTACCTTTAATATCAGTAATGAAGAATGAGTCTGGTCTGAACTGAAATAAGAGAAGTATGTGATCATGTGTTTGTGTCTCATCATCACCTCACAGCTCTTCTTGAAGAGAGCAGGTATTTTTAGCTCTAATTTCTGAGCTGTTCATCTTGTACTAGAGGCTTCATTACTATAACCACAACCATGAGAAACATTCATTTTCTATTAACTGTGATTGTTTATGTGATTGTTCATGTGTTATAATGGAGATATTTATGTATGGAATTATAGACAAGGGATAAAGACAAAGGGATAGCTCACCCAAAAATGAACATTTGCTGTTAATTTACTCACCCTCAGGCCGTCCAAGATCTAGGTGACTTTTTCTTCAGCAGAACAAAGAAGATTTTTAGCTGAAACCGTGCTCCTTGGTCATATTGTCAATAAGTCAACCGCTACCATCAATCTGAGAGTCAAAAAAAAATATATATATACAGGCAAAACAAAATTAATACCAGTGTCTTTTGAATATGTTATTTGACTCTCAAAGTGACGGAAGCTGTTGACTCACCTTGGATGGCCTGAGGTTGAGTAAATTAACAGCAAATGTTAATCTTTGGGTTAAATATCCCTTTAAAGCTTGTCTATAATTCCACACATAAAACATCTCTAAGATCTGATGATGTTTTATTGTCATGTGTCTCTACAGATCTGAAGAGGTTGCAGCAGTATGCAGGTACAGTGTGTGTCTGGACTACACTAGATTACATTCACAGCTTCATTACTGACCTATAAATGATGAACTGATTAAATATTTCAAACATCATCATCACAATCATCTTTGTATTGTGAAGTTGTGATTCATATTCTCTGTTTTCTCAGTGGATGTGACTCTGGATCCTGATACAGCTCATTCTAATCTCATTCTGTCTGATGATGGAAAACAAGTGAGAGATGGAGACATAGAGCAGAAACGTCCAGACAACCCAAAGAGATTTGATCACTGTGTATGTGTCCTGGGAAAAGAGGGATTCTCCTTGGGAAGATTTTATTTTGAGGTGCAGGTGAAGGGAAAGACTAAATGGGATTTAGGAGTGGCCAGTGAATTCATTAACAGGAAGGGAGAGATCACGTTGAGTCCCAGTAATGGATGTTGGACTGTGTGGCTGAGGAATGGGAATCAGTATAAAGCCTTTGCTGATTCTCCTGTCTCTCTGTGTCTGAGAGTGAAACCGCAGCGGGTCGGTGTGTTTGTGGATTATTCGGAGGGTCTGGTCTCCTTTTATGATGTGGAGTCCAGCTCTCATATCTACTCTTACACTGGTCAGTCTTTCACTGGCAATCTCTATCCATTTTTATGCCCATGCTTTAATGATGGAGGTAAAAACTCAAGTCCACTGATCATCACACCTGTTAATTACAATAAATCAGTCCCTCCAGGATTTCGCGGGACTTTATTCTGATTTTTGCGGCCTAAAATGACTAAATTTTAGGCAGCTTTTCTCAAAATTTGTGGCAATATTTACGACATTTCTTGTGTAGTTTTTCAGTGAAAATACACCACAGTCAACATTCTTCAAACATTTTTATTACTTTTCAGATCTCAAGAACCATTGGGCTGTGTAGTTCTTAAAAGGAGAACACTATAATTTAAAAATGTAATTTCAACATTTAATTTCAAAAGTAACACCAAATAAAACAAACAAAAAAATCAACAAAATGTTATAATGCAGTGTTTCCCATGGGATTTTGTGAAACTATGGGGGCATGGTTGTCAGGCCCTATACGGGGGGTCTGGGGGCATCGATGCGCACTTCTGCTGAGCCCGCAAGACTGTGAGCTACGCAGAGGACTTTACCCGGCAGTCAAATCGGCATTACGTCGTGAAAGTGCGGACTCAGAGGAAGACCGTGAGGTTTTAGGGTGCCATTTGGGACAGGACCACAGTCTTGTGGGCTCAGCAGAAGTGCGCATCGAGGGCGCATAGCAGCCGCAAAGGGGGCGCGGACACGCGCACGCAGTGGCCATTGTAAGTCCACAAGACAGAAAGTGCACATGAAGTGTGCCATTTTGGACAGGGCCTTTGGCTGAATGTGCATTGTGATGATGTCACACAATGTGTCTAGGCCCAAAATCTGTGGGAAATCTGCGGCAATTTAGAAAAATTGCAATGAATATTGAATATTGAATAATGAATAATGAATAATGAATACTGACTATTGTGGAGTTTGCTTAATTTTGCTTTAAATTCTGAAATCGCATAATCCTTGAGGGACTAATAAATTAATTTAGATACCTAATATGAAATTAAAGATTAAAGCTACAATATGTAGATTTTTCGCCGCTAGAGGTCACCTATTCAAAACAAAGGCGTAGCTTGATGACGCCGAGTTTGAGCGCGGATTCTTGGGAGATGTCGTCTTCACCTCACAGCCGGTGGAAAAGAATCGGGATGAGACTTGGGCAGAAATCATGTTCATGGATGAGATTATTAATGTTACTGTAGTATGAAGCGGCGCAAGGCTGAGTGATGTTGGAGCTGAAGGAGGCTGCTGGAACAATTGCTAATGAGAGACGAATGTGACACGCCTCGAGAGCAATGGAGCTTTTATTATGCCGCAGTCGTCGCTTCCGCTTCTTCCGGTCAAGCGTATGAAGTAACACAGCGCTGTTTATCATTAGATACATTTGACTGTGTTGAAAATAGGGATGTGCCGAAGGAAGCTTTTGAAGCAGTGGGGCTTTTACAACAAACTGCATCGGTGCTTCAAAGCTTTTGAAACAGTGCTCTACTTCGCCATCTGGTGGTCAATAAAATTCCTACACTACCTGTGTCATTCAGTTTTGTTAGTTGGGATGTCAGTGTAAGGTTTATTTGTATATTTATTAACCATATATGTCATTAGAAAGATGGTGGCACAATACAATGACAATAAAGACTTTCTGTTCTTTCTGTTTTTACTCGCATCAAACTTGTATCTTTTCACCTTATAAATAAATTGTTTAATACGCCAATAAATTAGGTCTGTGATTTTTTTTCATTGCACCATTTTTGTGTTTTCTTTACAAAACAACACAAACATGCACATTGTTTAAAAAACACAAATGCATAAATACAAATGCAATTTCGTATTTTTATTCAAGAATATTATTTGTTTCACTGTGCTGGAGCTTAAGCAGCTCCTTTTTTACTAATCATGTCACCAGCTTTAGAAAATATATGTTCGTTTGAGCCCGGCGTGATGTGTCAGTGAGGTAACGCAGCTTCATTTCCACAGGTCATGTGACAGCCTCATTTCAAGCAATGCTCCGGAACACTGTTTCGGAGCACTAGTGTGCCGAAAACTCAAGACGTGTGTCGACACTGGGTGTCGAACTACCCATCCCTAGTTGAAAATGATGTTATAACGTTACTCTGTGCGTTCGCTCACTGGCTCCTGTGAGACATTTGTTACACACTGCAGTAAGCTAGATCGATTTTAGAATATCATTAATAAATGCTGGATGGCTTGTGTTAATAAATGGCATGCAATTAATTTAAGCTTTCTTCTAAGCTTTCTGGTATGCTAAGGCGATGAAACTGATCAGGAAGATTATTTATAAAGCGATCTTTAGTGGTAGAAGTGATGGTTCTACCATATTTATGGCATGGAGGCATAAATATGGTAGAACCATCACTTCTACCACTAAAGATCGCTTTATAAGTAATCTTCTTGATCAGTTTCATCGCCTTAGCATACCAGAAAGCTTAGAAGACCTCGATGTTGTAACAGAAACTATTGCCTCTGTCTTGTCACAGATCCCTCTGTTCCCGGACTCCAATTCCCATGATCCTCCTGTTTCCACACCTGCACTCACTTCCTCGTCATCTCCCCATCAGCACTCATCACCTGCACCTGGACTTCATCATCCACACATCCTTTATTATGGACTCACTCCCTGCACTCCTTGTCTGTTCTAATGTTAAACTAGTGTGTAAATGTGTGTATCTCCTTTGTTGTCATTACAGTTTTTCTCAATTGCTTAAACACTATAACCAGGCTTTTGAACTAAAATTTCAAAACCACAATGCCATTTATCAAAAAGCACACCCAATTCCCTAAACTATAAACACTAATCCCCTGTTTTGACACATGAATTAGATTTGTTGAACTGTCGCTGCAAAACTCTACACACAAATCCCTTCATTTCTCATTGCCTACACCATGTTGTCATTTAGAAAGCACTAGCATTCAGTATTGTTCACTCAAGTCAGCATAGCTTTAGCTCAATTAGCACACAGTTACCCACGTGGAAACACTAAGAGTCAGAATTTATCAAACACCAATCAGAATCTTCAATAGAGAGATAAAAGAGCCTGAGTCAGTTCATTCAGTTTTGGAACAATGGATCCAGAGAGACGTGATTGAAAAGGTTGAGGACACCAGAGAGGAGGAGGAGGAGGAGGAGGAGGAGGATGAGCAGAGGAGCAGTAAGGAGTAGAGGAAAAGGCGAAGGAAGAGGAAGAGGAGGAGGATGAGGATGAGTGGCAAGGAGACAAGGAGTCTCAGATGAAATTCGTGCCACTAGTTGACCATGTCCTTGTCCATGGTATGACTATGAGGGAGGCTGGGCAATGAGTATAGCCAAACTTCAGTTGCTTCACCATCGCCTCGATCATGAGAACCTTCAGGGAGGAAAACAGGTAGGTGTACCTCAGTGTGCTGTAACTTTTGAGTGTTACAACACATGCAACAAAGTGCCTTACATACCGATAGAGTTTCTGTCTGCTTCCATTTTGTAAAAAGGATGTGTTACAGTTATAGTAATCAGTACTTCTGTTTTTGTAGGACACAGAGACGATGGAATGGAAGAAGCCTGACTAGACATTTCAGTTGATGTGTGCCAGGGGTGGATCAGGCATGCAAGAGGATTTTACCCTGGATAGGGCCAGTACAGCCTGTGATGTTGATGAGATTCTCTGGCCTGTCCCAGACCAAAGATGTGATGCTGGGGCAGAATATTTTTTGTTGTTGTTTGGTGTATTGTACTGTACATTACATTAAGGAATAAAAAATGTGCAAATGTATACATGTGTTCATCATGTGAAAAGTTCCTTGAGGGGGAAAACTACAAGCAACACAACTTATTACTGGTTTTTGTTTCTGGTTTTTGTAGTATTGTTTTGAATTTATCTCACCAGTGTGTAAGACTATGTTGTAGTGTGTGTGTTTTTGAGGGCTTGTGTGTGATGTCTGAGGGCAAAGTTTGGTTTTTCAGCAAGAGTGAATGGTTTTGAGTGTAGAGCTTCATTTTGACCTGAAAATAGGATGTTTGGGGAATTGGGTGAGACGTTACAGATTTGTGTTTACTGTTTTGAGAATATGAGGCATAGTTTCAAGAAATGTTTAAGCAATCGAGAAAAACTGTAAATACCCTATGTTTGTGGATCTCCGTATACGCTTCATCTCTTCAACACTACTACACCGTAACACACAGTGGTACTTGGGGAGATGTAGAACAAGGCATAATTGTGTTTCTATTACACAAAGGTCTGTTTTTCAGCACATCTACAGAAGCAGTTATGGATTATTTGGCATTGCAGCTTTTGCAGAGAATCTTTGTTCCGTCAGGGAAGAATCCAGCGCCAACCAGAGACACCAAACACTCTGAACACTGAAAACACGGCTGATGCCACTGACAATCCTCAAACGAGACATACTTCCCTTCTCCAAAACCTGAGAAAAACATTGAGAGGTGTTTCATAAGACGTTTCAAAGTCTGTAAATTTAACAGATAATGTCTTAAAATTACCGTCTTTTCTGTTTTTTATGGATCGATTTTTTTTTTTTCTTACAGTGTAGTTCTGCTAAAAGTTATTCACTTAATGTTGTTCCAAACCTATATTGCTGTGTATAAAAAAAATGAAAGTGAATGGGCACTGGGGCGGTTAAGCTCTTAAATGACAAAACAACAGTTTTACTCGACTACTTTTATGGTGCTTTTACAAATTTACAATTTTTTTTCTTGACAGCCCCAGTTACCCCCAGACATGTTATGGAATCCAAAATTAAAAATAAATAAATACATAAATAAATATACAAAGAAAAGCATAAAAAATAAATAAATAAATAAATAATTATTTAAACATTTATTCCCTTATTTATGTATATATTTATTTTTTCCCACATTTATTTATTTTTTCTTTTATTTATTTATACATTTATTCATTTAGATTTTTATTTATTTCCATATTAGTTTATTTCCACATTTGTTCATTTCTACAATTCTTTATTTTTTCATTTATGTATTTCTACATTTCTTTGTCCATAGGGTAATGAGGAGGGTGTGGTTTACCTCAGACATAGCAATATATATATATGTATATATATATATATATATATATATATATATATGCATGTATACACACATGTATACATACATTACTGTGAATTTTTCAACATCTTTCTGCCAATTACTTTCAATTTTGTACAGAAATGTACATAGGAGCTCATGAACCAAGAGCTTTAGGCATTGAATAACTGAGTGTGATTTGTAAAAAAAAAAATAGAATATTATGGCAAAGATGTTTGCAACGCAAGACAGATGTTTTGAGTTACTACGCAAAAGTAGCATTTTTAGAAAAGTTTATATAGTTTTGTATGAAGAGTTTGCTTTTGCAAGATATGTGTGATGTTTTGCATCTTGTGTGTGTGTTTTGCATTTTTGTGTGCAGAGTTTTGAGAAATGGAGCCATATATAAAAAAAAAAAATCTGTGTAAGCATTTTTGAAAAACGAATGTGAATGACATTTTATGTGACTTCCTTATTCTGAACAAACTCAAGCAGCACTCAAGCCTCAGCGGACACATCTTCTGTCAGGCTCGTGAAATGGATTCAATCTATGAAAATACTGATTTCGTACTTTCAACAGTTTCTTCAGATGAAAAATGCTCTCAATTCAAAGGTAAGGCTGGAGATGTTATCACTATATGCATTAGAATTTATATTTCTATTGTGTAGTAACCGAGTAAGGTTACTTATATTCATTCAACAATTACACATTTGGCAGACACTTTTGTTTAAAGAGGCTTACATTGCATTCAAGGTTTACATATTATCCATTCATTCCCTGGGGATCATAAACTGTCAACACTGTCATTTAAATAAAAAAGCTAAAAAATATTTAAATATAAATATCAGAATCAGAAAACTTCCACAGTACAAACAGAATGACAGTGCAGCAGAGATAATAAAAAGAATAAAAACAGAATAAGTAAATAGGAAATAACAATATACAAAAAATATTTAAAAAATAAATAAATAAATGTATAAATAGTGTTGTGTATTGCACATGTTTATTGCCAGTGGGGGCATTAACTGTTCATGAGGTGGATTGCCTGAGGAAAGAAACTGTTCCTGTGCCTGGCCATTGTGGTGCAGACCGGACAGCAACAGTTCAAAGAGGAAGTGGCATTGGTGTGAAGGGTCTAGAATGATTTTGACAGCTATTTTACTCACTCGTTCAGCAGTCCGGACTATAGTCTTCTGAGATCTGATTTGGTAGCTGAGCTGAACCAGCTGCAGGCAGTAATAGAAGTGCAGAGGATGGATTCAGTTGCTACAGAGTAGAATTGTATCAGTAGCTCTTGTGGCAGGTTGAACTTCCTCATCTGAATTTGCTAGAGTTTATTAGAGTTTGCTTAAAGTAACCGTGGTGTGTGAACTGGTGTGAAGTTTATCATTTGACATCCTGTGACTACACACTGTAACACTATCCCCTTGTTTCACAGAAAAGGTTTACAGTCTTTTTCAACTGCTTACACGCATTTTCAAAACTTTACACACAAATCCAAGAAATGCCTCACATCTCTTGCAAAATGAAGCACTGCATTCAAAATATCACAAACACATCTCAAAAGCAAACATCGGTTGCAAACACCTTTGCCATAATATTCTATTTTTGGATATATCATATACACACAATTATTCAAAACCTAAAGGTCTTCTTTCATGAGCTCCTATGTACATTTCTTTACAAGACTGAAAGTAATTGGCAGAGAGATGTTGAAAAATTCATGGTAAACTCAAAAGCAAGATTGAAACCAAACTATTTATTTTTTTACTGTAAGCATTTGTGGTTGTGAATACATTATTACATAGTACGAAAGAAAATATATACATCATCCATGTGAAGTTGGACAGAAACAATGGTTGTGTTTGAAAACGGAAATCAAGATACTTCCTGTTACATTTTTGTGCGTTGCATAGAGAAATGTGTGTTTTGTTTTGCAAAAAGTGTTTTATGAAATTGAAAACTGAGTTGAAGGCCGAGAATTAGTGTATGGTTTTGCAGATTTGGTGTGTGGTTCTGGTGTTTAAGTGTCAGGTTTCAGAAATTGTGTGACATGTAAGGATTTTGTGTGTAAGCTGTTGAAAATAACTGTAAGCTAGTCCCAGACTAAAATGCATGTTTGAGCTGTTTTACAGTTTTTTTATGATTGCCTAAGCACAATTTTAAAAACAAGGCTCATTTTGTCAAAACACTACACACAATTCACAGATCCACACACACAAGTAGCAGAACACCTCAGTTCTTTTATAAAATGAAACACTTCAATCAAAACTTTACATTAATTTAACAAAACCCAACTTTGACACCGTATGGAACACACATGGTTCATACATTCTGATTCTGTTTGATTCATTTACACACTGCTGTGCTCAATCTTAAACACTTAAACACAATTTTCTAATGGTATAGTCTGGGTTTGATTTTTTTTCCGCGATATTGTTAGAGTAAAGTACATGAATATATTGACAAACACACACACACACACACACACACACACACACACACACACAAGATCAGTACTGCACATTGTTGAAAATATTTATTTCTCACCACATTGTAAAACCATTCAATACATCCATGCCTTTCCAAAGGTTGCATTTTGCACTGAAAATCAGAACATATTCTAAATACAATATAGTACACAAACAAAAACATTTGTGGAGACAGAACAAAACCATGATTTTAAATGGAAAAAAAGAAAAAAAAGCATCATCTCTTCGCCTAGTTGGATCTGGGCATAGCACTTCATCCACATCACAGGCGATGTCCTCTCTCGCAAGACAGCGAGGGAAGAATCTTCTTGAATGGTGAATCCATCCTTGCACAGACCCTGCATCAATTAGGTCACAGGCCTCCTCCATGGCTTGAATGAGGGATATCCTGACATAGGGTTGGAGATCGTAAACCTTCCACCGCCATGGAAAAAAAAAAAAAGAAGAAAAAAAAAAGAAAGGTTTAGGGAAGGCACTGTATGGTGGGAGGTATTGGAGTGAAGATTGTGGATGCTTATGAAACCAGTTGCTCTGCATCCATTTGGTCTTCTGCTGTGATGATTTTGTGTAGTCTGTCTAAAATGTGAATATATGGGCCGTGTTGTAAGGGCCTCGGTTGGTGGAGGACCCTATTCTGCATGATTGCAACATATATTGTGATGTTACCACCACGCTGGCCCGGGACATTTAAAATAGCTCTGTGGCCAATGATGTTTCTCCCTCTTCTTCTTACTGCAACATTGCCTTCCATTTTGTTGAAGACACATAAACTCACCTTTTGCCTTTTTATAGTACTTGCACCTGACTGTTGAGTTTACAGTCAAGCACCTAAATGTCTGCAGACCTGACGGCCATGTTTGATCAATTGGTTTATAGGGGTGGTATTTTGGAAAGCAGTGTCTTGAAATGCCGATTGGTTGCATCCAGCTGCAGCCGATGTCGAACACAGCTGTTGCAATATTCACGTTCATCTGTTCCGGAAAAACTAAACAAGTTTTTAGCACCACTCACTGGACATTTCACTTTGAAACTGTCACGAAACGTGCATGACGCAACATATTTTGCGTTTTGCAAAAATGTTGCCACGGGAATGTTTTTCTAATGAGCCTGGGCTGTAATGTGCTTCTTCTTTGCAGGAGAAAAGCATGCAGATTCTTTTTTGCAAAATGCAGGAAAGAGCAGTAAACTACTCTAATTATGATATATGGTTTATAATGTAACAGTAAAGAATTCTTTGTCTTTTACTACAAACTAAAATTACTGTAAGATGTCTGTTATGTGCCTGTTCAAATCAAAATTTCTATTTAACTTGATCACCCAATCTCATTCTTACTCAACACAATACACAAAAGTTTTCTTATTTAACATAAATCAAAATCTCTGCAATGGATTAGCCTTTTCATTCTGTCTCCCAGGGATAACGGGATACAAATTCTAGACGTCTTCAGAAACAGAGTATAATATTTAAGCACGTGCAGTTAAAATCAAACTATTTATCTATCACTTTTAGATCACCTATTTCTTGACTTTAAGTGACGATTAAAAATTGCTCCACAGGTGCATATTCCAATTATTTATATTTGAACAATTTCAGTATTTATTTCATGAATCTCAGGATAACAATATAGTTTATGTCAATTTTAATTTTCCAATCAGAATCAAAACCCATGAAACCATTTTCTTAATGAGCTCTACGCATTTCTTTGATGTGAGAGCTTCAGAGCAGAGCTGCTTACAGCGTTTGCTCTCTTCTAATTGTTTGTATCAGCACTGATCAAATTACTTGGTTTGTCAGCCATATTTTCTTTTAATTTCCTTTTAAATGGGACTGTCCAATCACTCGAGTTAATATATATATATAAAAAATTTTTTACAGACCCCATATTCTCTGTGTCACTTAACATTGGGATGCCCCCTTACCTAACCGCTGCAGTCGTCACCACAGTTCGTCTTTACACTGGCTGTGAAGAAAGCCAGTTTCTGATCCTTCAGAAATCCTATAACTTCTCTCTTGGACCAATCCTTTGATCCCCTTAATTTATTTCCAGTGCTTTGGAAATATTTAACCTCACTCCAGGAGGTGGAGAGAATTGTGACACAGAAAACATCCATCTGAAAACATCAAACTTCAATTTTATAATTCCAAAACAGTTTCACCGGGCAAATATGCCTTCAGTTTCCCTTAGGATTCTTTGAGATTCCAGCAGTGAAACTCCAGGTCCTCAAACGTTCTGCCTTATTCTCTAAAGACTTCGGGGTAGGGAACCAGTCTTTGGAAACCAGGATGATCAGCCTCAAACGTTCTCAGGTCCAGATGAATCACATGCTGAATCCCATCCTTGTCGCCAGTTTGTTGTGTAAATTATTTATTTGTTGTTGAGACAACAAGGTTGTAATGTTGTCTTTAAAGTAGTTATTCTTTTTTAAATATGGTCGTTCACGTACAGACAGAGGTTTCTGCAGAGAAAGAAACCCTTGCCTAGTGTGGTGTGTTTTTATATACACTCATACGTTACCATATTAGGAATGGAAAAGTACTGAAAATGTTCAATTTCTGTTCCTACAGTAGCAGTCAAGACTAGCTTCTCCAAAAGATAGTTTCAAGGATGTGCACCTGTGTTCACAGACACAATAACAAGTTGTTGCATCTTACTTCTTATCAGTCTCTGCCAGTAAATTTCCACTCCGCATAAGCAGACTACATACAGAGACACGAATCATATAAAGTACAAAACAGAAATAAATGCTAAGAAATTAGATTTCCACTACAGTTCACAAACTTTAGCCTCTCTTTTTGAGTCAGATATTTAATTACACAAATGCTTGTTTTCTCTAGCAGTGGTTTTGAATGTTTTATTTCAAAAATCCAATTTGAAACTTACAATATTTGTGAATTACTGTATATCCTTCAATCTAAAATTTCAATAAATATTTTTCATATTTTTTGGGTAAAAATGATTGCATTAAAAATACACCGGTAAACATTCAGACAAGAGTCAACCATGAAGGTAGATTTTAACTTAAAGGTTGAATTGAGTTCCAGAATACAATTATTAAAATGTCTGGTTGGGTCAATGTGTTGAAAATATATTATGTTAAAATTTTATTTTACAGAAATAAACCCAGTGTAAATTCAGGAATAGTTCCAGACAGAAATGCTGCAATGATTCAAGGGTTCAGAAATAATTTCCTTTTACTCATCAAATTTCTAACCACAGGTAATTTCACTGAAGAACAAGAAAGTGAGAGGAAAGTCAGTTCCTCTAAGTGGACTAAAGCTCTTCTGACTCTTCTGGGTTTGTCTCTCGTTTTTGCTCTCGGGGGTCTCTGCGCTCTCTGGATCCTTTGTGAGTATAACCGATATAGATATTTGCTTTGTTCAAAGTGCATTGACTGAGTTACTGTAAATACTTCTACTTCATCTCAGTGTAGTACCATCATTTCAACTTGCAAAGCAATTTTTCTTGCAAGCAAGTAGCTTTTTATTGGTAAAATCATACTTTTCAGCAAAGCTGTTTTCAAGTATTGTCAAACAAGCCTCCATATTGGTGTAAAGGTGTAAACTGATATTAATTAAGCCTGAAAAAGTCTCGGTTATGTATGTAACCCTTGTTTCCTGAAGGAAGGAATGGAGACGTTACATCAGAATTGAACCGAAGAATTGGGGGATCACTTGAGAGACCAATCCACTTCGAGTCTAACTAAACGAGCCAATGCACATTGGCATGTGATTTTTGCATCTGTTGCTCCACCTCACAGTGCAAGTATATAATGAGCACCAGGTGCTTCGCATCTTTGCTTTCCACTGAGGAGCCAAGATACATGGCCCGGCACGCAGCGATGGTAAGCAACTGTGGAGATGGGACATGTTACGTTCCCCTTCCCGTCTAGGGGTCTGAAGGGGAGGTAACAAAGGAAAACAAAATATGAAAATAAAAAAAGGTAACGCAGAGACGTAAAAATATGTGGAGAACACACTTCAGCCTCAGTCTCAGAGGAAAACATAACTTTAAGGAAAAGTAAAAATGTTTATTTTCTACATATACCATAAAGCTTAACAAAAATATGATATTAAATCTTCAGGAGAGAGTATGGCCTAAAATAATAAACAGAAGCTAACTAAGGTTTAGAGGAGCTACCTATCCTGCATAAAAACAAAGATGAAAACCAACAACATAAACTTACCTGAGCTTCCTCTCTAACCAAAAACAGGAGAAAATATTACACACAAAATAAAAAGGCACTCTCCCCCTACATTTCCCAATTAACCATAAACTAGTAAATGGAGGTAATAAGAAGTGATACAATACCTTTTAGTTACCAACAGAGAACAAAGTCAACATTAGAAGGGTACAATACCTTTTAATTACCCTCACAAGGATAAACTGGAAGGCAAACTAAGGAACCATTGCTGGCACACAGCAAATGAGTATAGGTCCCACTCCAAACTCAAAGTTAAGCACTGACAATTTCTAGTCTAAGGCTGGGGAGAAGTGTTCCTCTGCATAGGATCTTCTGAGTGCCCCATTTATACTCCTCTGCTCAGACTCAGGCATGCTCACAACGAGCTGCAGCTGATGGTAATTAGCCTGAGTAAGAGTGTGAGGGAGAGAAAGAAAGAACACAACACAGGGCACACAAGCACTTTCTCACAACAAATGATATTAGAACACCCTGGGATGTAACATGACGTAACATGACGTAACATCTCCATTCCCTCCTTCAGGGAAAGAGGGTTACATACGTAACCGAGATGTTCCCTTTCAGTCGGTCACATTCGACATTACGTCAGAACTGAACAGATGTATTGGGGGTATCTACCAAAACGCCACAGTTGCTGGCCCTCCCAGCGCCCTGCATAAGCCTCCTACTCCCCTGGCAGCAGTGGAGTGGAAGATGGGACAGGGCTTTATGCAGAGAAAGTCAATCACTGCTGTTCCACATGACCCTTTCAGTGAGACTATTGGATAACGCTGGGAAAGAGTTCTATGTAGAAGTTACACATATGGGTATGGATTTAGGCAATACAACATATGGAAGGATGTCTCTGAGGTGGCCCTGGCCTAGTTAGGGAGGGGACTACAACTGGCAGAGATGGCAGAGTGAACTCTGCCAAGGGAAAGACATGGTTCATCAAAAGGGAAGTCATAACGTGGAGATTACACATATGGGATCGTCGCAGGGATCATTACATATGGCACCCAGCCTAACACAAGTTCCACTAATGCATATGAACGCTTGGCCTGGTGTCGGACGGTCCGCCACGTCTGACTGCCAAGGGGTGACGGAGGAACTCGACAGGATTCGCCAATCGGGGAACACCACTGGAGCAATATAAGCGCATGTATCCAGTCCATTTAGGAGGGGAATGGCGCAGCAAGCCATCACTGAATGAGTCCATCGTACTAATGGCCGCTTGGGGCAAGTATACGGGAGGAAACTGGTTCTTCACGAAGGCTACAGAATCTAGCAAACGTGTTGGGTGTCGCCCAGTCAGCAGCTCTACATATGTCTGCAAGCGAGGCGCCATGTGCCAGCACCCAGGATGAAGCAACACTCCTGGTGGAGTGGGCTCTAACCCTGAGCGGGCAAGGCTCACTTTGGGCTTCATACGCAAGGGTGAAGGCATCCACTATCCAGTGGGGCAACCTCTGCTTGGAGACAGCCTTTCCCTTCTGCTGACTTCTGTAACAGATGAAGAGTTGCTCTGAGGTCCTGAAGCTCTGCGTTCGATCCATGTATATGCGCAAAGCATGAACGGGACAGAGCAAAGCTATGGCAGCGCTTGCAGGTTCACCACCTGATCCCTGAACGGAGTTGTGGGAACCTTGGGCACATATTTGGGCACAGGCATGAATCATTACCGAAAATGCTTGCAGGTCCCCTACCCTCTTGTTAGAAGTGCAACCAGGTGAACTGAGTTTTCAAATCTACTGATTGCAGAGGTTCAAAGGGGAATCTCTGAAGTGCACCGAGCACCAGAGATAAATCCCAAGAGGGTATAGAGTGAAGGCGAGGAGGATTGAACCTTCTCACCACCTAAGGAACCAGATGATCAGGTCGTGCTTCCTTAGAGACTTACCATCGACCACATCGTGATGTGCAGCATTATCGGCTTGAAGGTGGAGGGAGACAGACTTTGCTCCAACTCAGCCAGTGGCAGAGGCATCCGTGAAAACCACAACATGTCTGGACAGTTGTTCTAGGGAAACTTCCGCCCATAGAAACCGTAGGTTTGGGGACAGGACGGGGTTATAGAAACCCGATGCGTGCCACGCTGCCATGCCCTTCTCGGGACTCTGCCATTAAGCCAGTGCTGAAGCGGCCTCATGTAAAGCAATCCGAGCGGCGTTACTATGGCTGTGGATGCCTTATGTCCCAGGAGCCTCTGAAATAACTTCAGTGGGGCCACTGTCCTGCATTTGAATGAATTCAAGCAATTCAACACTGACTGGACACGCTCCTCTGTGAGGCGAGCTGTCTGGCTGACCGAGTCCAGCTCCATACTGAGATAAGAGAGCCTCTGCACAGGGTAGAGTTTGCTCTTGTCCAGGTTGACCCAAAGTTCCAACAGGCTGAGGTGACGGAGCACCATGTCCCTGTGTTCGCACAACTGCTCTTGTGACTGGGCCAGTATTAGCCAGTCAGCAAGATAGTTGAGCTGAGCGGAACGATGGCAGCCTCTGCGACCTTCATAAAGACGCGAGGCAACAGAGACAGCCCGAAGGGGAAGACCTTGTACTGATATGCTCGACCCTGGAACACAAAGCGTAGAAACGGTCTGTGATGAGGAAGAATTGAGAAATGAAAGTACACGTCCTTAAGGGGCAATCGCTGCAAACCATCAACATTTCTGCATCAACATTTTTACAGAAGCTTGTGTAAGGCCCGATTCAAAACTCGCAGGTCCAAGATTTGTCTTAACCCACTGCCTTTCTTGGGTACAATGAAGTAAGGGCTGTAAAAACCTGACTCTATATCAGCTGGAGGGACCGGCTCGATCGCACCCTTTGCCAGTAGCACTGCAATCTCCACCCATAAGACAGGGGTGTCGATAGACCGCACCGAAGTGAACTGGACACCCCTGAACTTGGGGGGGACGCAGAGCGAACTGAATAGCATAGCAGAGTCTGTGAATGAGCCAGGGGTACAGGCTGGCAAAGGCTTGCCAAGCCGTAAGAAACCGTACCAATGGGGTCAGAGGCACCACAGATGTACCCACGGTGAGGCAGCCCTGTGGAGCTCAGGGACCTGACTCGGAAGGCACTGCGGTGGCCCGAAGTGGGGTCTGAGTGTGCGTGGCAACACATACCTGGTTCCATGGATGGGCAGAGAGTGTGTGAGAAGGCATGAAAGAGTCCTCGAATCATGCTCTGTTGCCCGCTGGCGATAGAGAGAGAGAGGGGGGACGAGAGTGGCAAGGCTTTTCTAGAGCATCGCACACTGTCATGCGTGCCTTCTTGGGACCCAGAGGAAGAGGAAATTGCACTTTTATTGACAATTTGGGTACCACTGGCTGAGGAGCAGAAACAAACTGAAACAAAAGATTCTCCACCCAGACTCACTGTGATCCTCAGGTCACCAACGCTATTAGCCAAAGTAGCCCTTTTCTGATTCCCTCCAGAAAAGGAACTAGATCGAGGAATAGGCGAAGGGACTCCACCTCGTCTGAGGTACTTGAGTCTCGACCGGAACACTCTGATGGTCATCCTCCCACAATGGGTACATGACTCATCCATGAAAGCAGCCTCAGAGTGCTTAATGCCCAGGCACAAGAGACAACAATCATGACTGTCAGCCGGTGCCAGGTGATGACCGCATCCAGAAACACATGGGTGAAAAGACATTTTGAAAAAGAGCTGTGTAAGCTCTTTTAGGGAAATTTTAACTCTCTTAGGGTGTACTCACACTAGGCGCTCTGAACCATGCCCGAGCGCGTTTGACCCCCAAAGGCTGGTTCGTTTGACAAGTGTGATCGCTCTGTTCCGTGCCCGGGCGCGGTTTGTTTAGCCGGCCCTGGCCCGCTTGGAAGAGGTGGGCCAGAGCGCGGTTCGGTTGGGCTCGAGCGCGGTTCGCATGCAGTGTGAGCGCTAACCGTGCCTGAGCATGGAACAGTTACTACTTTTGTGTGCGCTACTGTCATCATTATGACGGCAAACATCTTTATTACTGCTTTGATAGTACACTTATCAATTAATGTAATTAATTTGAGTGTATTTGGGTTTATAACGGGTCTGATTCTCACCTTATTGATGAACAGGAATTGTAGTTTGTGAGTAAAGCTGCAAATTCCTCCATTAACGTCAGCTGCTTTCGTAATAATCCTCTGATACGTGCTATTGAAAATCGCTGCACGGCTTAAATTATAAATAGCCTATATTAGGCAGTATATTAGCGAAAGTGCATTTCTTCATGTTTTCTTCCATTCAAAAAGTTGCATCGTATATGACGTCAGCGTGCTCCGGCCTGGAATGTTAAGTGCAGTGTGATTGCAGGCCAGTGGGGGAGTGGGGAGTGGGGACAATTGCGCTCGGGCTCGGTTCAAGGCAACCGTGCCTAGTGTGAGTACACTCTTACTGGTGCTGAAGTTTGAGTGATTGTGACACCACCAGCGGGGAATAGTGCAATCCACTTGGTGGATTCGTTTTGTAGATTCTTAGCAGAAGAAGCAGGTTAGTAGAACTGTTCGGCTCCGAAGCGAAATGCAAAGATGCGAAGCACCTGTTGCTCATTACATACTCACGCTGCAAGGTGGAGCAACAGATGCAAAAATCGTATTCTAATGTGCATTGACTCGTTTAGTTAGACTCGAAGTGGATTGGTCTCTCAAGAGATCCCCAATTCGCCGGTTTAGTTCTGACGTAATGTCGAACATGACCGACTGAAAGGGAACTTAATTTGCAAACTCCATTCAAACTTTGTTGTGTAGACCATTTCAGTCTTAAGTGTGCATGATATGTACTTTCCTAAAAAACACATATTTTCCACTGTTGCTTTTGTCTTAATCAGATAATAATAAGCTTGCCGATTTCGAATCACTGAATGAGCAGCACATAATAGTTTCAAAACAACTTGCAGCTCAAGTGATCAACAGCACAGGTGAGAAAATTATATTTCATAAACAGTAGAGCACAGACATGTTTCATTACCAGTGTTGAGTGTTCACTGAGTAACTTTATCTGCTTTTTTCTCCATTTTATTCAAGTTATGATAAGAGAACAAGAGGAACTTAGAACCAACTACACCAGAGTTAGAGAACAGCTTCTACTTCATGTCGGTGAGTTGGCTTTTATTTGACATTTTAATTAAATTTTTTGAGCATTTAAAAATGCCATAGTCTTCTGCTCTGACGTCAATTTTCTAAATGGCTTCTAGTTTCTCCTTTACTATTTATTTGTATACATGCAAAAATACGACAAAATGTCTGTCAGACTTTTCAACTCTTCAGCTCTGCAGTATATTTTGGATTTTTTAGATAATTAGGCATGTCTGAATTTAAAAGAGTGCCCTACACACAAAATGGATAAAAATGGTTTCATTTTACAGAAAACCCCATCAATTTTAACACATGAGTGGAATAATTCATATTTTTTATTGTATTTGTTTACAATTTTATAATGGAGATTGAGGTGTGGGGGTGGCCAAACAACTTGCTTGTTTTTTTGGCTGACTTGCTAGCTGCCATTCTTCATCACTCAAGTCTAGGCTGCAAAACAAAACAAATTTGTAAATCCTGAATCAATCCTGAAATGCATGCTAAAATGACATGACATATGCACGTAACATATGACATATGCACGTAATTCACATATGCACGTAACAGATACACAAATGCAATATGCACATAACATACACAAAGGCAATTTGCATATCCACATAACAGATACACAAATACAAGTGCATGCAAAAAATAAGCACAACCAGTGTACAAAAAATGCACACAATTATTAAAATATGCATGCAACAAAAACAGAAATTTAAAATGCAATGCACTTATACACGAAACAGATGTAAAAATTGCACAAAGCAATGCACTTATGAATGCAATGCAACCAATGAACAAATCATAGACTGTGAAAAAAATATGGATGTAGTGTCCGTGACGTCACCCGTAGGTTCCTGAAGAGCATTTTTGAAGCCTTAAGTGAGCGGAGCTGGCCATCGCCATCTGCGTCACCGTGTGTCACTCCCGGATAACTGAAAATGGGCAAAGAGGCGGGACGTGGGTGGCACTGAGTTGCCTACCAGGCAGGCAACATTCACACAGCAGCAGAATACGGCTGTCAGTCCTGTATTTGAATCTTTAATATGGTTAAGTTCACTCACAGTACAGGTATTTACGGGAGTGACAACCGCATTCTATAACCAAACTCACACCGTAAATTTTCAGGACTCACAACTACATTCTTGGAAAACCCGCGCTGTGTGAACGGAACCGCACCGGACAACTAGTTGTCTGTCACGTCATACAGTAAGAAAGAGTCTCTCTGCTAAGTGGTTTTGTGTGTGGTTTCGCTTTTGGTAACTTACAGTGACGGTGATATGAGCTGTGTGTCATCTGAAGATAATAGATCCAGTCAGTTTTCTCCCCTGGAGCGGCTCCCGTCAGTGCAGTGTCATGCACGAGGTGCTGAAGGATGTGAGATGCGAGTGCAACGATTAAATGGTCCGCTTGCATGTGTTTAGTTTATTGTTCTTTAAGGCTTTATTGTTACTTTAAGGCTTAATATAATTTAAATGGGTGAGTTAGGAAAAAAAAAAAAAAAAAAAAAAAAAAATCACCCCTCTTACAGTTGTCATGAAGGGCAAAATTAGCTATATAGACCAAAACCACAATTTGTACCTGGCTGTAAACGTTTTTTTTCTGCTGTAAAGTTGAGCATTTTAACATGGGACTCAATGAGATTCTGCTCTCTCTTGGAGCCTGTCCCTAGCTGCCAGTCGATGAATTGCAGTTTAATTCACTTCCATATTGGCTTCAAGAGAAACTGGGGGAGGTTGCCGCTTGGAACAAATACGTGCAACAATACAAATATGCATGCAACACACAATATGAAATGCACAAATACAACTCTTATAAGTTTAAAATGTGTACTCTCTCAAAATCAGGATCTTCTCCCACATTGTAAAGCAGTTTTTCTGACCACGTCAAAGCTAGCGTGGCTGCAAGAATTAGTCAGATCAAGGCGATCAAGCTCCTCCAAAATCGACTTCACACCAAAAAAACACCTCTCGTGAAGCCATTGTGCAAAGACAAATTGTTCCAACTAGTTCCAATGCAATAATTCAGAAAAAAAAAAAAAAAAAAAAAAACACTGTCCAATCTCTCCAACTAGCCTTACATAAACTGTAACTCAACTGCTCGTCCTGCAGGGTGCCACGTTCATACTGCGCTCAGTGGCCCCGCCTCCTCAACTTTGGAAATGGGAGAACTTGGGCTCTGAATGGTCTAGAACAGTGGTCTCAAACTCAATTCCTGGAGGGCCACAGTTCTGCACAGTTTTGCTCCAACCCTAATCAAACACACCTGATTCAGCTAATCAAGGTCTTCGGGATTACTAGAAACTTCCAAACAGGTGTGAACTGGAGCTGTTTGGAGCTAAACTGTGCAGACCTGTGGCCCTCCAGGAATTGAGTTTGAGACCACTGGTCTAGAAGCTTGATCGACATGTCTATGGAGAGCTACGATCGTGAGTTTTATTCACGTAAAGGCGGGCATACACTGCGATTTCAGCAAGGTTACTAGCTCACACTGTACGAGTAAATCGCGTGCGATGTAAACCCAAAGCACAGGATTTATGTGCTCACACTATGCGGTCCGATGGTCGAGCTGTCACTAGACTGCTCACACTATGCGTTTGATAAACCCCTGTGCTGGGTTGCGCCGACAGACCATATGTTTCCAGAAATATCGTCAAAAGCATCAGCTATGGATATCAAGAGGATTTAGCATTTCCAATGCATATATTAAATAATAATAATAATAATAATAATAATAATAATAATAATAATAATAATAATTAGTAGTAGCCTATTATTAGTATTAGTATTAGTATTATTAGGGTAGGCCTAATTTTATTATTACATTTATATTACAATTCATTTGGCCCGCAATAGGCTAATTTCATTGCCACAAACCCACGCGCTGCGAGGATAATAAAAGATTTGATAGATTAGCTTACTCCTCACTGAAAATAATTTAAAGACATTTATACAATGAATAATTACAATTATTAACAGTATGCCTATGTGTCCGAAGACTGCAATAATCAGTCAATGAAAAGCAGCGTCACTTCAAAAACAACTTGTTTAACATGAAATACTTCTCTTCTCATTTTTTTTCCCACTACGTAGGTATATGGGCCACAAGAGAAATAGTAAGAAAATAAATTAAGACATAGCCTACCGTTATCAGCATGTTGAAGTAGGATTGATCTCTCGTTGTCTCTGAGAGAAAATGCACCGACTCCTTTACTTTTATTCTCGCGCAAAGTTTACACATTGCTTGTGTGATATACAGTACACTGACTCGTCTTAATGGTTTAAAAAAAAATAAATAAATAAATAAATAAATAAAATAAATTCCAATATTGCGACGTGACATTTTTCTTTAGGCTATCACCAATTGCCAAATGATGGACAACGGTTCACATTTCCGCATTTACAATGATAATAAAATTAAGTAAATATTGAATAGCCTACATGAGTAAATAGAAAATGAAAAGTGAAACAAGTAAATTAATGATTAAGTAAATTAATACAAGAGGCACTGGTGTAGGCGTATATGTAGCCTACATACAGATGGCTTGAATGGAAGACGATAATAGCCTATGGTTTATCCATTATGCAACACGAACTCAAGTAAGCAGTTTGCTAAATTGCAGCTAGTTTGATAGCTACATAACTTAAAGATCTCCTTCTTTTCGTTTTCTTTCTTGCTGCATTGAAGATTAAATGGTTTAATTTCTGATTTTGAGCAGGCACAGTGAGGGGGGAAAAAAAACACAGAGTTTAGGGCAATCGGTTCGTAGCTCTGCTTCAACTGTGCGATATCCACACGAGGGCCGACCAAAATTTCTGACATGCCAGAAATTCATCCGACCATCCGATTGCAGGTCGGGAAAGGTTTATCGTCTCTCGTTTCCCCATGTACACTGCACGAACACTGCACGACAAACGACGCGCAACAAAGATGAAAATCGTCCCGACTCAAAAAAGAGTTGCACGAGTCAGAATTCGGCTCAAAATCGGACGAAAATCGCACAGCGTATGCCCGCCTTAAGACGCAACGCGTGTGTCACAGAGTCAACAACATCAACAGCACCAGACCTCTACACTCCACCCACTTGTTCCCAGTCACCAGTACTAATCACCATCATCTGTCACCAATCACCACCAATCATCACCCAGCACTATAGAACTCCTCTCTCTTCAGTTCACCATTGTCTGGTCTCGTCGTTCCTTCAAGAACACTTACCTGACTCCTTACCTGTACGATACCTACCGGAACGATCCTTCAGCCTTCTTCATTCATCAGTCTTCTTCATTCATCAGTCTTCAGTCCTCTGCATCCATCTTCTGTCTACAATCCTCTGCATCGATCTCCAGTTTCAAACCTGCAGCAGATAAGACTATTATTCATCTGGTTATCCATCCATGAACTCTCTAAACTTCAGTCACTCACCTGCTCTCATCACTGTTGCCATACTTCTGCAAATAAACCAGTTGTTTATACTTTACCTGTGTTGCATCCTTCTGTTTCATAACAGCGTGATGTCATCAACAATTGTGGCTAACAAAGATCATTGAAACTAAGGGTAACAAAAGCTTTTGGCTGCATCACATGTTTTGATCTGCACATCTGAGACATATTACTGTGTCGTTTGGCCATGCATGCTCACAAACAAGTGAAAATAGTCTCATTTTGAAGAAAACAACCTAAATAAAGCTGATATGGTGTTTGAGGCAGAGTTGATCTGGTTAAACGCATTCAGTTATGTCTTCAGTGAACATAATCAGCTGGGAAAGTAATTAAATGCTTCTCAGTGTATTACGCTGCCTTCACGTGCCGTCAGAATTATCGTAAATACTAGATTCCTATATTAAAAACTTGGACATGAATGCCCTCAAGTCAAAATTTAAACACGATGAGCTCGTAATCACAACTTCAGAAGTGGGAAGTAGGAAAAATAGCATGTGAAGGTGGTAGCAGATCTGTGCATTTGGTCTTAAAGTGACAGCAGCCTAATAAACCCACTGCTGTCTCTGTCATTAAATGTTAATCAAACAACAAAAGAAAATGAGAGAATCATTCTCTGTACTTCACTGAATAACATTTATAAGTTTAATAAGAATCAATGTAGGCCTATATTTAATTCATACAGTGAAGACTATGCAATGTTTTTTTTTTTTTTGTTTTTTTTTTTACATTTGACTACTTTATTCAATTTTCTGAATAGTATGCTATTATTAGTAGTATGCTAAACTGTTCATTACATTCATATCTATTTTTCTGTTGTATTTGTCCTACTGTTTTGTTTGTTTGTTTGTTTAAATTGTATTACCTAACGTTTCAACTCAGTTGTTTGTTGACAATGAAACTGCTCTGAAAGAATAGTTTAAGGGGTTGGGGGTCATTTAGGTGTTTTTATGAACGCAAAGTTTTGCTTAGGGCCCCAGAGGTCTAGGACATGCACTGCACATTGATCAGATAAAACATGGTGTTGTACACAATTCTTCAATATAACCTTAAAGCTTGTCTATAATTCCACACAAACAAAGATCTAATGATGTGTTATTGTCATGTGTCTCTACAGAGCCGAAGAGGATGCAGCATTATGCAGGTACAGTGTGTGGGTCTGAACAAACCCTAACGCTCAAAATACTTAATTCGTTTGAGTAGGACAAACTTAAATTAAACAAATTAATTCAGTTAAATTAACTGTTATGAGTATTTAAAACTTTCTTTTACTTTTGAGTTCACAGCACTGACATATTTCAAGTAAACTAAATTGTTTTGCCCATGCTTTGCCCATGGCACTATGGCACTAACTTAATATGATTGAGTTGAGTTGCAGCAGATTTCTAATTCCCAGCATGCTTTGCATCAGACTGTATAAATGTTGAAATTAAGTGTTATTTTGTGTGTTTTTGCATAAGATTAACATAGGGAGACATAAGTTAGTGTTTAATGTTGTGTTATGTTGGGATTGACAGGGGGTTATGTTAGTTTTGTAGGGTTCTGGTGAAGAGTAGACCGTGTGGTTAGGTTGAGGATGGGCTGCAAAACTTTTAAGACCACATACACTGTATGTTGTTTGATTACATACATGCAAGTATATATTGACAGTCTCTTTGATAGTTATAATAGCATGTGTTTTTTGCTAACTAACATTTAACCAAGATCTGAATGTGATGTTTATGTAAATTAACTATATGTACTTGAGTGGGGCGAGGCTGAGAACCGTGGGAGCGAAGGAATGCCAGTGATGTGATTGTTAATGAGAGACACTTGTGCACCACACTGGCCTTGCTCCACCTCCACGGCTCTCGGCCCCGCCCCACTTGTCACAAAAAAATTAAGTTCTACCAACTTAAAAAAATATGTTAGTTAACTTAAATGTTTTGAGGTAATAAGTTTCCTCAAATGTTTTGAGTATTCTGAACTTATTGAGTTTTACAGTGTATACAGCTTCATTACTGACCTACAGGATGATTAAAAACTGCCCTGGTGAAAAAAAAAAAGTATACTTTACTGTATTTCAAATATATTCTCTTTTCAATAGTACATTGCAAATATACTATCAAAAACTGTACTATCTTTAAATATTTAAAAAGTATATTCGCATCATGCTTTTACCTATTTTCACAATACAACTTTTAACACTTTAAAATAATTGTAATCCAGTATATTTTCTAAAAATATATTTTCTAAAAATATATTTAAAATGAACATTGTGTAATTTTTTTTTAAAGTGTACTTATTTGAACATTACTTTAAAATATATTTTAGCTATATTTTAAACTGTATGCTCAAAATAGTCATTGTAACAATGCACTGAAAGTATATTTAAAAAATACATTATTTAATATCCTGAAGTTGTAGTGTATTTAAAGTTAAATTTGAGCATAATTTTTAAGTTTACTTATTCATGCTTGGAATTCATTTCATTACTTGTGCTTATTTTTTTCAGAAAGTGTTAAAATGTATGACTAATGCATTAGAAGCCCTCTTTTTTAATATATGCAGTGTAGCTTTCAATTTGCAAATATGTGTAAATATGTTTAATAAGTTTACACTGGCAGAAAAGAATCATGTTACAATTGTACACACAAATCTATATTAAAGGATTAGTTCACTTTCAAATGAAAATTAGCCCAAGCTCACCCTCAAGCCATCCTAGGTGTATATGACTCTCTTCTTTCTGATGAAAACAGAGAAATATTAATAAATATCCTGATGCATCCAAGCTTTATAATGGCAGTGAATGGGGGTCACTAGTATGAGCTGAAGGAAATGCTTCCATCTACATCCATCCATCATAAACGGGTACTCCACACGGTTCTGGGGGGTTAATAAAGGCCTTCTGAAGCGAAACGATGTATTTGTGTAAAAAAAATCCATATTTAACAAGTTATGAAGTAAAATATCCAGCTTCAGCCAGACCGTCTTCTGTATTCAACATAAGAAGAAAGTATAAAACTCTTGAAGTTCAAAAAGCTTACGCTGCGTCCTACGCCATTCCTATTTAACTTACAGAAAAGTGTAACTGACGCGATGCATATACACCTAGGATGGCCTGAGGGTGAGTAAAGCTTGGGCTAATTTTCATTTGAAAGTGAACTAATCCTTTAAACAACATACCAGCAGCAAGTACCTGCAAGAAATTACAAGTTGAGTGCTGGGTTGCCAGGTTTTCACAACAAAACCCATCCAATTGCTACTCAAAACTAGCCCAATTGTGTTTCAGGGGGGAGGTGGGGTATTACGGTAAAAATCACGTTCCGGGGGGTAAAATCTGTTTTTTTGGTGAGGTTCCCCTGGTAAAATTCGCATTCCAGGAGCTAAATATCATGTTATTTGGGGTCACTTGAACCCATGGACATGGAAAAACAACCCACAGCAACAGTGTACAAGTGGCCCGATTTGGCAACACTAGTTGAGTGGTTGAGTCTTATCGGAATTCAAATGTCTCTTCAACTTGGTCTGTGACCAATCAGATTTTGTTGCTCACTGCCATCAGCCAATTAGAGCTGCTGACATCACGGTACTCGTCTGAATCCCCCTCGCTCATTCACAGGAGGCTTGCAGGTGAAGTATGTCGCAATGCATTATTTATTTAATAAAACATTGAAAGCGCAATACATCGCTCAATCTTGGGAATCTGGACCAGTTCAATCAAGTGAATTCGCAGTCTGACCTTGATGGCGATGACAACCGGCTTGGAATAAAATAGCCTAAGCGATCCCGGAAAGAACCAAAGAAAAAGTCCTGCTATTTCGAGGTAAGTGTTACTCTACCAGTTATTTCTGATCACTAAACGAAATCTCACAAATGAAAAAATGTTGATGCTTAGTTTTGCTTTAACAAACGGAGAACAAGGTTTCGTCTTGATATCTCCTTTTTTTAATCTGTGCGTGGTGGTTTATGGCACATGTATGCAGCACCAAAACGCCCCATTCATATGATTGGTCAAATTGCCCCGTATTCTGTACAATATTAATTCATAAAGAGTCGTATACTGTATAAGCTTGACTATGTACTGGAAACAATATCAACATAGTACTGATACAGTTCCCTACTGCTAATCCTCATTTACTGTTCAAAAATAGTATTGGTTCAATGTAGGATTTAGACAGACTATTGTAAACATGAATAAAAAGTTGAACATGCTGTCTGACCTTATATCTATTGTATATTCTGTTAACAGATGCTGTTCTTCACGAGTTTCTGCAGTCAACTGCCTCTGTGTAAGCGGCCATCAGACACAAGTGTAATAATGAGCAGCTCATCAGAAAATGGAATATAATGTGTAATTTGTATTTATGTGTAGAGGGTCAGTATGGCCATTGATCCAACAATATATATTTTTTTCAATCGGTGTTCTTTAATGAAAAACACGGTAAGTTTTGCTGAAACCATGTGAAGTATAAATAAAAACCATTGGACTTGTTAATGAAATATGTCTCTTCATTATGTTGATACATTTTATTTATTTTAATGGCCTTGAAAACAAATGCATTCAACATTGTGAAAATGTCTCCTAAGTAATTCATTAAATGGTATTGAGTGAGATTATGTAATTCAAAGTACAGTAGTCAACAAGTTCATAAGAAGAAGGTTTTAGGACAACTTTGATGAAAGGTTTTGATCCACTTCAAATGTTGACTATATATTGTACAAAGTATAGCTAAGTAATAAAGTATATTGTTATTGACTACGAAGTATTTGAAATAAGCCAAAGGTACTGAGCATACAGTATATAATATTACCTGTAAATTAATATATTCATTGTATATTGCTTGTGTGTTAGGAAGACACTCGTAATTAATTTGTAATGTACTTAAATCACAAAGTATACTTATAACACAAAGTATATTTATAACACAAATAAAATATACTTATAACACAAATAAAGTACACTTTAATATCACTAATCAAGCATGTAATTAGTCCCTATGCATGTACTTAAAGTGTACTAAGTATACTTGAAGTTGTTCCAATTTAGCACATAAAAGTACACTATATATACGGTAACACTTTATTTTAGTGTCATTGTTACGCATGTTACATGTAATTACTGTAGTAATAAATAGAAATTATGCATAATTACATGCAATTAACCCTAAACCAAACCCTCATCCTTACCCTAAACCTATTGTAAGTACATGCAGTTAATTATTAATACTCAGTACTTAAATGTATAATTACACTGTAATACTGACACCTTAAAATAAAGTGTAACCAAATATACTTAGTTATGCTTTAATACAACTTAATTACAACTAAAATATACTTAGTACAAAATTAGTTGTTTCAAAATAGCACACTTCAAGTTAACTAATCATTAACACACTTGGCTGCAAGTATAATTAGCATACTTTTTTTCACCAGGGATGAATTAAATATTAAAAACAAAATGTCTGTTTTGTGAATTTGTGATTCATATTCTCTGTTTTCACAGTGGATGTGACTCTGGATCCTGATACAGCTCATCCTAATCTCATCCTGTCTGATGATGGAAAACAAGTGAGCTGTGGAGACATTAGACAGAAACTCCCAGACAAACCAGAGAGATTTAATAACAGTGTATGTGTCCTGGGAAAGGAGGGATTCTCCTCAGGGAGATTTTATTTTGAGGTGCAGGTGAAAGGAAAGACTGACTGGGGTTTAGGAGTGGCCAGAGAATCCAGTAACAGGAAGGGAAAGATCACAGCAAGTCCCAGAGATGGATTCTGGATTGTGGTTCTGATGAATGAGAATGAATATAAAGCCTTTGGTGATTCTCCTGTCTCTCTGTCTCTGAGAGTGAAGCCGCAGCGGGTCGGTGTGTTTGTGGATTATGAGGAGGGTCTGGTCTCCTTTTATGATGTGGAGTCCAGCTCTCATATCTACTCTTTCACTGGTCAGTCTTTCACTGACAAACTCTATCCATTTTTTACACCATTTCTAAATAATAAAGGTAAAAACTCAACTCCACTGATCATCACACCTGTCAAATACAATAAATGAATATGAAATAATGATTTAAACAATTAAAATCTAAAAACATGTTTTGCTATTTTTTTTTCTCATAATTTCTTTTTCATTGTTAAAGTCTATCATTTCTAGCTATAATTGCAAATTTTAATTTAAAAATATGATTGTTTAAATTTTTTTTCAATTGCTAACATACTTTTGTCCAATCTTTACTCACATTTTCAAAACTTTAAACACATTTAGCAGGACATCCGTCTGTTGTGGCCATACCATTAACACAATTTATGTCGTTTTCACATAAAACGCAGTCAATTAACACGTTTCTAAAAGGTTTAAATTTTCTTTTCATAAAGCTTACCCCATACCAAAATCATGGATCTTTCTCATCTTATTTGCAAATGCTTAAACACAGCAAGTCAGAAATGAAGACCTAATGTTCCAATCTTTAAATATAGTAAAAAAGTATAGTATAGTCAGGTGTTGAAGTTCTTTTCATTACATGGACATACAGTAAAATAGGACTCTTTGAATTGGTTTTGTTCAGTGTAGATGTAGAACAACTCAGGGAAGCAGAGAGAGAGAGAAAAAAAATGTCTGGGTGAGGAATAGATGAAGGAGGAGAGGAGTAGTTGGATCAGGACAAGGGAGAAGAAGAGGTGGAGAGGAGAGGAGGAAGAATGTGTGCTAGATTGTGCTTCTCTATGTTTTTTCCCCGTACACATGTGGAACCTATGAAAGCTTAATTCTGCCATGCATAAAAAATAAAAAAAGTAATTGTGACTTTTTTCTCTCAATTCTTAGTTTATATCTCACAATTCTGAGAAAAAAGTCAGAATTGTGAGGTGTAAACTCACAATTGCAAGAAAAAAATTAGAATTCTGAGATAAAAAGTCACAATTACCTTTTATACTTTTTTATTCTGCTTCAAAAAAAAAAAAAGCTTCAACAGTACCAAAGGCCATGTATGTTGGATTTGTTGTTGTAAAGCTGTAAAGCTTTTACTACAATGATTCCACTGTTCCATATATGCAGAATATCTGGTCTGCGTAGGGCACTAACTACCAAGGGGACACCATCCCACCCTCTGTGGGGGCGCCATCAACACCCCACCCCACCCCCAGAAAAAGATTTCAACAAAGGGGGCAACTGAAGTTCAGCATAGGGGACTCATTTGACCAGTGGCTGCTTTGAGCAATTCTGTTACTTTCTTCTTCTCTTTTTCTACTGTACATTCTATAAAGTAATGACTCAGTCACTTTTAGATAGTCTGTTGCCAAGAATGCACACATTCAACACTCAACCAAAAATGTAAGCGTTCTACTTTACTGCAGTAAAAGGAAACTGAATTATAAAAACAATGGATTTCATATTTTTTGGCAGGTAGAACTGAAAGATAACAAGTAATGCAGTTTTCGTAATGCCATCAACTGTTAGTATTTTGACAGTCATTGCGCTTTGATTGATTATATGTTCATGTTGGATAGAAAACTAGTGCTAGAGTTTTGACAGAAGAACTCAATTTTGAATCAAGTTTGCTGTGTTTTGATAGAGTTAGTATATGTAGAAAAAGGTTTTTAGTATTTTGTAGAGTTTGTATTTATTTAACAAAATATGGTCTTGGGCAGAAAATTTACTATTTGGCTAATTGTGTGATGTTGGTGTGCTGCTGTGTTAAGAGTTTAGAAAAAGTACTTTATGTATTGGTAAACGCTTGTTAGCAATTGTAAAAATAAAAAAAATAAAAAACTGTAACAAATAATTGTTTTTCAACTTTTCATAATTATGCTGTTTTTTTTCCTCCTATCGCCACCTGAAAAAGTGAAATGGCCTGTAATTTTTTTTACGTCAAAATAAACCAGACAATTGAACTGAATTGATTTGAAATGAATACCTTTATTGTCCCCGTATACTTGTATACAATGAAATTAATAATGCTACAATTCATTACTGGTGCATTTCACTCAAACACAACAGTGGATATAATAAAACAGAAACACCAATAAAGAAACATTTCCATCTTAATAAATAGTAAATAAAACAAATAAAGATTCAGAAATAGATAAGAGAAATAAAACACAATCCACTCTCACAACACAGTCAGAACAAACGTACTACTTATTTTGTCATATTGCACATAATGGATATTGCACATATTTAAATTCAAAACATAGCAGCATTTAATGTAGCTATGAATCTAGGATAAAAACTATTTTAGAGTCTGTTTGTTCATGATTTTACTGTCCTGTAGCGAAAAATAACAAAATATTAAAATTCTAAAACAAAAGAGAACCCAAACTAGGTTAGAATGATACTCTGATACTGAAAATAAGATAGATAACTTCTAAGATAACTTCAAGAGCACAAACCTGAAAACACCACAAAGCACACAAAACAGATGGATTAGAGCAGTGTGAAGAGCTGTGGCTATGGTATCCTCTGTAGATCGATTTGGTCTGTATGTAAATTGGTGTGTGTTGAATATGGGTGGAAGGCAGGTAATGATATGACTCCGGACCAGTTTCTCGAAACACTTCATTATAATGGGTGTCAATGCCACTGGGCGGTAATCATTAAAGCTGCCAATGATTGGCTTTTTTTTGTAGTGGGACTATAAGTGAGGACTTCAGACATGGTGGAATGGTGGACTGGGATAGAGACTGTTTGAAGATCTTAGTAAAGACCCGTCCAGTGATGCCATCGGGTCCTGCAGCCTTCCTCGGATTCACTGCCCTCAGTGTGCGCCTCACCTCTTGCTCCTCCACTATGAAGATGTGGCAACAGTGAGCTTTTGGATGGAATGTGGCTGCCTCAGGAGCAAAGAAATGGTTTAACTCCTCTGCCATTGATGCATCAATATCAGCAACTGAGAGGTTGCTAGATCTGTGATTGGTCATGTGCTGAACCCCCTCCCACACCTGCCTCGTGTCATTACTGTGAAAGTGGTTGTCGATTTTCCTCCTGTAAGCAGCCTTGGCCTCTCTGATGCCTCTTTTCAAGTTGGCTCTGGCAGCGCTGTATTGTGCCCTCTCACCAGACCTGAAAGCAGTGCCCTTCTCCTTAAGCAGGCACTGGACTTCTCTTGTCATCCATAGCTTCTGGTTGGGATAGATCCTAATGCACCTGTCCATGGTGACAATATCCGTGCAATACTTAATGTAGCCCATGACAGCTGCAGTGGACTCCTCCAGGTCCTGGTGTTCAAAAACATCCCAGTTTGTACTTGTTTGTACTCATCCCTGTGCAGCTCTAGAAACACCAGGAACTGGTCTGAGATCAGTATGAAGACTGATGAGAGTCTGGAGACTCTGAGGAGAGCTCTGACTCAACTGCAGGACACTGTACAGGAGAAACTCACACAAACCGGTATGTTCTTCTGCCCTATTCAAGGGAATCAACTGACTATTGAAACTTGCATTGTGGTCTATGATAACATAATCTAATTACAAAATGATTATGTGTAATAAATTACATTGTTAAACATCTGCTCAGAACATATGTAAGTTATTTGTAATCATAAATGCTAAATCAAATTGATAGGCATCATGTGTTTAAGAGGAGAATGTATTCTTCATGGGAAGAGGGATGTGTGTGAAATGTTTGGCTTTTAGCTCAAATGGCTTATAACAGCGCTGGGCTTTAATTTAATTTATACATTGTAATATAATTTAACTTAATTTTCGCCACCCATTCCACTGCGTCTTCATGTACAGTTTTCCTTTTGTGTGCAGAAGTCATTCACCAGAGATGATAGCGTAAATTGAATGCCAAATTCAAAAAAAAGGTAATAAGAGTAGTAATAATAAAATTAATAATAAATATCCTAAATAGGCTAAATAAATGAAAGTGAGCGATGCAGCGGACCAAATTAGTCACCAGACCAGCAGGATTTCTCCCGGAATTTCCGATGGCCAGTCTGGGCCTGTAGTCATCCCACAATACAAATGATGTTTAAAAAAAAAAAAAAAAAAAAAAAAAAAAAATTATTATATATATATATATATATATACACACATACATACATACATACATACATACAGGTGCTGGTCATATAATTAGAATATCATCAAAAAGTTGATTTATTTAACTAATTCCATTCAAAAAGTGAAACTTGTATATTATATTCATTAATTACACACAGACTGATATATTTCAAATGTTTATTTCTTTTAATTTTGATGATTATGACTGACAACTAAGGAAAATCCCAAATTCAGAATCTCAGAAAATTAGAATATTGTGAAAAGGTTCAATATTGAAGACACCTGGTGCCACACTCTAATCAGCTAATTAACTCAAAACACCTGCAAAGGCCTTTAAATGGTCTCTCAGTCTAGTTCTGTAGGCTACACAATCATGGGGAAGACTGCTGACTTGACAGTTGTCCAAAAGACGACCATTGACACCTTGCACGAGGAGGGCAAGACACAAAATGTCATTGCAAAAGAGGCTGGCTGTTCACAGAGCTCTGTGTCCAAGCACATTAATAGAGAGGCGAAGGGAAGGAAAAGATGTGGTAGAAAAAAGTGTACAAGCAATAGGGATAACCGCACCCTGGAGAGGATTGTGAAACAAAACCCATTCAAAAACGTGGGGGAGATTCACAAAGAGTGGACTGCAGCTGGAGTCAGAGCTTCAAGAACCACTACGCACAGACGTATGCAAGACATGGGTTTCAGCTGTCACATTCCTTGTGTCAAGCCACTCTTGAACAACAGACAGCGTCATAAGCGTCTCGCCTGGGCTAAAGACAAAAAGGACTGGACTGCTGCTGAGTGGTCCAAAGTTATGTTCTCTGATGAAAGTAAATTTTGCATTTCCTTTGGAAATCAGGGTCCCAGAGTCTGGAGGAAGAGAGGAGAGGCACACAATCCACATTGCTTGAGGTCCAGTGTGAAGTTTCCACAGTCAGTGATGGTTTGGGGTGCCATGTCATCTGCTGGTGTTGGTCCACTGTGTTTTCTGAGGTCCAAGGTCAACGCAGCCGTATACCAGGAAGTTTTAGAGCACTTCATGCTTCCTGCTGCTGACCAACTTTATGGAGATGCAGATTTCATTTTCCAACAGGACTTGGCACCTGCACACAGTGCCAAAGCTACCAGTACCTGGTTTAAGGACCATGGTATCCCTGTTCTTAATTGGCCAGCAAACTCGCCTGACCTTAACCCCATAGAAAATCTATGCGGTATTGTGAAGAGGAAGATGCGATATGCCAGACTCAACAATGCAGAAGAGCTGAAGGCCACTATGAGAGCAACCTGGGCACTTATAACACCTGAGCAGTGCCACAGACTGATCGACTCTATGCCACGCCGCATTGCTGCAGTAATTCAGGCAAAAGGAGCCCCAACTAAGTATTGAGTGCTGTACATGCTCATACTTTTCATGATCATACTTTTCAGTTGGCCAAGATTTCTAAAAATCCTTTCTTTGTATTGGCCTTACGTAATATTCTAATTTTCTGAGATACTGAATTTGGGATTTTCCTTAGTTGTCAGTTAGATTCATCAAAATTAAAAGAAATAAACATTTGAAATATCAGTCTGTGTGTAATGAATGAATATAATATACAAGTTTCACTTTTTGAATGGAATTAGTGAAATAAATCAACTTTTGATGATATTCTAATTATATGACCAGCACCTGTATATAAGCAACACAAAAACCTGACATTATCCTGAATGCGACCAGCTGCTGCCTGGAGTCAGCAGAGATAACCAGGAGAGCCTGGCTGATCTGACAACTCCACAGATGAAGCAGAATCATTTTACCTTGTGCAGTCTTAAAATGGTTCATTGGTTCAATGGCTCACAGCTTTTTAAGTTTTCATTTATTTATTTTGTGGAGCATGGCACTGTCTGCATGAACACGACAGTCATCCAACTGTGTTTGTGGCATTTTTTTGGAGTTTGGAGTGTAAATTAGCCTTTAAATGCCTTAATAAGCCTACAGTTTGCATGATATTGAGCGGAAATAAATCATGTATTTGCACCTGCTATATTACACATATCTGAATGATTATTTGTGACGTTCTTGAACTGAAAACACCAGCGGGTGAACTTCCAACTTTGATAACAGAATGCAGCAGAAATATAGTAATTAAAGAGTTATGTGTGACTTATGCATACTAATCACTTCTATACTAAATATACTTTATACTAAAACAAATAGGCACAGCAGAGACCCCCAGAAATAAATGTCCACATGCTGAGAATTATTGCTGATCTGTAATTGGCCAAAATGTGACGTATGACTTTTCCGAAAACCTCTACTCTTCCCTGTGGAACCCGGAAGCGGTGTTTCGAATTTTAGAACATTGAATCTGGTGTTTTTGAATTTGTTTGTTAAAAACTTGAAGCTATATTTATAAGAAGTGAATATTTGCAGTCTAAGAATTCAGAAAAAAAAAATATATATATATATATATGCTGTTTGAAAATACATATGTAGAAAATTATGCCATAAAACAATTCAATTTTGTTAAATGTCCAGGATTCAAGTTTAAAAAAATAAAAACTATATAAAATGGTACTTAATATTCAAGGAATGTAGGTGAAAATGTGGATCTAAGTGCAGGGGTTTATACATAATTCAAATCATTAGTAGGCTAATCAGGAATACAGGGAGCACAGAGAACAGACATCCACAGCAAAAAACAACAAACAAACATCGACTGACCAGGAACAAATGAAACAATGTCTAGCCTATTTATACACAAGGGCTATCAAGAGTAACAAAACACACCTGGAAACAAATTGGGAACTAACCAACATGAAAAACTACAAAAGGACTTCAAAGATGGCAGACAAAACAGAAAACAGGAAGTGAAACAAAAGTCCAGGGACAAACGCAGAGAACGCATGACACATATACTGTTACAGTACAGAAGGGTCGGAGACGACAGGAAACAGGTAAGTGATGTTTACTGAACAACCAGTAGAGGAAACAGGAATGCAGGTAATTGAATGGCAGTTATGCAGGTGAATGGTGATGATCTGAGTGCTAATACTGTCCTTTGTGTTGCAGAGATGGAGATCGTGGATGGTAGCAGAGTGGCGTTGGAGTTTGAACAGAGAAGACACTTCGGAACTCACACGGACAGAGGAACACAGAAGGAGACTGGGAACACGCTGGAGAGAACTTGGAATCTTCTGGAGACAAGTGAGTAGGTATACGGGAGTCCTTAAGGTAAGTATAGAGGTAAGTCTATGTACAAACAAGACCGGACGATGAGTCTGTCTGTGTGTCTGTCTGTCTGTCGAACTGGTGGTGATTGCGGTGCTGATGAAGTGCAGGTGCGTGTGATCAGTACTCTGGTGAGGGAGTGCGCTGTGATTGGGTGATGTTAGAGCCTGGCGTGTCTGTGACAAATACAAGCTTAAATATATAAAGCTTTTAAAATGGCTAATGCTAATGTGTTTTCTTTTGAGCTCTTTCAGACCTTGTATACATTATTAAATCCAGCTAACTCACTTTCATTGATATAGTCAGATTTTCTTTCAGCTGCCCTCTAAAACTTTCACTGCTGCAGCAGTTTATTCCTGCCTTATAAATGACATCACACGCGACACATATAACACTGATAACAGCTGATAACAGCAATCATTGTGAGAGAATGGCGGCCTCTACTGGAGACTTTTGGGAATTAAGTCTAATCTGTATATGTAATGCAAGACTAAACTATAGAGTGGAGTGGACTCAAAATGATTTGCATATTTACAATGTGTTTATTAATGTATGTCTCCAGAAGTGAGACAGTTTCGTCGGGATGCCCTCTGTCTTATTACAGTAGGCCTATGTCAATTCTCAAACATTACAAGATTCAGCAGGTTAAATCTGCAAAAACAAGCCCTGACCAATGACAACGGATGCAGACCGGATGAGAAACACACTGATCTGACAAAACCTGATGAACAAGTCTATTAGCGTTGGTGTGAATTGTGAAATATTATAAAATTTGTGAATTGTAAAACAAAAGCTCTGAGATCCGGCTGCACCAGCTGGACGTAAAGAAGTTGGTCTTTCACAGGTTTAGATGTACGTCCAGCCTTGTCATAAATATTTACACTTGTTTCACCTAAAAAAAACTATGGGTAGGTGCAGTTATGGCCAGCGTAGACGATTTGCATTTTACCACAGACATTGATCATTGAGATGCCATTCACACTTTCAGTATAAGAGGCTGTGACACTAGAGTCAGTTGTATAGAGCTAATGAAGAAAACAAGTTGAAGCTGAAGATGACACAAGTTTTTATTCATCAGAGTTTATCAGACACCAGTTATAAAGGTAACATTGCTTCCTAAAATAGTGGGTTATTAATAAATAGTAGGACCTGTTTACACTTAGTGTATGGAATAACCTACACAAATTTATGAAGCAAATTTTATTTTAAATGAGTAGCATCTCTTGCAGAGAATCTGAACCAGTCTTTAGTGGTGCAGACAGCTCCAAAAAAACACAACAACTGTACCTCCTCGAAGGACAAGAAATCTGTGTTACTGGAAAAAGAAATTATGAGAGTGGAGATGGAGAAAGAGTGGAAAATTAAAAGCTTGAGCTCAAGAAATGGAAACTTGAATTAGAAATCTGGTTATTAAAGAAAAAGGCCAGCTACACATTGAAAAACATTTCGTCAGGTTTATATTCAGTTTTTACTGACTTTTAGTTTGTTTTTCATTGTCCTCCTGTGTTTGAGCTCCTGCTTTTCCGCTCAGGGGTGCGTTTCCCAAAGCGAACTATGGTCGCAAGTTCCGTCGTTACCAATAGAGTTCAATGGGACTTACGACCATAGTTGACTAACGATGCTTTCGGGAAACACACCCCTGTTTAGTTTCCTTGGTTACTCATTATGCACTAGTGTGTTTCTATGGTTACCAACTGAGTTGTACCGACATGTCACTCGTATTGTTTTGAATGGGAGAAAGTGTAACGCGCAATATGGCGGAATAAGTCCCGCCTTCAAAATAAGAGCCAATCGCCGACTTGTAAAGTCATCGCGTCACTGCAGCGGCCGTTAGAAGCACCGGTTTCTATAGAAACAGTCAGACGCGCGCCTCCGAAATGAGGCACAAGAGACGCGCATTTAGGTCTGCGCATGCGCATTAGCTTGATCCAGCCTGAAAAATGCTTTTTTTTTTTTTGGCATGATTCGAGCGTTTAGAAACTAAATTTATGAGCCGGTTGTTGTTAGATTTCATTGGTGATTTCAAATATGAAATTTAATCGTACGGTTGGCGAACAGTTTTGGAGAATTTGATGTTTCCCCATTCAAAGAGATAGGAGCTGCATGATGCCCAGGATGCCCGAGAGGCGTTTCAAAGATGGCCGCCGAGTGAAATGACTTGTCGTTGTACACCTGTGTCTTGTTCAGTTATTCATTCTGTGTTTGGTACATCTTTTCATGTAAAGCTGTTATGTTGATTTTGTTGAATTACCATTTTTGTTTTCTTTGATAATTAGAGTATTTATTGCAAGATCCTCCTCTCCTTGTCTTTTCCAGAGTCAGATGTGACACATTTGATGTAGAAACAATTTTTACTCAGAAATTGCTATTAAATTTCACAATTAATTACAAAGAAATGGCAATTAACACATTGAATTAAACATTACATTTTGAAGTAAAAAGGCTGGAATAGTATTTTCTTATAAACTGTACTCCAATAATCTTTGTTTTTGTTAAAATTTTGAAATTATTTTTTTTACAGTGTCCATAATCAAGAATGACGTTACAGGGGTGTCAGTTTGATCTTCTACATACTAACAGTTCAAGAATGTCAAATTATTTTTCCCAACAGAAGAATAGAGGAATCATTCTGACAAATATAGAGATTCAACCTCAATTACCTCATGTTTGAAAAGACTGAAGATGTTTTAAAGGAAGAACAGCATTCTGTCATCATTTACTCATCATGTCGTTCTGAACCCAAGTGACTTTCTTCTGTGGATCACAAAAGACATTTAGAAATACATACAATTTCAATTTCTTCTTACAAACAGACACACATGAACCAACACACTGAATACAGAGACAAATGTAAATGTGTAAATACAGGAGGAGCTCTGACATCACTGTAGTTCAGAGAGATTCAGAGAAATTGAACCTTGATCAACAACGATATGGACACCTGAGACGATCAACTTCTTTAAACAACAGAATATTTATTGAGCCGTTCAAAGAACCTTGTGGACACATCTGATACTCACAGGTAATGATAGAAATATTAGAGAGATTGAGCTGAACAGGTTTCTGATGGAAGTGATCTGGTTTAGTAGGTTTATGTTGAACTGGAATGAGTTGAACAGAACAGGTTTCAGCATGTCAAATACTCAACTACTTTAGTTGTTTAATGCACTGAAATGATATCAGAATTGTATTAAAGTGTTTAATTTGATTGTAAAGCAAAGTTTGGTTTTTCTGTCATTTTGTCCCTTGACAGAAAGACTAAAGAAACAGGAAGTAAATGACCTGCAGACAGAATGAACACAAACCTGCTGAACTGCAGCTGAAAATCTCATTTACATTAAACAAGATAAAAAACACACATAACATATTTTGTGGAGAGATGTATCTATTTTTATATAACGAGATATATATTTTTGTTGAACAATATATCACATGTAATTTGTGCTTTCGTTACTCTAAACAGCAGGTCAAAGTTCAGATTGTTCAGTGAGTTTATGAGTCTTTCACTGTTTCAAATGAATTATTGTGTTATCAGTTCTTACATGAGATTTAACCAATTAAAAAAAAATATTGATCAAATGATCATGATCCAATTTTGTTTTAAGTCTGATAAAAATAATTGATTTAAATAACTTGAACGTCATTTTATTTCAGAGGTTAATAACATTGAAGAGTTGTTCACAAGAGTGAATGAACTGTGTGCTCTTTGAAATGATCTGATGTGAAATATTATTATGAAGAATAAGTAAAACTAAATCTGACCCTTGAGGTAAGATTTCATTTAAACCTCAGTGACTAAATACACACTCATTATAGGAGCAAATTGGCTAAGATGTTTCTTATCAGACCATTGATCACATAATACAATTTCTTTTCTTGAAAATGAAGAGGGGAAGAACAATGGCAGAATCTTCACCAACATCAACAAAAGCAAGAAAAAACATGAGACGAAGTATTGAGGAGAAACGTTCATGTAAGTCAATAAAGAAAGAAAGAAAGAAAGAAACAGAAGAAGAATACTGAATTATTGCATGAATGTCTTTCACTCTTCTCGTATAATATTTAATATGTAAAGTTCAGGAATTTACAGTAGCAGATAATACAATAAATCTTTCAAATATTCAATATGGCTCCTTATTTGGAAAGCGGTGGTGTAATGAGCTTCACATTAGGGTACTGATCAGCTTGTCTGGGTTAATTTTGCAGTAATGACCAGCTGACTGTACATGATCTCTTACATATTTGAGTTTCTTCAAAATCGCTCTTTACATTCAACCAGCTTCATGAGGTGCATCATGGGATTCTTTATAAACAGTACTGAAAGAGTTCACATGTGTGCTAGACTTGCTGAGCCTTTTCCTTCACTGTCCACTCATCCATTTATTATACTACTACTACAAACCCGATTCCAAAATAGTTGGGACACTGTACAAATTGTGAATAAAAAAGGAATGCAATGATGTGGAAGTTTTAAATTTCAATATTTTATTCAGAATACAACATAGTTGACATATCAAATGTTTAAACTGAGAAAATGTATCATTTTAAGGGAAAAATAAGTTGATTTTAAATTTCATGGCATCAACACATCTCAAAAAAGTTGGGACAAGGCCATGTTTACCACTGTGTGGCATCCCCTCTTCTTTTTATAACAGTCTGCAAATGTCTGGGGACTGAGGAGACAAGTTGCTCAAGTTTAGGAATAGGAATGTTGTCCCATTCTTGTCTAATACAGGCTTCTAGTTGCTCAACTGTCTTAGGTCTTCTTTGTCGCATCTTCCTCTTTATGATGCGGCAAATGTTTTCTATTGGTGAAAGATCTGGACTGCAGACTGGCCATTTCAGTACCCGGAACCTTCTTCTACGCAGCCATGATGTTGTAATTGATGCAGTATGTGGTCTGACATTGTCATGTTGGAAAATGCAAGGTCTTCCCTGAAAGAGATGACGTCTGGATGGGAGCATATGTTGTTCTAGAACTTGGATATACCTTTCAGCATTGATGGTGCCTTTCCAGATGTGTAAGCTGCCCATGCCACACGCACTCATGCAACCCCATACCATCAGAGATGCAGGCTTCTGAATTGAGTGCTGATAACAACTTGGGTTGTCCTTGTCCTCTTTAGTCCGGATGACATGGCGTCCCAGTTTTCCAAAAAGAACTTCAAATTTTGATTTGTCTGACCACAGAACAGTTTTACACTTTGCCACAGTCCATGGACCAGAGAAAACACCTGCGCTTCTGGATCATGTTTAGATATGGCTTCTTTTTTGACCTATAGAGTTTTAGCCGGCAACGGCAAATGGCACGGTGGATTGTGTTCACCAACAATGTTTTCTGGAAGTATTCCTGAGCCCATGTTGTGATTTCCATTACAGTAGCATTCCTGTATGTGATGCAGTGCCGTCTAAGGGCCTGAAGATCACGGGCATCCAGTATGGTTTTCCGGCCTTGACCCTTACGCACAGAGATTGTTCCAGATTCTCTGAAACTTTGGATGATATTATGCACTGTAGATGATGATAACTTCAAACTCTTTGCAATTTTTCTCTGAGAAACTCCTTTCTGATATTGCTCCACTATTTTTCGCTGCAGCATTGGGGGAATTGGTGATCCTCTGCCCATCTTGACTTCTGAGAGACACTGCCACTCTGAGAGGCTCTTTTTTTACCTAATCATGTTACCAATTGACCTAATAAGTTGCAAATTGATCCTCCAGCTGTTCCTTATATGTACATTTAACTTTTCCGGCCTCTTATTGCTACCTGTCCCAACTTTTTTGGAATGTGTTGCTCTCATGAAATCCAAAATGAGCCAGTATTTGGCATGACATTTCAAAATGTCTCACTTTCAACATTTGATATGTTATCTATATTCTATTGTGAATAAAATATAAGTTTATGAGATTTGTAAATTATTGCATTCCTTTTTTATTCACAATTTGTACAGTGTCCCAACTTTTTTGGAATCGGGTTTGTACTACTACTACTACTACTAGTAATTATTATTATTATTTCAGTCCTTTAAGCAGAAGCCATTAGATCAAAAATTCACGTGTTTCCAAACTTTAGACTAGTAGCGTAGGTGATTTATCTTCATCATTATCCCTTTCCAGCAATGTCATCCTCCAGCGGTCCACTGACTGAGGAGCTTCAGTGCTCTATATGTCTGGACGTGTTCACTGATCCAGTCAGCACTCCATGTGGACACAACTTCTGCAAGGCCTGTCTGAATAAGTGCTGGAACAACAGCCAGACCTGCAACTGTCCATATTGTAAAGAAACATTCAAGCGAAGACCTGATCTCAAGATTAATACCACACTTCGAGAAGTTGTAGATCACTATAAAAAGAAAAGTCCTGAAAGAAAACCTGAAGTTCTGAAAAAACCTGAAGTTCTGTGTGACGTCTGTGAGGAAAGAAAGCTGAAAGCCCTGAAGTCGTGTCTGGTGTGTCAGAGCTCTTACTGTGAAACTCACCTGGGGACTCATTTGAGAGTGGCAGGTTTAAAGAAACACAAACTGATCAATCCTGTGAGGAATCTGGAGGACTATATATGTCAGAAACATGAGAAACCTCTGGAGCTGTTCTGTAGAGATGATCAGACGTGTGTGTGTCCGATCTGCACTTTAACAGACCACAAGAACCACAACACTGTACCTATAGAAGAGGAGAGTGAAGAGAAGAAGGTAGAAGTTACTGACAAAACTGATTTTAAAGGGCTCATATCAAGAGGAGTCATATTCTTTGATTTTATGAAAAAATGAATCAATTATGAAAACATATTGTGTTGTTCTGTGTCTATAGACTCAACTGATGAAGACACAGAAAGATGTGCAGCAGATGATCCAGGACAAAATCAAGAAGATTCAAGACGTCAAACACTCAGCAGAAGTCAGAAAGGTGAGTTTAAAATAATGCAATTAAATTAATTTAAATGTTTTTTACTCATCATTTAGTTCCAGTTCTCCAAGAGTCCTGATATACAGTCCAACAGCACTGGGACTTTTCACGGTTTGTATTTTTTGCGTCATTTGAAACTTATTTTGGTGGTCGGAGCAAATACAGACAAGGTAACTGACAAAAATTAATCTAAAATGTCAGTGACTTTGTAGTATTTTCATTATTTTCTGTATAAAAACAATATCACACTCACAATCTCGCTGTTGCTCTAAATATCGACACGTCTGTGATTACCTGATCACTTAGTAAAGTAATAACAGATCTCTCCTCAACAAGAGACATGATTTGAAGAATCATTCAGTCCAAATAGTGCAAAATTATGAAAGCCCCATAAAAACACTGAAGTATGATCAGTAGTAACACTGATTCTTGTCTTATCAAACACCACTAATAACACTGATTGTGTTGGTTGACCTGGTTGAGCAGATAAACACAGAAAAGGAGAAAGCAGCTCGTGTTGAGCTCTTCACTGATCTCATCCGCTCCATTGAGAGATGTCAGACTGAACTGCTGGAGATGATGGAGGAGCAGCAGAAAGCAGCAGAGAAACAGGAGGAAGTGCTCATTGAAGAGCTGGAGCAGGAGATCACTGAGCTAAAGATGAGAAACACTGAGCTGGAGCAGCTCTCACACACTGAAGATCACCTCCGCCTCCTACAGGTCAGTCAACATCTCTCTGATCAATGATAATGCAGTATATGACACCATAACACTCCCCATGCTGAAGGATTTCTCCTCTCTCCTGCTGTAGATTTACTCATCCCTGTGCAGCTCTAGAAACACCAGGAACTGGTCTGAGATCAGTGTGAAGACTGAGAGTCTGGAGACTCTGAGGAGAGCTCTGACTCAACTGCAAGACACTCTACAGGAGAAACTCACACAAACTGGTATGACAATATCAAATACACCGTACAGATACATATATTTATCATCTTTTAATATCAGTAATGAAGAATGAGTCTGGTTCAAGCTGAAATAAGAGAAGTATGTGAATAGGGCACTGTTGTGTGGGATGCACAATATACCAATATACCCAGGATGCTACGGGGCCCCAAATCACCACTTTGGATGTTACTAACACTCATGTAGGCCACTGGCATGTTGAGTAGTGGGTTGATCGGCAAAGCGAGGGAGGCCTGTCTCCACATATGCACTGTTTTTAAATTGGAGTGCATGGTTAAACACACAAGGCCAGTACTCCAAATGTGTGACGAAATGGCGCTAGCAATTAAACTGTGCATCCGTCAACCACAGTGTAAAACAGATCGGGATCAGTCTCACACGCACAGCGCTGATGAACATGTGCAGCTCTTCTGCCACTCTATGAAGTGATAAACAGCTCAAGTCGATTAATCCATTCAAATTTGATGCAGAATTTGCTGTTATACAGTTGTGTGGTGAATCTAGCTGAAAACAATTATGTAAACTGCATGACGATAATAATTTACCTTGCATCTGAACACTGTAAGATTTTATTTTTTATTTTTTTCGGAAATGTATAAAAAAATGTTGCTGTTAGTTGTAAGTAAGTCCACTGGAGGCAAGTTGCAGGAGAACCCATGAGCAGTTTATTTAAGTTCCAACAGAATTAAACATAAAATTAAGACATTACCTGGCTTGGCATGGATACATGGCAAAACAATAAACAGGAACCTAACCTTACCCACAGTGGTACAGGGACAATACTAGACCAAGAACAAGGCAAGCATGAGGGCTTAAACACATGGCAATGGGGAGCACATGGTAAACAATAGCAAACATAGCAATGAAAACATAACAACTAAACTTGAATAAACCTCAAAATAAGGCATGAACATGAAATTTTTTTTATATATATATATATACGTGACAGAATCCTCCCCCCCCCAATGGGCGGCTCCCGACACCCAACATAAAACCAAAACTATACGAAAAGTCCAGGAGGGTGGTGGAGCAGAGGCGGTCTTGGGGGAGGGATGGTGGGCCAGGACTATGCAGGGGAACAGGACATAGACCATGGCATGGCAATGGCGGGCCTGGGTCGTGGGGCATGGGCGGACCTGGGCCGTGGAGCATGGGCGGACCTGGGCCGTGGAGCATGGCGGACCTGGCAGGCGCCGGCAGTTCAGGGGACCATGGCGGTGCAGGCAGTTCAGGGGACCAGAGAGGCACAGCCTCCATGGCCATAGCAGGGTACTTATATTCCACCCCCCAAATTTTTTTGGGCAGAGCTATAGGGTCGTGGCCTAGAGCGGGTTCATGGGCTAAGGCAGTCACTGGACTCTGGTCTGGGGCTGGAGCCATCTCTGGACGCTGGTCAGGGGCTGGACTCCAATCTGGATACTGGTCAGGGGCTAAAGTCCCCTCTGGACACTGGTCAGGGGCTGGAGTCCCCTCTGGACGCTGGTGAGGGGCTGGAGTGGATGCATGCATGGCCCAAACACACATAATAGCAGTGGCCATAATGGCCAGTGCTGCACACTATGTAGACTCTGGTGTGGTAGCCGTCTTGGCTGAGGGCTCAGGTGTGGCAGCTCTCTTAAAGGGTTAGTTCACCCAAAAATGAAAATAATGTAATTTATTACTCACCTTCATGCCGTTCCACACCCGTAAGACCTTCGTTAATCTTTGGAACACAAATTAAGATATTTTTGTTGAAATCCGATGGCTCGGTGAGGCCTCCATAGTCAGCAATGACATTTCCTCTCTCAAGATCCATTAATGTACTAAAAACATATTTAAATCAGTTCATGTGAGTACAGTGGTTCAATATTAATATTATAAAGCGACAAGAATATTTTTGGTGAGCCAAAAAAACAAAATAGCGACTTATTTAGTGATGGCTGATTTAAAAAAAACTGCTTCAGGAAGCTTTGGAGCGTTATGAGTCAGTGTATCGAATCATGATTCGGATCGCGTGTCAAACCGCCAAACTGCTGAAATCACGTGACTTTGGTGCTTCGAACCGCTGATTCGACACGCTGATTCATTATGCGCCGAAGCTTCCTGAAGCAGTGTTTTGAAATCGGCCATCACTATATAAGTCATTATTTTGTTTTTTTGGTGCATCAAAAATATTGATTAATATTGAACCACTGTACTCACATGAACTGATTTAAATATGTTTTTAGTACATTAATGGATCTTGAGAGAGGAAATGTCATTGCTCCCTATGTAGGCCTCACGGAGCCATCGGATTTCAACAAAAATATCTCAATTTGCTTTCCGAAGATTAACGAAGGTCTTACGGGTGTGGAACGGCATGAGGGTGAGTAATAAATGACAGAATTTTCATTTTTGGGTGAGTTCTTTACAAATGGACATATAATTGCTTTCATAACAATGTGATGTTTGTATAGATTTAAGTAATGTTATTTATGTATTTATATAATTAAAATGTAAGTAAACGTTTTGGCTGGGTATCAAATTTAAATGAAAAATGTATGAATAGTATGGTAGAAATATAAACGGGGCTGGGCCGTTTCTGGCGCGCTGTGCGCATTTGCGACGGCCCGATACTGGCTTGATTGCGGCAGTATCGGCAAGGTAACGGCTGCCGCATCTGGCCCGATTGATTCGGCCCGGAATCGGGCAGTGAGTACACAGGCATCCGGCCCGATCGCTGCAGAAAGAAACGGGCCGAGTGGTAAGTCTCCGGCAGGCGAGAATCTAACAGGAACTGGCCCGAGTGTATTTTGCTATCTGGGACAGTGGATCTCTGTTAGATTAGTACTAACATTAAATATCGTGCAATATAGATCAATTTCATAGAGGTTGTTTTTGTAGTTTCTACGTGTGTTTACACTTTTTTTTTATTACAAATTCTATAGTTTATTATTATTTATTTATTTCAGAAACCATGGTAAAGAGGAGCATGCTTTTACCTGTGACTACCATGACCTTACTAATAGTTGAACTTTATAATTGTTTAAATTTTAATTGAAATAAAACGTTAATTCAGTGTGGTGAAATATCAATATCAGTGTATTAGCAGTAAATTTACTTTAAGGCATCCTTGCTCAAAATCAGTACTTTACTGTCAAGTGCATTTCTATATGACAAAAATGCAATAATAATTTTGTTAACTGTATTTGCAGTAAATTCAATCAAATCTGTAATTATTTGTTTCTGTCCTACTTTATTTATTCAATTATTTTCTCAAATTTAAGGCCCTAACACCAGCAAAACATTCATGGGTGAATTCATGGGCCGAATGGTCTGGATTTGTTTTAGCCTCAGTCCAGACCTGTTAACTAAAAGAACTGTAGTAAAATATCATTAAAATCTGTCAATAGAAAGTGAGACGTCAGTTTGTGCATTTGAAAGCAGGGCAATTAACTAAAAAAGACTGAAACTGAAACTATAGTTAAAATGATAAAAACTTGAAATAAAATAAAACTTTAACTGAGCTAGTTTAAAAGGTAACATTTCTCATTTCAATTTAGTTAAACTGTACTAATCTAATTTCTAAAATATGCTATACATTTCAATTTCTTATGAAAGGTCTGCAAGAAGGGGGCCCAAAATTCTGTCTTGCACACCCCCTTAAAAAGTAAAAATTACAGACATCATAAATTAAGGATGCAAATTTGTTCTTCTAGAGAAGAATTTCAAACCTGTATTAAATAGCTTTGGAGTGCTGCACTTTCATTTTATTTTTTATTAAAGTTTAATTTTTGTTGTCTTTGCTGAATAAACAGCACTAATCCACTCCAAAACTGAGATGAATAACATTAGACACAAAAATAATTTGCATAAAACATTTACAAAGTTGTTTTTAAAAAAGAGGAATATTAAGATCTTAAACTCAAATCAATAGGGGTTTCTGCTTGATTCTCTAAATATCAGCATATAAACTCACATTGATCAGATAAAACATGATGTTGTACACAATTATTTAAATAGAATCTTAAATCTTGTCTATAATTCCACACATAAATCATGTCAAAGATCTGATGATGTTTTATTGTCATGTGTCTTACAGTGCTGAAGAGGATGCAGCAGTATGAAGGTACAGTGTGTGTCTGAACTACACTAGATTACATTCATATACTCACAGCTTCATCACTGACCTACAGGATGATTAAACACTGATTAAATATTAATAACATCATCACAAAATATCTGTATTAAGATGTGATTTATATTCTCTGTTTTCTCAGTGGATGTGACTCTGGATCCTGATACAGCTCATCCTCAACTCATCCTCTCTGTTGATGGAAAACAAGTAAGACATGGAGACATTTGGCAGAAACTCCCAGACAAACCAGAGAGATTTAATAAATGTGTATTTGTCCTGGGAAAGGAGGGATTCTCCTCAGGGAGATTTTATTTTGAGGTGCAGGTGAAGGGAAAGACTGAATGGACTTTAGGAGTGGTCAGAAAATCCATTAACAGAAAGGGAGAGATCACACTGAGTCCCAGAAATGGATTCTGGATTGTGGTTCTGAGGAATGAGAATGAATATAAAGCCTGTGCTGATTCTCCCGTCTCTCTGTGTCTGAGTGTGAAGCCGCAGCGGGTCGGTGTGTTTGTGGATTATGAGGAGGGTCTGGTCTCCTTTTATGATGTGGAGTCCAGCTCTCATATCTACTCTTTCACTGGTCAGTCTTTCACTGGGAAACTCTATCCAATTTTTAGCCCGTGCTTTAATAATAAAGGTAAAAACTCAACTCCACTGATCATCACACCTGTCAAATACAATAAATGAATGTACACCCTAATATGAAATACACATGAAAATAATGATTTATATAATTAAAAATGTAAAAACATGTTTTCATTGTTAGAATCCATCACTTCTAGCTATAATTGCACATTTTAATATAAAAATATGCTTGTTTAACAAAATTTTTTTTCAACTTTTCATAATTATTCATGCCATTTCTTTTTCTCCTCCTGAAAAAATAAAATTGCCTGAAATTTTGTTTACATAAAAATAAACTATGAGAACCTTAATAAACTGACTGAATGAACTCATTTTGATTACAAAAATGAATGCATAAGTTTTAATTACAAAATGTTCTGTGATATTACTGTGGTACATCAGATGGTAATACCTCAATATACATCAAAGAACTGAATGATTACCATATTCACACATGACACATATGTACATGGTACTTCATTATATTATGATCATGGTAATAACAAAAAAAGGAGAAAAAGATGAGAAGAAGAAAAACATGGTATTACCAAGCTGTCAAATGTTAACCCGCATGGTAAAACTAGGTGTGTTTTATTGTAAGAAATAAGAATACAGAAGAAATTAGAAATGAGTTAAGTTCATAGACAAATTTCAGCATACATTAGATTCATTAAAATGCTCTTTTTATTGATACAGTTGAGTATCTTCAAATAAAATATAGGACTGTTAAATATGATGATGCTGATATGAAGATACAAACATGAAACCTTATGAAAGAGTACCTTATAAAATGAAACTTTTCAGGACATAGAGAGTATTCTTTTAAAGATGCATATTTTTATCACTGTTTATGTTTACAGTAATGTATTTTGATCTGTATGAAACTTGAGCACAGCTGTTTTTACACTATGATATAATATGATGTCATAATTTTGGGGGGATACAGCGTAATGTTAGCTAATGTTCACTAGGTGGCGTTATATAGTTTCAAATCAGAAAATACAGACAATACAATGAGGTTCATACAGTCATGGAAAACCTGGAAATATGTCATTTTTAATGGCAAACTAATAAAATGGATCCAATAAAAACTTTTATTAAGGTCATGTACATTTGTTAAGTGATTTGTTTTTAGTTTACTTGGTTAAAAATTTTTATTTTTGAGTGCATGTCTGGTAAATAATTTCTGATTGTGCATTTTTAGTCCTAATTATGATTAATAATGATGCCTGCACCACTCATTAATGAATGATCCACATTTTAATGCACTGTTTGTGTTTTGAGAGTGTATTACAGTATTCAGTTTACAGTGATTACAGTGTTTAGTTCTGATGGTTTTAACAGAGACGGCAGGACAAATGTTCTGTTCACTGAGGTTTAGGGCACAAGATGAAACCAAAGACTCCAGAGTTCGGCTTTAATGGGACCCAGAGTCTCTCCTGGGACAAACAATGTGATTTTCATATTTCTATAAACAGGGTCAGCTGCATATAAGGGAAGAGTCATGAGAATTTCTTAAACCAATGGCTACAGATTATATTTATAAAGGGGTTTGGAAAGATAAATTCTGCTTTGTGATGTTTTTAATCCTCATATTTTTGTTTCTGGACCTTTTTATGTAAAGTAGGTCTATTTGTACTTAAAATTTATATGATTGTCATTAACAAAATGTCAAACCAAACTGCATTAAACATCAATACTGTATCACAGACCTTACCTTTTAAGGATCACAGTGTCTCCATCAGTCCATCTTTTCCTCTGGATGTGTGTGGAAAGTCTGATCACAGTGACTGGAGTGTCATTCTTCAAGTATTGTCCTGATGGATCAGCTCATCCACACTAAAGCACCACCTGAACTTCCTGATCTTTGTGCTTCAACGTCCTGAAGTGAGAAACCTGTAGTAATTCTGCCATCAATCATTTTACAAAATTACACATTCCATTGTCATCTTTTAATTCTGAATGCCCTTATCTGGGTGAAAAATCTGTGAAATGTGGCATTTGGTAAAGGGGCAAAAAATAAATGCTTCACACAAGATTTAAAACCGAGCGTATCTAAAAGCAGTTAGAATGAACTTCACATGGAGGGTTTATACATGCTTAGAGATTTTAGGGTGGAGTTTCCATAACTTTTACATATTTCATCAGACATTTTGTCTCAGAAATGTATAGGTACATGTTTTATTTTTGTTAAAAAAGAGAAAACATAATTTGACCGAACCTCAAATAATATTTGAAAGTTGTTGTTTTATATGTAACAAACATTTTATAAAAGGAAACAGAAAAGCAGGGACGGTTTTACAGAAGCCATTTTTATGCAAAAATACATCAAACATTTGAAAAAAAAAGTTAAAAGTATTCATTTGAAAGCAACACAAATAGCAAGCCACATGTTAAAACATTATTAATATGTGAATATTTCATGTGAGAATTATTAAAAGTTTTACATTGTGAAATTTTACAGTGCACTATTTTAATGCACCAATGAATGAAAATAAAAATTCACTGTGTTTAATATACAACAACATTTTCTGTCCATATTCTAATGCTTCATTACATGATTCAATCCTGTCTCACTGAACACTTTCACATATGAACAGTCATTTGGGTCGGGGTGTGTTTTGTTCAAATGTAAATTTCATTGAGGAATGTTGCTGTTGGAGGGAATATAAAGGCCTGATGTTAATGCAAACACATGGAAAATTACTCAAATGTAAAATCAAAACTATGCAAAGTAGGACTACAATGATGAGAACAACAACATCTCAGGAAACTGAGTGACTTTGGCATGAAACATGTTAAGTTCAAATTATTTGAGTTCATTATTTAAACTATAAAATTCAAACGTTTCATGAATGTGTTTCTATTACACAAAGGTCTGTTCTTCAGCACAACAGAAGCAGTTTTCAGTTATTTGGCATTGCAGCTTTTGCAGAGAATCTTTGTTCCGTCAGGGAAGAATCCAGCGCCGACCAGAGACACCGAACACTCTGAACACTGAAAACACGGCTGATGCCACTGACGATCCTCAAACGAGACGTACTTCCCTTCTCCAAAACCTGACAAAAACATTGAGAGGCGTTTCATTTTGAGCAGTGCTTTCTAAAATCACTAAAACAACATTATCATGATTTCAAGTGAACATTATTTATACTGTTTATAAACATTGAAAAGAATGAACTCTAAGAAAAGTCTGTAATAATATGGCACAATGTGCTGTTAATGAGGGAATTTTCTGTATTGATGTTTCACGGGTGCTTTACCCGTATTTTGAATTATACACATTACATTGTTTTGATTTATGGTTAATAGAAAAGTCTGTACTTAACAGATAATGTCCTAAAATTACCAGTGTCTTTAATGTTTTTTATGGATTGATTTTTTTTTCTTACAGTGTAGTTCTGCTAAAAATGATTCACTCAATGTTGTTCCAAACCTATATTGCTGCGTAACACAAAAGAAGCTCTTACTGATAAAATGAAAGTGAATGAGGTTTTTATGTGTTTTTACAGTTTTTTTCTTTCTTTTTTTTTTCTTCACTTTCATTAAATGGAAAAGAGCAGCATGGACATTCTGTGTAACATCTTTTGTGTTCCACAGAAGAAGTCATATGGGTTTGGATCAACATGAGGTTGATGGTGCGTTCAAGTCCTCCTGGGAAGTTCGTAATTACGAGGTGGGAAGTCGTGTTTACACTGACAGGAGCGTTCAAGTCACTTTCGTCTGAGTAAGATGGCGGCGTACCTTTTTTCAATTTCACACAAAAATACAGCACTTTTACTTATAGAAAATGAATAACAAAGAACGTGAATCAGGTGTTTTTTGCGTTTTTTATGTTTTTAGTTAATTTATGAAGCAACTGTAAACTTTATCGTTACATATTATGTTGTTATGCTACCATATTTTGTGCAGGCAGTTAGCTTACTTCATTGTAAATATAAAAGCTGGACAATATCACTGCTAAATACCTATAATATTGTGGTATTCCACCATGTTTCTCACTGACACGCCCGTACAGATTGGGGTTAAAGAAAATCCCTAACTTCCCACTAAATACGATCTTTCCGACATGACTTGAACGCACCATGAGATCTTTAGAAAAAATCTAAAAAAAAAAAAAAAAAAAAATAGCATTTCGATACATCAGAATATTATGGCTAATAGTATGATATAGTAAAAATATGAAGCTCATAATTGGAGGGAAAAAACACCTCAATTTTATTCAAAGATCCAAACTGAGCAAAAATTTGCAATTTGTTGTTGCTGATATTTATATGCTCCATAAATTGACGAAATTCTGATTGCTTGTAATGAAAATCAGTGAGAACTTCATAACAGCAGACTACATAAAATGCATGTAAATATCACTCTATATCTCCCAGTAAAGTTGTATTAAGATGATATTTAAATGCTTAGTTTTATGATCAAATCTCTGTAGTTTTTATTGTGGAGGCAAAACGTATAATGCAATTCAATGATGACTGAGAGATGAACAAATAGGCTAAATATCATATTTAATACTCACATTTAAACATGATTTTTTTCTAAGAAAAGATGTATGGAAAATGAAGTTGCTTCAGTTCAGTAAGTGTTCATCTTGAAATATTACTGATAATATAAAAGTTCTTCTTACATTTACTTAAAAATAATCAACATTTCACAACAAAAAGACACGTGAATCACAACCTGAAGAGGGACGCTTTTAGTTAGAATTACACTAAAAGGCCTTTTACTTGCTAAAAAAAAAGTTTTTTTCATTTTTGATAATGTGCTTATCAAATATGATATAGTAGGCTTTACAGTGTTAAAACATATAAACAGTCTAGATGTTTGACTCTGTCTTGACTCAGTCCATGACCCGGTGGATGTGAGACTCTTGAGTCCTCAATGCACAAGCAAAACTATATTCAAACTGACTCAACAGCCTCAGAACACATGACCCTGTTTATGTGACACTGTCTCTTGTTTCTGACAAAGTGTTTCTGTTAGCAGCTGAAGGGACTGGTAATAAAGAGCGCTCTTGTTATAAGGACACATTAACACACACTGACCTGTGATGGGTTTGTCGCAGGCGGCACATTTTTGGGCGTACAGGTTGCTGAAGCACTTCACACAGTACGGATCTTCACCCTGTGTTGTGAAAGGCTGTCCGGCCAGCTGGACTTTACAACCCGTACACAAGAAACATTCTTTATGCCAGGGCTCGTCTCTGTACGTAACGCCACCCTGAACCAAGATCTGTGAGACACAAGACCAACAAAATCACTGTCATTCACTGGCATACAAGGAGGTTGGCAATGAAATAAAAGCAAAAAATACTCTATATTTAGATTCATATTTAGATATGTGTAGTTTAGTTTTCCTTTCACCTGTTTGCAGTGGGCACAGCGTGGGGCGAATCGTCCCTCGTAACAGGGCACGCAGTAGTACTCGCTCTTATCTGGGATGAAGGACTGGCCGCCGATGGGCTGCTCACAGCCACAACAAACAAAACATTCCTCGTGCCACGTGCAGCCTCCGTACTCCAGCCGCTTGGAGCCTGAGAGATCGAAAACATTTAAAACTAACTGTTAAACACTTCATCTACATTGAGAGTGAGCAAAGCTACATGACTAAACTATTTTTAAAAAAAGTCAATGCAACTACTAATGGGAGCAGGAGCCATATATATACATATATATACATTTTTCATCCAAGCAGGAGGTATTTTCTCATTTTACACTGCAAAAAATTATATTTTGAACATGTATTTTTGACTAATTTTTCTGTTTAAATATCTAAAAATGATTGTAAAAAACAAGATAAAACAAGTGAAAACCAATTTTAAAAGTGTGCTTCAATTAAATTTGATCTTGTTTCAAAGATTTTTACATATTTTTACTGGGGAATTACTAATTTACTAATTAAAAAGAGGACCTTTCTGCAGTTTAGAGAGCATTTTATTGGACAAACACCCCTGAGTGCAAGATTAGTCATTCATATTTTTGGTCCATTTTGCCAGAAGGGAAAGACTGTAAATTTAAAATGCAAATATTTGCTAAATGTTTGTCACTTTTTAACAGTACACTACAGTGTTAATTAAAACTAAAATTAAAACTATTAAAAAAATTTCTTTAATGTAAAAAAAACAAAAACAGAAATAAAATAAAATTTGAATATAAAATGGAAAAACTTAAACAAAATTTAGAAATGTTGCCTAAAATAAATGTTTAAGCATTAAGATTACTAAAACTCAAATTGAATATATATCTATATCGACAGATCGATCGATCGATAGATAGATAGATGATAGATAGATAAACTAAAACTTAAAACCAAATTAAAAGTAAAATGTATAAAAAAAATATAAAAATAAAAGCCAATTTATGTTAATAAATATAGTATACAAATAATACTAAAATAACAGTAGAACTCAGCAAAAAGATAACAGAAATAAAGAAAGCCACAAAACTGTTATTTTGATTTCTTGAGGTTTTCAATTTCAGAGGTAAACATCATCTCAGCTTTTATCATTTTTATCTCATACATCATTGCACAATCTGCAAATGTGCTTCTACCTGTCTGCGTTGGTTTTCTTCTGGAAAACAGCCTCAGCTATTCAGGCACTACAAGTTCTTCCTCAAGCGTTCTTATTGTGTTGTGGGTGGATAAGCATGTCTGATAAGTAATTAGTCTTTGTCATGCAGAGACTGACTACACGTGTGATGTCACGCTACAGTCTGTCACAACTATGTTCACAATTGAACTTGAACTGCCCTGGATCTACAAAAGCCTCTCGAGTGGGTGTTTTGTTTCTGAGGCATGCAAAAGCTGTGGGCTGAAAATTCCACAATGGCTGGTATTCCAATAAAATGTATCTGGAATCTGGAAATGCACAAGTTGCAGATGTAACGTACAGGTTTGGTGGGAAATCGGCTCACCTGATCTCTGGATAATGACCGAGAATAGGTGTGAAAATCAGCCCAGAGGGGGACTGAGACGACGGGTCTGTTTCGAATGAATGAGGGAGGAGAGAGCTGCCACTTTCAGTTTGTAATTTTATCCTTCTGGAACTTTCACCATCTCTTATTTCTCTCTAAAAAGCTCCAGAGAGACAGAGGCAGGCGGCGGAGTGTAATTATGGGTAATGTAACGCCCGAGTGTTGGCGTCAGGCCTGGAGGCGTGTGTGCGAGCGTGGCCGCAGGGTTTCCTCTCTCAGCTGAGCGTGTCTGTAATCACACTGTCACATCTCTACTGCCGCACCCTGACACCCAATCAAAACTCATTAACTCGGTTTCTGCTTTAGCAGGCAGGGTGAGAAACACACTTAGACATCCTTTCCTGTTAGATTACATTGGTTTCATATTTGTTGTGTTTATGTCTATACAGTCTGGTACAATCAATTACATGCAAGACACTTTTGATGACTGATTATATATATATATATATATATATATATATATATACACACACACACACACACACACACATTTATTAGATAAAAAATACAGTAAAAACAGATGCACTGATATATCGGCCAATAATCGGTATTGGCCGATAAAAGCAAATTTTCGCACTATTGGCTATCAGCCGATAGTTTAAAAACAGCCGATAGTCAGGGCCAATATATCCTGTCAATCAAAAGAGGGCAGGAAAATGCACTGAATTTGTGCTTTGTGTAAAGAAAATGCTAAGAAACCAGTTTGATGTTCAATATTAATAGTAATTATATGAATTTATAACATTCAGAAAATTAAGAAATATTAATTTACTCTTCAGAATTTAGTTAATGTGTGTTAATATTAATTTGAGATACCAGTTACTTTGAAATAAAAAGTTTTTATTTGCATTTTTTTTTTTTTCAAAATATAATAATTAAAAATATAATTATTAATTATAATGAAATTATCATTAATTTAAAACAAGGTATAAAAGGCAGAACCCCCAAACTATCTGTATCATTATCGGTATCGGCAGATATCACTCTGAATTATCAGCTATTGGTATCGGTGGAGAAATTTAGGATTGGTGAATCTCTAATATATATATATATATATATATATATATATATACTGTAAAAATTGACTTGAAAAAGTAAAAATGACTTTAAAAAGTAAGTGTTTTTGCTGCCTTAAAAATTTTACAACTTGGATAATTGAGTTGACTAAACTTAAAACTTTAAGACAACATTTTTTGATTGTTTTTTTTTTTTACAGTGATGAAATGTAAGCATATGCATATGTGTGTGTAACTGTACCTGGCATCACAGTCTTGGCGCAGGCCACACATTTAGAGGAAAACTCATTGCAGTAACACTCGTTACACACCAGGGCGTCTTCCTGACAGGTGAACGGCTCGTCGGCCAGAGAACGGCTGCAGCGCGAGCAGCGGAAACAGTGTTCATGATAATGCCTCTCCTCATAATACAGCTCCTGAACACAGACAGCACAGGAACACATACAGATATAGATTTACTTCAACTGTAAATTATATTAAAACATTCTTGAAAATCATGCGGTACTTCGTTTATTGAATTTAGTTTAGATCTTGTGACCATGCATGAGACTGACTACCCTGGATGGTTCAAGAAGGCAGATGTGACATGTTGCATGTTGTCCATAAATGTGCATTTTACTCTATTTAATCAGTTACATCATCAAATTTTGGATCAAAGTTCACTGCAAAGCTGAACAAAAGGTGAAACGAGGTGACACAGCTGGTTGTGCAGGAAGTTCTATAACCAAAATGCATGTTGAAGCAAAACAGATCTTGCTTTTCTCTGTGTCACTTCCACTACCATGAAAGGAATGGTGTCTACACAATGAAAACATGCTTTACTATCGTCCACTGATGCAAGCTCTCAAAGACCAGACGGCTATAAATACTGAACACAGAACAGAAGCTTCTGTTTAACCTCTGCATGTTTGTCTTAGATCTTCCAGTGATGATGTGAGAAATCAGATCTGAGAGATCTCACCGTCTCTATGTACACTATTCTGTTGATGTTAATGATGGTGTGCGGTTTCTCACAGACGTTGAATCAAAACTGAATTGGGTCAAATGCAATAAAGTCATATTAAATCCAATTTGATTCAAACTGAAATTAAAATTGACATATAATCAATGTTAATCAGATTGGATTGAATCAAATTAAAATGAAAACTGAACTGAATCAAATCAAATAGGATTAAACAAAACAACTGGATCAAATCAAAATGAATCAGATTATAATGTAAATCAAATCTAAATCTAATCAGATTAAATCAGATACTATTTTTGTTGAAATCCATCCATCCATCCATCCAATAGGACTGAACAATACTGAACTGGATCAGTTCACAATGAATCAGATTCAAATGTGAATCAAACTAATATTGAATTAAATGAACTCAGATACTGTGGTACTGAAAACCATCTACCACAGTATTTACATGGTACTCCAACAATACTGAACTGGATCAAATCAAATGAATCAAATTAAAATGGAAATTGAACTGAATCAAATCAGATAGGATAAAAAAAATACAGAACTACATCAAATCAAAATGAATCAGATTCCAATGTAAATCAAACTGAAATTGAATCAGATTAAATCAGATACTATTTTTTCTTAAATCTATCTATCTATCTATCTATCTATCTATCTAATAGGTTTGAACAATACTGAACTGGATCAGTTCACAATGAATCAGATTCAAATGTGAATCAAACTGAAATGGAATCAAATTAAATCAGATACTATTTTACTGAAATACTATCTATCTATCTATCTATCTATCTATCTATCTATCTATCCATCTAATAGGATTAAACAATGCTGACCTGGATCAGTTCACAACGAATCAGATTAAAACGTGAATCAAACTGAAATTGAATCAAATTAAATCAGATACTTTGGTACTGAAAACCATCTACTATGGTATTTACATGGTAATCCAATTAAACAATACTGAACTGGATCAAATGCAATCAAAATGAATCAAATTCAAAAGTGAATCAAATTCAATTAGATTAAATGGAATCTAATTCAAATAATAATAAAAAAAACAACTGAATCAAAATGAATCTGATTGAATTACTCCTAATTCAAACCAAAATGAAACTGCCATTTTTACATCACAACTCTTCACAAACCTCCAAAGTGAATTATGACATTTTGATGCTCACATTCAACCTCAAAATACACAATCCTTAAAGAGGATCTCTGACGATGACATAATTTTTTCACAGAACTGCTTTATAGATGAAATTAGCTAATTTAATAACTGATGATCTTTACAACGGATCAACAGCCGAAATGCATAATTTTCCTGTTTATCACTGTATCTGCTTTGAAACAATCTGTATTGTATAAAGCGCCATGAAACCCAACAGCCTGTCACACGTGACCTGTGAGTCACTGATTCAGAGAAGTTCAAACTAAACTGTGTTAAACCTGTTGTATAAAAAAATGATGTTCTTTCAGCCAAATGACCCACAAATCATCACGTCTACGGATGACTGATGAAGAACGAAGGAGAAAAACACAGAAAGAGAGAGCGTGTAGAAGTAGTATTTATGTAGTGTGCATTTCTCCCAGTGGATGTGTAAGTCAGACGGTGGCGTCTGCAGCCTGCTCTGTTTGCATTGGCCGTCTGCCTCACTGCTCTGTCACGCATGACCGTGACCAGCTGTGAGGGTGGAAATCTATGACGAATGATACACTGATACATCTCCTGTAAATAGTATATGGAGTGAATTTATGCCTGTGTGTGTGTAAACTCACTGAAGAGCAATCATAAAACACAAGAACACACACCCAAACACTGCACAAATGGAAGCAATTGATAGCGGTGTTTAAAAATACTGTGGATGTTTGAAAGTCACTCACACATAAGAACACTTATGAAAAAGTATCAGATGGTATCATATATAAATCATATGAAATAAATAAATAAATAGCTACCATAGTATTTACATGGTACTCCAGGGCATTTTAACCCTTACTGTGGTGGTTAAATGATGCATGTCCTGATTTTGCAAAGTTAGACACGTTCCTTGGTCATCATATTTTGTTTATCCTGGAGCAACATTCCTGTCCAAAAATGTTGTCCTAACCATAACCCAACCCCTAAACCTAACCCTACCCATAAATAATCCATCCCTAAAATAAGAGGGAAATTAACCCTGATTGTAAGCCTAAAATCGACATTAACTTTAAACTTGTCCCTCAAATCTGATTGGTTGATTGGAATGTTGTTCTATGGATCAACATAGGTGATGATCAGTAAAACACTTACCCGTGAGTTGTGTTCGATGAGCTCTTTGCACTCCTGGCAGGTGTTTGCGTACAGACGGTCGTAACAGGGGACGCAGTGGGGAACGTTGTCTACCTGGATGTATTTCCTGCCGTACAGAGACTCCTTACAGCCGTCACAATCAAACGGTTCTGACATGACGCTCCGCTCCTCTCAAACTCATACAACACTGTCAGCAGACTGAGATGCTCTCTAGTTCTAAAGAAAAACAAGATTTAAATAAAGTTTGAGTAATTATCTGTGAGTTTTTCCACATCAGAAAGAATTATATAGTCAGTTGATTTGGAATAAGCAGTAAATACTTTGTCACAGTAGCCTGAAGGTTTTTAACTAAACAACTGGAGAAAATGAAATACTCAGTGTGTGTGGAGAGAAAGGGAGAGAAAGAAAGAGAGACAGAGAGCAAGAAAGACTGCCAAAGGATACTCTAGGGATCTGAGTCTAGTCCATTATCTCTGATTAAATGGATCAGACGGTCATCAGGATCCAGTGGGGAAACAAGCGGTCACATTCTATATGTGTGTTAAATGTGTGATCATGGCCGACATCCACTGAGTGTGTCCTGGATGGAGCGTGAGAATAAACAGATTCCCACACTGAAAACGCACAGAATCTCCTTTTACTTTTCAAACAGAAACAGCATTCATAATCCAACATATAACATTTAACTTCTGTAATGTGATATATTGCTGAGTAATACAAGATATTCAATGAGAAAACATGTAGGACGGGACTTCTTTTAAGCATTGAAAATTGATTGGATCTTAAAAAACGGGCAAGTGTTTGAGGATGCTTGAAACTCGGGGGGACGAGAGCTCCCCTCGGCCATGTCTGAATGCCCCCAGTCCCAAGCGCACAGAGCTATCGGCCCTTAAATATGAAACTTCTATCTTTCGGCCATATTTATATAGGCATATTTATTTATGTAGCGTATTTTATAACTTTAAAATATATAACCTATAGTAGTCAACATTTGAAGTGGATCAAAAAAGTTCATCAAAGTTGTCCTAAAACCTTCTTCTTAGGACAACTTAATTCTTAGGACAACTTCAAATGTTGACTACTGTATTTTATGTAAGATCTATTAAACTTTCAGTGAGAAGCTGTGTTTAATTTAGAAACTTGAAAAGCAAGTTAGCGACATTTGGCGGAGGTGAACATCTTCGCGTGTGAAGACTCCATCCCCTTTTGGAGTTGCATGTGGAGACTCCACCCCCTTTTGGAGTTGGGTATGGAGACTCCACCCCCTTTTGGAGTTACATGTGGAGACTCCATCCCCTTTTGGAGTTACATGTAGAGACTCCACCCCCTTTTGGAGTTGCGTGTGGAGACTCCACCCCCTGTTTTGTAAATCTCTTATCTGCAGCTTAATCTACTTGCCCCTTGCCATAATTTATACCCTCATGTGCAAACTTTACAGGTTTAAATTCAGTGGACAATGTGTGGAAGACAGTTCATTAATTAAGACATTCAATGAAACAAGTAACTGACAAACTCCCAAAAGTCTGCAGTTTTTCTCTGCCCACATCTCTTGTCCCCCCATTCCTGCTCTCCTCTGGCATTCTTTGTGGGAGTCATTCTGATTGTAGAACATGCGGTTCGAATGAGATGTAGAACTCCCTGAGGGTCAGGAACATCACAACTCCCTTTTATGACAGTGATATCGCTGTCTCCCCCTCCTTCATATCCTGTTCTCACCCCCAAATGAGTGAACAGCCTTGTAAACTGGAAACAGTTATGAATCACGCTCAGATTCCCCCCAAACCATCTTGTTTTTGCTGAGAAATGACGAGAGCAATGCAGTACAGGACACTGAGTGACTCTTTATATAAACAATAGAACATTCCTTCATGAGCATCAAGAGGTTTACCAGTCACATGTTTGGACATGTTGTCATATTATCATTATTTTCCACATTTTACAATAATAGTTAAGATAGTGAAACTAACACAATTGGAAGTGTTGGAATTATGACCAAAACATGCTGCTGCTTTGTCTGGATTCCAGTTCTATTCTCTCTGGACATTCATCAACCAACTTAAGTGTATCCATAAACATTTTTAAACACTACTGAAGTCATCCATTCCATTCCATAAAATAAAATAATCACACATACATAACACTTATGAGGGAGTTTACATGTATGATGCACACTTGATGTGAAAAGCAATTCACTATCCAGTCCAAAATAAAATAATTAATAATGCCACAACATGTTAAATAATAAAGTAACAACTAACAAAATTATTTTAAAAACTAAATAAAAAAAAAAAAAAGAATCTACAACAATCAAAACATAAAAAAATCATTAAAATAAAAATAAAATCATTCTCACACATACAGAAGGATAAGTATGGAAGCTTGTTTCCGTCACTGAATAAAAGATAAAAAAGGTAATTTCGACTTTTTATCTCACAATTCTGACTTTTTTCCTCGCAACTGCGAGTTTACATATCACAATTCTGACGTTCTTTTTTCTCAGAATTGCATTATATAAACTCACAATTGTGAGTTATGAAGTCAGAATTCTGAGAAAAAAGTATTTTTTCCCCACATATAAACTCGAAAGTGTGAGAAAAGTCAGAATTGTGAGTTTATATCCCGCAATTCTGACTTTATTTCTCACAATTCCGAGTTTATCCCACAATTCTGACTTTATAACTTGAAATTGCGAGTTTATGTCTCACAATTCTGACTTTTTTTCTCGCAATTGTGAGTTTATATCTCACAATTCTGACTTTTTTTGTCCTCAGAATTGTAAACTTGCAATTGTGAAGGAAAAAAAGTCGGAATTGTGAGATAAAAAGTCACAATTATCTTTTCAATTGTTTTATTCTGTGGGGGAAACAAGCTTCCATAGACAAAGACAGACAAATGTGTAAGTGTTGTGGAATAATGTAAGCAGAAAGATGAAGAGAATGTGGGAAACATTCCAAGTAACTTAAGATCATAGGTGACATTACTCCCACTATGCTGACATACCTGTCTTTGTGTCTCGCTATGGTAAACGTCTAAGTGACAGCTGATTTCATGACTTACAAAAGAGCGTCTGCGGGTCTGAGTCATTTTATTCCAGTGGAAAAGAACTGGAAAACTTAACACAGAACCATGACAGATCTGTGCTTTTAGCTCACTATTATACAGCTTCTATATCAGTATGGCATGCAACTAAAATCTATTTGAGAATCGATTAATCAATACATATTAACAACCAATCACTGAATGATGAAAATCCACATATAATCTGATCTGATTCAAATCTGATTTTAATTGCATTTCAAAATGTTTCGAAACAACAAAAACCCATTTGAATCTCATTTCTGACTATATTTATCCTCTTTTTCTTTTTTAATGCCTCTCTCCCCTAAAGATCAAACCTGATTTCATTCCAAAGAACGCTTTATAACTTTCTCCATTACCTAAGCCTGCTATCTAAAGCAGAACATTGGCAAACAACTAATCAAATGAATTCCACAGCATTCCCACATGATTAAACCTGCCTCCACAAGGTGCAGATTAATGACTTTGCATAACAAGGAATATTTTCCAATCCACATGTGAACCCTTGTATCAACAAGACGATCTGAGATGCCTGATGCCGCCCATCCAAAAACAGTACGAACTTACACAGACCCCATGCAATGGCAAATCCAGGAAGGGCGTCTCTGTTCTGGTTCCACCTCATATAGTCCCCAAGCCGCAGGTCTCTAAAGAAACACGCTGCTAAATGATCTGTAAAACCAAACACTAGAACAACAAAAACTTTCTTTGAATGTGGTTTCCACAGGTATTCTATGTACTGGAGTCCAGCTTATTCAATGCATCATGTGTTATGAGAAGAAAATATAATGAACTCCTAATGTTACACAAAATTACTCACACTTACTGAAGCACATAGTACGTTATTCAGCAACTGCAAAAGTTTCCAATCCTGTTGTTCAGTGGGTGGAAAATTAACCAGCTGTTGTTCTCTCTGTGTGTGTGCACTTTGGTAGTTTGTTTTCCTGAGGTCTATGTGCCAGTGAAATTACTGCTATTGAACACCTGCGGGCCAAATGTCAGTGTAATAAAAATTTTACATTTCATTCTGAAGCCATTCTAAATGAATTCATCAACACATATTAATTCAATTCATCCCAGATTTAGATTACCACAATGAGTACTTAATGTCCACTTGCGTGTAAACTTGTAGTTAAACTTATACTGCCCATGCATATTTCTGACAGATGTTCAGACTGAGTTTCTAAAAAAAAGTTATTGAGAAAGACTTGGAATAAACAGCAGGAAAAGTGAGAAAGGCAAAACTAAGAAGGAAATTAAGCAAACTATAATTACATCATTTTTTTTTCCATAAAAAAAGATTAAAGTAAAATCCCATACACTCTTAAAAAAGTTAATTGGGGTTCTATGTTATTATGGAAGCTTGTTTCCGCCATGGAATAAAACAATTGAAAGGATAATTACGACTTTTTTCTCAGATTTACAAGATATAAACTTGCAGCTGTGAGAATTAAAGTCTGCATTGCAAGATATCTCGCAACTTTATAACTCACAATTGTGAGTTTATATCAAGCAATTCTGAGAAATAAAGTCAGAATTGGGAAATATAAAGTCAGAATTGCGGGATATGAACTCGCAATTCTGACTTTTATTTCTCTCAATTGCAGGTTTATATTCTGATTCTCAATTCTGAGAAAAAAAGTCAGAAGTGCGAGATGTAAACTCACAATTGAGAGAAAAAATATCTGAATTGTGAGATAAAAAGTCGCAATTACCTTTTTTATTTTTTATTCAGTGGCGGAAACAAGCTTCCATACTACTGTAGAACCCTAGGGTTCTTGACTCAATTTTAAAGAATATTTTATACCAAAAAGGTTCTATATAAGGAGAAATACATTATACTTTCATGTTAAATAGGTTTTTTTCAAGTTATAAAGTATGTTTATGGACTGTTTAATTCATAAAATGTAATTAAAATTAAATGTGAATTAAAACAAAATTAATTAATTAAAATTAATTCCATAAAATGATCCAATGATGGAACCCCTAAAAGGTTCTATATATGGTTCCATATAGAACCTTTTCTTTTAAGAGTGTACTTAAAGAGTTAGTAGTTATTAATTCACATATTTCTGACAAATGTTATTGCTGAAACAGTGAGACTGTGAATAAAATTAAAAAATTGAGGAAGACTCAGAATGAATAACATGAGACATGCAAAACTAAGAATTCTGGGAAATGAAGCAAATGTTAATTAAAGTGCAAATTCCAGTCTGAAGAATAAATACCAATTTTGGGTATGAAAAAGATGTTTAGTTCTGAATCTAATATCTTGGTTGAGATCTTGGGAGGGTTGTTTACTCTTAAGAACAATGTGTCTTCCTGTCATGGGACTTGTTAGAGCCAGCTTCAGATGTTTAGCAAACAACACAGCCATCATATGATGCTTATTAAACATATCTATATGCCAGACAGGTTTTATTATGTGAGAAGAAGGGATTACATTGCTTTCCTTATCCAGTCCTTGGGCATGCTTTTTCAAAGAATTGCCTCAAAAAGCTTTCTCTTCTATCTACACTGACACTAAACCTGATCCAGGATCACTACATTTGACTGGTAAAACAACCATGTGCTCATTATAATGAACGTTTAATTCTCATCTGTGGTGTGAATTACAATTCAACAGGTTTTTGAACTTCAATATAGCAATGCAGATTGTGTAAAAGCAGCTTAACTGGCAAATAATTTTGGCTGCACCTTAAAACTAATGATTTCACACATGCTTCAACAACCACAAAAGATTCAAAGCAGTCATCATATGCAATTTGCATAGCATAGCAACATGTTAACAGCCACTTAGTCAACATAGCAACTGCATAGCAACGCCCTGGCAACCACTTAGACATTACCTTAGCCATGGCATAGCAACATGCTAACAAACAACCATCCACCCACCCTCTCAATTGTAGGTTGCTTTGGATAAATGTTAAACGTCTGCCAAATAAATGTACTTGTAAACCCAGTGTTGTTATCTAAAACTGAAGTATTAAAACTCATTGTCATGTATAAAAATACAAAATATTATATAAACAGCAAGATGCCAACATAAGTTACAACCGTAATTAAACTAAACTATACCTGTTCTCCTGTACCTCCATCATTGTCTGACTTTGGTTTGAATATAAAAGTCTGACATATACAGAGAGTAATCGGCGCTGCTAACAGTACTATGTGCTAACACAAGCTCTTGAAACCCCGCCCTCTGCTTAGCAGCAGCAGCAGCTCATTTGCATTTAAAGGGACACACACAAAAACGGAGCGTTTTTGCTCACGCTCAAAAAGTGTCACATTTAACATGCTATACAAAATTATCTGTGGGGTATTTTGAGCTAAAACTTCACATACACACTCTGGGGACATCAGAGATTTATTTTACATCTTGTAAAAATGGCATTATACCACCCCTTTAAGGCTTGTCAGTAAATGGCTAGTCTCAGCCTCAGACGTCACACCCACGGACCGCTGGCTGAATGTCTGATGCATATGGCACACTTAACTGGAAACCCTTCAGGATTTTCAAAGTCGTCATCTAATTGATTGAATTCTACAAGATGTTCGGGAGACGTGTGTGTCACGTTCTTTATCGGTCCACCTGGAAACAAATGCAGTGACGCCAAACCCCCTCGTGGAAGAAGAAAACCATCGTGTTTACAACTGTGACAATTAGCGAGCATCAGGATCAACTAAACGCTTGATTTTTAAAAGTATGTGAAGTTCATGGCTCCATTGTTGCAGTAAACTTGCATAACGTTTTAGAATGAATAACTTATTAGATGCATGCTGGTCTGTTATTGTTCTCTTGGGCGGTCCTTGGCCAATGAAAGCTGCGAAAGAGTCCAGACCTTCTGCCATCAGTCTGAAGGTCTGGCTATGCGAGACTAGTAAACGGCCACTGTTATGATTGGCTAATGTCAATGGCGATCCGGGACGCCAATAAAATAAACCATCCATTTGTTTCCGATGCTTGGATCCTTCTAAAGTCTGTACAAAGATGCAAACTATCTGTTTAAACTGGACACATCAATGCGAACATTCTTTCACTCTTCCATTTGTCGGCAGACTCACGTGTGGAGTATGTCAGAAACTGAACGCGCATCTGTATACTGTATCAGTGTAGACAGCATCAGTGATTATAATGAGTTCTATTCGGATTTGATGCGACTCGACGCTTACATCCAGTGTAGGCACATGTCAGCCGTTGAGTGACTGAATGCCAGTGGGCGGGGCCTATTGTGCGATGATGTTTAACTATTCATTGATGTCTTTCTCTGGAGGCAGTCAAATGCAAATGTATTTGCCCATGTGACGTCATGGATCCCACAATAGGTGTGCTCAACTTGAAGCGGCGCTGTGCAGACCGATTGGTGTATGACATCAAAATACAGAGAGCGGTTAGATCAGTTTGCGCAGTGCCGCTTTAAGTCGAACACACCTGATATCAATACGAGCTGTTTTTGGAGCTTGCTTAAATAAATGCTTTGTTTATAATGAGAAGGATGTTTTAAGCTATGACTTGCAGGATGTTTTAATGGTTCAAAGACCTCTTATTATATGTCAAAAGATCAAGGCAAATTTGAATTTTCATGTTATGACCCCTTTAAAAGTTGTCTCATTTTTTCTAGTTCAGCGTGTCTGTAAGCCTAGTGTTCTTCACTGGCATGTGTCCAGCTATTGTCTCTCTGCCCTGTACCACCCTGTGGGAATGCCACTGTGGTCAGGGCCATGGTTGGGAAGAATTTGATGGTTTCAAAAAGGGCAAACAAAGGCATTTTTCTTCCTAAAAATGGCACATTCCACTCTCCACGCTGAGAAAAACCAGACGGAGTTCTTAGAAGACCAACATTTCTGCAATTTACTCATGGAGAAAGATTACACACAGCATACCAGTTTTTGGGCCAACTAAAAACATTATGCGGTCACAGCCCCCCACCTCCATATACACCCTTCCAATCAGACCCCATAATGACGTGTTTGCTGGATGTGAGTGGAAATATTCCATTTGGTGCCAAATTCGCTGCATGTCTGGAAGTTGCTGGTGACATCATACACTTAGATGGTGGAAAAACCGTTGTGTGCGAGTGTGGACGCCACAGTCGGCTTGCGGATAGAGAATGAATGCCCATGTTAGTCTTAATTACTCTTTTACAAGCCATATTTACCCTGCTCTATAAACAAGCATCATGTTTACCTACTGGCGCCTTCCCGTAACGCCATGTTCAATCCATGCCTGCCATTACAATGAAACTAAATGAGGCAGCTTTTTAAAGAGAGGTTAAAGTTAGTGTTTCAGTATGTAGCAGTACACAAATAAAGTCAGATACATATTCTACACAAGAACACAATTGTTGACCGCAAACATGCAGTCCTGTAGTACATACTTAATGTGTAACTCTTTCGGTAACGTACCTCGGTACTCAAAGGGGTGACAGAGTATAACTGTGCCATTAAAACAGTGCTGTGCACGATAATCCTAACCCTAACCCTATAGTAAGTACATGTAGTTAATTATTATTACTTAGTACTTACAGTAAATGTATAATTACACTGTAATTACAGGGTTACATTTTATTTTAAGGTGTCTTTAGTACACTGTAATTGTGCATTTAAATACTGAGTAATATTAAGTAACTACATGTACTTACTATAGGGTTAGGATTAGGGTGTGGTTTGGTTTATGGTTAGTTGGATGTAATTATGCATAATTTATTGTTGTAACTATAGTAACTGCATGTAACATATGTAACAATGACACTTAAAATAAAGTGTTACCAAATAAAGTGTATCCAAAATGTCTTTAGCATGTATTAAGTCTTAATTATTGAAATTGTTAATGTCTATTAAATTACATATCACATTCAAATTTGATCTGTCTGGGATTGTAAATGCATAAGGTGCATACAGTCAATACGAAATTAAAATTGACCCAATTTCCTTTCTTAATATGATTTGGTATTTACATTAAATTAAATTACATGTAATGTCATTTTCAATCATTTTAAAATGACACTGAAATACTGTATTGCCATAACAACATAGAAGTCTGGAATTTTTCTTTGTGGGCTTGTAATAACATACGGTGCAAATACAATAATTGTCATTGTCAAATGACCAGTATCATTGATGTACTATTTTAGTTTTTGTTAATATTTTGAGTTAGATTTGTTTTTATATGTTCTGTTTTCACTTTAGTGGTGTTTTTAGCTTTGGTATATATTATGTGTTATGATGCATGCTTAAAGTTGGGCCTCAGAAATCACAAACTTAAAAAAGACTTCATAAGAACTGGTAATGTAATGTAGAGTCCATTCACTAAGTTCTTGGGTAGTTCTTGTAGCATTCATTTGCACGACAGTGTGACTAATTTATTAACGCCCAGGAAAGGGAGATATAAATCCTGACCATGGTGGAAAGCGCTCTTCTATCCATCAGAGACTTACAGCAGTCTGAAAACTCAGGCTCCATCTATCTTACTCAGCAACAGTGAGTATCCACAAAACTTCATCCTTTAAATTTATGTGCACCAGCAATGAACACCACAACTCCCCTCATTCAACTCCAGCGACTACAATTTGGGAAGTATTTCTACCGTCTCTCAGAGGAGCCTCTATTGCTTTTCAGCAGCTTTATTGATTCATGATGTTAATGTTTTTAAAACCTCCTAATTGTTCACCTTTAGCATTTTAGAGATGGATATTGGATAGTTTTACCTCAGAAGTACTTATGTGCCTTGGCACATTCATTTGGTAATAATCATTTAGTATCATGTTGTATATAAATACACCATGGCATCACCACAGTGCCTTTTGTAAGTACTGGAAAGGAAATCTGGGAAGGAGAAAAGACACTAGGGAACAGCAAAGTGTGGGCAAATTCCATCTTAATACTGGTGAGAAACAGAAACAGAGAGAGATATGCTGTGTGTGTGTGTGTGTGTGTGTGTGTGTGTGAGAACTGCCTACATTCGGGACAAAAATAACTCACTTTTCATACTGCCTTTGTCGCCGAGCCCCTGGGGTGCCATACATACACACACACACACAGTCCAATGAAACTGTCATTGTTTTATAGAAAATGTAAACTGTACTACTGTGAGTCTATACCAAAATTACTGTACCACAGCTGAACTGAACAACAGAACAAGCAACAACTGCTCAGGGGCTCATAGATATAATATATTACATTTTATAGATATATATACACACATATACACATGATATATATAATATATATATATATATAGAGAGAGAGAGAGAGAGTAAAACAAAAAATTAAAATTATTCAGACATTTTTGATATATTTTGATATATCATATTCTATAGTTCATTTATGTAAGTGAGGATAGCAAAATGAAGTAAACTGACATATTATACCCAAATTTATTTATATATATATATATATATATAAATAATGGACTATAATCTATGAGCCCCTGGTTGAAAACCTATAGTTCATTATCTATACAGTGTATATATATATATATATATATATATATATATATGTATTTATTTATTTTCAATGACAGTTTCCGTGTGTGTGTGTGCGCTTGGCGACAAAGGCAGCAAAAAATTTTTTTTGCGTTATTTTTATATTTCATAAAGTCAATATGCCAGTGTTAGTAATCAAAATATTAATAAAAACACATAAAATTAAAACAAAATAACAAAATTAAATTTAAGTAAAAAAAGAATAACTATTAAAGCCTTAATAAAATGAATAGTAATTAATAAGAAAATAAAAACAAAAAAATCATATATACTCCTATACTATACACACACACACAGCAACACAAAATTATAACAAAATATACTGAAATTAAAATTAGTATCAGCTAATAAATATTAATACAAATTATTAAGAATGTAAAGTAAGAAAATAAAATACACAAACATATATATATATATATATATATATATATATATATATAACACACACATCCATAGAGCACCAATCACATCTCAGAGACTGACAGACCATGAAACAACAGAGAGTTCCTGAACAGACATTAGGAGTAGACATTATATTATTCTTCAGCTTATACAACTGAATAACTGAGTCTACAGCAATTAGTTGACATCTTACCGTGGTATTGAAGTGTCCAGCTGATCTGTCCCTGTGCTCAGCCTAAAGTCTCTCTGTGAGACACACTGCAGTTTTTCCCATGAAACACATCACACAGAGCTGATCCTCCCACTGGGCGAGACATTTGCACTCTCTGCCCGCCCACATCTGACACACCGCTACATTTAAACCTTCAACAGCTTTAAGTTTTTTCTTCAGCTAGTGTCCAACATGGCAACATGGAACGTCCCTTTGAAAACTTTATGGAAAAACTCCCACACACTCTTAAAGCGCCACTTAGACATTTTACTCAGGGATACCATTTGAATTCACAAGTGTTGAGTTGTTTTAAACACTATACATTTACAAAAAAAATTAAATTAACGTATTAAAAACAAACAGTTTGTCTCTAAATTCATTACCTACTGCTGTAATGAATTTACAGCAAAACTTACCTACCTAATTCTGCTTTCCTCAGAAATATATTCAGATTACTTCTACGCTTCAATTTGCCGCTTTCGACGGACAGCGACCTCTAGAGGTGACACGAGAGAAACACACACAACGCCATAGGTGTACAGACGACTGAGACAAGGGATCAAATGAATATAGCTTTAATTTTCAGCGTGCTCTGAGACAAAATATACCATAAGTAAACAAATCTCATTTTCTTGATATTTTACAAGTAATAATCTGTATATTTCAATCACAAAATTAATATCTTATTCTTTTACACTTTATTAGAAAAAAAAAGAAACACACACACACACACACACACACACACACACACACACACACACACACACTACAATCACATTCAGCAGTGAGTTTCTTACACAATTACATAGACACACAGCCCACAATATATCAATTCAAGAAAGGGGAATTTTTGAATATGACTAAAACAATGAATCATGTAAAAAGGAAAAAGGGTTATTTTGGACCCAGGGACTCACATATGAAAACACAATACCTTTATCTCATGTTCAACAAACTTGAGCATTATTATTCTGTGTTCCCGACGTATCTCAGTATATCAGAACTGTGCAAGAACCATTTAATGGCAAAACACGCTTCCTGTTAGTCAGGGCTGATGCTTAAAAAACGTCTCTGTATGCCATTAATTTTACTGTAAGTTCACAGAAACATAATGACGTTCACAAACGTCTTTAGCCTTTTCTCCCTTTCTTTTCCCTTTGTGTTGGTCAGGAGTAAAAAACAGCGAGAGCCAACACAATCACAGAACTGGCCAATATTAACAACTGCAATCTTAAAGATGGGGTGGTCTGGGGATTTTGCTACAAAAGGGAGTGAAACAGCATTAACAGATCTGTTTCATGGGTGAATCTAACATGTCCGGGTCATATTTCACCCCAAAATCAAAAGCATGAAATAGGAAAAATATTGCTTAAAGAAAATGAAGCCTATTTCTAATTTAGTTGTTACATTGTGACAATTTTTAAAATGAAAATTAAGCACCATTTTAACCAAATTCTTAATACTGTAAAAACAAAACAAAAAAAACAAAAAACAAAACTGTATTCTCATTAAAAATGTGAAAAATATATTATTTTGAATGATAAAGAATTCATATATTACATATTTATCGTACAACATTTATACTGATTTAAACAATACAGTATTTATTACAATAAAAATACTGCATTAAAGTAATGAAAAACTGAGAATTACAAAAAAAAGTTACCTTTTTCAGCAATGATGAGAATTTGGGTAAAATGTGTTCTTAAAAACAATGTAAACATTTTAATGCACCTAAAAACAGGCTAAAATTTATTTAAGCAATTTTCTTATTTTGATTTTCTGGTGAAATGTCACTTGAACATGTTTTTTTTTGTGAGATTCACACTGAAACCTCTGAAAAGTGGGATGTGCCTCCTCAAAACTACCTAGACAGCACTTTTAGCCACCTTAAACACATGAGGATATAAAAAATGATAGGCAGCTCTCTAGTTTTGAGTCTAGATTTGCTCAGTGTGACACTTTAGCATGATTCTGACACCATTTCATTGTGCCTCATTCTGTTGGCTAAACTAATGTTTTCCATTTCCCTCTATTACAACAGCTGATGCTGTGTTTGCACACAATCTCGCTCTCTCTCTCTCGCTCTCTCTCTCTCACACACACATACATCAAAATATCATAAAAAAGCAGCAATGTAGTCTCTTCTCTATGAGTGTCCTGTTGTGTCTCTCAGGTCCTGGAACAGCAGGTATAACTAGAGAAACGCTCCAGTAATCTCACGTGTACCTTAGCGCATGTTCAGCGCACTAGTGTGAAGGCCCTGTGTTCTTAGAGGTCCGTGTGTCCTGGGTTAAACCAGGCTCCTGGGTGTGCCGTTCATCGCTGCTGATTTGAGCCGGGCCAGACCGTTACCGCTGCTGCTGGGGGGGCTGGACTGCACCGCCGCTCCTGTCCTCTGGGTGGAGCTGCTCACCTCGAATACCTCGTGGATGGCCTTTCGAAAGCAGTGGAAGTTGTAGTCTATCAAGCCTGTGGAAGATAGAGACATGAGATATGTTCGGAAGCACAAATTAACACACTACTCAATTTAATATGCCGCATCTTTAAGTAACAAACATCTTTAAGTAACAAACAATACAGAGCCCATAAAGGGACATGGTGGTGGAAAAAAATAAAGAGATGGGGAAAAAAAATGTATTTCAAAACTTTGCTGTTCACTCGCCAAACATTTGCTTTCCCCTGAGAAAAGTGTTCGCTCGCAAAACTTGTGTTCCCCAAAAAAATTTACGTTCACTTGCAAAACATTTGCATTCCCATGAAACTTTGCGTTCACTTGCAAAACATTTGATTTCCCCAAAGAGCATTTCTGCAAAATTTTTGCATTCCCCCAAGAAAATTTGTTCGCTCACAAAACTTTTGCGCTCCCCTGAGAAACTCTGCTTTGCTCGCAAAACTTGTGCATTCCCCAAGAAACTTTTTGTTCGCTCGCAAAATATTCGCTGTCCCCTGAGAAATGCGTTCGCTCACAAAACTTTTGTGTTCTCCCAAGAAAACTTTTTGTGTTCCATCGCATAAACTTTTGAATTCCCTTGAGAAAAGAAGTTTCTTGGGGGAGTGCAAAACATTTGCAAGAGAATGCAAAATCATTATATAATATATCGATATATATTTTTTCCTCCCATTTCATATTTTAGTTCATCCCCATCTCCCTTTAGGGGCTCCGTAAACACTGTGGTGCTTTTATCATTTTGTTGGTTTGAGCTGTCTGTAATGGCATGAGTTTGAGGCCGGACTAAATACTTGACCAACCAATGGCAAAAAGACAAAGCGCTTAGGAAAACCTAAGATTTTTGCTTATGCTGGTGGAGCAGAAATTATACATATGTCGTTAAAAGTCCTCTGTTGACCAGAGTAACTTATCACATCTTGGAAATGATGATTATATGAGTAGCTATGTTTCCATTCAAAGCTGCAAATTTAACTATTCCAAAATTGGAATAGTGCATAAAACATTTGCAAACCATTTCCATCCAATGTGAAAAAAATAGTCACTTCCTGGGAAATTAGCACAAAATATCTTTAATAAAAATGGAAGTTGCTGGAGGCTCTTTTTTCATACATCATAAATTATTCACGCCTCAGAGTGTGTGGATGAAACGCAATAAACACTGTCATGTTATCTTTCATTCGGAGGTGGATGGCTTATGTTTGGGAACGCAATCGTCTGAGACAGTACTGGGAAGTCATTAAACCCAACCATTCTGATGACAAACTCTGGCTTAGGCATTTTAGAATGACCAAACCGACATTTGAGATGCTGTGCGATGAAATTGGTCTGCTGATTAGTCTAGTTATCCAATCACATCCACTGTTGAAGCAAAGTCACATAAGGTTTTTTTTTTGTGCATCAAGGGATTTATTCAGTAAATGTGTTTCCATCATAGTTTATGCGCATGTCTTTTTTTTGGATAAAAAATGTATCTGCCTCAATTAAGCGCATAAGTATTTTTATGCACATTTTTAGAATTTATATGCATCTTTGCATTTCAATCCAGCCTTTTTTATGCCATACCCTAAAATTTGTATAAAAATAGGTGGATGGAAAGAGCTAGTGAAGCAAAACTTGTCTTTAACAGTGGTTAATTTTTGCAGATTAGGCTGAATTGCTTTTATTTAGGATGTCAAAAGAAAATTAAAATCAATTAAATAAATTATTTAATTCCAGACCTGCAGTCTAAATGACACTAACTTCGCACAAATCATGCTAATATTCTCGATCGATCATGTCAAATGTCTGTACCTTTCCTCTCGAAGCTCTCCTCTCTCAGGATGCAGACCAGAGCCAGGAACTTGGTGACTTCCTTCAGGTAAAGCACTGTGGTGTTGTTCAACTTTATGATGGCCAGAGACTCTTTATCATAAGCGTTACCGTTGCCGTCGTCTTTTAGACTATACATTCAACAAATGGACAAAAAAAAAAAAAAAAAAAAAAAAAAAACTCTTAATAGGATACAATATATTACATTCATCTTATACCTTACACTGTCAGCATAAAAAAAAAATACAAGTTCGAAATAATAATATATATTTTAAAATAGTATACACTACTCTTCAAAGGTTTGAATGAATTAAAATATATTCAAAGAGAAAAGATTTTAAACACTGTAAAACATTTCACAATATTACTGTTTTTACTTTATTTTTGATGCAGCATTAGTGAGCATAAGAGACTTATTTCAAAAACATTAAAAGCATCATACTGACCCCAAACATTTGAACATTACTGTATTTTTTTTTTTATAGAGCATTGCAGTGTAGTGAAGACAAATAAAGCTCAAGGTCTTCAGGAAGGACATATTCATCAGTTTTGGTTTTCACGTTCACAGTTTCTCACCCGTAAATACAAGAGACGTCAATGACAACATCGATCATGTCACAGCAGAGCTCGTACGATTGCATGTCCACCGGAGAGCTGTCCGTGGCGATGTAGATCTTACTGACCACGTCGAACAGGAACGCTTTCTCAATCCCAGAATTCTGAAAGGGAAAAATGCATTTACAAATATATACTTATCTGTTCTGTTATTCATCTGCATCGATAAACACCAATAAAAGCATTTAGAGCTGAGACATTTGATCTAGACCAAGCAAAGTTGGACATTAGTGGAATCTGATACTGGAAGCATTCAAGAAGCGATCTTTAAGAGTAAAGCAGCTGTGTACATACAGAGATGAATATGTTGAGGAGGTTTTCCAGCGTAGGCAGTTGAGGGATGAGTTTCTGGACCACCTTACTGAAGGCCTCAAATATGGAGTGATCATAGATGCTGGTGAGATAGAAACTGAAAACAAACAAAGAGAAATGTCACTCATTAACGTAACATATTCATTCATAATACACACATTACATCCAGAATGCCAGGAAATGATCTTCAAAAAATAAAAAGCCTATTAAATTGAAATTACGGTTTTAAAAATAACATAAAACTCACTGAGCTTCCATAATGTGACATATTTTTGAGTATATCAGAAAAGTGGGCTTAGGTTTATTAATTTTCCTGGCCTGTGAGACCTTGGTCAGCAGATTAAAAAAAGATGTATCAGAGGTAGTCAGTATTGTAGAGAAAATAAAAAATGTTTCCCTAATAAACTTACACTGGTGAATACAGCACAATAATATAAAAGACATTTGTTAAGGAGGTTAATAGGGTCAATTTTGATATCATATAGACTTGACCAGTAAAAGGACTATTCATCTCCCCTGGATATATAATATTATGAGAAGAGATTGCATTGTTTCATTACCAGTGTTACAGAGCTGCAAAATTAATCGTTAAAAGATTGCGATCTCTATTCAAACACCCACGCAATCTTATTCATAAAAGACAATGATTCAAAGCAAACATTCTAATCTGCATTGGCACGGCCGCTGAGCTAGAGAGAGCAGTTGTCATGTATGAAACAGCTTCAATGACAGTCTTTCAATCACTTATCATTATTTCTGTGTTACAATAATTAAAATTATCACAGAAGTACTGGGATAAAAGTTTATAGTTCAGATATAAACACTACAGAAGTGATCAAAAGAGAGCAAATCACCTTTTGAAAGTAACAAGACGCTTCAAATAAAGATTGCACCAATTACACCAGTATACCAGTAGGTGGCGACAAGTGACTTTAAAAAAAAAAAAAAAAATTGTCATTGAATCATTCATTAAAGAGACTTGTTCAAAACCGCCAATTCATCCAGTAATGAAGCAAGTGAAGTCTTTATGAGTGAGTCATTGAATCATTTATTCAATCCTATTAAAAAATAATAAATTCAAATTAATGAAATATTTTTAAACAGACTGCAGCAATTAACATTTTGTCAGAAACTCTTGTAAATTACATGATATTGTTTAGTTGTCAATTTCAAATCGTGATCTCTATTTAAACCAAAAAAATAGTGATTCTCAATTTATCCAGAATTGTGCTATTATCATGTTATTTTAGTATTATTTTATATACTATAACAGTTATTATTATTTTGAATTAGCATTTATTTATATATTTTCAGTTTTCATTGTAAGTTTTAGCTATTTTGTTGTGCTTTTATTTTATTTTTTTAATATTTCTATTTAGCTTTAATTAATTTTTTATTTCAGTTAGATGCCAAAGCAACATTCTCATTTTCACTAAAGTTTTTGTTTTGAAATGTAATATATTCATATTTTATTTAAGCTTTATTTCAATCAGCAAAAACAAATTTTAAGTTTTAGTTTTATTTAACAATATCAACACTGTTCATTACACATTCTTGCTGGAATATCACTGTAGCCCAGCTGAAAGCACAGCATAATCCTATCAAACACTCTTTATCTGTCATTCCACTGTATCAAGGCAAATTGATCAGTACATCAGGACGACCAACCTGAGGTGAAGCTTTTCCAGACTGGCGTCAGCTAGATCATCATTAGCTCTCTGATGAATGTCTCTCTGCGTCTCTATCTTATGATCGTCTGATAAACCGTCCACCTTATGTATAAACACCTCGAAATTGATCTCCGGGTTCACCCTGAATGCCCGCGACACTGTCAGATGTAGCCGCCCTAATGCTTCTACATAGTCATCCTACAGGGAGAGACATCCAAACACAATATCATTAACAGCCGGGAATGGAGCCAATTCTCACACCGTACAAGGAAAAATGAAAGTAAGCAGTTTGAATAACAAGACAATCACTCTCATATTTTCCTGATGTCGGTTTACCTGAGCATCGATGACAAAAATCAACGCGCCGGTGCCCCTGAAAATCATTTCGTAATCGAAGGTGGGGTCGAAAAAGTCCACCTGCCCTGGAAAGTCCCATATGTGAAAGTTGACAAAGGAACTGCCGGAGATGTCGTCCTTGTAGATCTTGTTGGTGCTCTCCAGGAAGAGTGTCTCATTGGGAGACATCTTATGAAACACCACCTGAGATTCAAAACATTAAACCACAGGCGAATATGGACATATAGATATTAAAAAAACAGATCTGATGTATTCATTATTTCACACAGCAATAAAATCATCTTATATATAAACAAATGACAAAAATGATATTTCATCCAAACGCAGAAAATTAGTTCCAGAGGATGGGGGAGTTTAAGCAACATTAAATGTTACTTAATAATAAAAGAAAATATTATTTTGCAATTACATTTTACAACATTTGCAAGGCATTACACGTGGTTATTACAGCAGTAATAGCAGACGTTCCGTAAAAAAAATAAAAAAAATAAAAGCATTTGTTTTCTTTTGCAATAACATGGACTGATAAATCGTGATCAGAGAAATTTACTATGAAAGAAAAGATTAATTTTAATTTCATGTTAACTTCAGTCAACAAGTGTTCAATAAAAGTTCCATTCATCTGACCTGAGATAAAAATATAAAGGGGAAATACATATATATATATATAACGCTTTCATTACACGTTCTTGAGTGCATCACTTGCTGTAATATTGTTGCAGCCCAATAAATGATAATACAAACATATATAATATTTACATAATATATAACAATATTAATATAATTTATTAAATAAGTAATATAATAAATAACAATAATAATATCTAAATATGAATCCAAAAATATTAATCTAATACAATGATTTAATAAATGAGAGTCTGATCAGAACGTCTCACATCTGTACTTTACAAAATAGGGATAACCATGGTACTTTTGGACATATTAAAATGGTAATGCTATGATTTTGTACACTACTATAATGTTACACTTATAATGTTAGTAGAAAGTAAGTAATATAGCACAATAATAATAATAAAATAAAAAAAACATACTGACCTTATAAGCAAGTAGCTACTGTGTCGGTACCATAGTACAGTGATGGTGGTAATAATGATACTTTGAAATGTACTCTTCCATATTACTTTTAGTAATATGGTACTATGGTAATACCATGAACATGTACCATGGTATTCTTGCACTCACCTCGGTATATATCAAAGTACAAAGGTACTACCATCCGATACCATGATTGTACCATAGTACTGCCACAGTACGTTTTTGTAAGAAATTGTATACCTAAATACTTCTAAGAACACCATGGTATTACCATATTGGTGGTGTCCAAAACTAGTGCATTACCATAGTACTTTTTTTTGTAAGTGCAGTGCTGTATCCAAATGGGATCTGACCTTCTGGATGGAGGATTTCCCGCTTCGCCTCAGTCCCATCAGCAGGATTCTGGGTTTATTGTCTGCAGAGGGAGAGTTTTCCAGGTTCTCCTGCATCATGTCCATGTTTTCCACGCCGTAGCCGAAATCTTTAGGGAAAGAGTCCACCAGGCTTCCGGCTAGCTGCTCCTCGTACTCAATCGACATTATAAATCTATTTTTAAGATTTAAATCCCTTTGATCTGTCTATGTTGACTCTGTAGGATCCGTTTGAGTAATTGAGGTGAGATCAGTGTGGATTAAATGTTTAGTTTGGATACAGATGAGGAGGTTTCATAGTGGGAAGCGGTTAGCTTGCTGCATGAACACAAACAAACGGGAAGCTGATCATATGACAGACGCAGAGGAGGAACGACTGCAAGCGAGCGGAAAGGTCTTACGCGTGAGCAGCCTATGAGTGGAGCGGTCTCTCAGATGATCAGCATCTCTTTCACATTTTGGAAACATTTTCTGAACATATTTTACATGTATGAAATGCGATGAAATATGCTATTCACAAGCCCAATATATTTTTATTTTTATAACTTTTAATTCCGTCATTTATTTGTTTGTAATAGAACAGGCACCGAAACATCCGTGGTACGAGAATTTTACTCTAAAAATACAGAAATTATACTTATATTATATTAATATATAGGATTATATGAGCAAATTAATTCAGTAATTGTATTTTTTTTTTCTTTTAACTCGTTCTTTATATTTATATTTTCTGTAAAGCTGCATTAGAGTACTTTAAAAAGCGCCATACAAATTTAATTGATCAGTCCCTTTATCGTATGCTAAGCATATTATAAAATTATATTATATTATTAGTAATGAATGTTGGAGCTCATCCAATAGGGGGCGCTTGTGGACACGAATATGAGTCACACGCCTCTCACAGACAAGACAGTAGCAGAAGAAGCAGCAGTGTAGACAGGAAGAGCGTTTGTGAGTAAAAACAAGCGTTTACACACATATTTTAAACGCATATGATTATTCTGTCAGCATTATTTTGAAATAAATATTACACTTTATGTTGTGGGGTTTATAGCGTACTTAATTGCGCCGTTGTCAAATTGATATCTGCTGATGAACTTGATGATGTTTCATTCAAACGCGCCTTAGAAAACAGACCAAAATAAACACAAATATGTTACACAAATATATTATTTTCAATGAATAAACAACGATTGTTTCATTGTTTCAAAATTGTTTCATGAAACATACTGAAATTCAATAAATTCGTTGAACGTTTCATTGAAGACTGAAACATTTGGCTGTTTGTTCTGCTGGTTTGTTTATATTGCTGCATGTTATAAATGCATTCATGTTTTATTCAGTTTATGTTTTCTGAATATTACATATTTTGAGAATTTTGTCTTACACGGTACAAGATTACAAAGTAATTTCTGTCAAATGTAAAACTAATGTAGTTAGTTTCAGTTCATTTCAAGTGAAGAAAATTGATGAATAATAAGAGTTTGTGAAATGTCAATCATTTCAATAAGCTCTGATTTGGTTACTTTTGCAGATGTAGTTTTCAGTTTTATTAATAATAATAATTACATATATATATATATTAGGGCTGTCAAACAATTAATCACGATTAATCACATCCAAAATAAAAGTTTATGTTTACATAATATATGTGTGCGTGCTGTATATTTATTATTTATATATAAATATACACACATGCATTATATTTATATTATATATATATATATATATATATATACACACACACACACACACACACGCATATACACGTATACATTTAAATATTTCTTAAATATATACATGCATGTGTGTGTATTTATATATACATAATAAAAATACACAGCGCACACACACATATATTATGTAAACACAAACTTTTATTTTGGACATTTATATATATTTGACCTGCTTTATGTAAAATCATCTCTTTTGAAACTTGCCATAATAAAAGAATATGTGGTTTTGTTAATTGTTTTGTTTCTCTAGAGTCACTGTATGCAGACATGAGTGTCCCAGACTACATGCAGTGTGCTGAGGACCATCAGACGGTCCTGGTGGTGGTCCAGCCCGTGGGGATCGTCCCAGAGGACCAGTTCTTCCGCATTTACAAACGCATCGTCAGCGTGAGCCAGGTCAACATACGGGACTCCCAGCGCGTCCTGTTCATCCGATACCGGCACCATTACCCCCCTGAGAACAACGAGTGGGGTGACTTTCAGACTCACCGCAAAGTCGTAGGTCTCATCTCAGTGACCAGCTGCACCACGGCAAAAGAGTGGCCACAGACATCAGACCGTTTCCACGGGCAGAAGGAGGTGTTCGGCTCCACGCTGTACGACTCGCGGCTGCTGGTGTTCGGGCTGCAGGGGGACGTGGCGGAACAGCAGCGCACCGATGTGGCGTTTTACCCCAGCTATGACGACTGTCCTGATGTAGAGAAGCGGGTGGAGGATTTCGTTGAATCCATATTTATCGTCCTGGAGTCGAAAAGGCTGGACAGAGCAACCGATAAATCTGGTGATAAGCTACAGCTGCTGTGTGTGCCGTTCGAGAAGAAGGACTTTGTGGGGTTGGACACAGACAGCAGGTGAGTTTGGGTACTGGGAATGCGTTCAAATTATAAACTACTGAGAAATGACCTCATCTTTATTGGTGATCAGCATAATGGTAAACCCATATGGGTTTTTCAATAGTCGATGCTGATATCTTGAGAAGGGTGGCTGATGAAACTTCAGTTACCATTTATTTATTATCTTGCTAATGCAAACATCACTATTAGGGATGCACAATATAAATGTTTTGGTTACACTTTATTTTAAGGTGACGTAGTTACATTGTACTTACTCAAATAAGTACTGAGTAATGTTAATTAACTACATGTACTTACTATGAGTTACGGTTAGGGTTGGTTTACTTTAATTTTAAATAGTAAAATTTATACTTTAAATAGGGGTAGTTACTTGTAATTATGCATAATTTATTGTTATTACTATAGTAAGTACATGTAGTAACGTGTAACTACGTCACCTTAAAATAATGTGTTACAGATGTTTTTTTTTTTTTTTTTTACATTTAGGTGACTTTTACTATCATCTAATGCTCAATTAAAGTTACTTTTTATAGACACTAGAAATTAAATATCACTATTAAATGTAACTTTTGCAAATATCCTAATCAATGTATGTTATGATGCCTAAATTCATTTGTAGCATTTATATTGATTGGTTTTCGTTAGTGTTTTATTTTTCATTATTATTTCGACCATGGATTCCCAAACCTTTTTGTCAGCTGAACCCATCTGGCCTAAAATATATACTTGAAGTATTTTAAGTTAACATTTTAATAATTTATAAACACATGGTTTATATATTTATATACATATACATCAAGCCGGCATTTATTTGATAAAAATACAGAGAAAACAGTAATATTTCTGAAGGATCATGTGACACTGAAGACTGGAGTAATGATGCTGAAAATTCAACTTTGATCACAGAAATAAATTATAATTTAAAGTATATTAAAATAGAAAACCATTATTTTAAATTGTAATAATATTTCACAATATTACTGGTTTTTTTTTCTGTATTTTTGATCAAATAAATGCAGCCTTGATAAGCATATGATGTTCAAAAACAATAAAAATAGTAATGTTTTTAAACTTTTGACTGGTACTGTATACACACACATTTATTCATTTATATATAAATAAATGTATATTATATTTATATATTTTATATTTATTGTTTTAAGTGTTTTATTTTGAATTTATTTATATATCATGATATAATTAATTATTAGCTTTTTATCAACTCAGGAACCCCCTGCTGTTCCCCAACAAACTCCTGTTTGGGAAACTCTGATTTAGACAAAATAGTACAAAATTTTAACATCGTCATTTATTAGTTATTATCCATAACATGAAAATAATTGACTTATTAAAGGATCCCTAATCACTATTATTATATGTAGTTTATACTAACTGTTTTTGGAATGAAGAGATTTAAAAAAAAAAAAAATTAAACTTTGATGTGTAATTCATCCTAAATTAAGACTGGATTTCACAGCGGTAAATACTGGATTCCCAAGAGTCCCACAATATGATGGTTTTGCCTGTAGTTCAACCGTGCATGATCTTCTATCCTGTTTCATGAGTTTTGCCATTTGTTTTTCATGGTTGTTGTTTTTTTCTTCCCTTCTCTTGTTTTGCCTTGTTTTATTTGTCTTTCTTCTTTTTTTCATACTGTCCTGTGAGTTTATTATGGGGTGTGAAAAGGTGAGCCGGTAGTTCTGTCTCCTGCTTTAGTTCATTCTTATCTGATCAGCCTCTTCCTCTCCCCTTCAGTGACACAGTGGTTGGACCTCGATTCTCTTGTGTCTCAGTTTAGAGTAGAAAGGTCAAACTCATTTTTGGGATGAAAGTCAATGCGCAGGAACAGAAAAAAGAGCTTTCAGCAGCGTATAATCTTTGTGTCCTTATGTCATCTTTGATTCGAAATTTTGGCAAGATTCTAGGGGTCCTGGTGCCTGACAGGGTCAAGTGTTTGATCAAGTATAATGTCTCTCTCTGTCTGCTTTAACTGCAGAAGTACATGGATGTCATTCAGTAATTCATGAGTGATTGCACGCAAAGCTTTGTGCTCATCTCATCTAAGGTCGCGACATGAATTTGAAAATGGCATCCATTTCTAAAAATACTGTGAATTTAGTTGTATTTGCTCCATTGTAGGATGTAGGTTTTTGATCTAAAGTTAAATGTAGATTATAAATATTGATTGTGTCTATAAGTGTATTAATTTTAAAATATATAATATAATATAATATAATATATTGTGTTTAGAAATATTATATTAAATAATGTAAAGCAATAATATTAATAATTTTATTTTTAAATAAATTTTTTTTTATTTATTTACTAATAAATATTAAATGAATACTTTATATTATTTATCAATATTAGGGATGTATGGATATAGACATTTTGGCTAATAATATAATATAATATAATATAATATAATATAAATTATGTTTTTATATATATATTATATTAATGTAATTCTATTTTAAAATATTTTTATTGATACTAATAAATATTAAATTAATATTTTATGTTTTATTTATCAATATTAGGGATTTATGGACTTAGACATTTTGGTTAATATAATATAATATAATATAATATAATATAATATAATATAATATAATATAATATAATATAATTCAGTTTCTCTTCTGTCTAACTCTCACTTGAATAACACTTGACCCTCTTGCACACTATCTGTAGGGGTCCTTCCACCACAGTTTTATGTTTATAAACATATAAATCCTTTATTTTTTTCAGTTCCTTCATCCCCATGGGATAGACATCAAGTTGCTTTTTGACCCCTTTAGCTGAAATCCCCTCCGTTTTGCCTGTGCATCCCCTTCCCTCTGCATCCGTCTTCACCTCCAGCTTCCCTCTCTGTCTGTAAATCCAGGGCTAAGACAGAAGTCAAAGCTTAACGCAAAACCACATCAGCATATTTGTGTTCCATATAAGCGAGCCAAATGAGACGACATCGATCCACCGCTGATAAAAATAACTTTAATTAAATATGGCTGACGTCACCTGCACTTGGCTGCGAGCGTTAATTAAAAACTGAGCTCTGTGCGTAAACGCTGAATGTTTATCTGACGCCTGTTGCCTCTGCTCCTCCTCAGGCACTACAAGAAACGCTGTCAGGGCCGCATGAGGAAACACGTCGGGGATCTGTGTCTGCAGGCAGGGATGCTGCAGGACGCCCTCGTACATTATCACATGGCCGTGGAGCTGCTGCGGTCTGTCAATGACTTCCTGTGGCTGGGAGGTAAGATGGGGATTAATGATTTATAGGGTGCGTTCACACTTGGCAGGTTTAATTCGATTAAATTGAACTCTGGTGCAATTGCTCTGTTAGTGCGGTTCATTTGAATAAGTGTAAACTCTACCATCCGAACCCTGCTGCGCATCAAACAAGCGGAGCGAGACCCACCTTGTCAGGGGGTCTCGGTCCACTTCCAAACGAGCTCTGGTGAGGTTCAACTGGAATATGAACACAACATGGACCAAAGACAATGAACCAAAAACAGGACTTGATGTCACGTAACCCTAAAAAGGACAGCATTCTCAAGCATACCTGGTTCTTGTCAGAGGTGCTATGTTGCCCATTAAAGCTCGGTACAGGCGTCAAAACCATTGTCTCCTCGCAGCAGATCTTTGTTTGTGTGTTTAACGTTCCTGCCGCTGTTTTGACTCCTTTACGCATTTTCTAAGCTCTTCGTCAGATCTCAGCTGGTAAAAATATCATATTTATGCACATACAGCAAGCTCGTTTAGCCCAACACACAAAAGCTGTGTTTTTGTTTTGTATATTTAGGTTCGATGTTAAAAATGACAGTGTGAATGCTAAGCAAACCAGGACTAAATTTAGTCCTTTTTGATCTGGACCAAAAGAACCAAGAGAAGCGAACTACAAGTGTGAACACACACATAGACTTGTTTTCACCCTAAATCAGTATTTTAGTATGATTGAGATACTATTTTAGATAAGTATTAGTATTTTGTATTAGTTTCATTTTTGTTGTCATTTTTATTGGTTTTTTGTTTAAAAAAAATATGTCTATATATTCTTATAGTTGTTTTAGTTTTATTTATTCAAGTTAATCCAAATGAGAAAAAAAAAGTTTGCCTTGGTGGCTGTATATATATATATATATATATATACACTACCGTTCAAAAGTTTGGGATCGGTAAGATTTTTAATGTTTTTAAAAGAAGTTTCGTCTGCTCACCAAGGCTGCATTTATTTAATTAAAAATACAATAAAAACAATAATATTGGTAAATATTATTACAATTTAAAACAGCTCTTTTCTATGTGAATATGTATAGTAAAATGTAATTTATTCCTGTGAATTTTCAGCATCGTTATTCCAGTCTTCAGTGTCACATGATCCTTCAGAAATCTAATATGCTGATTTGCTGCTCAATAAAAATTTATTGTGTACAATTGTACAAAATATTTGTACACAATATTTTTCAGGATTCTTTGATGAATAGAAAGTTCAAAAGAACAGCGTTTATTTGAAATAGAATCTTTTGTAACATTATAAATGTCTTTACTGTCACTTTTGATCGATTTAATGCATCCTTGCTAAATAAAAGTATTGATTTCTTTCATTTCTTTTCAAAAAATTAAAAATAAAAATTCTTACTGACGAAAAACATTTGAATGGTAGTGTATAAGGTTACGAAAGCTTTGTATTGCAGATAAATGCTGTTCTATTCATGAAGGAATTCTGAAAAAAAAAGTACACAACTGTTTTCAACATTGATAATAATAAGAAATGTTTCTTGAGCAGCAAATCATCATATTAGAATGATTTCTGAAGGATCATGTGACACTGAAGACTGGAGTAATGATGCTGAAATTTCAGCTTTGATCGCAGGAATAAATTACATTTTAAAATATATTCAAATAGAAAGTTATTATAAATTGTAATATTATTTCAGAATATTAATGTTTTTAACTGTATTTTTAATGAAATAAATGCAGCCTTGGTGAGCAGACAAAACGTCTTTTAAAATCATTAAATATCTCAAACTTTTGAGCGGTGGTGTATATATATATATATAATATTACAGGAACTTTTTAGGTTATTTTTAACATGCCTGTGCAAATTTATATCCAATTTTTAAACTTATGATGACCAGCTAATAAAGTAAACCCAGTCACTTTCTCCAACACTGTGACATTCTCAGTCTTTGCCTGAATGGATCTTGCCTTCCCAAAGACCTGCATTAGAACAGTGAAATGGTTTGTGTTTTGTTCCTCAGCTGCTTTGGAGGGACTGTGTTCTGCGTCTGTCATTTTCCATTACCCAGGAGGCACTGCGGGGAAGAGCGGAGCCCGCAAACCTGGCGTCTCCTCTGCTGCTGACGCTGGAAAGAGACACAGACCTGGTCAGTGCAGTCAGACACATCTACAGCATCCCACTTTATCTGACCAAACTGTTTCTCAAAAAATATCAAAATTTGAATCATGCACCTTTAGGCCATTATTTCGATTTTTACACTACTTGCAAAACTTTTTCTTCTTCGCACACTCGCGTGTATTCAAGAAAGAAGAGCAAGGGTCTCCTATGGAAACTCAATATGTTTTTATTTACATGATGAATGAATGTGTGTGAATAAGTGTTTTAAGTGAGTACATGAGTGAATGAGGATGGATGTCTCTTGTGTGTAAAACATCACTGGGAGTGAATCGTCACCTTTTCTTCACAGACAGCAGCAGGAGTGTTTAGTCTACAGCAGAGAGTCATTATTATCACTCATTCTCATCTGTGAGGGAAACCTCAGTTATTCTGATCTGTACAGTGAAGCGTCAGATTGTTCTAGAGCAGAGAACAAGAGAAATGTCCTTTCCTTTCCTTTCCTTTCCTTTCCTTTCCTTTCCTTTCCTTTCCTGAATTTCTTTCTTTCTGAAATGATTTAAATGATTTTCATATTCATTTGCTTGAATTAACTTGTAAATAAGTCTGAAAACATTATAACATTTATATTTTCACTCATTAATGGGTACATAATTCATTCACGTTTCATTTGCTAATGAATCCACTGTGGTGAGGTTTGCTTTACAGATTTATGTCTAAAATGGCTTCATAAAAAATACTTGCACGCTTGAGCCACATTTAAAATGAACGTACAGTTTGTCAAACCAAATGGCATTTATTTTAAAGAAATATATTTCCAAGTAAAACATTTTACAAAAATGACATTTATAATAAATGATACAAATAGATGCTGTTCAAAATGAAGAGAAAAGCTCTAGATTTGTGCAGATGCCGTTTGGTTTGATTTTAAGTGTGATGTAAGTGCCCAAATACTTTTTTTTTTTTTTTTTTTTTGTTTAACAAGGCTTTGGTAACACATTAAAAACTAAGAGAATGAATAATGTTTTTTTTTTTTTTTTTTTTTTTTTAATATATATAAAAAGCTTGCATGCTTCCTCAGTGTCTGTCAATAGCAATTATATATATAAAGAGTCCATCACTCCTCAGTCCTGCTGCATGTCTGACGGCTTTATCACGATGTCAGGATCATAACACACCATTTTGTGCCCTGATATGTGCTGTACTAACACTGCTTACCATGAACTGCAGCTTGTGCCAAGAGTGAACCAGGCTCTCTCTCTGTCTCTCCCTCTCTGTCTGTCTATCTGTATGTCTTCAGGCGCTCAAGAAGTTCTCATTGATCCAGGTACAGTAAAGCACACGTGTAGCTCCAGATAAGGTTTTTATTCCTGCCCGTTTGTGCTCTTGTGATGTAGTTTTAGTTACTTTGTTGTGCTTATGCATGTGTGCAGGTGTTTGGGTGTTCGGCCTTTTGTGTTTCTGATCTGACAGCAATGAAAATATCTGCAGTGATTTCAGTGCATGGATGTGAATCCTTACTTTTGATTTCAGCTGAAAGAATTTATAGTGCTTTTTTGCAATCATTAGATGAGATTTTTGTGTTTTTGTGCCTGATTTTTAATGACTGATTCACCATTAAAAAAATCTGTAGTGCAGATACGCACTGATCAAATTGTTTTGTGCTTTTTATGATAATGCTTAGCTACATATAGCTAACTTATTAGTAACTAATAGGGTCGACCTGATGATTTATTTAGTTGATAGATTTTATGCACACAGACTTTATGCAGTGCAGGACTTGTTTATTCTACAACTCCCTATCTTTGCTGCTACAAGATGTCAGTGTTTTTTTTGCCATTTGAATTTGAGTTGTATGATCACAAACAGGCTTATTATAGATAAGAGATTTAATTTGCATTAGAAAGTCAAAATATTGAATTTTTGAAATTGATTTCTCGTTACTTTAAAGAGGTTGGAAGATCAAACCAACAATACAGATATAGATTTCCAAAGTGCTGTTTCAGAACTGTATTTATGAAAAACTCCAGAGGTACAGGATGTTATTAAACTGTAATGAAAGATTATGCACTGATGAATCATTCCAAATAAGACCAGGGACATGGATTAATAAAGTAAACAGGGTTATTTTTTCCTCTTGTTTCTTTAAAAAACTTCCTGAGTGTGTAATGATTTTTCTCATTCCTCTAAACGTGTTTCTTGATGACTTTCATATTTAATTCAAGCAATACCTTGTCGAGTTCCAGGTCTTGCATCAGACTAATGGGCTCATTTGCAGCATCTTATATCTCAGAGCAGTAAAATGCGAAGTAAAGTCTTTAGTATTATTACAGACCTTAGGCTTTAAAACATTTGAAAATAAGGTAACATGAATGCAAGCATTACATTCGCATGCGGAGAACAGAATTAGCTTTCTTTTCATTTCATCATTGTGCAGTTACCATGGTTCTTTCTCTCGTCTTCCTGTCCAGGTGCTCTGACGACCAATGGCATCAGTGCAGACACGAGCGCTGAGATCGGCCGAGCCAAGAACTGTCTGAGTCAGGAGGACATCATTGAGAAATACAAGGAGGCCATCTCTTACTACGGCAAGGTAACTTCACGCACAGAAATGTGAGAGTTTGTTCTGGTCTGTCTGAGATGATGATCACTGCTGTGGAGGATCGGTTTTGTTTTCATAAAACTGAAAAGTCCTATCACTTTTGATACGACGCCGCTAGTTCATCTGTCAAATCTTCATTAGCTAATTAGCTCTGTCCATGTTCACAAAGGTTGCATTTTTTAAATAAAAAAATACAATAAAAACAGAAATATTATTTCCATCTAAATTAACCATTTTCTATTTGAATATATTGTAAAGTTTAATTTATTCCCGTGATGGAAAAGCTGAAATTTCAGCATCATTACTCCAGTCTTCAGTGTCACATGATCCTTCAGAAATCATTCTAATATGCCGATTTGCTGCTGAAGAAACATTTATTATTATTATCAATGTTGCGCTGATTCATATTTTCATGGAAACTGATAAGAACTCAAAAGAACAGCATTTTTTTAAAAATAAATATTGTTTTGTAACATTATAAATGTCTTTAATGTCACTTTTGATCAATTTAATGCATATTTGCTGAATAAAAGTGTTAATTTCTTTCCAAAAAGAATAATAATAATAATTAAAAAATCATACAGCAGATTGGTGCAACAGAAACTATAGTCATTATAGCACTATAATCATAGTTTTGGCTCTATAATCTGGGTAACATTTTTATAATAGGGTTTAATTTGTTAACATTAACTACATTAGTTAAAATTAACTGACAATTAAAATACTTCTAAGGCATTTATTAATCATAGTTCATGTTAATTTCAACATTTACTGATACATTATTAAAATCAAAATATTAATTAAAATTATTTAGTGGACCTGAGCTAACAATGAACAGTTTTGTTTTTATTATCTAACATTAGCAAAGATTAATAAATACTGTAACGAATGTATTGCTCATTAGTTAATATTAGTTAATACATTAATGTTAACTAATGAGACCTTACTGTAAAGTGTTACCAAAATCTGGCATGTTCAAAGCTGTTGTAAAACAGTCTTTGCAAAATCTTTCAATAATGAAAATGTAGTTATTTATTAAACATGTGTATCTTAGCTGTAACAAGTCTTTCAAAGCCTTGTGTTATAGTGATTTTACCCCAGTTAAGGGAGTTTTAAGTGCACATTTCCTCGTGCCGTGCCTAACAACGCTCTTTTAACTGTGGAAAAACCACTTTAGCACGCAGCTTCTCGTGAGATATTGTTTTATTAAACTCTCAAAGTTCTGTTTCATTATTCATCAGCTCTCGTTCTGAGATGGAAAACCGGGCCGGCTCATTTTTATGTAGGTGTTTCACCCAAAATGGTTCTGCTGATGTGCATCTCGCAGCAAGTAGCCCCTAGAGATGGTCTGGATTCTGGAATTAAAATATCTTTGTATGGTGCATTTTAAACTCACTGTTCCTGGCTCATGTAAAGTCAAGTATTTGACCCAGGTCTTGCGAATGGAGCCGCTCATTCAGTCCAGCGGCTCAATTCTGCCACATCAGCTGTTCTGCCAGCAGCCAGCAGGGGACACTGCAGCCTTGTAAATTCATAGATTTGAACAGAGCATTTTGTGCTGCTGTCCACTGCTGAGTTTTGATTTTCAAAAATGATGACACATCCTGAACACAGGCACGAGTGAGACGGACGTACAGCATGACCTTTCTCTGACCCTCAGGTCTTTTCTTTATATTTTAGTCAGTGAGTTTCAGTATTGCTGTTTATTATCCAGATGGTCTCAGAGTGCAGTTTTTACAACCTGAAATTATATTTTAACACGTGAGTAAGCCATGTGAAATGTCAGCATGATCTGGCTATTTATATGGTTATGTGCGAAACCTCATTTCTTACTGTATTAAAAAATTGATTCAATAATTAAATACATTTTAAAAATGATTAAATTTATTAAATAAAAAAAAATATTCCTGACCCTCATTTTTTTTTGTATTTATATTTTAGTCAGTGAACATCTTTATTGCAAGTTATTATCTTTATGGTCTCAGAGTGCGATATTTATTTATTTATTTATTTATTTATTTATTTATTTATTGCAATCTGAAATTATATTTTAACGTGTGAATAAGCATGTATGGCAATGAAAATGTCAGAATGATCTGGCCATTTATATACATATGCGAATCTGTGCAAAAAAAACTTATTTGCTATTTATTTATTATTGTATTAAAATAATATTTAAATATGATTATAAAATATGAAATAAAATAAATCCTCTAATAAATTTATTATATTAAATATAATAATATTTATTATTAAAATGTTTTTTTTTTAATTTTTTTTATTAAGCTTAAATTGCTCAAATGGAATATATGTGCAGGCCAGGCCATGATTAATTGCATTAATTTATTTTTTATAATTATGTTTTTAAATAAATAATTAATGCACTAAATTAACACATTGAAATTGACAGCTCATAACTCATAAAAATGAAAATCTTGTTGTCTGTCTTCCAGTATAAGAGTGCTGGAGTGATTGAGCTGGAGGCCTGTATTAAGGCCGTCAGAGTGTTGGCCATTCAGAAACGAGCCATGGAGGCGTCTGAGTTCCTGCAGAATGCTGTTTACATCAACCTTGGCCAGGTGAGTACAGTAAAACCGCAACAAGTCAGTCAAGTTGCTCTATGAGGAATGGTCCTTCAGCGTTTGTCTGTCTGTGTTCAGCTGTCAGAAGAGGAGAAGATCCAGCGTTACAGCGTCCTGTCAGAGCTCTACGAGCTCATCGGCTTCCACCGTAAATCGGCGTTCTTCAAACGCGTTGCCGCCATGCAGTGTGTGGCTCCCACCATCCCTGAGCCGGGCTGGAAGGCCTGTTACAAACTCCTTCTGGAGACCCTGCCGGGATACAGCCTCTCTCTGGACCCCAAAGACTTCAGCAAAGGTAACACGAAATGTTTCTGTATAGGGCTGTCAAAGTTATACTGTTAGAATGATTGATTTTATGGCTTTTTAACCCAAATTACAAATGTTATTAACACTTTATTTTAGTGTCATTGTTACATATGTTACCTGTCGTTACTATAATAATAACTATGCTAACTAGGAACTAAACCTAAACCAATTCAAACCCTAATCCTAACTCTATAGTAAGTACATGTTGTTATTTAATATTACTCAGTACTTAAATGTATAATTACAGTATAACAAAAACACCTTAAAATAAAGTGTAGCTCAAATGTTTTATTATGTTCTGTGTGGTTTCTGAAGACTGTTTGGAGTACAGGTGTTTCTCAGTTTATCAGTAAATAGAGGCTTTCCTTCAGGCGAATTTATTGACTTTTTCAAACCTAGTGATTCACAGACATTGTTTGGTGGATTTTAAAGATGGTTTGAAGGAGCGTGTGTCTGAAGTTCCACCA